>NC_135017.1:24526688-25216688 GCF_051020955.1 Megalopta genalis | reverse complement strand
ATTATAACTATATTATAACTATAATTATATTAATATAATTATATTATAATAATAATATTATATTAATATAATTATATTATAATAATAATATTATAATAATATATTTGTACTGTACTATACTAAATCCTCTTATAGCTTTATGGCAAAAATATAATTGAATATGTTTACGATCATTTATAATTACCAGGCTGCGAATTTTGCGCATTCGTGACAAAACGAAGCACAATAAAAATTCTCCCTAATTTTCCTTCAGCTTATAATATAATAATTCAGCTTATAATTCTTTATATTCTCTAATTCGCACTAGCAAATTTCTCCCTAATTCGCGCTTAGATTGCGCACAAAAATGGACTGTTTGGGAACAGTAGATACGATTATTCGAGCCTTTTATAATCGTCGACAACCGTCGAGTATAAAAATGAGCCGCGAGGCTCGAATAATCGTACCTCCTCTTCCCAAATTGTCCATTTCTGTGCGCAATCTAAGCGCGAATTAGGGAGAAATTACTGTACTTGCTAGTGCGAATTAGAGAATATAAAGAACGTCCACCGGTTGATTCGACCGCGCGGAAACCGGTCGAGAAATGTCCCGCACAAAGAGAGCCGGGCTCCGGGTATCGCTTTCTAATTAGAATTAAATACCTTAGAGATTGGATTATCGATTACCGTCCGCGCATTCTCGTGCCGCAGTGTGTCAAGGCGATCCCTGTGCACATTAGGGGCCACTGCGGGACGCGCGGCACGATTTACTCGTTTTTGCGCGCCTAGCTAGGAAAATAAAGGAGGAGGAGGAGGAGGAGGAGGAGGAGGAGGAGGAGGAGGCGAGATAATAGCGGCAACGGGGACCGAGGCAACGTTTTGGGATCAGGGGATTTCCCCTGGTAAATTAAGACCTCCGGCCCGGCGTGGTCCGTCTGCAGATCGAACCCTTGAGCAAACATCGGGACTCTTGGTTGCGATGCCGGTACGCCTGACGTGCTTTCGATAGCCCGGTTACGCTTCCATTTACGGTTCATCGGCTGACTTCTCACGGCCTTTGATTTTTCCCTGATCTTTTTGTTTCCGTGATTCGTTCACATGTTCCTGCTGATGAGCCTGCCCCGATGATCGAGGATTGCGAACGAATAGTAATCCGTGTAAGACGCGGCTCGTTATTTTCTAAGGCGGTCAAATAAATTGACATTATTAGCAGCTTACTCATTTGTCTTTGTACACATAAATACATGAAACTCCGCGGTATAGTAATTAATACAAATCTTTTTTTTCTTTTCTTCCCGTGACTCGTTCGGCCGATTTTGCTGAGCCTATTCGACGATCGAAGATTACAAGCGAAAATTAAACCGTGTAGAATGTAACTCGTTATTCGCTGATGCGGCAAAATATAAATTAACAGCGGAGTGCGGAAAATAATATATCTAAATCCTGTAATCTTCTCGTCTTTGCAAATTGCGCCTGCCCATTTTTGTCATTGACGCATAAAATCCGCGGGATAGTAATTAATATAATTTCTTTTTTTGTTCTTTCCGTGATTTGTTTAGCTAGGCTCTGTCGAGCCTATTCGATGATCGAAGATTGCAAACGAATATCGAACCATGCGATACGCGGCTCATTATTCTCCGATGCGGCAAATTAAATTGGCAAATTAGATAATGTATTTATATTCTCTAATTCTTTTGAAATTGCGTCAGCTCATTTTTGTCACAAATCCGTAAAATCCGCGGCCCGATGATTAGGATAAAGATATTTTTTTCTCTCTTTCCGATTTGTTTCGGAGATGATTGCAAGCGAATATTAATCCACCCGAGACGCGACTCGTTCTCTTCTGACGTAGCAAAATAAATAAGCGGATTTTAATGGAAAATAAAAATTGCCTGCGTCGATCGCAAGCGATAAAAACTACATAGCAAATTCATCCTTTCTTGAATCATTTTAATAAATCAAAAATTGTACATCGATGTTTCAAAATTCTCTGTGTTTTATATTTCAACTTCTCAATTTTCAAATAAATGCAGAAAATCCACAGTGCAGTCATTATTAGCCTGCGGATATTTATGCAAAATAAAAATTGTAAAACTCTATAGCAAGAAACGTAAGTCAGATCGAAAAAGTCTAATAATTTTAATAATTTTAAGGTTTAAATGATATAAAAATGTTCTTAAATTTTTCTTACGATCTTGCAATTTTTTTCTGACCTATTTTATTTAAAAAATTCAATATCTCTGCGGATAAATAAAATTATAGTGGGGGCACAGTAACCGGGAGCAAAGCGATAGCCACACTAACCCTATTGATAGCCGCATAAAATCCGCGGTCTGTTCGCGACCGAGGAAATCGCGTCGCCAGCGAACGTACGAAATAACGGCCAATAGAACGGAAGAGCATCGTGCTGGTGCTTATTAAAAAAAAAAGAAAATATCAATCCGCTGTCGTCCGCAGTCCCGGTCGACGATTCCGCCCGGAAACGGCAGACGGTCGGACGCGGATGCGCTCGGTATACTAACAGCCCGGCGGTAAACGCTACCGGCGAGCCAACCGGCACCGATCAGAAAATTTTCCGGCTGGCAAACCGACGATTACAAAATTTCCCGGTGAAAATGCCGCGGCCCGTTTGCCACGGAACGTATCGGGAAAGTCGTTCGGCGTGTTCGGAGCGCCGTAAAAGAGCGAAATTTTTGGAGTCCCGAGCACCGCAACACCTCGCACCGTATCCGACCCGGCAACCTCCGCTTATGGCGAAACTTCTGCCGGCGATGCTGGATATCGGATTGCCAAGCGAAATGACTTTCGTTTAAAAAAAAAAAGCCACGAAACCGGCCGAATTAGATTCAATTAAATCGGCCTCGATTATACCACTGCGAACCTCGTTCCCGCTTTTTGTTGCAGGAAACCGCGGAAATGAAACATTTTCAAACTTGCCGAACAATCATCGAACTTCGAAGAATTCTTATGAAGAGGTGGACAGTTCGCTGCTCTGAGATGTGTCCAAATAATGATGTTCAAAGGAAACGGTATTTAAGGTTCTATTTTCCTAATAATAATTTTGTTTCTGAAAAGAATGAGATATTATTTTCACTACATTTTAAACGTATATCGAATAAAATAAAATAATATTAAACAAAATTAAATTAAATTAAATTAAATTAAATAGAGAAAAATCTATAATATACAAATATTATATATATTATTATTATTAAATATTAAATATACAAATATTATATTTGTATATTATAGATTTTTCTCTATTTAATTTAATTTAATTTAATTTTGTTTAATATTATTTTATTTTATTATTCTATTTTATTTTATTCGATATATATATGTATATTTTAATATCTCAATGTTTCTCCAGATATATGCAAAGAATGTAAAAATGGAACAGTGGAATATAGTGATTAATGCTTTTGCCTACTATTTGGTATTAAATAGAATATTTCCATTTCGTTTTAAATTGTCTCAGTATTGAATTAGGCCAGCAATGTATCAATAAATATTATTATAAATATTCTTATGAGACGTTCGCATTCGGAGGAACATTGCGGGAGAAGGCACAAAAAAACGAAGGAAACGGCTCGAAGGAGTGAAAGAAAAATACGTTTTGAAGAAACATGGAACATAATGAACGAATAAAAAATTGATTGGACCGAGGGCGGGGTATCGGGAACGGACGAGCGAGGGGTGGTTTCAATGAAACGAACGTTGTAACAAGGTTCCCGGAAAATTCGCCGATCCGAATATCTCAAAGTCCCGTCCAATTCAGCCCTGTCCGAGGACACGAGTGCTACAAAAGGCGATCGGTCCACAATAGGGGAGGACATCGGTGACCTACATACCTGTCAGGAACACGTTTCTCTTGCAGCGACGTCGCCGACAAAAGGACCCGCGCCGTTTCGATCCCGATACCATCGAATCGACGTCGAGACGCGGCTCTCCCGGCTACACGGGGACGTCTAAGGATACTAATGGACGCTGCCGCCGGGTGTGCGGGTGTGTTCGTCGACAAAAGGGTCCGGGCACATCAGGATTCTGTTAGGGAAACGCGCGGGTCCATTAGCCGCGGAACGTATCGCCGTTAAAACGAAATGAAAAATGCAACCTCTGCGCGAACGCAGACACACGTTGCACCGGCGCCATAAAAGCGTAATGCGAGCCCGCGAAAATGCAGTTTCCACGTATGAATCGACGTTTTCTGTTATTATCTAAAACGAGATGTCTTTACGGTAGGTCGGACATCTTCGAATAAACGAAATAAGATCGATCTGATTCGACAACTTTTCACGATCAATATTCCGGAACGTCGATCTTGTAAAAATAGGGACAAATTTTGAGGTCTACGTTTTGTAAACTAATTCGATGCATGCGAAACGATGAGGTAAACTCCCACCAATTACGTGCGATCTGTACAGAGTGTCCCAAAATTATTGTATAAGCGGGAAATGAGGGGTTCCCGAGGTCATTTGAAGTAACTTTTTCCTTAGCGAAAATGCAATCCGCGGCTTGGTTCGCGAGTTATTAACGAAAAACAGTGACCAATGAGAGGCGAGGGAGGATGACGCCCCGCCCTCGCGATCACTTCCGCTGCGTCAGACGACCGACGCGACGCGGCATTGGTCGCAGGGCGGAGCGCCGACCGTACTTGCTCTTCGATTGGACAGTGTTTTTCGTTAATAACTCGTAAACGAAGCCGCGGATTGCATTTTCGCTAAGGAAAAAGTTACTTCAAATGACCCGACGAACCTATCATTTCTCGCTTGTACAATAATTTTGGGACTTCCCGTAGATTGCTCCAATTTGAGCAAACTCCGTCAGATTCTCACTTTCATACGTCATTCTGCGAAAATTAGAAAGAACGAAAAGCATTCTTCGTTAACTAAACGATTACACATCGTAGAAATAAAATAAAAATTCTATTAGACATTGTTAATTTATACGTTTTCGTGCGTTTAAAAATTTGTACAAATGATCTAAAACTTATTTAATTTTCATGATAGAAATTAAAAATCATAAAAGAACATCGATATTTTTTTAAATATGGACCAACGTGATCCGATCTATATTTTGGAAACAACTTGATTGCACAAAAATTAATCGATCGAATCTCTTCGAATTTTGTATGATCTATAAACTGTTAAAATTTTGAACGAAATCCCAGGATGACGACAGCAAGAAATGATCGATTCAGCGTCGAATGCACCACTTTTATTCGCAGGGACATGCTGGCATTGTTTGAAAGAGAACGCTTGGCACACCCTGTATATGGTGACACCCTGTTTATTGTCGGTGTATGCTTGCTATTCGCAGTCCCACGGACCGGAAATACGAAACCGGTGCAGGAAAACGTATTGGGTGACTAGCGGAGAACGCTGCCCCCTCCGTTTGATAGTGTCACCTGTCTTTTGTAGGGGAAATTACAGATTCCTCGGGGACACTTTTCTTCGGCTTCTTCGAGGCAGAACGCGCGACAGAGAGCTTTTGTTTTTACGAAAGTCTGCAGCAATGAGAAGTCCACGGTGTAGAAACGAGAGAAAATAGAGAAAATAGGAAGAGAGGGCGAAACGTTTGCGAGTTATCTGAATTTAGGTGACTCGGTAAAAGAGCAAACATAGTTATCTGCGTTATTTAGAATCCATTTAAGGGGAGGTTTCGGTCTAGGAGGCTAAGAAGAAGGTCGGATTTTTTTATAACAAAAACAAACAAGATGATAATCTGGAGTTTATAACATTTTATTGTGCCTCTTTTGAGAATGCAGAAATTATATGATTTTTTATTTCATCTAACTATTAACCCCTAGCATCCCTCAATCTGTAGGGGTTGTCGAAAAATACTGTTTAGTTCCTCGACTGTAAAACAGAAACCAAAAATCCTATTCAAAAGATCAAAAATATATTCTTGAACTGAATGATATTTGCGAGGCAGTGAACCTATGAAAATATAACAAAATCCTGTTTTTAATAATTTTTTGGAATTCTAAAGGCAAGCATCACTCTTTTTTATCAATTTTCCACAATTATACATTGCTTCAAAATTAGTAAATTTGGAGAAACTCGGGAATAATTATTATAAGTATAATAAGTATAATTAGTTATAATAAAGTATAATTAGTTATAATAAAGTATAATAAGTATAATTATTATAACTAATTATTATAAGTATACTCATAACACTATATTCATTAATTAAACAAAAATTCACTTAAATCCATGATTTAGTTTTCGAGACACTTGTGCTATTATTTCGAAAAAGTGATGTCTCGAGAAAAGACGCGTTCAAATTTTTATAACGGTGAATAACTTCGATAGTTTTAACAATTTTGATATTTCCAATTAACCGCATATTCCTGAAGTATCGTAGAAAGTGGAAAGCGAAAAAATGGCAGTCAATTTGTTTAGAGTTCTAGACCGGAACTCACTCATGAAAATTCCGAGTAATGAAAAAGCGTGTTTCAATGAAATTCCGTAAAAAGATAAAACCGCGTTCGCCGCGATGCGTTTTCGATATAAACCAGCAATTCCCCCTAATTGCCCGTAAAACTCTCACGCTCGCCGTAAATACGTAAACGTTGCAGCCTAGATCCCGATTTCTCGCGTATATTGGTCACGGTGGCCAATTAACCGGTGGCCGTCGCCCGACGCGAAATCGTCGTTGTAAAAAACGAAATTGCATTAATTAAGACTTGTTCTTTAGGGGAGATGCATAAATTCGCGGAGCCGCTGTAACAGTTCACCTTGGCGTTGCGCAATATCCCACGGCTTATTTATTCGGGAGCCCTGTTTATTATGCAATTCGGGTAACGCGTTTAAATAATAGCAGTTTACCTTTTAGAAAGCGTCGCTGCAACATGTTTATGCAACGCGATCGCCGTGGAATGTCGCCTGTGTCCTCCTCGTTTTTACAAACCGCGACGGAAAGGACATCGGCGCGTCCGTGTCCTTTAAAACTGGCGCCCGAATCGTCGCGTTGAAAGTGAAACCGCGAACGGCGTAGCCGAAAAATGGCCCGCCCAACGACCAGCGAATTGCTACGGCTCAAGACTTTTATTTCTCATCTAGCGATCATCCAAAAACTATGCAAAATGGGACCATTACGTTTGTATGTCCTAAAAGAATGATAAAAAAGGGCCATTTTTAAGTCGACTAGTAACGAACAATGAACGAAAGGGTTTTAATGAAAAACTTTTATCTGAGTTGTACCTAAATATAAACGAGAATGAGAGAGAGAGAGAGAGAGAGAGAGAGAGAGAGAGAGAGAGAGAGATATTTAATGAAAAGACCATTTTTGCGTCTGCTGATATTTAAAAGTAAATGAAATATTTTTAATGAAACTGGATCATTTTTACCTCAGTTGATACCTAAAAATGAACGAATGATTTTAATTAAAATGGACCACCTTTACGGCAGCTGGTATCTAAAAGTAACCAAAAGGTTTTTAATCAAAATGGACCATTTCTACCTCAGCTGGAATCTAAATATGACTGATTGGTTTCTGAAGAAAGCGAACGGTTTTTGCATATAAATAAAAATTAATATGAAAGGGTAACCGAGTGACTTCGACAAAATATGAAAAAATTACCTTCAATCACAGATTTCATAAGAAACAAAGATCATTTGTTTTACTTAGCGTTGCGAACCATTCTTTCAATACCTAAATAAACATTTATATTTATTGGAGCGCGGAGAGTTGAAAATGTCACTGCGTGGTTCGTGGAAACTAGACTACAATTAAATACAGAAATTTTGTATTCAAATCTGCAACGAGAATCAAGGAAGTAAAATCTGAAGCCTCAATCAGGGTGCCATTGTCATTGTCATGTGTAAAACGCAAGAGACCGGCGGAGTTAGTCACGATACGAAAAAAGGTATACACAATAGTCGCGTTTCGGATTGCAATCAACTTCTTTAGAAGCTCGAAGGATTTTGAAACTGTACGGATACCGAATGACACCTATTACAAGCGCAATTGAATTATTCATCGCCAGCAGACTGCGGGCAGCTTTTATGCAGACTAGCATTTTGCTATTCAACTTCGTGGAAATTAGAGCAAGAAATATTCATTTTTGTCAACGTGCACATTTCCATGTTGGAACGAAACAACAAAACGGCGAAACTATTGTAATTAGAACTCTCGCGGTGCTTTATTACTAGACTGCGAACTTTTATGCAAAATGAAAATTATTTAACGATAAATCAATCGTAATAATTGGAAGTTATTTCTCTTTTAATTACTTTGGTGAGTCGAAAATATTATACACACATTCGTGGACAAAAGTTAAAAATCTGTACATATCGTTATATTTGAGTAAAATTTAATATTTTAACAAATGTACACTTTATTAAATGAAATATACATATTATAATGGAGCATACTGTTTATATTACAATATTGTTTTATTTAGTGCATACAATACAAATATACAAATTTAAGAAATAAAAGAAGATAAAAGCAATGAAAAAACAAAATTGCAATTACTTAATTATAAAGAAATAAAATTTTTTAATATTTCCCAATATAAAACGATCAGAGCATTAGAAAACTTAAAAAACATCAGTCAATTATATACAACTTACCAAAAAGACAGCAAAAAAAGAGAGACATTGTTATCAGACTCACACAATTAATCCTTTCAATCATAATTTCCCCTAGAAATTCATAGTTCAATGACACGTTCCCCATTCGAAAAATCCAACCCCGCCCCGAGGAGAAAAAATCTTACTAAAAAATGATCCGTGCGCCTAATCAAGCCGCCATTGTCATACCGGGCAGTATCAGGCTCGAAAACGGAAGTGACCGTCGCGGGGGTGTCGCGACCCCGTGAAAGAAAAAAAGGTGGGAGGAAAGGGGAAAATGAATGCGGCGGTCGAATTTGGCCGTTCCAGCCGGAATACATTACCGATACCGCAGATATATGGGCCGATTCGGAATCAGCCGTTGCTCGAACGATCCGATAAGTTTCGCAGTTGAATCCGCGAAGTTAAGCGGATTGGAGGGCCGGGAAAGGATTGCTGCGCGGCGCGGCTCGGCTCGGCACGGCGCCCCTAACTTTCGGGCCCGTCGAGCTCAATCTGTAATCCGATATCGATTGAATTCCCCTTCGATTTCACTCTTTTTTTCCACCCGCTTCTCTTTTTTTCTCCCTCTCTCTCTCTCTCTTCTTTTATCTTTTTCTATCCTTCTCGCTCTGATTCCCTCTCTCTCTCTCTCTCTCTCTCTCTCTCTCTCTCTCGCCTTTTCACAATTTCTCTTCTTCCCTCCTTTTCCACCTCCTCGTTTCCCTCTATTTTTTTCGTCCCCTCCCCGATCGCTTTTTTTCCGCTCTCTCGGTTGAACGACCCCGGCTTCCGTCGCGCTTACACGACACGGAACATCGGCCCGACTGCGACAGGTGCTTCTCGCGCTGAAATCGAATTGTCCGACCGACGGAGCACGGCTGCCGAGTCGCGGATTAATTAACACGGGGACAGCTGATCAAGGGAGGCGCCGCATCGCGTCGGGATCCAGGCCGCCGATCCCTGTTTGCCGATTTTTTTCCCGCGACTACCGACGCTCCCGGCCCGAGCGTATTCCCCGATTGGCATTCCTTTTTTCCTTTCACTCCCGTTTTCCTTGTTTTTCGGGGAAAAGTTGGAACGCCGAGGTTACCGGGGAGCTCTCGCGCTCGATTTTAATCGCGGCCGAACGAACCGAAAACAACGACAGATCTCGGATCGATGTTCCCGATTGTCCGGGGGAGAGATCGAGCCGATGTGCCCGGCGATTTTTAATCGACCGTTTTTCAACGGCGGAATTCATTTCTCTTTATGAACGATGTTCGCCGTTGGAAATCCGCGTCCTCCGTTCGATCGATTTCGTTCGACCACGGGGCTGCCGGTCAGTCACCGGCCGATAGAGTGCACCGGGTTAATTTTATTTTCACGGGAAACGTAATTAGTTTGTTCTGCAAAAGTCGCCGGATATGAATAATTTGCGTCCTCTTTTTTTCCTCGTTTTGCTTTTTATTGTTTTTCTTTTTTTTCTTTTTTTGAACGAGCTATCCGAGAAATATTGCCAGGGGTCGGTATAGAAAATGGGTTTTATTTCCGTACACGCGGGGTGCGTATAGAAAATTTGTTCCATTTGCTTTGTGCCAGGTTGACAAAGACTGTGTAATAACATTTTTCTAAAAGGTTTTAATGAAGAGTGTATTCCCATTTCTCTGGGCACAGCATTCGTTTCATTCCCTTTGTGCGTCGCGCACAAAGAATGTGTAATCACATTTTTCTAGAAGGTTATTGTGAAACATGTATGCTGCCGCGCGAAAACAATGGAGGAATTGCATTTGATTTTTATGGTGTTTAATTTGTTCATCGAAGGGAATGTGTTCTAATTCTTTATGCGGGACGGTTATTGAAAATTTATTCGATCTTTCCATGGAAGATTAGTATTCACTTTTTTTAATGAGACGGCAATGGTGTTTCATTTGTCAATAAAGAAAATTCTCGATGATGGAAAATATTTTTCTACGTAGAGATATGTTTCTTTAGTTTCTCGTAGGGGAAGAAACGGTATTTTAGGTTTCAACAATAAAATTGTATTTTTTACACTGGATGATGATCAACAATATGTTATTCTAATATTCAGTAAAGAAGGAAAAAGCAAAATGTTTCATTTTTCAACGAAGCAAACGTATTCGACTTAATTTTGTACAAAATAGTTGCAGAATTTGTATTATTTTTTGTCCCTCGCGTACAACAATTGAATGAAAAACAATTGTTCTAATGAGCAGTTGGAATTGACAGATGGTCAATAAAAATTTTTTTTAATTTAGTGTTTAAGGTTATGTCAACTGTCAATAATAAATTCTTTCGAATCAGATCGATGTTTAGCAACAGTATTTTATTTGTCAACAATAAAATTTTATTCTAAACGCTGGATGATAGTACAATATTTCACTTTTTAATACAAAGTAGTTACGGAATTTGTATTATTTTCTGCCTCTACAACAATTGAACTGCAAACAATTGTTGCAATGAGCAGATAGAATTGACAGATGGTCAATAAAAATTTTTTTTAATTTAGTGTCTAAAGTTATGTCAACTGTCAATAATAAATTCTTTCGAATCAGATCGATGTTTAGCAACGGTATTTTATTTGTCAATACAATAAAATTGTATTCTACTTATTTAACGCAAAACAGTTGCAGAATTTTTATTATTTTCTGTCTCTGCAACGATTGAATGAAAAACAATGTTTCCAACGGACAGTTAGAACCGACAGATCGCCGATAACAAATTGTTTCGAATCGGATCGATGTTTAGCTACAATCGCAGCAACGATCAAAGCAGAATTTGCAGCGCTGCAGTTCTACAGGCGGATGCCATTACCGGTGCAAGTATCGCTCGAAATCGTTGTGTAATAGTGCTCCTTTCGCGGAGAAGTCACTGACTACACACAATGATTATCGAGCGGCCGTTGTAATCACAGAGAGCCTATGTCGTACATTGTAATCGCGTTATTTCCACAAACGACTCTTGTTTTGTACTGTTCTACCGTCGGTGGTCGCGGCGCCCGAACCAAACGGATGCGAGTCGCATTGTTAGAAGCATGAAAAAAGAAAACAGTTATTGCCGGTCGCGCTGTGCTCTTTTCAAAACAAATATCGTAATGATATGTTTTTTCTTTTCGCGAACGAGCTGCTTAGAAGGTGCACCCTTTGGAATTACGTTTCCCAAGCCGCTGACGTAATCGCGTGCTTCCTTGAGACAAGGGGGATCAAAGAATGAGCGCTATTACGCTCGTCCCGAGAAAGTAGAATACATACTTTGCAACGCGGTGCACCGGTCAATTTACGCGAATTTCCGTTCCACGTGGATTCGTGTTTCGCGCGAATGAAAATGCGCGCGGAATCTGCAAGTACCTGCAAAAGAGAAAATATTGGGAACAGAAAAGCTGCTAGAGAGTTTCTTCAAATTTGTCCTCTTGAATGAGACAAGAAATCGCATGAAAAGTGTCCGGTTGAAGATGAATTTAACCGGTTTCTGCATCATCGAAGGAAAGACAGTTAAACGTTTTATTATTATTGTAGTCCTGATGAACGTGTTCGTTTTCGTAAATTAGATTAAACGAACGATACATCGAAACCATTATCGATGTTAAATAAGTTAGGTATTAAAAATGTGGTGCTGTCTACTTAATTCCTCTAATTAAAGATACTACATCTAGTCAAAACGAATTGAAATGTGACAATGAATGTGTATATAAAATACGTAATAAATATAATTAATAGAAGCAATTCGAATAAAGAATTATTTGGATAAATACATTGAATAATTTATGACGAATTAATACCTGGAATAATTCATGACGAATTAAGAATTATTCGAATAAATAGATAGAATAATTTATGACGAATAAAGAATTATTCGACTAAATAAATAGAATAATTTATAACGAATAAAGAATTATTTGACTAAATAAATAGAATAATTTATGACGAATAAAGATTATTCGAACAAATATATAGAATAATTTATGACGAATAAAGAATTATTTGACTAAATAAATAGAATAAATGTATGACGAATAAAAAATTATTCGACCAAATAAATAGAATAATTTAAGAGGAATAAAGGATTATTCGAACAAATATATAGAATAATTTATGACGAATAAAGAATTATTCGACTAAATAAATAGAATAAATTTATGACGAATAAAGAATTATTCGACTAAATAAATAGAATAATTTATGACGAATAAAGAATTATTCGAAGAAATATATAGAATAATTTATGACGAATAAAGAATTATTCGACTAGATAAATAGAATAAATTTATGACGAATAAAGAATTATTCGACCAAATAAATATAATAATTTAAGAGGAATAAAGAATTATTCGACTAAATAAATAGAATAAATTTATGACGAATAAAGATTATTCGAACAAACAGATGGAATAATTTATAACGTAATAATCGTTATTTTCGAATGGAATATTCGACTAAAAAAATTTAATTTGTATAACAATCTCAGACAAATACATATTCGAAACCATTCGAATAATTGCCAAAATTCTGTTATCAACACAGCAGCGTTATCGTCTCGGAATAAAGAGTTCCAGGAAAGAAAATCGCGATTGCTCGTCAGCGACGTATTAGTACGTCCTCCGGCATGCTGGTACCGGGTATATCAGCTATGAATACGGACGTTAAAGCGTCCCCGTCTCCTCGTAGTCAACGGAAGCGACGTTTTCACGAGAAACGTTACGGATTAGCCGGATTTCTCGGACAAAAGCCTGTGACGCCTTAACGCCCTTATCGTTGCACGGTCAGACCAGGTGGAAGCTCGGCGTGCAGATTTGCATCTCGGGCGCAGACAATCGTTTCAAGACGTCTGGCAAAGCCCCTTTACCAATTACATAAACCCCTCCCTCCCCTCTCTGCAGATAATCCACGCCGTTGCCATACCGGCAGCGTGTGTACAGATACTCAGCGAAACATACAATTACGATTTACTTTACATTCTCGGTGGAGACGCGTGCACGGCGACGATACGATTCGTTGCGCCATTCGAAGGAATTTTATGGCCTCCCCGGCTATTGATGATCGAATTGCAGATTTTATGCGGTCCCCGTCGAAAGAGATGAATGGGGAACAAAGCTGAAAAGAGATTCGAAATATTTTAAGCTTGAATGGCGGATATTTTCGACGAAAATCTGACCGAATATGCCGAGGGTATTTTGTCATTTTATTTTTATCAATTTTTTACGATATAGCTTTTGAGGTACTTTTTCTGGACATTTTATTTCTCTGTAGACTTTGATCATTTTTTTAGCAATATTTGTACTCCGTGTTAATAATGAATAATTCTAAATAAAAAATAATAACTTAATGCTAAATAACTCTGTGTTCAGAAATAAATTTATCGATGATGGCAATATTTTTGTATGCCTTCTCGTTTTAAAAATGTCCCATTGAAAAAGATACTAAGGAGATCATTCTTATTGAATGTCTCACTATGTTTCGCTCTGCTCCAACATTTTTTTCGTTTAACTCTTCATTTAGATTTTAATTCTTCATTTAATTCTTCTTTAATTCTTCATATAGCTTTTAACTTTTTTCTTAATGTAAACGTGAAGTATTTGCACTCAATTCTCATTTATTCTAATCCATTTCGTGTAAAGCCATTTTTCGAAGTCGTCGATCTGCCCTTGAAAAACGTTCGCCGCTTGCCGAGGATTCTTATTTGTAACGAGCATCGACGCATGGTCCGCGGACGTTAGAACTGCGCTATCGACTATGCAAATAACGATCCGAATATCCGAGCCCTCCTCGAATCGACGCGACGACCGAGAGTCGTCCTCGCCGTTTCTTTTCCTTCGTTTTCGAGGCACGTGCCCCCACGATGTTTAATGCAATTGCCGGAGACTTTATCTCCGGCGACTTTCGTCCAGACGCGGCCGGCCGCGTTTCCCCCGCGGGGAAAAGTCTCGGCCGCCGGTCGCCCAGGGCAATAAATTGGCGCTACTCGAATCAACTTTTGCATTACGGCTCGAGAGAGCTCGTTACGTCGCCCGGCGAAATCCTGTTAGCCGCGTTGCAACCGTAATGAACTCGTCCGGCGCGAAAGGAACCGCGGACGGAAGCGCCCGCCGGGGCCCGGGGAGCCATTTAATGACCCGTCGCGACGCGCCGGCCCTGTTTTCTTCCCTGAAACCGCGCGGATTTATAATTACCGACGCCCCGTCGATCGTTCGACTCGATATCGTTGATGGATCGAACTGCGATTCGGCATTATTCGAATAACGTTTCGAATGAACGAATGCAATTTTATTTGGAATATTGTTCGAAGAATTTATTCGAAATATGGAACTATTATGCGACTCAAATTCGATTCGGAAATTATGTCAAATTCGAGGTTTATTCGAGACATATTTCGAGCACACTGTTCGAATAAAATTTGATTCGAAATATTAGTCGAGTAAAATTCGATTCGAAATATTAGTCGAATAAAATTCGATTCGAAATATTAGTCGAATAAAATTCGATTCGAAATATTACTCGAATAAAATTTGATTCGAAACATTAGTCGAATAAAATTCGATTCGAAATATTATTCGAATAAAATTCGATTCGAAATATTACTCGAATAAAATTTGATTCGAAACATTAGTCGAATAAAATTCGATTCGAAATATTACTCGAATAAAATTCGATTCGAAATATTACTCGAATAAAATTCGATTCGAAATATTACTCGAATAAAATTTGCTTCGAAATATTTGTCGAACAAAATTTTAATTAGCGAATTTTAATTCGCCGTCTATAAGTCGCCGGTAGAACCGACCAGCAACGATCAGACAGGATGATCAATTGGTACCATCGCCTCGAGAATCGAGTTAACATTTATTATTGGTAACCTCGAAATTTTATTTGCACCACGTACAATGAATATCGAAGGAACGGCTATGGAAATGACGCGTATAAACGTTCATCGCGCCGTTCTGCCGAGGAGTATTACGTCGCAGTCTGGCATAATGAAACCGTAACGCCCTTAACATAATTCTTCGGGAAGTTTTTAAATTTTCGCAGACCTTTCGACTGAAATATTCAGATCCAATTTATCGAGGGACATTAATATTGCAACCGCCCGGAGGACTTGAACTTCAGCCGCTATCCGTGACGTCTCCTGGCAGACTCGGAGTCGCGAGGAGATAATATTTCTCGCGGAATATTAATAAACGATGTTAGAAGTTCTTCCAGCGAACTTGAACTTTCGTTTTATCGCCGCGCGCCACCCTCGGACGGTAATTTCTCAAAGAACACCGAATCGAGGAGAAGCATCATAATTTCCTTTGAGCGAGTTTGCGCACCGAAGATTGATTAATTTTTAATTCTACGCTTTGCACGGGACACCGTGCGTTAGTCTCTTGGTCATTATTCATTCTGTTGTACTCGGTGAACCCGTTTTACGCACGGGATAAGATGAATAGCAACGATTATGCGAATAGAAGAATGAAATAAAAATGCGGAATAAAAATCATCAATGTTCGATCCATTAGTAATTATACCAGTAAATGTCACTTAATAAAGAATAATAGTAACAAGATTAATTAAGAATACTAGTAATATAAAATTAATGAAGAAAAATACTAATATAATTAATAAGGAATAATAGTAATATAAAATTAATAAAAAATAATAGTAATAAAATGAATAAGGAATAATAGACGTAGCATTAATAAAAATAGTAGAAGTAACGAAAATTAATCAAAATTAATCAAGGATAGTTTCAAACCGTATAAACATTATAAAATTCGAACAAAGAATTCAAATGATTTTCTTTTGACAATCGCGTGAAAACAGATTAAAAAATTTCATTTACAGTTCTGAAATAATACATACAGTTGAAAATATGCGTTATTAGTACCTGCTATAGTCGAACATATACTAATTAAAAATCTTAAACGTTGCTCCATTTCCAACCAACAAAATGATCGCGATCATGGTCGCCATGGAACGATCGTTTTGAAATTCGACAACGTCTCAAACTATCAACGATTTTAACATTTTTTGATCCGACAATTTCTCAAATGTTACTGAAACACGCATAAACGAACGTCGTAAATGCGACTGCGATTAGTATCGCAGTTTCTTCGCAGACAGATCCCACAAGAAAGTTAATCGAAATACGCAATTTACGCTAGAATACCCCCTCAAGTATCGATTTCGGATGGCGCTATTTGGTCGAATCATCGAATAATCGAGCAGAGTGGAAACCCAGGAGGATAATAAAGTCTAACAGCGATCGGGCACGAACGAAAGGGAAACTGCGGATTTCACCGTCTCCGCGACATCGTTCACGGTTTCGATTATTCAGCCTCGACGATATTCAAACGGCAAATTCGAGCTATTAATGGCGCCACGTCGTCGCCGTAAATGAAAGCCCCCTCGACTCGAGGAGAATCAATCGGAAGGAAATAGCCGTCGGCGAAAGTGAACGTAAAACAATCTTCGGTGTCGCAAAACCGAGCGAATCTGCGATCCAGCCGTCGCAATTGTCGCTATTGTTTTTCATTCCCGCGTGTTTCTGCAATAACAGGTGACACTGCGAACTCTTTCCCGTGATTATTACTGCTTCTCATTAGGAAAATAAATACTTTCATCATCAACACCAGAAGAAGATGGGATTTATATTTAAATGTCATACGATTGTTATTATAATATATGTTTGAGTGAAGAAATTTATCTAAACATTTGTCGTAAAAACGTTTCTATGATATCAGGAACTTTGTAGGAAAAAGCAGAAATCAATCATCTCGATTGGTTTGATAGAGTTTTAGTGTTAATGAAAATCGTAAAAGTAGTATGCAAAATTTATTTTAATATATTAATTAATATATTAATAAAATATTTTAATAATTAAATTAATATGTAGTATTTTTTCAAAACAATAAAAAGATTTTCAAGGGCTGTTTTAACTTTAAAACTAAAGTATCCTTTCCAACGTACCGTATTTTGATTTCGTATCATTTTAGTATTGCATGCGCATGAAATTAAACTTATTTGTCACAGTGCAATACTTACAATTTTAACAACACTTTAAATATAAGTTAATTAAATCGTGTACAAATTACTTTAAAAATTCAGTGGTGCCACGGAGTCGCCATTCGAGTTGAAAAGGTTAATATATTATATAATATTATTATTATATATATATAATATATTATAGTATATATATTATATTTTGTTATATGGTATTAGTTTTCAAGGTCCGTTAATTTCGATTGTTATCCTGAACAAATTACTTTAAAAATTCAGTGGTGCCATAGAGCCGCCAATCGAGTTGAAAAAAGGTTAATATATTATATAATATTGTTATTATATATAATATTATAGTATATATATTATATTTTGTTATATGGCATTAGTTTTCGAGGTCCGTTAATTTCGATTGTTATCCTGAACAAATTACTTTAAAAACTCAGTGGTGCCACAGAGTCGCCATTCGAGTTGAAAAGGTTAATATATTATATAATATTATTATTATATATATATAATATTATAGTATATATATTATATTTTGTTATATATGGCATTAGTTTTCGAGGTCCGTTAATTTCGATTGTTATCCTGAACACACGATTGTTCAATGAAACGTTGAAACACATTATTATTTCGCGGTAAATCAGCAGAAATATTCAAATGAAGTGCCGTGGTAATCGGTGCGTTTACCAAGCCGTAAACACCGGGCCGTAACGCGGACTAAAACAGTATCTTTAGACCGCAAAATCGAGAGCAGCGTTTCGTTCGCGATCAATTTACGGACGTTTTCGCCGGCCGTTCTGTTGATCTGGACGTAGGCGTCGTAACGCTCGCAAGGAGTTTAACAGCGCGTTTCATTATTGCCGTTTAATTTCATTGGCACGGTCCGCGTGCCGCGCAATCCACTCGCTCCGCGCGATAACTCAATTTCCTGGGGGGCCACACTTTTCGCGTGAGCTCGATCCGAGCGGCACGCACACACCCAAGCCCGGCGATTGTCCGCTTTTAATTTTAACCGTCGAGCGACGCCCACGCGGTTCCGCTCGCGGCACCGGAAGTTACGCCGCGGTTCGACGGAGCCGCCGTAATTTTTAGATCGCCGAACGGGCTTCTCTGTTTCCTGGGAAATAAGAAGAGAGCGCGATAACACGGGCGAAACGCCGATTCCGACCAGAATTTTTATCGTTGCAGGACACGCGCGTCTGCAATGATTAGAATTCGTTTGGGACAACAAGACTCGTTAAGCAGAATCTTTTCTGTCTGTAATCATTTTTTGGAAATAATATTACATTGACGAATACATTGACATCTTAGAATTCGCTTGATCTGCTTGATATTTGAAATTGCAACCAATCCGTTTTGCTGCGAATGCATCAAATCCGCAGTCTATTAATAAGAATAATAAGACTTATAATAAAGAATAGTAATAATAGCACAGTAATTATTAGTATTACTGATAGTACTACTGATTTACTACTAATAGTAGTATAACAAAGAATAGTATATAATAAAGAATAGTAATAATAGTAGTAATTATTAGTATTACTGATAGTACTACTGATTTACTACTAATAGTAGTATAATAAAGAATAGTAATAATAGTAATAATTATTAGTACTACTGATAGAGTACTACTGATTGACTACTAATAGTAGTATAATAAAGAATAGTATATAATAAAGAAAGTATATAATAAAGAATAGTAATAATAGTAGTAATTATTAGTACTACTGATAGTACTACTGATTGACTACTAATAGTAGTATAATAAAGAATAGTAATAATAGTAGTAATTATTAGTACTACTGATAGTACTACTGATTGACTACTAATAGTAGTATAATAAAGAATAGTATATAATAAAGGATAGTAATAATAGTAGTAATTATTAGTACTACTGATAGTACTACTGATTGACTACTAATAGTAGTCATTATGCTTATCATGTAATGATATCTCATCATTTTCATCTTTATCATCTAATTTATTTTCAATTTATTGAATGCGTTTATTGAAGTACACCTTTGTTTAATTTTCTCTTTTGTTGCAATTGATCTATGCAATTTTTATTATGCATACAAATAAGCAGTCTAGTACTAATAATTAACTAAAGATAATAAACTTGTGAATCTGCTTATTAAGTGAACGTATTCGGAATAAATGGATTCAAGATAACATAATCACGAGCTTAGATAACGCAATTATAAGTTCAAAGTGCGATACATCATTTTTAATTTAGCCAGATTAAATGGCAGCGCGTGCTCTTAACGATTATTACATCGTTATTACGATTTTGTTGTAACGATTTGTACATTGTTATTAGACGAAGAGCAGAGATTTATTTGTATCTTCATGCATTATTTTTCTTACATATATTTTCAGGGCTATTTTTACGATTACAATGATGCTCTTATCGAATATGATGCGAACCAACTAACTAACAATTTAAACTTGCTGCAAAACTTCTCGAGAAAATTAATTTTAAAAGATTGTCAGTCGCATGACGATTTAGTAGCTGCGTCAAGTAGAAACAGACTGCCACGGCCAGACAGTGTTTTACACCCAGTATTTTCAAATAACATTTGAAACGATCCGTCAAATAATTGTAAAATAAAATAACCTATTATCTCAGAAGGCACGGAAATAACTGTGAGCTAAAACACCATATAATTTGTGAAACGATATTTCAAACGATGTCGTTTAAGATGTGAAACCGCGGAACAAATAATCAAAATGATTGGGAGGACAGCCTTCGTACCGCGCGTTTGAACATTCCGAAATTTATTTGCGCACGGTATAAAGAGTACCAGCGACATTCCCCTATTCAAACATTCCTTTCCGCAACAATGACCGGCGCAGAGCATAATGATTACCAAAGTCGCAGTTTTAATTGAGCCCGGAGACGCGAACGGGGTGCAAAGGACAACCGGCTGCAATCCCCGGGACTAAAGAAAACGATAATATCCGTGAAGGAAGACCAAAGGGATGGCAGGGGCCGGGAACGAAATAAAGGTGGGTACGGGGGATCGAAATGAGGGTGTAAGAAAATAGAAGTTGGACGATGGGGGAGAGAACGCGGCGAGAAAGGGGTTAGGTTGGAGGGGTCTGGAGGACGGACGAGGAAAATGGAAGAACGGGGGAGCGAAATGAGAGAGAGAGAGAGAGAGAGAGAGAGAGAGAGAGAGAATGAGAGAGGCAGGGAGGGGGGGAGCGTAAAAGTAGAAAGAATGCGAACGCGAATAAAAAAGGGGTGGCGGTGAAACTTGTTCGAACTGCCGATGAGGGTGACATTTAACCGGGCACGCCGTGCGTGAACCGTGCGGAGTGCATCGAACAGGGTTTTACGAGTTCGAGGAGCTGCAAAGAATGTTTGTGCATATTCATTTCTACCATACATTTGTCAACGACAAAATTATTGCAAATTTCTCGAACGTCGCGAAAATTATCCTGCAATTTTTATGAACATTTCAGTGTTTCTTAACACTAGAACTACCAAACCAGTTGAAACGACTGGTTCCAGATCTTTTCTTTTACAATTGTTGATACTGTAAATGTGTCTTTGTTAACAATTTTTATACGAACTTCTTCATTCAAGCATATATTATAATAAAAATCGTAGGAAGTTTCAACGAATTCAATCTTGTTATAAAATAATATACATTAGTCACGCTTGATAAAAATTTTAATCAACTGGAAAGATAGACAGGTGATTTATTGTTAAACTAATTTATATATGTAATGATATTATTGCTAATAATAGCTGACGACTATCAGAGGTAAGAAAATAAAGTGTTACTTGTCGACACAAATTACTGATAACCAGAAGTGAATGCTGATCGTCGATTATGGTTATTCGTAACCAAAAACTGTTTTCGTCATTTATAATAATTAAACTGCGGATCTTTATGCAAAATAAAAATTGTCTGCATCAATTGCGAGGCAAGTAAGAGACAACTGCAATTTTATTTCCTTCTTAAATAATTTTAATAAGTTGCAATTGACGTATCAACATTTTCAGTTCTATTTTAATTCTTTCACTATTCTATATACATAATATTTTATACATTTTCTCCCATAAATGCATAAAATCTGCGGTCTAATAATGATTATTGATAACCAAAAACTATGTGGATCACTTACAATTAGACTGCTGAAATTTTTATGCGAAATAAAAATTGTCCAAGTTAATCGTAAGAAACTCAAGTCAGATAAAAACGTTCTTCTTCTTTTAATAATTTCAACAAGATATATATAATATAAAAATATATTCTGAAACTCTTCTACTGTCTTCACAGTTCTGCTTTAGATGAAGTCATTTTTGTCGAAAACGCATAAAATCCGCAGTTTAATAATTATTGGTAACGAAAATTGCTTTCAGCAAAATTTAATTTCTTCCTTGTTTCCGTGTTACAACATTTATGCTCTCTGATAAAAGAAATACAAGAATAACGAGTAAAAATATTAAGGAACGAAAGGGTGTAAAAGTAGGAAGAATGCGAACTCGAACAGAGAGAGGGTGTCGGCGAAACTTGTTCGAACTGCCGATGAGGGTGACATTTAACCGGGCACGCGGTGCGTGAACCGTGTGGAGTGCATCTAACAGGGTTTTACGAGTTCGAGGAGAGGGAGAGGGCTGCGTGGGTGGCGGCTCGTTGGCTGGCTAAGAAAAGGGGGTAGGTACGCGTCGGAGGCAGCAGTCGCAGCGTCTCGAAATAAAGCGTTCCCCAGCTTTCTGTTTTCCTCTCCTAAGCTATTCCTCCCCCTGCCCCCCCCCACTGTCTCTCTCTCTTGCTTCTTGCCGTCGCTAAAAACTTTGATACCTTTTTAGGGTGCGCGGGGGAAGGGGGTATTGTTTCCCGGACGCGAGGAGGAGGGGCGGGACGGGAGAATCGTTGGCTAAAGAGGGTTTCGCACCGGCGAGATAAGCCAAAGGGGTGGAAAACGACCGGCGCACCGGCACTCCGCTGCCGATAAGAGCAATCCTGAGGGTGCGTTCACACCAAACTTAGGCTTAGCCGCGAAGACAACGGGGACCGGTAAATTTCGCCGTGATACCGATCCACGCAGATAGGAATAAGAATTCCTTGTTATCTGCGCCGGCATCCGAGCTAACGTGCGAGTTCCTCTCTCTCTCTCTCTCTCTCTCTCTCTCTCATGCGACCCGCGACCATAAGAAACGAGCAGCCGAAGCTGCTTCCCGAACTTTCGATCGATCCGGTCTAATCCTCTAATTCCTCCGGTGATCGACGAGATCCGGAGTGCGCGTGAAATCGCGCGTGTCCGCGATATCGAATGCCGGAGTCGCAGTTCATTCGAACAGCGTATGGTTTTTCGGAGTCTAGCCGGATATTCGGATATCCATCAGGTTATCCGTTCCCGGGAATTATCCACTTTTGTCTTAGCGTTTTGCCAAAGAGATTTTTGATGAACATGAGAATTTCAGGTGTAGTCGATAATTCCTTGACAGTGGATTTACGGGGCGCTAAAAGCAGCTGTGTGTGTGTGTTTTATGTTAGTATTATAAAAGTAATAATAAGATATTTATTCTGATTTTTAAGGAGCGTTATTGTACTATTTAATAAACCATATAATAAATATAGATATATTTAATATAAATATATTGAATAAATAACTTATATCTCTAGATTTTGAATAATAGTAAATTAAAAAATCAGTGACCTGTGAAACTGAAATTAGAAAGTTAAAATCTATCATAACAGATGGTATTTTATCTCTTTTACATACTAACTATCTTAGCAAAATTGAATTTGTTCGAATAAATTACAATAAAAATAAATTTTGAAAACTGGTAACAAAATTAGTATGTATTTGTTACCAGAATAATAGTTCACTTCTATAGCAATAGAATTAATTTTTGCTTCGATTTAGAAGAAGCGAATAACATTGATATTAATTTTATCGGATAATTTTTATTTACACGTATATTAATCAATGAAAATATTCAAGAACGCTGCAAAGGTTCCGTTGCAATTGCCTCGAAATACAATAACAAAAATCAGTATGCTCTACATTTTACCGAGGTGACGAGAAACTCCAACGAAGCATTGTAGAATTAAGGGGCGTTTATGCAATAACAGCTAGGGGTTAATTCAGTAAATCGATGAATTTTGATGAGTCACCCACGCAAAGGTAACGAGATGACTCGCGTCACCGGCTGCTGCGCGCAGCAGCGAGGGAGAATGGAGCATTTCGGAGTTCCCGCAAAGAAAAGGATAAAATGTGAGCGACAGGAGATTTAATGACCCCAGTGATAGAAATCTCGAAGAGGGTTGCGTCCGCCATCCGGAGTCGACGATTCGGGAAACGATAGAATCAGCAAATGCGCACTCGATAAACATCAACGCGGTCGAGAAGACAAATATGTCGAGGTATCTTTTTCCCCATCACCGCGAAATGGAGTTTCAGGGCAGTCGTGGATTGTTAACAGTCTTCGTTGTAATTTCTTTATGGCAACGATTCGTGAGAACACGTTACACGAGTTCTGCAATGTTTCAAAGCGCCGAAAACATTTGAAATTATTACAGTACTCGTACTTTCCATAATTTTCGCATGTCGAACATTAGTTGCTAGGAATAGTGTTAATAGTTTAATAATAATATAATTTTAAATTCGATATATTAACTCTTTGCACTCGAAGCTATTTTAACTAAAATAATCTTCTAAAACTAAAATTAAAATAATCTAAATAATGATAATTCTAATAATTCTAAAACTAAAATAATTATCTAAAATAATTTTTCTGGCTTATAGCACTTTCATTTTATATCACAGAGTGCATTTTGTGCAGATGAAATTGAGTCTTGTGACCTCGCACGACAGTTACACTTTTACACAATTTTTTCAATCTATATTTTGTTGATATAAGAATTATTTTAGAACGTGATATAACAAATTTTAGCGGTGTCTCTGAGTCACCACTCGAGTGCAAAGGGTTAACTATCGTATTGTATATGAGTTTAATTTATTGTATTTTATTACATTCTATTTAATTTTATTTTCTTGTTTTATCTTATCCATTTTATTTTATTGTATTTATTATTTTATAGAGACGGAATCATTTCTTAGTTTCATTTTAAATAAGATTTGCCCCGGTCTGACGTGTTGAAACTTCTAAGAAGTCTAAGACTTCATCAACGTTAACCTGTCAGAACTTCGGGATAGCTATTTCGCCGAAGTGCTCCGGTTTCCATCGCTAGACATTTGATTTCCAGTGGAAATTATATGTAGTTTACATCAAGCTCGGAACGAGAGAGAGAGAGAGAGAGAGAGAGAGAGAGAGAGAGACGGTTCGTGCTTTTTATCGGCGACATTTCCTCGACGAGACCTTGAACTACAACCTCATCGGTGCTAACCACAACTTGTCCTTCGAGACGCTCAACCTCGATCCTTCGTTACTTGATGAGATTACCCATCAGGTAACCACTTTTAAGGTGTGGCTTCGCTAGTGCGTGACTCTTGACACTTCGCTTGAAAATAGCTCGGACGAGCAGCACCTCGGACGGATATGTGGATCGTAAACTTCGCGGCAAGCTACTGACCTAACTCACGCCTCGCTGTTAGCGGACCGACAGTTGATAATTTCAAGACGAAGTCGTGCTGTAATTTTCGTCATTTTAATACAGGGTTGGGCATCATTCGAATTCATTCGAGTAGATATTTGTCTAATATAATTTATCCGAATGGATTCTTTTTAAGCAGATATTTTATTCGGATAATTCATTGTTCGTCATAAATTATTCTATTTATTTATTCGAGTAAGTTTTTATTCGAACAGTTCGGAAAATTCTTTATTCGAATAATTCGAAAAATTCTACTATTCAATTATTCGAAAAATTTTATTATTCGAATAATTCGAAAAATTCTGTTATTCGAATAATTCGAAAATTCTATTATTCGAATAATTCGAAAAATTCTATTATTCGAATAATTCGACAAATTCGGTTATTCGAATAATTCGAAAATTCTATTATTCGAATAATTCGAAAAATTCCATTATTCGAATAATTCGAAAAAGTAATATAGAAGAAATAATTCGAATGAATTCTTATACAAATAAAATTTTATTCGGATAAATTTGTATTCGATAGTGTCGAAAAAGGTCTTTTTTATTCGATTGAATATTTATTCGACAGTGTCGAATAAAATTGTATTCGTTATCTTCATCTTTTACACTATACTTTTGAACAGCTTTATCGATAGAATAAATAGAGAATGTGGTATCCAGCAACGAAATGAGCTGTAAAATAGCAATTTATTGGAACGTAGCAGCTTAGAGACTCAAAAGTTTCCGTGTAGAAGATAGTGGAATACAGACAACGACCGATACGTATCGCGGAATCTACATTTTCAAGATAAATCCGAGCGCTCCGGGGAAGTCTTCTAGATAATCGAAGCAATTACTCAGTCGAATGGCCGCTGATTCTCCATTTACCGCGGAAATCGCACCGTGTAAATTTCGAACTACCGATTCCGACTATCATCCGCGGCTCCAGCTATTCAAAGAACAGGATCTGGAATCCGTCATCGCGAAGCAGCTAGCCTAGTTGCTCGAAATATCTTCTTGTAAACGGAGACTAGTGCCAAGAGAGTTTCGACTTTGTTTATGGATCTACGCGCCATTTTATTTGGACAAGAGAGACCCCCTATTCGATTCTCCATTCTTCCACCGCGAAGAAAGACTTACAACAATGGACAATCGGACAATCGGACAATCCCGTGCTCGTAAATTCACAGTGTGCTATCAATTAGAGGGACTTTCTACAATCCTTACTGCTGGCGGTCGTCAAAAACAAACTCGTTTACAATGCGTTTAGATATTATCGCAATCGCTACCTTTCTGTTCCAGCGATAACTTGTATTGTTATAGGTAGACCAGAGTTGACACAAAAATAAACTGATTTATGATTAACGATTACAACTCGATTATAACTTTATGATAATTTATAATGACTGACGAGATATAATCGTTAATTATTCATCAGATTACTCTTTGCCCAATTAATATAAATTAGTTGTAATAATTATCGAGTTATAATCGTTAAGTATTCATCAGATTACTCTTTGCCCAATTATTATAAATTGATTACAATAAGTAACGAATTGTAATCGTTAATTATTCATCAGATTACTCTTACCCAATAAATATAAATTAGTTGTAATAATTAACGAGCTATAATCGTTAAGTATTCATCAGATTACTCTTTGCCTAATTATTATAAATTGGTTATAATAACTAACGAGTTGTAATCGTTAATTATTCATTAGATTACTCTTTGCCCAATTAATATAAATTAGTTGTAATAACTAACGAGTTATAATCGTTAATTATTCATTAGATTACTCTTTGCCCAATTAATATAAATTAGTTGTAGTAACTAACGAACTATAATCGTTAATTATTCATCAGATTACTCTTTGCCTAATTATTATAAATTGGTGACAATAACTAACGACAATATTTTTGTGCTAGGTAGAGCTTGTTCAAATGATTGAGAGAAAAATATGTATATACAAGATACTAAAATGGTTAAAGATAGAAATACGTACAATTTAGTACAAATTGTTAAAAAATAAAATAGTCGACATGTTATTAAAATAATTGCAACGAGATTATTGCGCACGACTTAGTAAAATGATTAGAGGAGAAAATAAGTACAACTTACACAAATAATTGAAAGAGAAAATACGTGATTAAAAGGGAAAATACGTACAATTTACACAAATGATTAAAAGAGAAAATATGCACAATTTGCACAAACGATTAAAAGAAAAAATATGCACAATTTAGTAAAATTCTTAAAAGAGAAAATACGTACAATTTTCTAAAATTATAAAAAGAGTCCGTACGTACAACTTACGCAAACGATTAAAAATGTGAAAATACATATAATTTAGTAAAATTATTCTGAGAGAAAACATGTTCAGCTTATCAAAATGATTGCAAGAGAAATTACGTTCAATTTACTCAAATATACTACACATACTACATATACATAATAAACGAAAAAGAAAACAGGAAAGATCAAATGGCACTTTGCACCTCGAACACCAAATATCATGATTCTTTTCTAATCTAATTTTTATAACAATAACCTTCGCGTAGGATCGGCCCCAAAATATTCTAAACATTTCGAAATTTCAGAACATGTTTTTGTTTTCACTAAAATTACAATTTAAATAGCCAACGGTCGCTACTTTTTACGCACGACGAGTATACTCGTCATGGCACAGAATTCACTTCTTCGCCACTTCTCCGTGACGAGTATACTCGTCAAGCACAGCTAATTAATTAATAATCGAATGTACTCGGTTCGTTTGTCCTGCAACCGATGCAGAAAACGTTTATTTTGCATAAAAATTCGCAGTCCATACATCACTGCCACTTCCCCGTGACGAGTATACTCGTCGCAGCTAACTGGTTAACCAGAAGATAAAACGGTTCCTACAAATCTCGGAATCGTGAAATCGCGAACAAGAGACCCCTAAGTGATTCCGGTATCAAAGAATCGGCGGCGCGCACCCGGAGCGTTCCTTATCTGTGAACAGGAGCGGGGACGTTCGGATCTCGGGGCCATTATTAACGAGCGGTTCAGCCGGCCGAAAGATAAAAGCCCCGGGGCCCATTAGCTCCGGCCTTGGCCAATTACACGAAGGAGAATAGCTTCTAGCCGGTCGTGGTCGTCGGCCAACGGAACCGCGAGCTCGCAGAAACGATCTGCTGCCGGCTCTCGCGGTGGTATCGCGCGTCTCAGTCGGCGGACAAAGTGACGCGTGGGAGGAGATTGAATAGGAGAGCCGCGGAGACAGAAAGCGCGGCGGAAAACGATTGGGGGTGGGAGCAGGGGGTGGTGGGAAGGCTAGAGGACGGGGCGGAGGGCGAGCTGGGAACACAGAGCGAACACGACACACGCCGAGAACCGAGAACCGAGAGCCGAGAGCAGAGAGAAAGTACACGGGGGACAGAGAAACAAAAAAGGGAAGCTGGCTGTGTGTCGTATCGTCGTGACGACGGATGTAGAAAGTGAGAGGGGTTGCACCGGGGGCCTGCGGAGCTGGCGGGTTGTAGCCGGAGACAGCTAGAGCAACGGGGACCCGGCAGACGGATAAAGATGGGCGCCGGAATACGGACAAAGGGAGGAAATGGCGCACAGTGTCTCGACCAATGGAAAAAAGTCGGAAAATCAATGTGTAAGTTCTGCGAATTTGTCTATTTTAACCCCTCCCGTATTCATTTTCTTCGTAGTTAGAACGATGAGCACCTTATCGGTTATGATAATTTCTCAAAAGAGAAAGAAAACTTGTATTTATTTTACGTTCGCTTACATTTTATTCCGACTTAAAAGTTTGAAGGAATAACATTCATACTTAATTATTATTTATATAATTATTATTATATATATATATATATAATATAATTATTATTATAATAATTATTATAATTATATTATTATAATTATATAATAATTATTATTATTCATACTTAATTCATACTAGAAATCTCTGTCGTGAGTCAGGCTCGTCAAAGTACGGCAAGGGGTTAAGGAGGGCATTCGGGTGAAAATCAACTACCGTAGAACCTCGATTATCCGGTCCTCCAATATCAGGATCGTCTGTCATTTAAGTACATTTTAGCTGCAATCAATCAAAGACGAATCGTAGACAAAACGATTCATCGTATCAATCAATAAAGACGACATCTGGCACTCTAATTAGGTACAGTCGGTGTACAAAGTATTCTTACACCTTTTAAAACGGAATAACTTTTTTATGCTTGGGCCAAGCGATCTAAATTTTTTGGGGGATGTTAGAGAGATTATTTTACTAGACAATGGCTAGAAAATTGTTTCAAAAAATTGCGATGAACCAGCACCAGCAATTTTCCACACAAAATTTTGAAAATATACACTTTGATACCATTTTTAACACTGATTCGAATTATCTGCAAATTATTTTGCCAAATAATTAGTTTTGCTAATAAAAAAATGTCTTTTATGAAATAAATAATTATTTAAACTTGTAACACACGGCATAATGTTTAGAGAATTTATAGCTTCTCTTTGACGACATTTTTATCACGTTCTATAAGAAGATTAAATAAATAATAAATACAATAAATATGCACGATAGCGACGCTGCCAGCGAGCGTGTTAAATAATACTTTAAACAATATTTACACTAAACAGCTTGTAAAATATCTGGTTCAATCGCCAAAAGTGCGTTCCTATTGAACGAATAATGATCAAATGTGAATATAAACTATGAAAAAGTCTAACAATATTTTTCAGTCAAAGAATGTTTATTCCACTGCTTTCGGGTACCTTTGGCTCCACTGTGCGGCGGTTGAGACACGGCGAAAAAAAACGGGAGAACGAGAGGAAATAGAAAAGGAGAAAAATAGAGACAGAGGGGGCGGCGGGGGGTGGATAGAGTTGCGGAGAAAGAAATGAAAACGAGCAGAGAGTCGGATGGATGGTCGGATAGAAGTCGCGCTGGAAACTTGCGAGGAACGGGGCACAGAACCGACGGATAGAAAGTTTCGAGTGGGGTGAGGGGTGGGAGATAGATGGATAGAGAAGACCCGAGGGGGAGGGGGGGGGATGACAGAATGAAAATGCAGATAGAAGCCGGAGAGCCGCGCGGAGGGAGAGGGAGGAATCGGGAGGAAGAGAGAGAAGGAGAACGAGAGGAAGAGAGAGAGAAAGCGAGAAGAAGAGAGAAAGAGAGAGGGGGGAGAGGAGAGGAAGAGGAGGATCGTAGATGATATCGAAGCAGGGTTCGCGCAGCAGAAATACAAACAGGGTTGTATTGTAGTCGAACGGCATTGTCTGCGGGCGTGCGGAGACCTACGCAGCCTCTCTCGCCCCCCGCCCCTGACCCCCTCCTTAAAACAAAGCCTCTCCAACAGGGCTGCCAACAGGGGAATGCACAATTACATACACGGCCGCCTACTCCAGACTGTCCTAAGAAGCTTTAATTAACGAAGGCTTGCGGCCTGCGCCCCTCTCCGCCCCGCCGATCTCGCCGGCGACCCCCCGCGACCACCCCCGCCCATCCAGGAGCCGCGCATCGCTCGAAAGTGAACACGACGAGCGTGCACGGGGGTCCGAAACCCCCTGTTGGCTCCATTCGCACGCTCGCGCCGGGAAGTGCGTAACGACTTTACGATCGACTTCCGCGTGAACGGTCCCGCCAGCCCTTTTCCGACCGAATCGAGAATCGCCGGCAATTATTTCGAGCGACAGGGGGGGTGCCCTGGGACCGGGGGGAAGGGCTGAAGGGGGTCGTAGACTGCCACGGATTGGGGTATTGATTGTACGCGTAATGCGAGCGGGGCTCGAATGCGGGCGAGACGAAGAATGCGGTTGTTTCGGGTGAAACGCGGTGGTCGATTTTAATTCAACTTTGCGGAGGTCGCGGTCTACGCAAGTCCGCATTGTTTGTCTTGTCGGGACGTGGCGGATTTACACCGGAAACGTGGATAAAAGTTATTTCATAAAAATATCCATATAATTAACCCTTGGTGCCGGTTCGACGTAAACGCGTACGTCTACGACGCCATAATGGTTGCCTTATATATACATATATAGGGTTAATTATGTGGATATTTTATTTGTTAGCAAATATTTATTATACGAATTTGTATTATATTGAATTTATATAATATGGCGTATTTCGTGCTAATAAATAAAATATAAACAGTGTTCGAAGTTTTTTATAATTTTTTAACAATTTGTTGTAATAGTTTACAACAATTTGCCATAATGGTTGCCTTATATATACATATAGGGTTAATTATTTATTATACGAATTTGTATTATATTGAATTTATATAATATGGCGTATTTCGTGCTAATAAATAAAATATAAGCAGTGTTCGAAGTTTTTTATAATTTTCTAACAATTTGCTGTTCACTAGTTGCTAATTCGTAGCTCATCAGTTGTTGATTGGTTTAATACTTGGATCCTCAATATATATATTTCATAATTGCATTTGATAAATGTCGTTAAAAAATAGATTCTCCAAATTATTCAATGTTCATAAATACACATATACAAATGTCTTATATTAAAATATAAAAGAAGTTGAACATAAACGAATGCAGATTTCCTAAAAACAATTCAGAATTGTTGTTAACTAACACGATACCAAATTTTCCAGCTGACCACAATAAAAAGAAAGCAATCATTGTTTGAACAATAATTACTGCGTTTAACCAATGTATTAAGCGTGTTAACCAACGATTACGTTTGCTTCGATCACTTAAGTTGTTCATTAATCGTGATTACTTGATTACTTAGTAATCGTAACGGCAGTGCTACAGCGAAGCACAGCGTCGTTATTTGGGTCACCGCCCAGTGGGCACGGCCACAAACGAAACCGTTCTCCCTGCAACCGCAATAAGAATTCCCACAAGCCGAGAGCCACTTATTAGGATGCTCAGCATAACCTAGCATTAAGATTGTCAGCCTAACATTATGCGGATCCGTGAAAAAAACGGGATACTTAGGATTTACCGGGACTTAAACTTCCTTCTTGTAGACTCGACTTGGCTGGTTGACCATAATACCTCGGAACTCTCTCTCTCTCTCTCTCTCTCTCTTTTCCTAGGTCCTAAAGGGAATTTTCTATGCGGACCTCCTAACTGTGGAGTCGTTCTCTATCATGACAATGCTCCGACCGTTGCGAAAAAGGCAACACAAAAGATGGTTATTTGTTCCTTCAGGATAAACAGTTGCTTTTCCCGCGGCTTAGCTACCGATTCTAGATGTGGTATTACGTGTAACTAGGTATAGTAATTTCTCCCAGAAATGTTCGGAGGTCGGAATTGAAACCGGCAGATCTGAGAACACTAAGTCGCGATTCTTCGGGCCTCGCGGCTTGTTTTTATAGAAACTCAAGGCAGTCGGCTTAAAAAGGCAGCGGTTAGCATGCCGGTGTACATTAATATAAGTACATAGTAGTGCTAGAATAAAAACGATGACATAACTTTTTTATTTCTAATTTTTTGCCACAATTTAAAGGCAATTCGGAGACCATATGATAGGATTCGAAGGCAATTCGGAGACCATGTGACACGATTCGAAAGCAATTCGGAGGCCACATGATGGGATTCGAAGGCAACTCAGAACCCACGTGACACGATTCGAAGGCAATTCGGAGGCCACGTGACACGATTCGAAGGCAATTCGGAGGCCACGTGACACGATTCGAAGGCAATTCGGAGGCCACGTGACACGATTCGAAGGCAATTCGGAGGTCCATGGCACGATTCGAAGGCAATTCGGAGATCACATGGCACGATTCAAAGGCAATTCGGAGGCCACATGCCACGATTTGACGGTCACGTACCTTTGGTTCCGCGATTTTTCTTACCCGACTAATCCAAACAGACTATTTTGCGTTGTCTTCCTGGTATTCCATCGACCCTTAGCATGGACGTAGCAATAAATTACATAGGCGTAGTACTAGCACATGAAATTTCACAGCAACCCGAAATCTGCCATTTCGGGGAGAAATTACCGTATTTCGCATTTCGTATTTGTAAATCGCAATTCGTATTTTTGAAATAACTTTTTAATGAAGCTCCGAATGACCTACATTTACGTACCATTTACTTTACCAAATAACTTCGGTTCTAATGTCAAATAAATAAAAATCACGTTAATTTTAAAGTATCCTATACGTTCGTCCCGGAGCATTTTCTGCGGGAAATTCGCAGGAGACCATGCGAGAATCGCGGATATCTTAATTCCGAGTCCTTGTTCGTTGGTAGGCGACGGAGACGAGGCGACACGCGAGCATAAACGGCGGTCGCGTGTTCCGCACGACCCGTGGATGGATGCAACGTCATCGCCGACACCTGTTTCCGGGTATGCCTTACCGATCCGCCGAGCTCGATCACGTACACGAGGTCGGATGATTCACGCCCGAGCCTTGTCACCGACAGGCCCTCGATCCTCTATCCGTCCGAACGTGTTCCGCGACTCGATCGCCGCCGAATCGTTGGCCACGCTGTTACGCGGCCGTAGACGACGGTGCTCCCGATAATGTTACCGCGATCGTAAGCCGATATCTGGTTACCTGTTCGCCGCGAGACGCGGCCCGATGATGTCTGTCGCGGATAAATCATCTTTCACGGTCGAAAATCGCGGATCGGTTGGCCGGCGCGTCCGATTCGAGTTATGTATATCGTTCTACTGACGCGATGGACACAATGTCGTGGGTGAAAGCTGCGATTGGGAGTTGCGTGGGTGAAAGGGGTGCGGACTGGAGTGCTCGAAATTGTTTGGCTTTTGATTTAGCGCGTTGGGAATGATTTGAAACTTTGGGAAGTGAGTGGAGTAGCAGGAAATGATCGAGCTGTAACATTTTTGGTGGTGGATTGTTTCAGAAAATTCTAGGACTTTTGAAAAAATATGAAAGATATTCAGGTTTTGATTTAGTAACAATTTAGCATAATTGAAATCGATTAGAGTATGCCACCGGCCAAAAGTTTGGAATCGTTGCGAGTTTTGAGGACAACAGAATATATTAAACTGTACTATGAACTCTCTTGCATGATATTTTCAATTCGATTGCAATATTCCGCAAAGAATAACCTTCTTTTCTAAGTGTGACTATAGTACTCCTAGTTCCAACATTAACCTGTATCATTTATCCATTTTTAAATATTACAGCGTAATTTAACTGTTGTTCTCAGTTGGAATGCCTTCGTATTGCAAATATAGCTTTTATACCGTTTCTCAGTGTCAGCGTCAACCAATCGGCGTCTAATATTGTAGTTCTAAATTCAGGTTTCCCTATATTATGTCAACATCCGGAAGGGGGTGATTCCTGAGGTCATTTGTAGTAATTTTTTCCTCAGCGAAAATGTAATCCGCAGCTTCATTTACGAGTTATTAACGAAAAACCGTGACTAATGAGAAGCGAGGGAGGCTGACGCCCCGCCCTCGTGACCACTACCACTGCGTCAAACGGTTGGCGCGAAGCGGCATTGGTTGCAAGGTTGGAGCGCCAGTCGACCTCGCATCTCATTGGTCACTGTTTTTCGTTAATAACTCGCAGACAAAGCCGCGGATTGCATTTTCGCTAAGGGAAAAGTTATTTCAAATGACGTCAGGAATCACTCCTTTCCAGGTGTTAACATAATTATGGGACACCCTGTATAACGCGAAAAAAGATTGTCTAATCCGTAATCTGTAATCTAATAAAACATCACGTTTAACGTTACTTCAAATTGAGATTATAATTTATAGAAGAGTACAATTTTCTATACAACAATACAATTAAATACTTAAAATTTTTACATTCTTGTTAATACCAAGTATGTATATTAACAGTGTATGTATATATTAGCAGAATGTATAAGAATATTCGATTTTGATAGAAATCTGCGAGTGATCCGAAACTTTTTGCCGCCAGAGTATGTGATACACACCTTTTATATAAAATAACAATTATTCAGTACATTCTCATTATTTGTACACAATTAGACACAGCTCCAGGCTATTCTTTCTATAGATTCAAATTGGAAACGTTACAGTTTGAATCTTTAAAGACGCTCAGTTTCTAATTTGATCAAACCTGGCTCTCTCTCTCTCTCTCTCTCTCTCTCTCTCTGGATGAACGAATAATCTAATACTATTAAAGCAACAATGACTGTTTAATGATGCAGAACATTATTCAGCAAGATTCCCGGCTATTGAATGTTAGCTTGGGAAGTGAGATCCATGCTACTGTTGCATCACTGAATACATGCATGTTAATGATGTGTCACTGTACTTGTACATACGTTTCCGCTGGGAATACGTAACGACGTCGAATAACATGTTTCTGTTCCTTATCTCCGGCGGAGATCGATCAACGTCTGTTAAACGATCGTCGGCGGTATTTAGGCATTGTCCGAGTTGCGAGGAAAAAGGATTAATAAATTTTGCGTTGCCTCGGGGTCTCTTTACAGCTCGAAAATTTCATTGTCAATTCGTAGCAAATGGGTGACGAAATGAAACATACGTCATAGAAGGTGCTCCAAATTCTTTTTGCTTATAAAGTCATTGCTTTGAAGATATTTTTATTCAGAAATTGTATCAATTCTTTTTCTGTTCCTTTTTATTAAGAGGTTTATATTGGGTTGTCCGGAAAGTTCGTGCCGATTTTTTCGGTAGGTAGCGTGGGAGATCTGACCGAATATATCACAATTATTGAAAACAAATGACATGTGTACATATTCTATTATAAAAGAGATAACTTCAGCCATATTTGGAAAAAAGTTTGGTTACGATTCGTTAATTTTTATCAGTTTTGTACGCCTTAGAATACGGTGGCAAATAAAGTGCATTACAGGCACTTAATGCTTTTCTTTTTCCGAAAGGGCAAAAATGCCGCACAAGCGGCAAATAAGATATGCGCTGTTTATGGCGAGGATGCTGTAGCCGAAAGAACTGTGCGGAAGCGGTTTGCTCGATTTAAAGCTGGAAATTTCGATCTTGAAGATCAAGAACGCCCAATTTTTTGCCGAAAAACCTGAGAGGTTCTGGAAGGACGGAATTCTCTCAAGTTGCACGAGAGATGGAGAAAGGTTGTGGAACAGAATGGTACCTATATAATTTCATAAATGTATACCAATATTTAAATGAGCTGCGTTTTAATTTTCCTAAAAAATCGGCACTAACTTTCCGGACAACCCAAAAAAAAAATATCTTGTCCTAAAGCACTACAATGTGATATTGTTGTATAAAATGTGACGTTACTCGTCGCGAAAGGCTCAGTCAGACTATAAATCAAAAACAACATCATCCCATTAGAAAAAAGCAAGTTCGGCCTTCGTATCTCCTCTATGGCTCTACCAACAAAAGAAAACCATCGAGATCGTATCGCGTTCGCCTCGAAATCAAACAAACTCCGCCTGACACTTTTTTTCTATTATTGCAAGCAAGCAATTTATTCGCGTGGCCTGTGTTTTAGGCGCCTCATCCAGTGCACCATGCATCATCGACGGATCCTATCGCTGTTTCGCCGTTCTCGATCGAACGCGACAGCGCCGAAACCGTCGGAGCATCTCGCAACACCGTCGCGGCCAGTGTTCCCAATTAATTTCGGTAAAAATCTCGCCGGCAGAACGATACACGCCGCCGATCCGTGGCCGCTTTTCAAAATCGCAGACTGATCCCTCCGATCCATTCCGGCCCCGGCACTAATTTGATATCGCCGGTCTCATAATCGCCTCGGAATTACGGGCGCAATAAAAGGCCCGGTCAAAATCGCATCATTTATTTCGAGCGTAAACTGTATAAAGAATCGTAATTGAAGCCGGCGGTAACGGTGAATCGAGGGTCACAATAAACGAGGCAATAAAACGTCTAGGCGCGGTGCCCGTAATCGTTGGTCCAGGAGAGGCCTCTCTCTCTCCGGCCCGGGCTTGTATTTTCGTCGTTCCTTCTATCGTCGCGAACAATCGCCGGAACTCGTTAAAACCCCTTACGTCTGTCAGTCGGCACGACGTACGTTAATAATGTACACTCTTCTGCATAATGACTGGCTGGTTTCTTTCTCCCCCCCGTTCGGTCTCTCCTCCCTCTCGTCGCCTCCGCCTCCCTCTTCACGGATCCCCGCACCCCCGGCTACCAAATCCGAGGACCGTGTCTACCGTGTCTGGTATACAGGGTGGGTCACCGGATTTCATCGGCATCCAGATTTACGTCATTATTGTTACGCGTTGCGGGAAATGTTTCCGATGAAATGAAACGGTTTCGAGAGGAGCACGTTCCGATGGTATTGGTTTTATTGTAGGCGGGCGTGTGGAGGGCATGCGAAGGTCATGAACGCTTCTTTAAATGGGATCATATGTTTTTCGTTTATTTATGTTAAGACATGATTGGTTTAGGAGATATGTTCAGTTTAATCCTTTGCACTCTTTACTCCGAGGCGCCATTAAAAATTGTTATGTCACGTTTCAAAATAATTTTATTAACCCGAGAAAGATAACCTACGTCGCAGAGGCGCCTGCGAAGACTGTTGATTTTTGTTAATTTTTCATAGAGGTCTAGTGATTTAAGTTTAAAATTACTTAAAATATAAAAAAATATAATATAAATGCATTTTATTTTTACAATAATGCCAAACCTTTAAAATGACTAGATTAACTTAAATAAATATCCATTGTTAGTATAAAATTGACGCCTTAGAAAAGCATGCGCCTCTGAAGCGTATGGTTATCTTTTACGTACGTTGTCATATGGTTATCTTTCTAGGGTTAATCAAATTCGATTATAGTCAAAGAGCTGTTGAAAGCGCAAGCTGTTGCATAGGTCGCAATATTAATAATATGCAATAATTTTATATTCATAAAATGCGCTGGATCATATAAAATGGGGAAACCGCGGGTCGGAAGAACTGTTTTAAATTTTGTGTTAATTCGGCATCGAGCGCAAAGGGTTAATTTTGTTAGGAAATGCGGACGTTCTCGACAATGTTGCGAATTCATTGTGATAATTGTTTACATTAGGCGACATTTTCTGCATCGATGACACTTGCGATAACAACTATTTTTGTTTTAAACAAACAGGTTATTACATGCATGACTTTTTGTAAAGAACGTCAAGATGCATCAACTGTTGCAATAAAGAAACGTTCATTATCACGTTCAAAAAAATGTTAATGATTTCCAAATCGTCATGAAGAAAGATTTATGTGAAACGTCAAGGAATATGTGTGGAAAGTGACGACAATTTTTATCAATGTGTTAAGTTGAAAAAAAATATTGCCGAAGATTATTCTTATTTGAACGCTTCACTTGACATAATTCTTACTTAACATAATAATTAACGAGCCCTAAATGTAAGACTAATCTGTACTATTTTATAACAACGACAAGATTTGATTTATTCAAACTTCCTACGATTCTTATTATAATAAACGCTGGAACGAAGGAGTTCCTATAAAAAATTTCCGACGAAAGCGTTCATGCAATATCAAAGATTGCAAGAGAAAAAATTGGAAGCCATTTTGACTGATATTCGACTGATACTTTAATTTAATTTTCGCCGAAACGAAAGCTGCCACGCAATCTCGTCGTTCTTGGTTTTCGCGTTGTTTCCAGCCACAGAATCCAGCCGACTTGCACCACGAATTATGAAGCACCCTGTATACATATAGACGTATACTAGCCGCTCCAAGCCCGACGAAACGTCAAAGGCTGCCAAATCGCCTGCGATTCTATCGCGCTCGTCTGGAAATTGCACCGTCAACGGTACATCCTGCATAAGTCGACGTGTTTCCTACCGGGAATTCACGTTTCGCCGAGCCCCTCCGTCGGGAACAGGCCAATCTGCTTGTATATCTGGAATTAGTGGAAACGAGATACTGCTGGCGAATTATTCGTCATCGTTAGATTGCGGATTCCACGCGTCCATCCTACGACGACACTACCCCGTTGACCCGATAACGACGTTACCACGCTCAATTTCATCTTTGTCGCGAGATATCCCATTATCACCGATCCTGTTCCTGTGCAGACATTTTACTACCGGCGAGGTTAGTGACACGATCACGTTTTGCTACGAAATTGACACTAAACCTATTATGCTGGTCGAAATGGCCGATTACATATCTTCCTCTTTGAGAATTTGTGACATAAATACTCTTTTATAGGGAATGATTGAACAAATTTTTTCAGTCAAGGATACATTAGAATAAAAATAGTGAGAGGATTAAATAAATTCAGTATTGTCATTTATTTAACGTTTGGTAGGTTTATTATTATTATTATTATTATTATTATTATTATTATTATTATTATTATTATTATTATTATTATTACTACTACTATTATTATTATTACTATTATTATTATTATTACTATTATTACTATTATTATTATTATTACTATTATTATTATTATTATTATATGTTAATTATTGCACTATTACTGCGCCTATTACTGCGGCTTTTGATTTTTATCTTGAAATATTTCTGCAATCCATATTTCATTTAATATTGCTCTTGAAACGCATCTTTATGGCAAATAAGCAAAATGAAATTCATGTAAACTTATGTAGTATAATAAAATTATGAAAATATAATAACAAAATTATATAATAAAATTATAAAATAAATAATTTAGTCACTAGTATAGTAATTTGGTTGCAAAATAATTCCTCCACCCTAGATGTTAAGTGAATGTTGTCGTAACCTCGACATAAATCATTTTAACGACTCGCTATATTACTAATTATATTATTTAATCGATTTTGTAATTTGCAAGTCTATTATAACTCTATGCAAACGCCACTGAATACACTTCAGTTGGCTGAATATGTTTCTGATCAAATGTATGCACTCTGCATGCATACCGCACGGTGCATGCAGTAGCTGCATCAAGCTGCAACTCTGCTTCTATTGTAGCTAGAGATACATTTTGCAGGACAATTTTGCATTGTTTACCGATCACTATCCTCGAAAAGTCCAATTTTTCACAGAAGCGCACGAATGCAGTTAAAAAGTGCAATTATTCTGTTGTTCTGGTCCTTTTAATGCAGCGTTTTTCAACACTGTATGATAAAAAAGTTTATATTGCGGCAGATATTTCAAGGTTTGCACAATATCCACCGACATGGAAATATCGTGTCACGTTTCTGGTATGTTTGCTAACAATGATATTGTTGCAGCGGTAATCACGTCAGTCGATATTGCAGAAAATTCGATATATCTCCCGCAATGGCAGTTGTTCCAGCATCGATTCCGATACGTTTTCGTTCGAAAGAACAGAGAGAATCAGGTGACGTATTTTTTCTCCTCAACATTTTCTATGATAAATTTTATGATTAAAAGCATTTCGAACGTTTTCTTACGTTTTCTAACGTTTCACGTATTTCGAACGTGATTAAAAGTATTTTTCTTAACATTCCGTCAAGAAAACAAGCGCGACTGTACTTCCAACTTTCATCGATGCACTTCTGCGAAGAACGATGCAAAAATATTCCTTGCAATTTATCGCTACCTGTCTGGAAATGTCCGGTGTCATATCTCAGAGTTAAAATGCATTAATTAATAACGCACTCTATAAAATGTATCAATTAACAACGCACTCTATCAAACGCATTAATTAACAGCGCGCTCTATAAAATATATTAATTAATTACGATAATAACGTGCTCTATCAAACGCATTAATTAACAAAATCCACAATAAAATATTCTACTTAATAATGCACTCTGTAAACCATTTCTCCAACGATCCGATTGCATTTTACCGAAAAAAAGGGGAAAAAGAGATACACCGGAGGAAGAAAAATTAGATCTTCGCGACGTTACTTTCGAACAGCTCGACCTCCGACCTCCGAATGGACACTTTCCGGTGTTCCCATGCGGCATCGCACTATCCAAAATTGAGATTCGATTTCATCCCTCCAGTTAGCGGCGACATCGTAGTTTCAGCGAGCGTGGGCCGCTCGGAACAGTTCGAGACGAGCGTTTTCGATCCAGCCGAAAAATACAGCCGCGGTCCCCTCTCGTGCCGGCGCGCGGCGTGGCAGCAAAGTGGCCACTCGAGAAACCTCAAACCTCTTCAGCAACGGTAATCTCCCTCGAGTGATTCGTTCGGTCTGTTCGGTGCAGAAGCTCGCGGCGGCGAGGTGTCGGGGCCGCTCCGAGGATCCCGGCTCGTTTCCCGGCTTGGTATTCCGTAAACGGCGTCGCGTGTGAATTCGTCGATGGGTGCCGAGTGTCAAGTGCGCGTCTTCGGCCGATCGTACGTGAACCAACTGCTGAAACGAGTCGTGTTCACCCGGGTTCGGGAGTCGCTCGTGAACGTTGTTTCGTCACGTTCGACCTTTCCTGGACAGCGGCGCGGGGGGGAGGGGGGGAACGAAGGGGTGCCCGGGTCCCGTTCCAGCTTTTATACGAGGACTCTTCTAATGCAGAACACATTGCGTGCGACCGTTTCGCCGCCGCAAAATCGCTACGTGGCAATCAGGGGACGCGGGCGTGACACGATATCGAATCGGAACGACCCACGCCAGGGATCCCGGGGATCCAGCCTCTGGGAATAATCGAACGATTTATCTGCCGGCGCCGACTCCGCCGCCTTCTGTTTCCGATTTCTTCGGCACCCTCGGATCCCCGATATCCGCTGCAGCTTTCCTAGCAGCGACGCAGGAATATCTCTGTTAGGACGCGCTGAAACTGGCCGAGATCTTCTACTTTCCTAATCGTGCCACATTTTACAAGCTGTTTTCAAAATCCGCCAACGTTTAGTTCGCGCGTTTCGCATCGAACCAATCGGGCCTAAACGTTTGTTGCCGTCTAATTTGTGCTCATTGTCATTATTATTTTTATTTTTCTGTTTTCCCTTTATTGTACTATGTTATGATTTCTTTTCCTTTTTTGTCTATTGTTTGTGAATCTAGCTAGCAGTCTAATAATAATAATATAATAAAGTAGCATAGAAATGATATAGTAAAGTAACAAAATAATAGTATAATATAGTAAGAAAGATATATAATATAATAGAGCAACAAAGTAATAATATAATGAAGTAAGAAAGATATAATATAATAAAATAACAAAGTAATAATATTATAGAAGAAACAAAGATATAATATAATAAAAATAACAAAAAAAGTAGATATTTTTTCTATTATATTTTTCTCATTTTAGTCAGCACTGAAATGGCGTCGACCTTCTTTTAACTGGCCCCTATTAATTAACAGTGCAAACGGGAAACTCGTGCGAAATGTATCCGAGGTATTTAAATTTGCAAAAAATCCGCAAACGTGAAATTTCTGAGCTTATCAATGATCTTACAATAATAAGAACTAAATGGCACTGATAATCCGATGAACAACAACACAACGGAGAACTTTAAAACAAATTAAAGCGTATAACTTGTTATAACCCACCTGAGTATATATAAAAAAAAAATGGCACTGATTCTTAGTTTAATTTCACAGCGTTGTAGCAGCCTCCGATCAACGTGTATGGGGTGTTTCACGTTCTCCGGATGATCGAGCATGAGCGAATTTTCAAAGCGAATGAAAAGCAATTGAAAAGCGTACGGAGATTAAAAAATCAACGATCGGTTTTTTTCGCAAACATTGCACTTCGTAATTGCATCCGTGTTCGATGGAAAAATCAGTAAACGCGTTAGCCGCGCGGAATTAAAACTGCAGATCAAAGGATTGCAATCTTGGTGATGGTGGGTAGCATTTCGAGCATCGCAGCCCAGATTCTGGACCGTGATGCTCGAAATGGACTTCAGAATGATATGCCGATGTCTATATTATACCTTTGATGCATAATGGAAACGGATCCACGGTTCATATTAATTTCCGGTAAATCTATGCTCGCTAGATCTATTTCGATCCGTTCGTATCCATTATCAAATTACCGTAGATTATTACGTCTCGCTCGCAATGCAGAGACTTGTGTTAATCTATTTAGGTGAACGGAATTCGGCGATCGGGTACAAATAGTTGCCAAATTGATTCTCCCTATTGTTGGAAGCTGGAAACTGTTATCGGATGCTCGGAAAAGGTGCATTTAACGCTAGAACTATCGAACCTAGAACGCGATTAATTTCTTTTATAACAATGGCAGAATTGGGTTCGGTTAAAATTCGTACGATTTCGATTAAAATATATGCTGAAATAAAAAAATGTATCATAAAGTCTCTTATAGACACTTCGCTTCGGATCAGAACCGGGCATTATTCGAATAAAATTTTATTCGGTTAACATTTCGAATTAATTCTCTGAAAAAGATTTTGTACGAAAAACAATTCGAAGAATGAAGGAATCGAAAAATGTATTCGCAATATTTTTTGAATGCCGAAATATTATTTTAATAATGCCCAATTCTAGATTATATATAAAATAATATAATATGGTATAATATAAAATATTATAGTACGATATAATATAAAATAATATAACACGATATATAATACAAAATATATAATCTTTGTATATATTTTATCTAATCAGATTGTATATATTTTATCTTAATCAGTTCGTTTCTGCAAATTCATCTAAATTTGTTCTAAAATATCCGACATTTTGTTCACAAGCACAGCTCTATTCGCACTAACATTTCTAAAATTTCAGTAACCGTAAAAGAAAAAATCAGGAATCACACATTTCAATCGATTTGGTAATTCCAGTGTTAATCAAATATACGCAACCGTGCGTACAGTGATCGAAATAACGAACAGTAGCGAAAAGCGTTCGATTCCGTAAAAATTGTTAACGCGTCTGGTCGACAGCGACGTATTGGTAAAAAAAAATGCCGCATTAAACAGTGTACAAAAATGGTTAATTCACGGGAGGCTGCAGCGTATTTCGATCTGTTATTTTCTGGCGTTCATCGCTAACTGGATCTCGATGCGTGGTAGCACACCGCGAATGGCAGCGGGTGGAGAATGAAATAAAAGGGCTCGCGAGAAGTGACGCCGCAGGGACAGAGGAAAATAACGAGCGAACCGTGAATAACGCCGCCGATTTATTTACGACTCGTTTCACCTTACGTTCGTACAATTTTCTTCTCCACTCTCGTTTTTTTTTTTCTCTCATCCGCCGCTCGAACCACCCTAACCGGCCGACTGTGAACCATCGGGCCGCGGATTCAATTGGTCATAAGGACCACGAGTTGTCTACATAATTTACTCCGTTTTTTTCGAGGAAATGTTGGCCTATAAACGTTCTATATTCTTGCGATCTATCGTACAAAAATTAAACATTGCACGATGATCTTCGTAAAGATGATTTGTATAATGAGGTCAGCAACTAAACAAAATTTGATTCTTGTGTTATCAAACTCTAGGAAAGAAAGTAAACAATAAATGAAAATTGTTTCTCTCTGTTGGGGAAATTATTCTACCTGAACTGGCACGATGGTTTTCTTAGAAATAATTCTGGTATTTAGGATTAACAATAAAATTTTATTCTTCTGTTATCAAAATCAAGAAAATAAATGTAGACGCGAAAGAAATTCAAATTATCCTTTTCTGTTGGGCAAATTATTAATCCTTAATTGGTATAATGATTTTCATCCATTTTTTTTTCATTCCTAGCTAGCGCATAAAGTAATCAAAGCAAAGAGAATTAGAACTGTCGAAGATAAAAATTTTTACAGTATGAGCCGTTGGAAGCAGAAACGGTGTAAGTCAATGAAGTTAATTTGTGAATAATGAAGGAGCAATTGAATGTTCTGTAAATTGCAGTAACTGCAATACTAAATGCAATACAATAAAATTGTTGCAATTCTTTTATGCAATCCACCTTCTTCAACTTAAAATAATAAAAAGAAGATCAAATAAAATATTCAATTAAATACGAATTAACAATATTAAATCAATCTAGCAAAAGATTGACTTTACACCACTTTTGCTATAAACGGCTCATATAACTAATACAATCTTATACTAAATTTTATTTAAGTGGAACAATTACTGTCAAGGTTATGTCATTTCATATTTTATTTCCAGTTTCTGATAACTGATCTGAGAAAATTCTCTGATTGCGAAGGGTTACACTTTTACTGGAAGAACGAAATAGGAATACAATACATATTAGGGTCGCGAACGACCCGAGCGTATCGGTTAAAGCGAAGATAGACCAAGCGTTGGAGCTGCGATAGCCAATTCGCTAGAGATGTCGAAATAAATGATTATGAGCGCGGATCATTCGCCAAGTTTAATTAGGAAGCCGAAGAATGAGCTGAAACGCGTTCAAGATGGATGCAGTCCACTTTGGACGTTGCAATAAGCGCGTTGTCCCGAATAGGGCATTGCTACGTGTTCCGAGTAGGTAGAGTGGGCCAATTACTTTGAAATATCTGCACCCTTTTCAACAAGCCGGAAAAATGGCGGTCCCCGAGACGTACACGGCTTTCGTAGACGGGATTCAGCTTAAGTGGAACGTATGACCGACTTTCGAGCGTGGAAAAGCGATATATCGCGGTGTACGATGCATTTCCCGCTTGGTCTTGAGTTATGATACGGCACGCGCTCTGCATTCGACAGTGATACTTATGGAGCGTCAGATTCGATGAAAATGAAACTGGGGTGGCCGCAACCGGATTGCGCATCGTCCTCTTCCCTTTCGATCGTGTTCTCCAATTTGTGCGCTCAAGACGGAGAGCCTTACATCTTTCGAAATAATTAGCCGCTCTGCTTATACGGCTCTTGCAGGAGCAGCATTTCTCAACCCTTTGCGCTCGAGTGGTGACTCTGAGACATCGCTGAAATTTGTTGCATCACGTTCTCAGATGATTTTCATTTGACAAGGTTTACGTTTAAAAAATTGTTAAATCGTTAATTGTCAAATCCAGGCAAATATACAGAAAGTTATCCGGTTAAATTGTTTTTTTTTTTAAATATATACGAAGTTAAAAAAGAACATTAGAAGAATTTAAGGATATTGTTACATTATTTTCAACTTATCACGATTGTTGGAAGAGAAGATATATTTTCATCTAATTTTTACTTTTTACAATTAATTTGGATAGTTTTTATCCTGTCTAATAATCGAAATAATTGTTCATTGTTTAAAAATGAGTCATTAATGGACTGCGGATATTTATGCATTCATGTGCAGATTTTTAAAATGTAAGGAAGGCTATATATTTACATAGTCTAATAGCATTACGATTTTATTAATTATTATATTATATATACATTATATTATTACAGTATATTATACTTATTATATACAGTATATTATACTATATATATTATATTATTACAGTGAGTATTTTTTAATCCGCAATCTAATCACGACAATTATATATAAAGTAATTAATTTAATTCGGATGCAGAAAATAGTGAATTCTTTAAAACCTGATGAAATTATCTAGAAATCGGATCACCTAAATAGAAAATGCTCCCCTCTTTATTATCCTCTTGATATCAGCAACAAATGGATCCCTCAAAATGCCAAACTAGGCAGACTCACCCTGCTCATGGAGACGTCGAGGGTGCAATACTCGCCAAAACACGAACGGCATTTGTCATCGTCCCATGTCACGTAGCTAGCGAACCCCTATACAGGGTGGGTCACCTAACGCGAGCCATTTAAATAATTCCTACTGTTCTGGAAGGAACAAATGTCATAAGCAGAAGTAGTTTCGTTTCGAGAGGGTCACTGCTCCTTGAACGAACCTTTTTGCCTAGCTGAAATATCCTGTTGGAAGGTCTGCTTCATTGTTTTGAAGTGACTTATTGTTAGGTGAGTTATTATTAGGCAGCAGATTTTTATGCAAAATAAGAACTTTCCCAGACGACCTTGTAAGAAACAGAAATTAAATAAAAATAAAATGTTTCTTTTAATAATTTTGAGAAGTTGACAAAATAGTGTAACGATATCGTCAAATTCTTGTTGTCTTCGCAATTTTATATTTTAGTCAAGTCCAATCTTATCATTTCCACGAAACTTTTCAAGATTCGATAGTATTGAATTTAATAGTCAACTTTAAATTATAGTTTTCTTCTTTAAATTATAGTCGAATGTTGGTCAGATACCAGCTAATTGTTACTCGAGATATTCCACAGGGAAAAGAAATCTACCTCGTTCCCAAGAAGTGATCTCATCCTCCAAGACTGTACTATAGCACCGACAAAAAAGAGGTTCGTGTTACGTATCAATTACTCTACTTGTGCACGAACTTTCATTATGTACTGTGTGTGTGTGTGTGTGTGTGTGAATCTCTTGGTTCCCTAACTTCCTTATTAGATGACTCATCTGGAAACTCTATGTAGTCTCGTAACAACGACGGATGTTTTCTCAGACAGAGATAAAGTAATTGCTATTTGCGATAGAAAATTATTGTTACACGTTTGGAGAGCAGTGGGTTTCATTCAAGTTCTAGAACGTAATATTCCATTGTCCGTGGAAACCTGAGTTGCATTTTAATTTTATAATATACTTGTTGACATAATATTTTGATTTTATAATATTGTGATATTCTTATTGATATTCTACTTTGATTTTATAATATTGTAATATTCTTGTTGACAGCTTGTTTTGATTCTAAAGTATTGTAATATTGTTGTTGACATCCCATCTTGATTTTATAATGTTTCAATATTCTTGTAATATTCTTATTGACAGTCTGTTTTGATTTTATAGTATTATAATATTCTTGTTAACATTCTATCTTGATTTTATAATGTTACAATATTTTTGATGACAGCCTATTTTGGTTTCATGATATTATAATATTTTTGTTGATATCTTATTTTGATTTTATAATATTATAATATTCTTGTTAACATCCTACTTTGATTTTATAATGTTGTAATATTCTTGTTGACAGCCTGATTTGATATTAAAGTATTGTAATATTCTTGTTGACATCCTACCTTGATTTTATAATTTATAATATTCTTGTTGACATCCTACTTTGATTTTATAATATTGTAATATTCTTGTTGACAGTCTGATTTGATTTTAAAGTATTGTAATATTGTTGTTGACATCCCATCTTGATTTTATAATTTATAATATTCTTGTTGACATCCTACTTTGATTTTATAATGTTGTAATATTCTTGTTGACAGCCTGATTTGATATTAAAGTATTATAATATTCTTGTTGACATCCTACCTTGATTTTATAATGTTACAATATATTTGTTGACAGCCTATTTTGATTTTATAATTTATAATATTCTCGTTGACATCCTATTTTGATTTTATAATATCACAATATTCTTGACATCATATTTTCATTTTATAACATTATAATATCCCATATTCGGTGCCGCGATTTATACGAATTTATGCACAATAACGAGTCGTATTTATAAAAGAGAAAACACATCGAAAAATATAAAAATACCGCCGCATTATTTCCATCCCACAAAAATGATTAAACAACGACATCAATGTTTATATTGTTCCTGGAGCATACAAATAAGTTCCGACGATGATACATTATTTATGGCACAGACAAGGAACAACACAAAAACAAATTCCACGATTTCAACCCCCTTATGAAACCCGACCAGCATACTGCGAACAACGTTGTCACAAGGTCTCCTTAACAAATGTTGATAAAACCTATAACAGGATGACCATAACTTGCCCGCCACCCCGTGCAAAGCAGAAAAGAAGCCGAGCCAGCAGATGGAACACGAAATTTCCTCGACGCGTGGCGTTCCCGGCGAAACGTACGACGTTCGTTCGCCCTCCGACCCGTCGATCTCGTGTCCTCGGAACTCGTATGAATACGTGGAGAAATAGGTGGAAGTAACCTCTCCGGGGGTAAACTACCGTCGAGGGAGGTGGCTCGCAGGGGCTCGGAGACAGCGTGCTGCGAATACCGAACCCTTCTCGCGTTCGAAACTCGTGTGGCCCGCCGATGGCAACCCTTCTCCGGAGGGTCGCCGTGTACCCGTAGCACCCAAAGACAGAGTTGTCTCCGGAAAGCTATCAGAAGAACCATCTAATATTTGCAGCGATACGCGTGGTACGCGCGGAACAGCCAGCAATCGAGCCGGCATCCGGCGGCTCGCGTAAAGAAGAATTCTATTTGCCGGCGCCCCGGGGACCCGCGGCCGATTCCTAAGAAAGGGAAAACTTCTAAGTGGATTACAAGCCGGAGGGACCTGAATGGAACTTCGTACCGTTCTCCACAGGCGATTTTCTCCCGCACGGAATTCGCCGCGAAACACGGAGGGGGCTGGACTTTAGCAACCGGCATAAATTCCACGGGGCTTGGATATTGAACGTTTTTAAGGGATGAGGAGCTTCAAAGCCGGTCCGACGGTAGTTTTTGATAAGGGTTCCGCCGGGGTCCCGCGGCCCGCTACAATTTCCCAGATCGTGAAAATATATACATTTTAATCTCCCCGGGCAGATATCGGCGGAAAATATGAAGGACAAGGGACGCCTACTCGGGAAAGTTATCGGATATCCCGCGGGTAGGATCGCAGCATTTTTCATTCGACCTTGCTAGACATCGTCGACCGTGAAAGTCAAATCTTTGAATCGGGAACGATATTCTTTTTGTTACGGACCGGCACTTTGTAACGACGTCAAAAATTAAAGTGACGATTAGGCTGCGGATTTCATGCATTTGTGGCAAAAGTTAGTGTGACTGAAATTAGGGAGACAGAAAAAGAATTTAATAAGGTCGTTGCTTGTAATACTATTAATAATACTGTTGATAATACTATTAATAATTCTGTTGATAATAGTATTAAAATGATACTGTTAATAATACTATTAATAATTTTGTTAATAATAGTACTATTAATAATACTATTGATAATACTATTAATAATTCTGTTGATAATAGTATTAAAATGATACTGTTAATAATACTATTAATAATTTTGTTAATAATAGTACTAAAATAATACTGCTAATAATACTATTAATAATTCTGTTAATAATACTATTAATAATTCTGTTAATAATAGTATTAAAATAATACTATTAATAATTCTGTTGATAATAGTATTAAAATAATACTGTTAATAATACTATTAATAATTCTGTTAACAATACTGTTAATAATACCGTTAATAATACTATCAATGACATTTTGAACTTATCAAAATTATTCAAAGAAACAACTTATTTTTATTTAATTCCAGTCGTCTAAAATATAATTTAATAAATAAATAAATGGTCTTTTACTTTGTATAAAGTAAATCGTTCTTGTTATTTTGAATGCTTAGATTGAATGTTCATAAAAGACATCGACTTTTTGGCATTTTGATTCGAACAAATTATATTGATTAATAAGAAACGTGATATTTGTTTTTATTATACTTCTATCATCACTAGTCCATATTTCCTTCATTTCTCTTTATTCAATAATATTACTTGTTTATTTCACTTCTTCGTTTATTCGGGAGAAAAATACCACGCAATTTCAGCTGCTCCTAATTCGTCCAGAAGAATCTGAGAAGACACGCGCACAAAATTCCACGGTCTGACAATTATAGCTTCCTTGGCGAGCATCGAACGAACAGCAGCGCGATATGGCTCAATTTACGATAATTATCTAATTCCATTCGAACGGATTCTCCGGATAGGTGCCCGGCGAGCACAAAACACGGTAATTGAATAAAAATCACGTTCGGCAAACAATTCTTCTAATAGCCCCGCGTGCCGCCGCAGCCGAGTCGATCAACGAACGTGGGCCCCGGCCTTGTCTTCAATTTTTTTTCCCTCCCCGTACGTGAAAGTTAATTACTGCGCGAGTCATCGACAGATTACAGTTACGTTTTTTCCTGCGGCGGCGGCGGCGGCGTCGCACGCAACCCGGACGAGGAAAAAGGCTGATGCATGTCGTCCGCCGGAGTTTTTCCCGCGAGTTTCACAAGCGGGTGTCGTTTTAATAGGATTCAGCAAATTATGTACTTACCAACAGGTCCCTCGGCGCAACCGATTCCCCTAGGATCTCCGCGACCTGGGGACAAGAAAAAAGAACGACACGTGAGTGTACGGATCTCTCGTCGCTCGAAGAAATCTCGAACTAGTTCTTGCGGCCGAAAATCGGCGGATCATCGCGCGAAAGAAGGTCTATGGTGGTAATATTCATTTTGTCGAGTGCGACGATGATCTTTGGAAAGTGTCACGAGAAGTAATTTAATATTATTCTATTTCTATTATATAGATTAATAATAATAATAATAATAATAATAATAATAATAATAATAAATTAATTATAGAGATTAGAATTATATTCTGTTCTATTATTTATTTCTAATTAATACTAATTTAATATTTAATGTTATTCAAGATATTAAAGAGTATTAGGATAAAAGCGCAAGTGTAAACCATGGATAACCACATGATATATAAGAAGACACAAAATCTATAAAAATAAAAACAAGATTTTTATCTCTCTCTTTCTCTCTCTCTCTCTCTCTCTCTCTCTCTCTCCGTTCATTAATAAAACTTCGATACATCGATTCAATCGCATCGAACAAAAAGAAATAAACATTTTCTGCATTAATTGGATGATGTAGAATATACATAAACATTGATTTCGTTCTTTGAAACATTTTAACGAGTTGAAAATCATACATTTTTATGTTATTCAATGTTTTTACCGTTTCGTATTTGATCCATTCGTTCTTGTTACAAATGTATAAAATCCGAAGGAATAATATTCGTGGCTGTATTTCGTTGAACGTAACAAGATCCCATTAAAAGAACATTATGAACATAATGTATACGTATAATTTCATTAAAAAATGTGAAATGATACAAATCATTTATAATTAATTCATGGAACGAAAATGAATTCGTTTTGAAACATGAATTTGTGACGCCGGTGGCCTACATTTCTGCTACGAGAACGACATTAAAATTATTTCCTCGAAAGTTTTTCAAATATATGATATTGGAAGATCTTACTGAAGAGTCTCTCAAAATGTTAAGTCTACTGAACAACTAGATCTCAAGACAAGACAAGACAAAACATCTTCATAGTTCAAACATAGTTAACACAAGTCTAACTCCATGTTACTCGAACGTATTATAATAAATTTGTTCGTGGACATGATTTTGACCAAATTTTATATTTGGAAATTATATTTATAAATAATTTCGAAATAATATTTATAATAATATTATAATAAAAGAAATAATAATATAATAAAAATATGACCGCTCGACATTTTCGAAGTTCCAGTTCCGAACGCAATTAACGGCTCGTTATCAAAATTTAGAAACGAAAATAAATGGAGGCATCCAAAAGGAATAAAACACTGTCTCGTTCTCGCAGAACAATGATTAACGACGACGAAGCGCCGACCAACGTAGCTGCGAAAGAAATCGAAGCGCGAAGTGCTTAATCGTAAAACTTATATTGCCACGTTGTTCCCGTAAAGAAAATTTTATCCCGGTCTCTCAGAAAATCCGTCGACGAACCAATCGGCAGGATCCGGACGATCCTGGTTAGTCAATTAAACTCGGTTATCCAATCTTCGAAGTCGGAACACGAAACGAATGTTCCCGGCGAGCAGCTCGGAGAGATCGGGGAACAAATCTTCCCGTTGAACGGTGAAAGCTCGACGACCAAATAAACCACGGATAGAGCGAAGAAGGGAGGCGGGGGAGGAAGTACACGCGAGGATACGCGAACCTTGGCAATTAACACCGCTGGTCCCTTCCTGTTTCGCGACGGGTACGAAGTTAATCGATCATCAGGACCTCGGGCACCATGCTGATCTTTTTTTTATTCCTCGTCCGGCTTTCTCTTTATTTTTGTTCGGTTCTAAGAGTCGTGTGGTCGTTGGCCGTAATATGGTAATTCGTCTATGGGAACCCATCGCGGATGATTTTTGCAGCGGTTATTAATGATCGACATGCCATGCTCGGTCATCTCGTTAGCATCGGAAGCGTCACGCTTTGCAACGTCGCCTTGCAACATGGAGGAATATGTTGCGAGTCGTTGAAACATGGATCTTCTATCTTAGGGAAGGAAGATTCTTCCTAGATAATGCGGTAACGAAGCTGTGATACGAATGACGAGGCAGCAATAAATGTAATACCGTTTTAGTATCGAAAGCGCAAACATTTTCTATTCGGTCAGCTCGAAGCTATTTGTCCCTTTCAAATTTTCTATGGTTAATTTGGGTACGTGGAAAAAATGTCATGCATAATTTCATCCCACGAGCTAGATACTCCGAATGTTTTATCAAATGTTCTAGTCGAGAAAATGATCTTAATTAATGTTTGAAAGAATCAATCTAATTTCAGCCCTAAAGAGAAATTTACGAATAATTTAGAGAACTTGGTTAAACGGATAGTCGAACTTCTTTCACAAAAATACAAATCGGTATGTTCGGGATCGTCCGTAATATTATTTATGAACGTTTTCCAACATATTTTTTAATGCAATCCTTTCTATATATCTTAGTGGGACAAGCATAGAAAATTAACTGTCAGGAATTAGGTAGTCAAATAACAATTAGAGTGTTAATCAATATTCACGTTCAACTTTTATTATTAGACAGTGGATTTTATGCATTTAAAATATGTTATGAAGTATTAAAATATATTAATATATACTAAAAAATATTAAAACATGTTAATATATATTAAAATATATTAAAACATGTTAAAATATATTAAAATATATTAAAATATATTAGAACATGTTAAAATATATTAAAATATATTAAAACATGTTAAAATATATTAAAATATATTAAAACATGTTAAAATATATTAAAATATATTAAAATATACCAAAATATATTTAAAATATATTAAAAGACGTCGAAATATGTTTAAAATACATTAAAATGTATTAAAATATACCAAAATATATTTAAAGTATATTAAAAAATATTACAAGATTTGTAAAATATCCATGTATGAAATGATATATCCTTGCTGAAATGATAGAAAGAAGAGTAGAAAGATCTATTCGACTGATGTACACGGCAATCGATGAACATAATTTGTGTTATACACGAAGTTGTAGTTATTAATTTTCATTTGAACACGGCAAGTTTTCATCGCCGCGTTTCGAGCCCCGCCCCTTATTAATATCTAATTAAGGATCAGCCGCCGTGTCTCCTATCTCTCGTACGTATCTCTTCGTATCGCCGCGATCGTGTGGCACCGTAAGTCAAGAATAGATCAAACAACTTGATCGTGACTCGCCGCAACAAGACACTCCTCTTTGAAGTATCGTGCCATGATTTCCCATCTTTCCGCGGCGTTTCCAAGTCCTACTCTCTGCTCCGATCATCCTTTCGACGAGAGAAATTAATACCACACGCGATGGGTCACACGGAGCAACGCACATGGCGGCGAGCGTGATGTGATTTGTGATCGAGGGGGAGCTATTATCTCGATCAGCTGGAGCCGACTGCGGGCTCTACATCGAAAGCTACTTTCCACGGGGTAGACCAATGTCACGGATGATTCATCAGAATAATAATATTAATAACGTCGTATTTGTCACACGCGCCGCGGGGACTGCGATCGCGGTAACATGCTGTCAGGGAGAATGGCAAGAACGATACCGGGAACGAGATTCTAATAAAACAAGTTCGGATAAACAGTATCTTGGAAACGTGACAAATGAATGGGCCCAAGCGACGATCACGGAAGATGAAATGTTAACGAACGCCGTTAGTGAAATTTATAGAAATACGTTGTATATTATTTATTGCAAGGGAGAACTTATTTTAATACAATTGATTAAAATTGCTTGCAATTTATACAATTTCTGGGAATTTATTTTGATACAATTTTATTATTAAAACTCGCAGTAATATATTATACATTATTTATACAATTTATTTTAATACTTTCTAAATTCTTGAAATTCGTTGAAAATAAAATTGCAGCACCGATTGCAAAATCAAAAGATTAATGAACGCTGTTATCAAACATCAAAGCGATATATTATAAATTATTTATAGATGTCGAGAATTTATTTTAATTATTTTTGAAAGCAGTATTTTTACAAATTTATTAGAAATAAACTTGCAGCGCTGATCGCGAAAGTAAAAGATTAATAATCGATGTTATTAAAACTCGCAGTAATATATTGTAAATTATTTATACAATTTATTTGAATACTTTCTGCAAGGCTTTCTAAATTCTTGGAATTCGTTGAAAATAAAATTGCAGCACCGATTGCAAAATCAAAAGATTAATGGACGCTGTTATCAAACATCAAAGCGATATATTGTAAATTATTTATAGATGTCAGGAATTTATTTTAATTATTTTTGAAAGCAGTATTTTTACAAATTTATTAGAAATAAACTTGCAGCGCTGATCGCGAAAGTAAAAGATTAATAATCGATGTTATTAAAACTCGCAGTAATATATTGTAAATTATTTATACAATTTATTTGAATACTTTCTGCAAGGCTTTCTAAATTCTTGGAATTCGTTGAAAATAAAATTGCAGCACCGATTGCAAAATCAAAAGATTAATGAACGCTGTTATCAAACATCACAGCAATATATTGTAAATTATTTATAGATGTCGGGAATTGATTTTAATGATTTTTGAAAGCAGTATTTTTACAAATTTATTAGAAATAAACTTGCAGCGCTGATCGCGAAAGTAAAAGATTAATAATCGATGTTATTAAAACTCGCAGTAATATATTGTAAATTATTTATACAATTTATTTGAATGCTTTCTGAAAGGCTTTCTAAATTCTTGGAATTCGTTGAAAATAAAATTGCAGCACCGATTGCAAAATCAAAAGATTAATGAACGCTGTTATCAAACATCACAGCAATATATTGTAAATTATTTATAGATGTCGAGAATTTATTTTAATCATTTTTGAAAGCAGTATCCTTGCGATTCATTAGAAATAAACTTGCAGCGCTGATTGCGAAAGTATAAGATTAATGACCGTGTTATTAAAACTCGTACTAATATATTGTAAACTGTTTGTATGTGTTGCGAATTTATTTGAATACTTTCTAAAAGTCGCTGTGTTCTTGAAATCCGTTAAAAATAAAACTGCGGCGCCGATTGCGATAGCAAAAGATTAATGAACGGCGTTATTAAAACTGACAGCAATGTACATTGTAAATTATTTATAGCTACTGGGAATGTATTTTAATACCGTGTAAAAAGCGCTGTCCTCGGAATTCGTTAGAAACGATTAATTTAAAATTAACTTTACTTCGGAACATGTTGTACACTGCGCCGGAATAACTATTCAACGTAACAATTCAACGTAATTTCCGAGCAACTTTCCCGCGAATAATTGAATACCGTACGAAAGATATTCCAGCGTTCCCACCGCAGTTTGCGGGTCAACCTTAATTCGCGCTAACAGGGCACACAAAGGGGAGTTTGCCGCGAGTCACGGTGGAAATTAATAAAAGTCACTCTGCGGATGACACCGGACCCGACGGATCATCTGTAGGTTGTCAACGGTGCTCGAAATTAGCGAGACTCCGACAGCCTACCGTCTCGTTGGAAGATCTAAAGACGGTCGCGCGGGCAAAATTGACACCGTCCGCTGCCAAAACCGACGGGCTTTTATGTAGGGCGGCTGTTTCGGCCGCGGGAAAATTAATACCAACTGGCGGCGTCGCGAATGAAATTAGCGGCAATTGCGGTCGCGGGGCAAAAATACTGGCATTTGCGGTCGAAGCTGGCGCCGCTTGCAGCCGTAAGTGACATCGGTGCCCGCTAATTATGCGAGGCTTTCGTATTACGGTGCTTCGCGATGGGCCGTACACTGTACAGTGTCTGGCAAAAAATTATGATCGCTATTCGCCGGGCTAATTAGAACTCGCGGCCTGATTTACGGACACTGTGCAGCGAAAAGGTAGGCCAGTGGAGCCGGTTACTGCACGCGCGGTGTCCAATTCCTGTGTGCCTGTGGCTTGTTTTCTGACTTTATATTTATCGAGCGAGACGTGCGAAATTTTGCTATTCTTTTACTTCGTTTATTCTTTGATAGCGCAAATTTCATACGTCTTATTCGACAAATATAAGTAAACGAAAACTACCCTACATCTACTAGGCGAAGCGATATCATTTTTTAAAAGTGTATGTTATCCATACGAATCTTTATGTAAAATAACAATTTTTTATATCCTTGATCGTATTAATTTGTTAGAAATAGTACAACGAAAATAAACGCAGGTATAGCAAAACAATGTTAGTTAGAAGTTGCGATAAAAAGTTTAAAGAATAGTCGATAAATTTGGTTAATAATGTATAAAATCAGCAGACTGATTTTTTATGTTTTTATTTCAGACATGCAGTCATGAAATTTGGACTTTTTACTATTTTCTTATACAATATGTGTATCTATTTCATCTTATACATTCTTTTATTTTATTCTATCTTCGTTCCCTTCGTTCTCTCTCCAGTCAAAACCTGAAATCTAGAACTTAAAACTTTTTATGTTACTGTTTGCATCATATTCTATTCTATCGTATTGGAGCCTATTATGTTATATTGTATTGTAGTCTATTATGTTATATTTTATTGCATTTTATTCTACTGTTATACTATGATTTTGAACGAGCATTATTGTAATATTTGTCGCAAGTATATTGAATAAATAACTCATAAATGTATCTTTACAATCAGAACAATCGTAAATTAACAAATTAGTGACCTGGCATTAACAATGAGGATAAGCATAAGACAGCGAAAAAATAAAATAATTATCTCCTCGTTCGATTCATCGAAATATTACTCATATCGCTGCGACTTCGACCCATTAATTCATAATATAACGTAAGTACAACTGCTTCTAAAAATGTTGTAAATGACTGCAAGTAACGAAAACAATCGACGACACAAAATTGTTGTGACAATCGCATAAACTCTATCGACGAGCCAGCCCCAGCGGCGACCGCGAGTCGCGCAAGCCGCGACCGCACGAATGAAATCGCCGGACCCCATAGCGTCCCCTTTCCCCAGAAACTCGGCGGCCAGCCGTAAAATCGATCATTTCGAAGTAACAACTCCGAGGGTCGCACCACCGCGAGTATGTATTCCCGATGCATCGGAACGCACTCGGGGCTCCGCGCCTCCGGCTGCCGCGGAGCCGTGAAGCAATTAGGCAAGCGGTGTACACGCGTGTAATGCCCGGGATAATGCGTCCACGGAGGGAGATCCGTCCCCGGGCCTCTAAAAACCATTCCGAAACTTTACGATGCACACCGGCAGCATATAACGGCGGATTAAGTCACGGGGACGCTACCCCGGCCCCATTTTCGTCCCTGTCTGAACACACCGTACTGCGCCTTGGGGACTTTTCCCGTTGCCGGCGGGCACAACGGCCGAATCGCTCGTATAAAAATACCATTATCAAACGTCTAGACGCGCGGGACCGACAGAGACTGTGTCGCCCTTTGGTTTCAATGCGTCCTCCTCGCCCTCGGGCCTCGTCGCCTTCGAACACATTTATAACCTTCGACGATTTCACACTCGCTCGTCCCCCTCCCTTCTTACTTTATCCAATATAGTAATTTCTCCCTAATTCGCGCCCAGATTGCGCACAAAAATGGACAATTTGGGAAGAGGAGGTACGATTGCTCGGGCCTTGCGGCTCGTTTTTTATAGTTACCGATTGTCGATGATTATGAAAACGAGACGCAAGGCTCGAATAATCGTATATGATGTATAATAATATATATATTATTTATTTATAATAAATATAATAATAATAATATAATATAATTTAATATAATAATAAAATAATATAATATAATAAATATAATGTAATAATAATTTACTATATATTATATATTATATATAATATAGTAATATATATAATAATATTAATTATATATAATAATAGTAGTATATATAGTATAGTAATATATAGTATATATTATATACTATATATAGTATATATATTATAATAATATTATTATATTATTAAATATTATATAATATTATGTAATATTATATATTATATAATTATCGATATATCAATATAATAATCGACGTAGCAATAAATCATACAGGCGTATGACTAGCACAGGAAAATTCTCAGCAACCCGAAATTTTGCATTTCCTGGAGAAATTACTGTATCTCGTGTTAAACGATTATTTCTCACCAGAATTTCGTCCATGAAAATGACGCAATGCAGGGATGAGCACTATTACAGAAAATTATTGCAGCACTTTCTATTCAGTTCCTACTCCTTGCAACTGCTGCAGACAATTTTTATTTCGCATAAACATCCACAGTCTGCTAATTACTATTATTTTAATTAAAAGTTCGTTGCGAAAACAATAAAGCTGTACCAGCTTCCGATGCGTAAATTGAAAACAACAATTTCTGATCGTTTCTGGGAAAATCGAATCGTTGATCTCGATTCTTTGGCGAACCGATTCTCATGATTCGATTCATTAACCAGAATTGACCATTAACGACGACGACTCTAATTCGTCGATTCGGCCCGACGAGCAAGGAAACGTTCTCCGCGTCTGGAAAAATGCGTGTTTCGCGTGAGCAACATACGCAGTCTGGTGGTAATTGAATTGTTTTCATTGGGAGATGGTGAACAGACAGCCGGCGAACAGCTTGGTTTCTACTTGCATCGGACCGTGAAGTACGCAAGCGTTCGTTCGACGGGGGTGTGTGTATCGATTAGAACGTTCGAACTCGTTCCGCGTTACTTCCGAATCGCCGGCACGTCGGCCCGCGAATAATCAGATCGCCAATTAAACGGGCCAATTAAAATAATAAATCAGCGCCAATTGGCCGCGGATCCACGGTTGTATTTTATTCTACCTGGCAGCTTCGACGCGCCGCTTCGAAGCCGCGTTCGCGTGTTCCCTTTTTTTTCTCCAGCTGCCATTCTTCGCCCTTCGCATCCCGCCGCTCTAAACGGCAAACCAGATCGAGTGCCGGCTGATTGGAAGCGGCGTTATCACGGCGTGAAACACGTTCGATCTTTGTTTAACATAATAGATACCGTGCCGGGCGCATAAATATTTAAACAGGAGATACATTCGCTTATCCCTTCCGCGCGCTCCTGAAATATGGAAATTCGTCCGAGGAGGTAATATCTTTGCTTTTTGTAAACATTTGGGATTGCTGGTCGGGTTTTTGCTTCTGTACAAACCTGTATTTGCATCGAACAATTGATTCTCGATCAGCTAGACGCGGATCACGTGCATTTTTAAAGTGGGTTTTTCAAGTGCGAGAAAGCGTGGAAATTAACGAGACTTAAATGGCAGTTTTAATTTCATTTTTGCCATTGAATAGAAGTTTTTTAAGTTTTAGGTTTTGTAAACTAATGCATGAAAATGAGAATTTTATAATTTTAGATCCACAGTCTAGTGATCCGGTTTAAGTATTACGATTTTTATGTTGTAACTGAGCGAATTTCGAACGTTTTCATATTATGATTTCGCATTTTATATCTTAAAATTGAATATCGATATCGTAATGGAACATCGAACGATGTTGTTCGATTCTTTTCATCTGCCTAAAAATGTTAAGAATGCAAGTAAATTTTTACTTGACTCCTGTTTGCTGCAATCGACCAGTGTTCAGTATTAAAAAGTACTTTACTTTTAAAAGTATTCAATATTAAAAAGAAGTAAATACCCGATGAAAAAATAAATCGTACGATAATTGTACGACTTTTGCAATTAAAAATGTAGTTGAAATAATAAAATTAGATATTTACTCGAATTTATATGGGTCATATAAAAATATAAAATGTAAATTACTTCTTGAAGCTCAACAAAATCTAATAAAGTAAATTTTTCTACAATTATAAAAACATTCAACTTGAAAATTTAGAACAAATGCAATAAGAATAATTTAGAACGTATGCAATGGAATAAGCAGAAATCTGATTTGTTTGATACATTAGCTAGCCTAAATCAGAGCCTGCTGAGCAAAAGTAGGATGAAAACGCGGAGAGAGCGGTAACAAAAAGCTGCCGACCGAAAACGAAAAGGAAATACACGAAGGGAAGTGCCGCGGAACGTTTCGCCGGCCGATGTCCGGTAATTGCCACTTCATTCTCGCACTCTGCGCGACCGGCTGTAATTAACGCTTGAATTTCATCGAGCGTCGCGCTGCGAAAAATGGCCCCCCGATGGTACACGGCCAGCCGTCACGCTGAATTTGTCGCGAGTTACCGATCTATTCTCTGAAACGATCAACGGAATCGTGTATTCATGGAACAAACCCTGAAAACCTATTCCTACCGCAAGTAATTATAGTTTAATTGCCTCGCACAGAGGGACGGCACTACCATTTTCAGAATTACTCAAAGCTTGGTCACGTTTGTTAATAGCAGTTTTTATAGGTGCATAAGTGATAATTACATTTCTTTAAAAAAGAAATTAATATGAGAGAAATGAATAAATCCGGTACAAAGCAACAGAAATATTTAAAGAATTCGACGATGCTGTTGCAACGATTCGTCGCGATTTATGAAAATCGTTAAGGGAAGAAACATGTTGTAATTAATACAGATTATTTTATTCTGTATAAAAATGTGAAGATGTCTTTTGAAACGACTTTCGAAAATTATTACGTGAAGAAACACCTTTCTTTTTAACTTTCCCCAATTAAAATTTTATTCTGTATAAAAAATACAAAGTTGATTTATGAAATTAATGCAGGCAATTTTTAGTCTCTATACAAATATGAAAATGCCTTCTATAAAAATATGAAAATGCCTTCTATAAAAATATGAAAATGCCTTCTACAAAAATATGAAAATGCCTTCTGAAACAACTTTCGAAAATCATTGGGTGAAGAAATACCTTTCTTTCAAACTTCTGCTAATTAAAATTTTATTCTGTATGAAAATACAAAGTTGATTTATAAAATTAATGCAGGCAATTTTTAGTCTGTATAAAAATATGAAAATGCCTTCTGAAACGACTTTCGAAAATCACTGGGTGAAGAAACACCTTTCTTTCAAACTTCTTCTAATTAAAATTTTATTCTGTATGAAAATACAAAGTTGATTTATAAAATTAATGCAGGCAATTTTTAGTCTCTATAAAAATATGAAAATGCCTTCTGAAACGACTTTCGAAACTCATTGGGTAAAGAAACACTTTTCTCTTAAACTTCTTCTAATTAAAATTTTATTCTGTATGAAAATACAAATTTTATTCTGTATAAAAATTCGAAACTGATTTATGAAACCACTTTCGAACACTATTCAGAAAAGAAACATTTCTATTCGACTTCATATAAATACTGCAGACAATTTTAATTCTGCATGAAAATTCAGAGTGCACCAGTCTGAATTAAATGTACATTAATTCTTCGCAGTTCACGTTCGGCATGTGGTTGACAACAATGTATGCCTTGCTGCGCAACAGAGTAAGATTATAAAAACAGAGAAGACGATGCTTCTGCAGAGAAGAAGACACGCCGATTCCCGTGTCAGTGGTCCATTTTAAAGGACGTGACTCGCTAAAATGATTCTGTATCAGGCGCAGCCTGCCAGGCAGCAAACTGCGTGCACAGGATACACGTAACGGTATATCGATCGGTCGATAGGATCGATAATAAGTGATATTAAAGCAGGCAGACGGACCGGCAGATGGATACACGCATCGGAGTTCTTCATCGGGCCAATTCCGGGATCAATCGACCGAAAGTTCATTTCGGGCCGTCAGACGCCGGCTGAAATCTGGATGAAACGCGTCCGGGGTTATCGAATTCAATCGTCGCCGGCAAGTACGCCGCCTATATTCGGCCCCGTATTAATCCGTTAACCTTCCCAACCGCGAATTAACTCGTCACTGAAAAACCGCCGGGAGCGTCGGCGCCAATTAATTCGCCGCTCGAAAGTATAGCGCGGAATTGTTCGATAATTGCTTCTTACTCGCGACAATATTGCCCGGCGAGTTTCTATGACGAATAGTCGCGATTATCGCATGTTTAATTTCGACCGGCCGTTCCAGTAATTATACGATAATGTTTTGCCAATGGAATTGGGCGAGAGCCGACCGGCTGCACCTATTTGCAATTCGTCAACTGGAAATCGGATATTTCGGCTTCGTTTTATAAATTGGCTCTTTTCACTGTTTTTCTACGTTTTTAAATATCTACGTTTTCAAAGCAATTTTTACGTTCTCGCTGATATCCATACGAAAACTTAACGAAATATCATATTTACGTATTTCTGTAATTAGAAATAATATGTAATTATGGTGTTTTTGTTCGAATATAATTGAAAATGGAGAAATTACTTTGAATTTATAATTACCCAGGATACACTTTATAATTGAGCATTGTTGCAACCAGATTTATGTAGAATTACAATTGAATTATTCAAGGAATTATAATTATAAAGCAATTCAATTACAACATAATCCAAACACATTTTACACCCTAATTTGGATCTCCATTCGACTAAGTTGCAATATAATTTGTAATTGCGATTTGAATACAGTCAGAAACTACCAAGTAATCGAATCATATTAATTACTAATTACGATGTACTTGAACAAAGATTATAAATTACAATTGAACTGAAATTACGAATTACAATATAATTGAACTAAAATTAGAAATTACGATGTAATTGAATGAAGATCACAAATTGCAATGTACTTAAACAAAGATTGCGAATTACGATGCAATTGAATCAAAATCACGAATTATGGTGTAATTGAATTAAGATTACGAATCACGATATAATTGAATTAAGATTAGAAATTACAATGTACTTAAACAAAGATTACGAATTACGATGCAATTGAATCAAAATTACGAATTACGATTTAACTGAATTAAGATTACGAATCACGATGTAATTGAATTCAGATTATGAATCACGATATAATTGAATTAAGATTACGAATCACGATACAATTGAGTTAAGATTACGAATCACAATATAATTGAATTAAGATTACGAATGACGATGTAATTGAATTAAAATCACGAATCACGATGTAATTGAATTCAGATTACGAATCACGATATAATTGAATTAAGATTACGAATCCCGATATAAATGAATTAAGATTACGAATCACGATGTAATTGAATTAAGATAACGAATCACGATATAATTGAATTAAGATTTCGAATCACGATGTAATTTAATTATGATTACGAATCACGATGTATTCGAACAAAGATCACAGATTACGATGCAATCGAGCTAAGATTACGAATTACGATGCAATTGAATTAAGATTACGACTCGCGATGTAAATACATTAAGATTACGAACTGCCACGTAATGGAATTAAAATGTACACAGACGGACAATAATTTCACGTTTCATTTTCATGCTTGGTGCCAATGGTCGCTTCCATAAAAATTGACCACCGGGCGTCTTTCGTTCGTTCGTTCGTTCCATTGTTCGTCTTGTCAGCGTCGCAGCGCTCGACCCGAGCCGCCATTACCGTCATAATACTGTCGTTAACTCCCGCCAATGAACTTCCTTATTTAACAGTGCTCGCGTGTCGCGTCCCTTAATGCGCCAACCCCCTTTACACATCGAGTTTCTCGTTTGCGTGCCGGTGACGCGCGTCGAGTTACCTGCTTAACATAAATTGATCATTCAAGTTAGGCGAACGGATCCGAGCACACGGCTGCCGCCGCGAATTAGTCTCGCGAGATTCCGCGAATCTGTTCCGCGAGAGCCACGCCGGATTGCACGCAAATGGCACGGGACCGATCGTAAGTGGATGCTGATTCACGAAATCGCGGATGCAATCGATCCGAGGATTGATACTGTTGCATTGCGCGAGCTGTGCGTTGCCGTTCGGAATAATGGAGATGGCCTAAACACGAGCTGGTTGAGGTGTTCAGCCGCGCTAGGGGTGATTTGCTGCATCGATTTCGGAATAATCAAAGCCATTTCTTTTATTTTGCAATTCTGATGCTGATTTGTGGACACCTTAGGAGCCAATCAGTATAAGTACGTTAACCTTAATGACGAGATGATTGAGAATTTTGCAAACTGGTCGTAAAAAGATAACAATGCTACTAACAATGCAAAGCACAATTTTTCTTACAATTAAGTAAAAAGATGAACTGTATATTTATTACATTTTAATGTAACTGTACAATTTAATTATTTTATATAATTCTTTTTATTTCTTTTTATAATCTTGTATCATTATCTTAAATCTTTGCGATAAAATGTTTCAATTTATTACATCCGAATAAATAAAGAAAAATATGTATCTTGGTGGTCGTCAAAAACGGAGTTGATGTATTTTAAGTAATAGAATTTAATCGTTTTATTAAACGATCCTCGGATGTTGAAACGATATTGTACTCCTCTTGTTAATAACTAAACAGCGGATCGGAACGAATTTACAACATATTTATGAAATAAAAGTGAAGGTCAACAAGAATTGAAAAATAATGGAAAATATTCAAATTTCCAATCACGAAAAATATTAATAAAGTTTGCATAAACTTCAATCGACTAATATTTTTTTACAAAACAAAAAATATCTTCGTCAATTGCAATAAACAGGACCCGGATAAAAATGTTGCAATTTCATTAATAATCTGAGCAAGTTGAAAATAATGTATAAATTTTCTTAAATTCTTCCGATCCATCTGTTCTAATTCTCTCGTGTTAATTTTTCTAATAAACACATAAAACCGCAATAATCCAATCATTTAACGGCGAGCGTTGTCAAATTCGAAGCTAACTTCCGGCAGAGGGAACTCTCGTGCCAAATTAGTAGCAGTTACAGGTGCTTAGCTTTCCTTTAGACTCGCCCGAGACACCGACCCAGCCGAGAAACTAATAATTGTCCTATCGTGCTCGGGTACCTGCTATGCAACATTATTACGGCTACGAATATATGGTTAATGTATCTATTCCTCGTGTGTCCAAAGTGTCAAGCAGATCCCCCTTGTAGCTCTACACTCCGCTAACTCCGCCGCAGACACTGCTATGCAACCCAAGTTTTCCTCCCTCCTTTGTCGGTCGCGCGTGCACGCTGCCGCAACGATGCAAACGAATGCAGCTGAGTGTCTTTTCACGTTACTTTGGAAACCATTCATTATTGCATGCTGCGGATCCAATCGTTGCGGTCCGGGAAGCGGAGAGTTATATTAAAAAATATATTTATTATATCAAAAAATATTTACTATATCTATTTACTATAATAACTATATTATTATATTATAATATATTACTATAATAACTATATTATTATATTATAATATATTACTATAATAACTATATTATTATATTATAATATATTACTATATTATTATTATATTATTATATATATTATTTACTATATCTATTTACTATAATATTTATTATATCAAAAAAAAATTTTGTTATCTTATGAAGTGAGCTTATCTTATCTCATGGAGCTTCAAAATCCAAAATATTAGTTCTTTCGGGTAACTCCATGAGCCGGCTTAACGTTAAAAAATCGAAATTAAAATTAATTATTTAGTTAATTAAATATACAATTAATTTCTGATTAATTATTTTGGTTACTTATTCATTCGTCTATATGAAAGTTGCACTATTTTTAACATGTACGGGTTTGCCAATTTGAACTTCGAGAAAGCACACAAAAAATCGACGCCGCGGACTTCATTTACACGAAAGTTAGCAACTATTCCGGACATGTACACGTACATTTTTCGTGCGAATACTTGCAACCCGTTTCCGCGTACACAACAGCCCCGAGAGCTGGTGAAACGGGTTCAGGTGAACCCGGCCACCGACTGCGGCACCGTGCGTCAGCGAAGGTGTCACCGTCGAATGTACTACACCGCGCGAACATCGCGTGACAACAAGCGGACCAGCTGAAACTTTCCATCTGATGCCGGGAGAAGTTTGCTCTCTTCGCACGGGCGTTGATTAATGATCCTCGCAGAATTGCTCGAACCGATCTGGCGACGGTCCGTCGTGGACAGGTCTCGGGACCCTTGGTTCCATTGATTAATTGTGGGAGTTGGATCGTACCCGGGCTTGATCTCCTTCCAGATTTTTTTAACCCGACCGTGGTTACGTAAATTCTTTCGTTAGAGCCTCTGATATTACAATTGCTGCGATTGTAATCGACCATCTCAAGCTACTGTTCTCTAAAATTCTCGAATATTCTTCATTTCAGGACAAAAATAACGCAATGTATGAATATCGGTACGTTTTTAAAAAAAAAATTAAAATTGTTAACATGAGAGGGTTAAACAATAAAATTTCTAATTCTATTTATTCATCTTCCTTAATATATTTTTTAACATACTTTTAAGTTCATTATATATAATTATATTATATTATTTATTACATTATATTATACATTATATATTATATTATATATTATGTTATATATTATATTATATATTATATATTATATATTATATATTATATATTATGTTATATATTATATTATATATTATATATTATGTTATATATTATATTATATATAATTAGACTGCGGATTTTATGCGTTCCTGACAAAAATTATTTTAGGTCAAACACAGAACAGTAAAAACATTCAAAGGCTTTAAAAATACTGCAGCAGATTAAAATTCTTTTCAACAAATTAAAATTATTAAGAAGCAAAATAAATATCTATATAGCTCCTGCATCTTGCAATTAGTGCAGACAATGTTTATCGTGCATAAAATCGACAGTCTAATTACAGTAAAACAAGAGAGAAAAAACAGCGTTAAATAGAAAAAAGATAGCGACTTCGTAAAAATAGCGTTGAATAGAAATGATTAAAAGCTGCCGGTGGACACCTTCGGTAGAAATAAAGCATCGATCCACGAACTGAACAGTTTAAAAACAAGCATAACTGATATTCATACAATAGCCCCGACTGATCTACGAGCTCAGAAAGTTCCTCGGAAATCGAAGTTCGCCGGGGTCGTTCGCCGGGAAGTCATCAGACTTCGCGCAGCCCGATCGACCCGCGCGGTTCTTTCTTTGTTAACGATCCTCGCGTGGGCGTCATACTTCGCTACCATCGAGCTGCACGAACGGCGAGAGCCGAGTATAAGGACACTGAGAGAGTCGATGTCACTCGCGGCGCGATGTAAAATTAGCGTCGGTCGGCGTCGCGTAGGTTTCTTTCGCGGATAGACGCTTCTGCGACGAGCTTCTTCTCTTCCTCTTGCCTCGCACTCGAGGCTCTTTGTTCGCGATTCGGTCTGGTGGTTCTTGCTGCTGCTTTTGGCGTGGCTCTTGGGTGGGCCCCGACCCAACGCGCCGCCTTGTTTCTTTTTTATTCCGAGGGAGCATTGCGATTTTAATAAAATACTCGATGATCTTCGGGGAAAAATATCGCCCGGAGGGGGTCTCGTGAAATCCTGGCAGGGGTCGCGATCGTCGGACGAAGTGCAAGAACAGAGATGAGAGTGCAATTCCGATTGTTATGGCGGCTTTATGGAAAGACGTGACTTATATTTAGCGGATATTCGTTTGCGATATTGTTTTACAAGCCTCGGAATGGATGGAGAATTTTTGCAGCACAGTTGACGATTCTCGGTTTCGTTCGTCAATTTTTCATTTTCATGCAAACTTTTGCTTACGTCTTTCGAAGATTTGTTAGCTTTTCTGTTATTCTTCGTGTAGCATTCGTGACACTTAACTGTCGGAAACTTGGCAATTACAAGATACTTTAATAAAATACTTATTAAATTATACAATGTTAAAATACTTTATATTGTATTCAAAGTTGGGCATAAACGTCGAATAACATTTCGAATAAAATGTCAACCGGAAAATATCTCGAATAAATTCTACGAGAACGACGTTTCAACGAAAAATATTTCGAACAAATTCTTCGAACGAAGTTTCGGCGAAAAACATGTCGCAATAAATTCTTCGAATAAAATTTTATTCGCACGATATTTCGAATAAATTCGTCGTATGAAATTTTATTCGTGTAATATCTCGACTCGATTCTACGAATAAAATTTGATTCGAGAAATATTTCTACTAAATTGTTCGAATATAAAATTTGATCGCGTGCACAGAGCACGGAGAACGTTGGTAACTTTAATAGAAGAAGAAGAAGAAGAAAACAAAAATATTGCCAACGCATCTCGTGTTGTCTGACGGGAAGTCACTCGACTGTTTCGAGTAGGAAGGAGTAATAAATATGGCGGAGGCTCTAATAAAAGGAGCGGAGTCGCAAGGAGAGTGCACGATAAATGGTTCATTAACCGCAGGCAGCGGTAATAACAGACTAATTTGAATACGTAACAATGGTCATTAAAAAGGGTGGCTCGAGATTCATCGGGTTATTGTTTAATTATAACGAGTTTTTACAGGTTCGCCCGGACGGCGGGCATCCTCTATTCACCTGAATTACGAGGACGCGAATTACTCGAGGGATTACATTGAATGGCCGCGCAACGAGGAGCTGCTATTGAATAAGCAATTGCCCCCGGCCGGCTTGAGCAGTCGATCGATTTTGAAAACTCGTTATCCCTGTAATGGAATCCCAAAATTGCCGTAGTATAGTGTTCCTGCATGGTGCCGCGCTTTGTCTTCATACCTCGTCGACAGAATGGCCCGCTATTGGCCCGCCGATTACAGTGACCAAATAGATTCGATTTTATACACCCTAAAACACGAATACAATTTACCTTGGTGTCATTAACGGGCGGAAACGATAGCTTGTCCGAGAAGAACGCGATTTTCAACGAAATTCTAGTCGGACCTTCATGGAACGCTTTAACGATCGTCTCTCGATGTACAGTTATCGAGGCATCTTCTTCTCGCTTTTGAATCTTAAAATAAATATATATATAATTTATTATATTATATATTATTATATATTATATTATTTATTAATATTATATTATTATAAATAAATATATTATTATATATTATATTATTTTTAATTATATAAATATATATATATATATATATATATATATATATATATATACATATATTGCAATATCGTGCAATATTTATTGCATTTCATTCGAGTCTAATTGCTGATTCACTTTTTACTCTTTTTTTTTTTAAAGCAGAGTTGGCCACTATTCGAATTATCTCGAACGTATTTGTCCAAGATAATTAAAAGGAAGGAAATCATTTTAGCCGAATATTTTATTCGAATAACGATTATTCGTTATAAATTATTCTGTCAACTTATTCTAATAGAGATTGCAAAATTATTGAAACCGAAAAAAGAGCAAAACTGTAGGCAAAATAAAAATGATCTGTATTACGAAGAAATAGAAATTCGATAAAAATGTATTTCTTCTTTTAATGATTTTAATAACATGAAAGTAATGTAACGTTATTTAACGATTCTTCCAGTCTTTTTAATCTTTCATATTTTTTACCTATTCATTTTATTCATAAATGCATAAAAGTGGAAAAACGTGTGACAATCTCAATCCACATAAACGATGCACTGTATTTTATTCCTAGCTAGTGAATAAAATATTGACATCATGGAAAATTGAACTTTTACTAAACAAATAAAAAAGAAGTACACCGTTATTACACGAGCCCTATTCTTATTTCAGCTGTATTCAATTCAAAAGCGCGCTCATGTTATTGCAGTATCATCTTTCCAGATTCTTATCGCCGATATTCCCTACATACTTTCCTAAAACAACGATTACAAATTCTTGCCTACATATTTCAAACGTATTTATTGTTACCGTTCGACAAAATAAAAATCGTCAAATTTAATTCATTATTTTCCGATCGTTGCAAACAAGAATTCCGACGTCTACGTCGCTCCAAATTCACAAAATCAAGTTGAAGGAACCGTGCAACAATTTCTATAAAAAACTCAACCCGTAGAAAATTAGTCGACCACCGCTGCGCTGTACATCGGCGCAAATACATCCGAAGCAAATGACTTTTCCGATACTTTTGTCGTCGAATGACTCGCGGCGCAGCGAGGACGCGGGGCGGGACGGGGCGGGGCGAGTCAGTTTTCAGGCTCGAGCGGACTCGATCCCTCTTAGTCGCGCATAATATTCTCATAACGGGAGATTACAAGCCCCCATAAGAGAAGATTACAATTTCCCGCAGCAGAAGATTACGATGACCCCGGTGAACCGAGGGACAGTCTCTCTCTCTCCCTGCCAGGCTCTCTCCAGTTCGCACGTAAGTTCGTGGCCAGGGGCATTCGTTGGATCCCGGAATAAACGAGGCGGTGACTGTAATCGAGGCGAAAGGTTTTCACCGGTCAAAGCCACTTAGCCACCCCCGTAGTGTCGTTCGCGTGTTCGCTTTCACGACCGTTTTCTCTCGATGTTGGATCAACGGTGGTGCCCGCCTACGCGTGATCCTCGTGGAACCCTCCACGGTCACCCTTACGTCGGATTCCGGGGACATCTACTTCGTTTCGACTGTGTCGGTGCCTCGGCCTTGCACCTGTTACCGTGATTGTTAGCAACTGGAAGAAAACTTTACAACGTATATCTGATAATCTTTCGTTTGTTATATTTTCCTATATTATACATATTTACTGTATGTATTATATATCCTATATGTATTGTATATTCTAAAATTATAGTACTTCCGGGAAATTAGAGATTCCCGAGATCATTTGAAGCAACTTTTTCCTTTACAAAAATTTTCTCCGAGGCATCGTTAACGAGTTATTAACGAAAAACACTGACCAATGAGAGGTGAGCTCTGCTGGCGCGAGGCGGCCCAGTCAACGAGCGCACGAAGCCCGCTCATTGGTTCGGGCGCTTAGCGCCAGGCGAGCTCGCCACTCATTGGTCATCGTTTTTCGTTAATAACTCGCAAACGAAGCCGCGGATTGCATTGTCGCTAAGGAAAAAGTTACTTGAAATCATATAAGGAACCACTCAACATAATTTCGGTATACCCTGTATACTACACTATTTCTTAACACTAGAACTACCAAACCAGCCAAAATGACTGGTTATTTATATTTTCATTTACAATTCCTGATACTATAACAATGTTTTTGTCCGAACCACTTCATTTAAGCACATATTATAATAAAAATCGAAGGAAGTCGAAATAAATCCAATCATTGTTATACAACAATATATATTAGTCACGTTTAGGATTCGGTAGTTCTAGTGTTAATTTTTACTTCTTGCTTTTGTATTGTATCATTATGCACGCTTTTTTCTTTCTATTTTCATTGTACTCGTGGGACGGTTATACGAAATCTCTCCCTCTTTTTATTTCCTCTTATTCTTTAACAAAGGTTCTTTTTAACCGTATACATAAATAAATTATTATTATTAAAATTTCAACCACTCTAATGAAAAGTGGTAAATTGTCCTTGTCATTCTGTCCCACTAATTATGTTCAATTCTTACGTTCTTCCAGATAAAATTGTTAAACAAAAATATTGCACAAAATGTACATTTTTTGGCGTACATTAAATAGAAACTATCAGATTAATAGAGTGTCTTATCTTTTTGTCCCTGTGCCTATAAATATTACATTGTACATCCTGAAATATAGTATTTCGTGATTAGCAACAAATTCAAGATTCGCCTAGATAGCGCTGCTAGTACAGTCTCCGACAGAATGGAGAGATCGACGACTCCCGTACAAATAATTAAGATAAATCGATCGGAGTCTGAAAATTCCCCAGTCGTATGGTCCGGGCCGCGAATATACGTCCAGTCCGTTCCGCGAATAAAGTCACGGACGGGACTACGACCTCCTCGAAGGGGACATCTTCCCCGAAGGTAGGATAAAACCGAGTGTCCTGCGGAATGGTCGCGATACGGGCCGTCGGGCTCGCGTAGATCGGCAATATAACGCGCATATAATAACAGGCGGGTACCTACGCGTCGCGTATAATACGCGCGGCAGGCTTGAACCTTGCCGGTGCACGTTACTCTGTGTCGGGCAGGGTCCTAGCTGTGTATAATGCAGCCTTCGAACAATGCGAGGAACTAGCGGCCCATTATAACCGGAGGGTATTGTACCGGATGTCTCGAGCTGCGCCACGATGTCCCCAACGAAAGCGGTGTGGTGCAACCGTCTCCTATATGTTTACCCTGCGTTTCCGTACGCGTGTGCATGTACCCCTGTGTATGCGCCCATACACTTGCACGCGTGCACGCGTGTCCTCCTCACGGTGCGTTTCGCACCCACGCGCACGCTGACGCGGGATGATCGCGTGCGTGTGTGCGTGCGTGATTACTGGGTTGCTCCTAGTCTCTCTCTCTGCATGGTCCGCCCAAGGAGCGCCATGTGCACCCAACATGCTCTCGGCTACGTCGTCGTCAACGACGCGCGATCCTCAAATGTTAACTGGCTTGTGCCTCCTTCATGGTGCTTCCATGGTGCTTCCATGGTGCTGCGTTCAGCAGCCGCGTTACGGGAACCCACTTTCGCTTGCCGGCGAACTGGCTAGACCGGAGTGCCATATTTTCGGGCAATTTTGAATTTCTTTCGTCGCGAATGATTAGGTTAGTTATTGTTGGAAATTGGGCTGTTAAATGGGACATTGTGGAATAATGATCAATGTGATTGTAATTAGACAGAGTTGTGCAGGACTGCGATTGAATTATTGGAGGAATTATAGTAATAAGTGATTCGATTACATTATAATTCAATTACACTATGATTCAATTACGCTATAATTCAATTATACTATGATTCAATTCGATGTTATAATTCATAATTCAGTTGTTCATTCAATTAAATTACAATGTAATTCTGAAATAAATAGGAATACAGTTACAAGATGCTAAGTGTAGTCTAATTACATTGATTATGGATTACGATGTGATCGAATTGAAATTATTCAAGGAATTATAATTACATTATAATGACAGTTATAACGATTAATAATAATTAATAATTCTAATTAATTATAATTATAATTCTATTACATTTTAATTTAATTACATCGCAATTCAACCAAACTGTAATCAAATCACATTTTGCATCGGAATTCGGATCTGCATTCAATTAAATTACAATGCAATTCGCGAATCAATAGAAGTACAATTAAAGCTGTAAGTTTTATACATTTATGAGAAAAACGAGTGGGTAAAATTGAAAGTGGACTTTTTCTTGTTTAGTAAAAATGATTAAAGAATGTACAAATGTATATCATCAAATGTCATAAAATCCCTAGTCTAGTTACCACTGTTCTGTAACTAATATCATCAATTGTGCGAAGTAATTACTAAAAATGAAACAGGAATGAAATAAAAATGTGCTTCCACTTTTACCAATTTTAATAAACTGGTGAGAAATATATTTAGATGAACCACCTACTATCTATATTATTAATTTCTCTCATGCTTCAACTTTTAAATCTTTCATATATGATCTGGTTCACCGAAGAAAATATTTTAGAGATACTTCGAAAAAAATTCTTTTCTCTCATCCGCGAAGGATTAAATGATTTCCGATAGTATCAATAATTTCACTGATAATCGAACACCTGCCAATTATACGTATCAGACGGTAATAAATTGAGTTTACGCAACTGTTATCAATTTCCAAAGTCATTTTCTTGTTTAATCGAGCCCCATTCTTAATGGTTTATCGACCACTGGGACGACGCGACGAGCTGGCGAACGGACGAACACTCGACGAAACTCAAATACCGTGACGAGCCATGGGAAAAAGACGTAGCCGGCCGGCGAGAGGAGAGACTTTCACGTTGTTTCCGGCGGGGAGTGAGCCGTCTTTCTTCTAAGATTAACAAGGTCACGTACGCCACGGCGAGATTAATTATCGAGCTCGCGAACTGCACGGTGTAAGACGAGCCCCGGGCCACGCCGGGAATACTGATCGCTTACGCGAGCCTCTTTCACTTTAATTGGAGAAACCAATTTACTTCGCGAACCGGAACTCGGGAGACTGTTTCTGAGCGATTTAACTCGGACGATGCCTAATACCTTTCATCCCCCCGCCCCTCTCCCCGTAACGAGTGCAGGAAAACAATACAGTGTTACGACACTCGCAAGGGTGTTGTGTAACACGCCGACTTTATCGAGACTTTGGAATATAGCACAGTTTCTTGAGGAATATTGTTGAAAGCATTTGAAGTGCAAGAAAATATTAAAATAGAAATGGCTCGGTGAAAACAACCCTCGAGTTTCTGAGTAAAAAACATTTTCTGCTATATCCTCGATAAAGATACAATGTTGCTATTCCTCCATGAGTGTACTTTTGTCGTAACAGGAAACGTTGCTATTTCTTCGCGACGAGTATACTCGTCATAAATAAGTGGCAACATTTTCTGTTATGTCGTAACACAAAATGTTTCTATTTCTTCGTGATCAGTATATCAGTCGTAACACAAAATGTTACTATTCCTTTATGACGAGTATACTCGTCATAACAGAAAATGTCGCCACTTCTCCATGACGAGTATACTCGTCGTAACACAAAATGTTTCTATTTCCTCATGGCCAGTATACCAATCATACTACAAAATGTTACTATTTCTTCGCGACGAGTATATTCGTCATAACAGAAAATGTTAATATTTCTTCACGACGAGTATACTCGTCATAACAGAAAACGTTGCTACTTCTTCATGACGAGTATACTCGTTGTAACACGAAATGTTAATATTTCTTCGTGACAAGTATATTCGTCACAACAGAAAATGTTAATAATTCTTCATGACGAATATACTCGTCATAACAGTAAACGTTGCTACTTCTTCATGACGAGTATACTCGTCGCAACACAAAATATTCCACTTCGTCACGACTAGTGTATAAATCATAACACAAAATGTCACTATTTCTTCACGACGAGTATACTCGTCATAACAAAAAATGTCGCCACTTCTTCATGACGAGTATACTCGTCGGAACACAAAATGTTCCTATTTCTTCACGACCAATATACCAATTACAGCACAAAATGCGTTACGTATGTGACGAGTATACTCGTCGGAAACAGTTAAGTAAGACTTGATGTCGCAACGGCGTATTCTCTAGAGAGGGTAGGGTGTCTTAGGTAATATTCCGAAGTCGATAGGTCGCGTAACGCTCGTAATGAAAAGTCGCAGCCGGTGCCGGGCGTTTTGCCGAACTCCGGAAGACCGAGGGGGCTCGACCACCATAGAAAATCGTAAAGCTTGAAATTCTTCCAATCAGCGAGGGTGCAGAGCAGCAGCAGCAGCAGCGGTCGAACGTTGGACGACGGGGTACAATGGGGGCAGGGGGGAAGGGCAGACGGCGAAACGAGGAACGCAGATAAAACGCGGGAGAGGAAATGGATAGCGATCCTCTCCGCGGCGTAATGCCCGGAATATTCATTAGACGATTTGTCTTCCGGTGTAACGAAAAATCGCGGCCCTCTCCGCGCCGCTAAATTATCCACCGGGATTATTTATGATTTTTACGAGCGGCCGCCGATTTAATCGGCCGGTCTTAAGCAGCCGCGGCTCTAAACTGCATACCAAACGGAAACGACGCCCGGAATTGACCAATTAAGTAGGAGATTTTATTGAGACCACGTCTCTCGAGGCGAGGCTTTTTCGAAATACCGGAAGATCGACCGAGTTCGAACGAACGGGACCGATACGGAATCGACCGTGATATTGCTAATGATAGAATTGGTCTTCGCGGCAGCTGGTTTTTAAGTGACACTAACAATAAGAATTATGGCGCAGGTCTCGAGGACGTTCGACGGACACCTTGCGCATTTATTAATAGTAAAACTACGTCAGAATGATTGGTTTATTTACGTTTATTCTCGTTTAATTTACGAGTACTGTGGTACTTGGATTATTCAGATTAATGTTTTAAATATATTATATTATATTTATTTATATATATACAGGGTGTTCCACAATTATTTTAACAGCCGAAAATGAGGGGTAGCTGAGGTCATTTGAAGTAACTTTTTCCTTTGCGAAAATGCGATCTGCGGCTTTGTTTACGAGTTATTAACGGAAAACACTGACCAATGAGAGGTGACGGCGCGAAGTTCGTGAGAGATGGTCGGGACGGATTCGAGCCGCGTTCGAAGTATTGAACAAATCACGAAGCGAGAACATTCCGGATTTTTTTTTTACTACGTAATAGTGATATGTTTAAGAAAAATGCTGTTCACCTTTACTTTAGAACGTCTGAAGAATATTTACTAATTTTTCGGAACCCGAAATAGTAAGTAATTTAACCGTGACGGCCGCTTTAATTTTCTAGTGTGCATGACACCTTGTGCGTAACATATGAAATTTTTAAGCAAGGTGTACAGTGAAGATTAACAAAGTACGTAAATAATAATAACGTAAATAACTGTATGTTAATATATTTCTTCTATTTAAATTTCTTCTATATATGAAGGCCTATATACAGTGCTAAAACAATGAGAAAATACAAGCACACAGACACACAATAAGAAAGAAGAAATATATATTTCTTATATTATTTTTACGACATGTTGTATTACATTCGTATTATATAGAAATGATACTTAGCAGCATTCGAAAAAGTCCTGAAACTCTCACAAGCTACATTGGAATGAATTGCATGCGGTACTTTTTGAAAATAGTCTTCGAAAATAAATGTTTGAAGTTATTGAAAATAGATTCCGACCAGAACAGTTACAAAAGATTTCTCGAGACAAAAAGTTTTCGTTCGACTGGAATTAATGAAATTTGAAAATAGATGTTCTATAACAGGACAGATATTTTGTTGATTAATATAACAAAAGTCCTGTAACATAATAACAAGCGCCAAATGTTCCTTAACGAATAATATCGATATTAAATGATTATTAAGAATCTTAAACGTTATTCTGGTTATCCTGATTATACGTCAAAAATGATTTCTTCGGACAGTAATTTATTAGATTCTGGAACTCCGTGAATCTAGGCGTTAAATTAACTGCAAGCGACATCGGTGCATTTAGACTGGCGAAAACTGTGTTGCAACTATTTAATTATAATTTGGTCCGATATTGAAGGAACACGTTAAATTGGTGGAACGAGGGTTGAGATGAATCCCGGCATATCGCCAGGTAACTTTGTTCGTTAATTAGTTGCCGGGTTTCGGTAATGCTCCACGATGTTACTGTGCTTTCGCCGCGAGTTTGTTAGTGGTAGCGGTTTAGTCTTCATTCATTCGTGCTACGGTGAACGAATGGACGAGTTTTATGCTGAAATAAATAAAAATGATCGAGCTACAGTTCCCAATTTTGCAGGATGTATTAAATCCATTAAAAATATGTCAGAATCCTACGTAAAATATGTGAAAATCCTACGTGAAATATGTAAAAATCCTACGTAAAATATGTGAAAATATTATGAAAAATATGTGAAAATCCTGTGTAAAATATATGAAACACATTACAAACACACTCGTGTCACGATTCCGATGGAAATTTTTCTGAAACGTATCAGACTGGAGAACTTATTAAAAGTACACATTGAAAAATTCGTATTTTATCAAAATATTGCAGCGAACCTATTCAAATTCATCTCGCAGATATTATATTAAAAATATATGCACTCTTCAGAATACAGCAAATTCATTAATCTGACAGATTTAATTTTATCTATAACGCATTCATAAACTGTAGAACTCTCTTGCAACAAGCAAACATACCCCATTGAACTCATATTTCGTGACGATATTGCGGCAAAATTCATCTTGCAGGCAATGTATTAAATAAATATATACAGTTTCCATATTACAATAAATACGGTTGTTTTACCAATGCAATTAAAACTTTGAACGTAAACTGTAGAATTTGCTAAAGCAAACGTAGCCTTTGAACTTCGCATTTCATCAGGACATTGCAAACAGAACTGGCCACATTCGAAATATTATCTCAAATAACATGTTATTTTATCTTATAATTATTTCCATGCCTGTTATCATTTTTCAAGTAACATCATTTGAAATATTATTTCAAATAACATATTATTTTATTTTGTAATTCCTTGAAATAATTATTCGAGATAATTGTGAAATTATATTTTTGTAGGAAGAATTTTGCACGAGAAAAATGGCTCTGTAAAGATTTCTTAAAATAAGATCTTCATGTTGCGTATTATTTCAAGGAAATGAAAATAATAATATTTGCTTAAAGCAAATTAATGTAAAGATTTCTTCAAATAAAATATTTTGTTCCATTTTATTTTGAGGATGGTTTCATTCGTCATATTTGAAATCAAAAGATAACGAAATAATTAATTACTCCAAATTACCATTATTTCAAACGGACCGATATTATTTTAATTTCGAATAACAGTCCGAAATTAATTATCTCAAACAGTCATTTCTTATCTTCATTTCAAATAGTAATTTCTTATCTTCGTTTCAAATAAAATTTGCCCAGATCTGATCGCAAATGATCAACTCGAAATTCATCCCGCGATCGACGTATACATTTCAGATTACAATAAATTCGCTGGCCTTGTTATTTCGATAAAAATTTGTCGGAAACGAATTTATAAACTGCAGAATTCACTGAGGCAACCACCAGCGTTCCCATTGTGACCCATAAAAACGTTTCAAAAATTGATGTACAGTGTGGACCGTGTACACGGCGAATTATTTCTCAATTGAAACAGAATAAAACTATGTTTGAAAATCGGTGGGAGTATCGATTGCAGGTTTTCCAGCGTGTGTGCAGATAAACGCGTTTATTATTCGCGCGGCTTCGGAAAACGCGCGAGATCGCCGGCCGGCGTCGCGCCGCGATGCTTAACGCCGCGCTAATCTTCGGCCGCGTAAATATTCGGGGTTCGGGGTGAGGCAGCCGGTATTTATGGGCCCCAATGAACCGGGCCGCGTGCTTGTTATCGTGCTGCCAGCAATTACTATCGAACGATATTTATTGAGCATGGCTGACCGAATGCAAACTCCACTGACGCGCCGATCCGTTTTTATCTGCGCGCACGCTGCGACCACCGGCCACCCCCTATGATTCGTTGATTTGTTGCTTCAAATAGAAGTAATGTATAGGCGAGCATGACGCATCGATCGCATTTTTTTTCGGACCCTGAAAGCCGAATCGAACGATCGATTGCACATCGGGGGCGGGGGGGGCGCCTTTTGTTACGAATCGTATGAGTTTTTGGCCGCGACGCGAATATCCGGTGCACGTGGTTAAGCTTTAATTGCGAGCACGTGATGCGTTCGAGATAAAAACGCGGTAATACCGTTTTTGCGCATCGGCCGACCGTGTATTGTTGTTTTAATTAAAGCGCCGCCGGAGATCGCGATTTTTCTCGCGCCCGTATTAATCGCGCCACTTTTATTCCGCGGACGGCATTAACGCGTTCGGAGCCGGCATTTGTTTTGATAATTATCACCGTGGTTACACTGGTTTATTTAGTGCGTGTTCGTTCCGCGAAACGCTATGAGAATGGACTGCTCACCGTTCCGAATGCCTTACCGTGCTTTATGACCCCGTATATTTGCGGAAATTCTGACAATTTTGCGATCGTCTCCCTTGATCATAAACAAGTTAATCCTTTGGGCTCGACTGGTGACTCTGACTCTTCGCTTAAAATTGTTGTACAATGTTTCAAAATAATTTTAACATTGAAGTTGACTAAATTTAATATTTATTTGAAATTTATTTGAAAAATTTGTGAGTAAATTTAATATTTAATTGAATATTAACATTTATTTATATTTTAAGAACGGTTAAAAGTGTAATTGTTGCACGAGCAACAATATTCAATTTTATACATATAAAATGCAGACATGTAAAATGGAAATACTGTAAGTGGGAAGAACTATTTTGAATTCAGAGTTAAAATAGCTTCGAGTGTAAAGGGTTCACAGAATATCAAAATCACAGACGATCAGCCGCGTAAATTCTCTAATAGTCGCTTTAAAAGCGAAGAGTACCGGTCGAGAATTTATTAAAAATATTGTTCAAAAGCGATGGCTATTTAAAACACACATAATTGAACGAATTATTTGAATTTGTATAACGTGACGGCTCTCCTCTGAATCTGTTATTTAAAAGAAAATTATTGAGTTTGTTTTAGATACAGTTCGGTCATTGAAACGTCTATTATTATGATTGTGGCTAATAAAATATTAATAATTTCACTGACGAAACGAGACAATTTTTTTCTTCCATCTTTTCATTCATTTTCATTCTCAGACTTTTATTATGTTATTGTTACTACTATTATCCCCGTTCTCATTATTATCACGTTAAATTTTTGTCGAAAAATTAACAGATCGTCTGGCCCATTTATGCTAAATAAATCAAATAAATTAAATAAATTGAAAAGTTTGTTAAATTTTAAAAAGTTCTTAAAAACTAGAAAAATACCATCGTTCGGTTGACGTAAATAAATGGTCAACAGCGCAGACAAGATGCCAGTCCCGAAGCTTGGTATTCCTAGATTTCACGGTAGCAATCATTCCAGCCAATAAACGCGGGAACAGCAGAGAATCGGAGTCCGTTCCGAGGAATCGGTCTATCGACAGTCGTAAAATTGATCCCGTAAATAATAATTCTTCTCGCCGGGAATTCACGTCGTCGTCGTCGTCGTCGTCGTCGTCGTCGTCGTCGTCGTCGTGCAGATTACGTGCTTTCGGTTGGGTCGCCGTAAAAGGCTGACGTAACTAGAAGGAACTCGATGACCGTACAGGGACGCGGCGGTGCCTGGTTTAAAGTTTCCCACGCGAACTTCCCTAATCAATGTCCCTCGCCCGTCTTCGTCGTCCCGAAGAAGGATAAACTGTTCCCGACCTAATTTACTCGATTTCACGAACGACAACGACATCCTTATCCCCCGAAGTCTCGATGTTATCCCGGCGAGGATATCGACACTTGTCGGCGAGCGTCGAAGTTTCGCTGGCGCACGTTGATTGGCTGATATTAAACGCAAACCGATACACACAGCACGGATGTCATCGATGATCGATAGCGCTCCAACTAATTCAATCGATACTCCCAGGCTTTTCACCGATATCGTTTCGTTGATTAAACTGCGGACGTATCGGGCCACGCATTGTTTTGCAATAATCACGTTTCATTCGACGAGGCGGCGGAATTCTTTGGCGGGAAACTAGCGTTCGGGGGAAAAAATAGATTTTTGAAATAGGGAATAGACTGCACCGAAATGTTTCTAGCTTCTCGTGAGATACAGAATTTGGCAAATAAACTGCTTCTTTGGAAATTGCAGTTACATGTGGAAATACTATTAGGGGGTCCGGAAAGTTACGTCGTTTGTTTACATTAAATTCAAACGGATAAATTTTTAACTAGTTTTTATTTTCAATCGATGATGTAATCACCCTCATTATCAACAACCTTTTTTCATTTAGTATGCAAAAATTAGTATGCAAAGAAAAGGAATACTGACATGCGCAGAAACGACATTACTTTCCGGTCCCCCTAATATTTCAAGTATAATATATATTGCATAAGATAAGACACGATTTATAATAAAAAAAAGACACGATTTACAGTTATTTCTGACAGTCTACGTGAAATAAAAATGATCTTCAATTGCAACAAAATTGAATCAGAGATGTCTTGCTTCTCCTGACACTTGGACAACGGGGCGCGGGTCTATTTGAACCCTAAAGTCTAAAACTAAGTCTAAAACTTGTTATTTAACTATCAAGTTTCCGTGTTAACTGATTTAAAGTTATCTAAAGCTATTCCACAAAGATGGAAGTATCTTAAAAAATATCTTAAAAAAATGTATCAATGAAATGACAAACGATCTTAAATATATAAGTCGGTTATATTTTCGCCAAAAAATCGTTCGAGCGCAAAATCGAACATAATCATTCCTAAACTCTTCCAACAATTTTATTGCCTTAAATTTCAGCAAATCGTCTTCGACGCATCCGCAGTCCAGTGACCGCAGCTATAAAAGTAGACGTGGACACACCCCCAAGACCCGTGTCGAATTTAATTTAAAACCGTCTTGTTGCAGTTCGGTCGACATCCTTCCCCGAGCGAAACAGGAGGAAAGTTGCAGCAGCACAGAACCGCGATCTACTTAATCATTGACGGAGGACGTTCCAGGACATGGGTCGGCGTCCGATAAAACTACAGGCTCGCATCGGACCGGACCGGGCGTTGCAATTAATACCAATCAATGTCAATATGAAACGTCGCGCGAAGAATTCTGTGACGTCGGGCAATACCGATGGCCCAGTTTGAAATGTCAAGCCGGAAGCGTCCCCAGATATCTCGGGGCGAGGTGAACGACGCGAGAGCACACCGTTACGATTTTTAATCCGTTCCCATGTACGTACCCGCAGCCCGACAGAGCCCGACGAATCGGGTCCCGGGTCTCGGGTCTCCCGTTCGGCGAACTCGGGCCCGCGAATCCTCCACACGCGAGGCGTAACTGTTGCGCGAGAAGGAGACGTTTCTGTAATTCACACGCGGCCCGAGGCAGTTTTTCATCGGCCTCCCCCGGGAGCAATAAAACCCGAAGGCGAGGGACCCCGGCTTGATACTAAATATATCCCGGGATACGTAGCCCCGCCACGGGCTCGTTGACTCCTCGAAACGCGATGTTACAACGCTCAGGAATCATCGGTTGCTCCGGCTTCTTGCTCGTCTCGCAAGTGCGAATGCGATTCTAGGGAATTCTTGGCGATACCTCGAGAGTTTTGGCCGTTGTCTCACTCTTTGGGGTCAGGTGGGTTAAAAAAGCTGTCACACCTTTTGCTTATTTATATATTTATATTTTAATCCACCTGGAATAGTTGAAGTAACTCATAATTACACATTGATAAAATACATATTGATAAAATAAATAATAACAACAAATAAATAAAACGAAATAAATAAATATCTGTTTCTATATAATTAACTGAATAAATTATGATAAATCCAGAAATAAACAAAACAACACTATAATATATATATTAATCCAATTCAATCTAAATATAATGAATAACTAAATTTTATACAATTTAAATTATTAATCAACCATTCAAATAATATTATAAATTTAAATATTTCTATAAATATCCTTATTAAAAATAATAATAAACTTAATATAAACATAATTGATCTAAAAATAATTAAAAGATTTATAATTTAATTTTGTTTCATATTTTCATCAGTTGTCTCCGGGCAATTGATAAAAATAATATTTCGTTGCGGTAATAAATATAGAATAAATCAAAATGAATGTCTGTATAATTATACAAAAGTTCTATAAAAAAATAACGTAATATAAGAACTCGTCACAGAGGGATACCTTGGTTATAGAACAATGTCGACAATTTTGGTTAATAACATAAAGGTTAAGTAAGTGTTCGTTGAAATGATTATTTAAATAAAATATTATTCGTTATTCGGATGTTTAGATAAATGACAGAAATTATCGCTTGTTATTTATACAGAGCTAAATAAACTGTTCGAAATAACAAAGTTTATTTCTTATTTACAAATACACAGTTTCGATAATAATGTGTACGGATGCATACTGTTCGATATAAATTCGGTACAAATTCGGTACAAATAAATTCGGTATAAATACATTCGATAAATATTTTTTAATATAAAACGGTCCGTTGTATATCAGTGTGATACGGCGACAAAGTTTGCCACCAGAACGGAGTCCGACAACCGCCAACCGCTAAAATGCATACAACGCTACAGTGGCGTCACCGGTCGTTATAGTGTTAACGAAATTGCGCTTCAAAGCGTCGTTATCTTAAACACTGTTGCAGTACGTTCCATCAGGCAATAGTTGATGTTACATGTTTACCGGGAAGTAGTTTGTATTTCATTCGCAAACCCTCGAAATAATTAACTTCTAAACTTGTTCTACCAAAATATGTACAGTAAATTCTCCCCAATCTTTCTTCAGCTTGTAAACGAAAATGGACAATTTGGGAAGAGCCTCATGACTCATTTTTATAGTTAATAATATAATATAACAATTAATATTTAAATAACAATATAATATATTATAATCGACAATATGTTAACAATATAATAATAATTATAAGAACGAGGTGCAGGACTCGAATAATCGTATCTCCTCTTCCTGAATTGTCCATTTTTGTTTACAAGCTGAAAATTATTAATTCAGGAAGAATTTACTGTACTAGGTTTAGTCATGTTTCATTAAATATACAAAAAATCGAGGTAATTGGAGAGGTAGTATCATACAAGTGATTTTTAATGCTCTAGCAACGAATGACAAGTATACTGATCAAAGAGAAATTGTAATTTTACGTGTCTTTCTTGTTCGTAGCATTAATATTATAGCATTAATAATTCATTCGCTCTGTTTATTCAATAAACGTGCATCGCTATCTCTGTAAATAATTCCATCATCGATTCACGACTTTGAATATCATTATTGTTCAGAATTCAATTTTTCACAGTAGATCACATTTTGCAATATCGTTCATGCACTCGCGTTAAGCAATAACCAACATTAATATACTTCATGCGATTCACATTGCAATAATCTCGCCGCAAACTTTACGATCGATTTTCAACGATCGAAGCGCGCATTTCCATTGAACGATTCTCATTCGCTCCTAAAGAGAGATTTAAGAAGCAATAGTTCGCGAAACATCAATACGAACGCGGTGAAAAATTTACAGCGCGCTGAAATCGAAACCAAGTTCCCACGCGAAATTGTATTAAATAATATTTATTTGATTGCGCCCGACGGAACATTCGCGCGTTGTAAACGCATAAAATCCACGATCCGGCAGTAAAATTCCGTTGTTTCGTGATTTGCCACGGTTCCAATAAAAACGTGTTATTATTATTTTAGAACAGCTGGCGGATGGGTGATAAACGTTAACCAACGCCGCACAACGTTACTCACGTTTATGGCACAACTAGGCGGAACAGTTAGCCAATTTGAAAGCCATGATATTTCACGCGGCTGCACGGGTCTCTCTCTCTCTCTCTCTCTCTCTCTCTCTCTCTCTCTCTCTCTATTGTTGCCCATGGCACATCAACCGGGGGGAAGGGGGGAAGGAAACTGGTCTAATTGAGCGAATATAATCGAGCCTCGAGTAGCTGCGCTGACGTCTGCTATGGTCACTCCGAATGTAGATATTATGGAACGGGATCGCGGTTTGCGCAACTAATAAACCGAAATGCTTTGCAATTCCTATTTGTCAGTCCGAACGAGCCATTGTTCCCCTGGATCTCGGATCGACGAAATGTTCGACGCGTCGATCGTTGACACCGCGTTCTTGCTGATTTTAGAACGTGCAGTGGTGTGTTTAATTATAGATTCGGAGTAACTTATACATTTCTAGAGATATTTAAGCTAAACCTTCAGAAAATAATACACAGTATTATTCGGTAACAGTAATTTGGTTACGTTTTATATTGGAAATAATAGGAATGATAGAAATGATACAAATGGAGCGAATGATGCAAATGATACAAAAGATGTAAATGATGCAAATGATACAAAAGATGTAAATTATGCAAATGATACAAAAGGTGTAAATGATGCAAATGATACAAAAGATGTAAATGATGCAAATGATACAAAAGATGTAAATGATACAACTGATGCAAATGATACAAAAGATGTAAATGATGTAAATGATCCAAATGATCCAAATAATTCAAATAATACAAATAACAGAGAATAGAAATATACAAATATGATATTTTGTTAAGTCTTCATTCAAATATCACTAAAAATTTAAAGATTAATTCTACAATTATTCGCACCACTGCATGCATGGAGAATAATAAAAAAAGAAATAAGAAAAGAATTGTGAGAAAAAGATACAATAAAATTGCAGAGTATAAACAAAGCCTTCTTTAACTTACGAGATTGATTTTAACCAACGTTTAACCAACGATCCTCGAGTTCCTCGAAAAATTATCAACTTTCACATGCATAGCCATGTAAAGACTTTAACGATCGAATAAACGTTTTAATTGAAACTTGCGTTATAAACAAAACGGTGAAGAGCTGAAATGAACGCGGCCTTGTAATTCTTACGAAGCAACGCAGGTCGGTAATATTTAGTAGTCGGTCGGTTCAGTGTTAACTCCGATTGCAACAAATTCTCGGCGGCGATACAGGGGAATGGTAATCGAGCGTCGTTCGAAAAACCCATGAATTCGATGTGAATTTATTTCGCGGTCAGCGAGAACCGATGGTTCCCGTGGAACGAGCACCAGAATCTCTCCGTTGTTCTCGCATTTCCGTGAAGCTATTGTAAAGGTTAATAGTTAGTTGTAAATGCGGTCGAGTTCCGGCAGATTTTCGTTGAACTCGTGCGCGATATCGTGTTCTCCGTGTTCAAGGAAGGGAACGCGAGAGATAGATGGATAGATGGAGAGAAAGAGAGAGAAAGAGAGAGAAAGAGAGAGAGAGGAAGGAGAGACAGAGAGAGAGAGAGAGAGAGAGAGAGAGAGAGAGAGACAGAGAGAAACATAATAGAGAGAGGGAGTCAGAAAGGTACAGAGTCTGATACGCACGCGTCCGTATGTTTAATTCATGGCGATACATTACTCATTCATTCATGCGATCATGCAGAAGGCACTTCCGAGAAGAATGCCGTAACAAGTTTCTGGAAGAGGCCTCGCTCTCCTCTCTCGTACGCGGGTTTCGCTATGCACGAAGCCTCGAAACGGCGCTAAGAGGATAAAAATCGCCGGTAAATCTCTCCGGAGACAAAACGGAAGCACCGATCCACTCTCCGCGAATCTATGGTCACGGCATCTTTCCGGCAACGATGCCATGCATTCGATAAAACCTGGCCCCGCGTGTAATGCGACGGGTGCCTCCGGAAATATTAGCCATAATCGGGAAACAATGACCGACAAAGTGCTGGTTGCTTTTAACGAAACTCTATCGTAGCGATAATTTCTCTGAAATAAAACTATCTGATGCGTGTGCATCGAACTAGCTAATTTTTTAACCAGAATTCGGCAAAATATTATTCAGATTATGGATCAGAGATAAGGATCAACGAATGAAATTTCATTCGACATCGTCGAATAAGTATCCAATCGAATGAAAATTTATCTAAATAATATGTGTGTGTTATTCGAGTAAGATTCTATTTGGGATACAAATTCGTTCGAATAAGAATATAATTTGTTCGAAGAATTGATATGCACAGGAATTAATTCGTAGAACGATCGATTTGAATAAAGATTATAGAAAACACAGCACGAAACTCTCAGAGTCGAAATCTGAATAGAGTCCACGTGGCGCGTTGTTGCAATCCGAGAATTGTTGTCGCGAAACCGTGCAACGTAGTCGTGCAATAAATCGCTGGAATAATATAAAAGCGTCGGGGATTCAATTCAGCCGGAATCCAACACATTTTCAAACAGTTGTTTTCGGGACCGTTTCGAGCGCGGTAGCGATCGAGCCACGAGCTGCCGCCGTATTCGAGGCGGAACAGAGCCGAAACAGCTCGGCGCGACGGACCGATCGGCAAACTTCCGTCGTATTTCTAATGAAATTACCGAAACCCGGTTTCGGGATCGGTGAAACTTCCTTCCCGGCGCATCGAGCGATCGCAGGGAAACGAACGGCCCGGCCCGGCCCGGTCGCGTCAATTTCTAAGAGGCGGGTCGTTGGATCCCGGAGCTTTCTCGAGCCGGGAAGCGTGACTCCGTCGTCCAAGCCGTGCACCAAGATTAGGTGCACGTTCTGGTAACGTTGCCAGCAACGACCGCCCTCGAGAAACTCGCGAATATTTCAGCAACCAGGCGGGCAACGTTGCTTATTATCAAAAGATCCCCGGCCGCGATTGTTAAACGGACCAATCTCGTGTCTCGGATAGAAAAATGACGGATATTTCGGGACCTCGCCTCCCTTCTCCCTTTTATGCCCTCACCCTTGGCTGCGTTCTCGCGTAACTTTGCGATTGCACGACACCCAGGCGAGTGCAAAATATCGATTGTTGCAATATTTCGTTGCCGGGTCGCTGCGAAAAAATAACAGCGGCTTCTATTCTTTTTAGGTTGATCCAAATATTATATCATTGAATGGAAGGATCAATAAATGTGATTTTTACTTTGAAGCTAAATTGATGCGAAAATCAATGCAGATTTTGGTTCGTTGTTAGATTAGTGCAACAATGATTGCGATTTTTATTTTGTTATTTCGATTGATTTGATTTGATTCGTTTCATTATGATTGGTGCAAAAATAATTGTTGCTTTCACTTTGTGATTACGTTGACGCGAAAATAATTGCGGCTTTTATTTTGTTATTAAGTTGGTGCAAATATGTAGTTGCGGTTTTTATTTCACCATTAAATGGGCGGAATAGTAATTGCGATTTTTCATCTTGTTATTGATCCAAATGTAAATGCTGTTTAACTGAAATTTTTATTTTGTTATTGGATCGGCGAGATAATAATTACAATTTTTATTTTCTAATTATGTTGACGCAAAAATAATCGCGATTCTTATTTTGTTATTAAGTCGGTGCAAATATATGATTGCGCTTTTTATTGTATCGTTAAGTTAATTACAAAAATAATTACGGTTTCTATTCGATCGGTGCAGAGGTAGTTGTGGTTTTCATTTTGTTGAGAGCATTATAAATGCAGTTTTTATTTCGTTGTTAGCTTGACGGGCAAATAATTGCTGCTTTCATTTCGTTATTAAGTTCGTACAATAAATAATTGCAGTACATATTTCGTTATTATAATGACAATGATTAATCCGCCGATATGTTTTGCATAAATACCGAGAAGTCTGATCGCGGTAGATACCATAATCTCCGCAGTAACCTCGCATAATGACCGGGATCATGGCACAAATATTCAATCGGCTATTTTCATCTACTGCTTCGATGCTAATTATTTGAATAACAGGAACCCAGTTTACACACGTTTACAGTCAAGAACAACGAGTAACGGTAACCGCAAGTTTCTAGCTTCTTCTCATGATTAATTATGCATGGAAGAAGAAAAGAACTATGCTTCAATCCAAAGGATCGTTGGAAGATATCAGTGGATGTTTATGCAAACACGGATCTTCCCTGTGGTAATTAGCTCGAATCGAAGTAAGCTTATACTATGATCCGTTATGAAGTTTGCACGGCTGAAATTAATAGCAAAATCAATTGACACTGGAACCACGGGTCTTGTGACTAGGATAAAAGCATTTCCCACTCTGGAATCAATTAATTGTTAGTTTATCGAATTATTAGTATTATATCCGTCCTGGTTTTGTATCTTTGCTGTGCGATCAAATTATTATTATAGAGCTTGTGTTGCTATCATAATGAAGCTATTTGATAAAAACATGATATTTCATTAATTTTATATATATATATATATATATATATATATATATATATATATATAATATTATTTTCATTAATTTCTCACAATGAATTTAATTTTCATATATTTCATTAAGTCCATGCGCTACAACTCGTCAAACTGGTGATGAGGATTTCATACATAAATTATTAAATATAAATGTTATTCGTATTTTCTATGTCGAAACAAGATTTGATTCTTTTATTATGAAAATCTGGAGGAATGAAAGTGAGTAAAGAAATGATTAACTTTAGATTCACAGCATATCTGTCAAAATGGCGAGTTACAAATTTTTTAATTCGTAATTTATTCAGATTGAAAAGATACATTTCTCTGAGCTGTTTATTCAATAAATTTAGATTAATTATAAAAATTCGTTGCTATTACTTTCATAAAGTAGTACATATAATAATAAAACATTAATTCTCATTTTTAACGAGCGTTATTGTAATATTCGCCGCAAGTGACACATGTACCGAATAAATAACTCATAAATGTATCTATACAATCTGAATAATAATAAATTATAAAATGAATGACCGAGTGACCCGAACGACGAAGAAGCGCCGATCAACGCAGTTGTGAAAAAAAAAATCGTATTGGAAGTGGCACTACAGTAAAGTTCACGTGGAAAGAGTACCTTGAAAAAGTGCGTTAAAAATAACTGAAAATGATAAACGATGATCCCGAGCGTACCCGGTAATATTTTTGTCAAAAATGTCCGCCGTTAATAATATGAATGGAGATCAAGGAAGAAGGACTCGTTGGGAGCCGCGTTGCGAAACGAATTTTCTCCCACGAGCGGAATTTTCTAAAGATCGATCGGGGCCCGAGCACTTCAAGCGCCGATACTTTCACCTAATCGATCGCCGGGCCCCGTGATTTATGGGGATATTAAAATTGTTCGGCCGATGGTGCAGTCGGGCCGGCGCACCCGTATACGTACACACAACACCGTACACATATACATAGAAGCGGCGCGGCGTTTCTTAGCGTTTTATCGTGCTTATTTATGAAACCAGAGGAAACGACACTTCCGGCCAGAAACCGCCGGGCTATCTCTCTCGTCCCCGGCACATCGACCGTTCCCAACGAGCCTAACCCTTCCCTGTGACCGAAATTTCCTCGTTTTTTCTTCTGCCTCTCTGAACGCGCTCAATAAGAGTGTTCTCGCGAGCAACGGGGATGAGAAACGTCGAATGAAGATAACGCCAGCTCCGAAAAGAATAAACAAACAAAAAAAGAAGCGAAAGAGAGGGGTTTAGATGAGACCGATATCTTTCACGAACTGCGGTGCACAGTTCGTACGGGGTGATTAATATTAGATCCACCGGAAGAGAAACGCGCGCTTTCCTCTTCGACGGCGATAAAGAGATTTGTTTCGGTTTCTTTTTTCCGACGAGAGCCGGTCCGACGATTTATATTTCTGCACCGCGTTAAATCCCGTGGAACAGAAGATGTCGCCGTTCGCAGCCTTTATGAGCAACTGATAGCTAGTTATTAAGGCCGCAGACGGTTGAACATTTTCTTAATAATCCGTCGCGGATTTCATGGCGAAAAGGAATTGGTCGAATCATCGAGAGAATTTACGGATTCGATTGTTCGTTAATTTTGAGACATTGAAATGATTCAACTGGATCAGGGATGAGATGTGCAACAGAGTGTCAAGAAATTAGGGGAGAGAACTATCATGCGTAGGACACGTGTCGAATGGGGCATTGCCATTGTTTAAAACAATTGGGAATTTTTCTATGATAAAATTATACTTGTTTTCCAACGATATCATGCAAATCGAATCACTAGACTGCGGATCTTTATGCAACATAAAAATTGTGTGCAGTTACTGCAAGAGGTGGGAACTCGTTTTTATAATTACCGATTGTCAACGATTATAAAAACGAGTATATAATTTATTTGTATATTATACATTATTTACTAGTATATTACTTTATTATAAAAACCTTCTCTTCCCAAATTGTCTATTCTTGTTTCCAAGCTGAGGGACAATTAGGGAGAATTTACTATATTTTTATTTTGTAGGAGGATCCGCAGGTTTGGCAAGAGTACAGTTCTTTTGTCTTTAAAAAATTATAAGAATTTATCTACTTTCACTCTTTGCATCGATCCGATTCCGCTCGATGATATCGATCCCTCAGTCCATAATGCAATTGTCATACCTACACAAACCTGAGCTCACATTCACCTTCATACCGCTACATTCACACGTCCGACACTCATTGTTATAACTGCGAGAAACGTGGGAAAGATTCGGATCCGTATTGCAATTACATTGTATTTCAATTAAAATCGTGATTATAAAATAGCTAGTAATTTAATTAACTGAAAGGTTCGAATTACTTAATTGAATTACAATGTAATTAGAATACGACGTAATTGGTTTACAAGGGACTTCGAATACAATGTAATTCAATTACGTAATTAAATTCCAACGTAATTCGAATACAATAACATAATTGAATTCCGATAATGTAATTCAAATACAATTTAATGCAATTACATGATTGAATTCCAACGTAATTCGAATACAATAACGTAATTGAATTCCGATAATGTAATTCGAATACAATTTAATGCAATTACGTAACTGAATTGCAACGTGATTCGAATACAATGTAATTCGATCACGAAATTTAATTACAATGTAGTTCAATTACGAAATTTAATTACAATGTAATTCAATTACGAAATTTAATTACAATGTAATTCAATTAGCACAACTCTAGTCTCGCGCTATCATTTCACGAACACATTCCCCTCCGAAAAAAAGTGTCCGAGATTTCCCGGAGGGCCAAGAATTTCCTAAACGGCGCGAGATTGGCAACTTTCCCCGAGGATCGGGCCGGCTCGTTGGCTTTCATTTATTTAGACGTGTTCGAACGACCGGCCACGAGAAATCGTCACGACCGTTCCCGGACAGCCCAATATAATAGTTCACCGTACCCTGTGAAATCCTGACTGAATCGGGTCGTATCTTATCGAGCGGCAGCGACAGGCCGGTCTTTGAGCACGAACCCACGCTAAGGCAGAAAGAGAGTATCGATCTGCAACATCTGCGACATCCTCGTTCGGCTGCTCAAGAATTATTCAGTTCACGAGTCTCCGCGTCGCTACAGGCCGCCTCTTTATTTCGTCGAGGTCTCTCCCTCCGGCCCCCTCGAGAACCTCCGTGCCACCTTCCCCCCTCGTCGCCAGCCCTTTTTCCGTGCCCGCGTTTCCGCTGCCGGCGCCGGAGATCACTGCAATGAATACGCTATCGCTTGTTACTCGAAACCGGGGCCGAATGTGTAACATCCATCTTGAACGTTCGACGAGCCTACCTCCATTCGCCTTTTCTTCTCCGCCGTGTACCGTTCCGCCGCCGCGTTCCAGGATTTAGAGCGCCGAGATTTTCAGCTTAGCTCGCCCGCGGAGAGCACTCGGGGGAGTCCCCCGTTTTGCTTTTCGAATTTATAAAAATAACCTCGCTGGGTGAATGCACCGGTTCTATCGATTGCTACACGTCAGGCCTCTGACGAACCTCCCTGCAACGAACAGTAGGAAAACGTTCCCCCACTTTCGCCGCTGCCATCGTCCGCCTTACTTATGTAAGAGGCTTATAGGCACTCTTCACGATGTTTTACTAACCCTCGCAAGCCGGTGGCTAGGTCATTTTTGACTCGGAGTATTTAAATCGTTCACTTGGTTAATTTATCCTTCGTCAATTAAATCAGATAAATCGCTGCTGCATTAGGAACAGCAGAAGGCCTGTCTGCAGGAAATATTTTCGAAAATATGTTTTGAAAAATTGCTGAATAAAGCTCGGAGTTGTTGTAAACATCGTCGATAGTACGATTGTAAAAATGGTCCGCCGTAATTCGTCTTTAATGTAAATAATTCAAGTTAATACACTAATTGAAATACATCGTGAAAACGAATTTTATAGATTCAAGGAATTATGCGATTTAAAACGTTATTAATATGAACCTTAAGCAACGATATTTCAGAAGTGAAGTGATGATGCCCCGATTGCTGTGGGGTGACCAATTGCTGCGCCTTTGGTTTCTTTCCGTGCACTTTATATTTTTCGAATAAGGCATTCAATTTCTGTATTCCTTTACTTTGTTATTATTGAATATAAAAATTGAATATTAATCGATGAATAGAAAGCAAATCGTGCCCGAAAAACGAACCAAAGGCACAGCAACTGGTCATCCCGCAGTGACCGACTCCGCTACCCTAGTTGCCAGCGGAATAATCCTTTCGGAGTTCGCTCGGATCCGCGTGTTCCTAAATACCTGCAGCCCGTAGCTCGTTATTTCGGGTCACTTCGACCGTGAAGTCTCTTTTAATAGACTTATAAATTCCAGTCCGCCCTGATATTGCGTAACGACGTCATTTGCCTCGTAAACGCGAGCCATTACGAGGCGACGCGGTGCAATTTCTTTGGCAGAGGCGAGAGAAAGGGTTCGGGAGGGCAGAGGGAAGAAAAGAAGAAAAATGTGACGGCGCAGTAGGGATACGCGATTCCTTGGAATCCTCCACGAAAGTGGGACACGCGTTCTTTAAATTAACCTCGCTCGCGCGATCCTGCGCGCGCGGTCCTGGATCGTTAAAAATTCGAGACACGGAGCGGCGTCGTCCCGCCTCCGAACGGGCCGTGTCCTCTCACTAAATCACAACACTGAATTTTACTTAATTAACGGACTCCCGGGAATCGAATCGCCGGTGGTTTCAATTATTAGAGAAGTTTCTTGGCCGTGAAGCCGAGGAGTTCCGCGCAGTTCCCGTAACGTAATTAGCCGGGGAACCGATGCAAGTTGCTCGAAGAAGTCGACATCGCGTTTAATCGCGAAAACAGGTACAAATTGGGGATTCCTGGCTGAATCTCGCCGACGATATCGCAGAGAAAACTGCGATTATGAGATAGTTGCTTCGAATTGTCGCTGGTTGAGATACTCTTCTAGCGTCTATGTCGTAGACTGGGATTTCTACGCGAAACAAAAATTGTTTGCGTTGCTTGCAAGATACGGGAATTATGCAGACATATATTTATCGTCTTAATGATTTTCATAGGTTGGAGATTATGCAACGATGTCTTGAAGTTCCATTATTCTGCATTTGATTTATCCTCATTTATTCATTTATTCATTTTCAGAATCTGCGATCTATCGATCCGGTTGCGATAAATACGAGTAGCGAAACTTAACACTAGATTTAGAACTTGCCACTGGAAATTGTTAAAATAACTGGTCTTCGTCGACCTTTTCACAGTCGAATAAATAAACACAATGTTTCTATGAGACATTTTCTGACGAATCTCTAATATCTGAATTTGTTATTATACGAACGTGTGTTGTTCGTAGAAGTAAATCGGTTTAAAGCGATCTACAGACGACATAATTTATTATTTTGACACGTGATTTATGACAGAAATGAGTAAAAAACGAAACTAGCATTTTAATCTCGTGACGAGTATATTCGTCAAACATAGCGAACTGGTTAAGTTAAGTAAATGAATAAATAAATAAATGTTAGTAAGAAAATTAAAAAATAAAACAGTCATTTCCTTAAAAATTAATTCTACATTATGACTGTTCATTGCAATCAGCGAAGATAATTGTAATTCTGCGCGAAGATCCGCAGTCCATCGATCAGAATACGACGAAATGAGGACCGCGCGAGGAAACGGGGGCAATGGGGAACAAAAATTGGCAAACAAAATTCAAGGGCACTCGAAATCGTCGCAGGATTCGCATTCACTCGCGCTAGCAAATATGCTAAGGCAGTGTTTGTGGAACGCTCGGCTTGGTTTCCAGCCGAGGATGCTTTCAGGTGCTCTAAAACTGTTACGGTCGAAGTACCTATTATGAAACACCGCACAATTGTGACCCCTTTTTCAAACAGCAGCACAAATAATAAGATAAAAAATGGATAGAGACCGCATTTTTCAACGTGTTTCTTTATAAATTCATTCACCCGAATACTGTTACGTAACAATCGGTTGTAAAAACCGTTTATTCGATTACGCATGTTTCTAAGCAAGAACATTACTGTTCCACATTCTGTACTTCAATATTTCACTGTCCCGATTTCTGGAACAGTTGGCATCCGCGTTTCATATTCCTCGTCCCAACTTTTTGGAACGAGCATTTCGAATGGAACACGGAGACGTGATATACGAAAACAGTGTGTTCCATAATACTGTCCTATTTAATTAAATTATCCTAAATAATATTTCTGATCATCCAAAACACGTAGCTTTAAATGAATAAAATCATTCCGAGAAAATTACCGCGCGATCAGCAATGCTGATACTTTATTACTTTATCTATTTACTAGATAAAAGCATTATTATAATTTAACGGATGTAATTATCGTAGTATCGATAATTCACTTTAATATACAAGGTGTCCTATAATTATGTTAACACTCCGAAAGGGATGATTCCTCAAGTCATTTGAAGTAACTTTTTCCTTAGCAAAAATGCAATCCGCGGCTTCGTTTACGAGTTATTAACGAAAAACATTGACCAATACGAGGCTGGCTCGGCTGGTGCAGGGCGGTCCAGTCAATGAGCGCACGAAGTCCAGTTCCGTTCATTGACTCGGCCGTCACACGTGATCTCACCGCTCAGCTGATCTCGTCTCTTATTGGTCAGCGTTTTTCGCTAATAACTCGTAAACGAAGCCGCGGATTGCATTTTCGCTAAGGAAAAAGTTACTTCGAATGACCTCAAGAATCACCCTTTATAATTATATCACCCTCCTGTATAACTTTCTATCACAGAAATTATAATTTTGTGAATAAACCTCCAACAAAGTTCACTTTGCTCCAAGGCTCGCTCGCTATGTCTCTCCTACAACCAGCCGACGAATTCGGTACCCTGGGTCATAGTACACGCGATTCAGGAATTACACGGCGGAGAGGAGAGACGGCACCGTAGGCAGCAGATTGTCGGTTTTATTGCCTGCGGCGCGATTCGTCCCGTGGCAGGAGCAAAGGCAGCGCCGCGTCCTCTGTGTATACCGGATCACCGAAAACTGGCACGCGTTCTGCAACCCGCGTCAAAGGACGCCGGATCGCGGCGTTGCGCTTCACTTTGTACGGTTTTTCTCTTTGTGCCGAGAGAACGGCTTGTCGACCGGGGCTCTCCTCTCTTTCCGCGATCGAATCGTATCGGATAGAATTCGGCTGCCGGTGCCGATCCTGGCACGATTGGCACGCGCTCGCTCTCTCGTCCCGTGGATAAGGCTTGATTGCATTCTAACGGCGCGGCGCGATTGCTGCGAGTCCAACGAATTTTTTGGCACGCACTCACTGCAAACAGAGATCGAGGGCTTGCGAGAGAGAGAGCCGCCGCTCGCTGGCTGCTGAAACGGCGAGATTCTTCTTTTAACTTCTTCCGGTACAATGCGTTCCGAACCCTTTTATTTCTGCGTTTGTTGTAAACTTCGTGTAATTCAATTGTATCCGCGTGTGCGGCTTTCCAATCTCTTTGAAAATGAAAACAGCGGGCTATCCGACAACGAACGAATGTTACGGGGAACAGTTTCCTTCATTGAACGAAAGTGTTGCAACGAACGCGGCGAAATGTACATATAATTCAAGTAGAATGGACGACTGCTCTACTTTTTCTTCTTTTTAATTTCTTATTGATCTGCGCATGCTCCGAAGGCATATAATTTAAATGTAACAAATTAAATTTGTAGCAGACATATTTGCATACGTTTCTCTTTTATTTCATATTATATTTAGCCTACTTTGTGTGAGATCATTGTACTCAGTAATAATTGTGCTGTATAATTGTTTATAATATTCGGTAATATATTAGATTGTTCAGAAAATTCGTTCCAAATCTTTTATATGAATTCAATGAGACGGACTTCTGGATAACTTAATATATAGTTTGTTTAGAAAATGAAAATGGAGAATCTTACGTCAATGTTATAGATCAATGAATTTTTCTCTAACAATATGCTGGATGAAAACATATAGTGTATATAACAAACTTATACTCTGTGCAATAAACATATAATCTGTATGATAAACATATAGTCAATTTGTACAATAAATATATTATACATTTATATATATTACCTATATATAAATGTATAGGACAAATATATACAATTTAGGCAACAGACAGTCTGTACAGTTTATACAATAATTATATATATAATAATAATAATACAATAAAAATATATATATAATAATAATAATACAATAAATATATATATAATAATAATATTTACACAATAAATATTGTAGTCCGTTTAATTTAAAAACACAAAGGAGATTCTGAAATCTCAGAGATCATCAGCACTTTGACTGCCACGCCAACAACGTCAAAGAACATAAAATTGCAATAAAATATAGTTCTATAACGTCAATTACTTCGTCAACATTCTTACCATCTGCAAATCCTAATAAACTTATGAAAGTACAATAAATAAGTGCGACGATTAATTTCCAAATCCAAGGAAATAATTCCGTCACCCACGTACGGGTGACGCCCGCGGCAGTCAAAATCCACCGCGAAATGTGTCTCTCCTATAACGAACAGTACAGAAGATAACCGCGTATCCGTCACAAATAAAACATCCCGCACATATCTTCTCCCACCACTCGTGTACCACTCGTGTACAGAAGTATTCACTCGCGCACACTTCCGTCCTCTCCACAGTATAATGTTCCGTGACACAAAATCGTTACTCGGCCGGCCGGGCATTGATAAAGATTTCGTAATGATAGAATGAACGCGTGCTCGCTTATTAATTTATCGTCTATCGCGAAACTTAATCACCCAATTGAATTCTCAAGTGACCCTCTATCAAATCCAGCGGCGCGGCACCGGCTCGATCCACTCGATCCTGGATATCCGATAAACTCTGTCCCGTATCGCGTGTCATCGGCAACGCGTTTCGCCATGTCCCGCGTGCAGCATGCTCTCGCGAGCGCACGAGCGCTCGCGCGCGCGCCGATTACACGGTTATCGCCGCAAGATCAAGGGAAACCGATTAGCGTGCGTTCGTTTATTCGTTCGCCGATACGCGAATCTGCTTCTCCTAATTGAATAGGCGATTCAGCGGGCAGCAGCGATGTCTCGGTGAGTAACGACGTAATTGACCGGGGCCTCGCTCGCGTATTTCCACGGTGAATGCAGACACGCCGACGGCCCCCGGAATCGTTATGTTCCGCGAAAATTCTCTGGATCCGATGGCCCGTCCCGGAGACGCGACGCTGTTTCGCTCGCTTTTAGAAACGTTGACCCACATAAAAGCAGCCGAACAATAACCGCAAATGAACACACACGGCTGCGGCAACGATTTCCGATGAACACGCGCGGGCCGCCATTTCGGCGCTCAAGATGTCGCGTACTCTGCCTCGGCACGATTTTCATAAATTTAGTCATTTTTCTTATTTCGAAGAATAAAATAATGTCGTAAATTCTCCCCAATTTTCCTTCCGCTTGCAAATTCTCTCTAATTTTCCTTCAGCTTGGAAACGAAAATGAGCAATTTGGGAAGAGGAGATACGATTATTCGAGCCACGTGGCTCGTTTTTATAGTTGCCTATTGTCAAGAATTATAAAAAACGAGGCGCAAGGCTCGAATAATCGTATCTTCCCAAATTGCCCATTTTCGTTTCCAAGCTGAAGGAAAATTAGGGAGAATTTGCAGTACCTTGAAATTCCAACGGATTAATTGGAAGAGCCTAGAAAGAGTCGCGTTTTTTAAGAAGCTTTAAATGGATTCTATTTAGCTCCATTTTCTCGAGCATAGGTGGAAATGATAGAAACGTTGAATTCGTTAGGGAATTTGCTGAAGTGCATCACTTTTTAACGAGCCATCAAGAAATTTCATCTCTTTTTAGATTCAGGAAGCAGACCATGCTAATGTGGAATTAATTAGGGAGATATTTTAAGTGCCTCAGTTTTTAGCGAAACCGTAATAAATTCGACGTGTATACGATCACTAGACCGCGGGACTTTTATGCGAAATAAAAGTTCTGTAAGTTGATCTTAAGAAACGTAAATCAGATAAGAACGTCTTCCTCCTTTAACCATTTTAATAAGTTGTATTATAATATAAACATATTCTCAAACACTTCTCTAGCGTCTTCGTAGCTTCGTTTTCGACCTAATCATTTTTGTCAAAGATGCATAAAAATGCACAGTATCTTCAGCGTCTTATTTTTCAACGAACCCGCGACAAATTTGTTTTAGGTCCAACTCTTTTAAATACAAAAAGAAGACCACGTAAACGTGGAATTCGTTGGAAAAAGACTTCCCAAGCGTATCATTCTTTAACATTTCATAACAAATTCGACTCATAATTCTCAATTTTGCTCGAATGCTTCATTCGTCACTCGACCAAGAATAAACCACGAAGGAGCAGTATAAGTTAATAAACAAGAGCGCGATCCAAGTGACGCGTCGAGTGAAATATGCGGACACGCGTGGAACAAGTGGGAAGGAAGTATTACAAATAAATCGGATTATTGTTCTTATCAATTTCTCGATCCGAGCCATTCGACCGCGACAATAGTTTCTCCCCGGGTCCCGTTTCCTTCGATACGGTCGGACACGATTCCGCGCTAGGATCGAGTTGTTCATGGCGTCAGATACGAATCCGCGATACCAATCGTCGAGTCAATGGCGGAACGATTATAAAGGAGGGACACTCGATTCGCGGGCCGCGAGGCAGAATTGTTTCGTCTGTATCGTAGAGACGGGCTCGCCTCTCCATTCGTATCTGGAGCACGAGGAGAGCAAGACCGACTCGCGGGAGTATTCATCCGTAAACTGGGCCAGCCACTGTTTTTGCAATTTGCTCGCTGAAACGGCCGAACTTTCAGATAAAAAGTTTGTTAGTCCCGCTGACGTTCGCGCGAATTCTCTCCGCAATGTTCCACGTGGCCCTGATGCGGCTGCACGCGAACCTCCGGACACGCTTCCTTCTTTTGTCCTGCCCCCTTCGCCGACCCTTTCTTATCTACCGGGGCACATTTTCCGCGAGATATCCCCGTTTCGCGGCCGGCTAACTTTGTTTTGTTAGGCGACCACGATTTTTCTTGTTTCGTGCGCGCGCCGACGGAACCAGCACACGCAGAAACGATGGAACTAATGTTGGACAAACAATTTCGCCCTGTGTACACAACTCGCTACCAACTGGAGACGAAGAAAATAGCTCGCACGAAATTCTAGAATATAAATGTCCTGACATTGCGAACGTGTTTGACATGGATATGAACATTTTTGAGGTCTAAATGACGTGAACCTTTCTGCAAAATAAAGATTGTCTCGGTTAACACGTTCCGTGCCGAGCTTTTTTTACTCGAATCTTCACACTTTGATATTTTACTAAAACTTGATGTATTACGTGCAATTATTAATTCTCGTACACATAACAACGTAACAAAAACTTATCAACGCCCATTCTTGCGGTGGAAATTGATTCTTCGGTTCTAAATTTCTTGTAAACAATTTGTTCAGTTCACTAAGTAAACATGCAAGCGTGTACCATCGATGGTACACGTGGCACGGAACGTGTTAAAGACACAGGAACTGCATGGACATTTATTTGTTTTCTTAATAATCTTAATGAGTTTACTATAACACAATAATATTTTCAAACTGTTTAAATGTCATTGCCGTTTCGCATTTAATCCATTAATTTTTGCCATGAACGTATAAAATTCGCCGTCTATTTATAACTGTGCTGCGAATCTTTGTGCAAAATAAAAACGTTCTGCATCAAGAAACAGGAACTGAATAAACATGTAATCCCGTCATGAATAAACGAGTTTAACGCAATAATATTATCGAACCGTTTCAATGTTACTGCCGTTTTGCATTTGATCCACTCATTTCTGTCATAAACGTACAAAATTCGCTGTCCGAATAAAAATGTCCTGCATAAATTTGAAGAAACAGAAACTGCATAAACATCCCATTTCGAGTAATTTCAACTAATCATAATACAATCAAATCGTTAAATTTGTACAATAGTGTCACTGTTTCGTGTGCCATTTATCCATTCGCATAAAACTCGCAGTCTGTTTGTAACATCTGAAATGAAAATGATTAGATCGGTAAAGAATTCCGCGAATCTCGGCTTCTGTAGGATCGCGTTCTCGAACGAATCGGATGAAACGAAATGTTGGAGGTCTAATTGTGGTTCCCGTCGAGAGACGGCCGTGTTCCAAATTTTCTTGGCGAGCAGCTTAAGCCTCTTCTTCCGTAAACTCGAAACTTCCGATCTGTTTTTCTATCGAATAACCTATAAACCTCCCCGAATACTTCCGGCAAGCCGGAACTTTCCCTCCGGAGAAGTTGCCATCGAACTCCCAATTAAATATCTTCCTATTCAAAGTCGAAGCCCTCAATTTATCTTCCTCGGTAATCCTTCAAGAGTCCTATGTATCTTTGACCGAACTGAATCACCAAGTTTATCGGCGAACCGTCGAACTTGTAATACGATTCCACAGAAATACGGAGCGCCGCATTCTGGTGATCGGACTTCATTTTTATGAAAGGAGAGCGACCGAGTTTTCGGCGTTCCTCGGCTGTCCAAACAACATCGGAGAATTCAAAATCGATCTTCTATGAGGAACGATCTCCCTGCTTCGAATCTGCTTTCAAAATGTTATCCGAACAATTATTAGTGCTTGGTTTTCATCTGAACGCCTCCCCTCTTCCCCCCAAGTTAATACTCCGATAGCGAAAATGCTCGACGCCGTATTTGCTGGTATTAAAAGTCGAGGGGAATTGAATGGAAACATTGAAGAGATTGAAGCGAAAATGCAACGTTCCCTCGAAAGAGGATCTCCAATTCCATTTTAAATATTTCAGAATCAGATTTTTCCGGGGATTCATTACGTTGGAAATATTTTCAATTGCGAATGTTGAAGCTGCAAATACCAAATCCATTAATACTCCTAAAGCATCGGCAATGAAATCTCGACGAAACCACGTTATTGAAATAAGAATCCGCTAGTTTGTAATGAGGGCTTGAATGAAACGGTTAAAATGTTTAATTGGTACCTTTTTTGTTCGAAGAAAACAAATATAAATCTGCTGATACTTCTATTTCATATATTTATCCAATTTTGATGAACATGAAAATCACGAATTGCTTATCCATGTATATTTATTCTGTTTCCAGTTCCGTAAATAGTGCTAAATAAATTGAAAAATTGTTGAACTTGTATATTTTACTGTAAAATATCAGTTAAGATAATTTCAGAATTCGTTTCGATCAAATACGAAATAACCATTACACCAGAATTAAAGTACTAATGTATAATGCTAACTTGAAACAGAAAAGGAAATAATTCAGAAAAATTAAAAGTTACATTCAGCAATTTTTGCGGTTAAACGCAATCCCTGGGGCCGTGGCGCACGAAAGTTTCGGAACGTTAACATTGTTGCGACGAAGTCTAAAAACCGATTAAACATTTGCATTGCGGCAAACATATCGAGGTGATTAAAATTTCGCCGAAGTTCCGCGGCGTTTTCGGTTTTTAACTGGAGGAATTCTGGAGCGCGTAACGAGGAGGCCTGTTCGAGTCGAACTATTTCGAGTCAAGCCCCCGATTAACTTTAGTCGAAAAAGGTCCGAAACTTTTCCAACAACCATACACCGAACGCTTCAAAGTTTCAACGCGTTCGCATCGTCGCTGAAATTCCGGTGGAAAGGCGTGTGTTCGCATCGCGATGCCGCGATCGCGAGGCCCGCGGAAATTTCCTTGGAAATCGGCGTGATCGGGTTTCCGGGTAGCCCGAACCCGTCGAAAAGGGATTTCTCATAGTGATCAATCACCTCTCCCCGCCGTAATTCAGCAAATCGATCGACTCGTGGCCGCCATTCATTCGCCGAGACGTCTTCGTCTCGTGTACACCAGCAAAAACGAGTCGCTCGAAAAACGCGACACGGATGCGTAGCGAAGGCTCGTTAATCCCCAGGCTGCTGGTCGGGTTTGCCCTAACAGACCCACACCGTGTACAGGGTGTCAAGAAATTAGGGGAGAGAGCTACCACGAATAGGACACGTGCCGAATCGGACATTACAATTGTCTAAAATAATTGTGAATTTTTCTACGATAAAATTATACTCGTTTTCCATACCTAATGCATGCCTATTTGCATACCTAATCACTAGACTGCGGATCTTTATGCAACATGAACATTGTATGCAGTTACTGAAGGCCTGCATATTTCTTTCTTTTCATAATCATTTCAATGAGCTGAATACAACGCAACAGTGTCTTCAAATTCTTTAATTGCTTTCATCGTTTTGAATTCGATTGTATTCATTTTTGTCGTAAATGTATAAAATCTGCAGTCTAATAATCACACCTAATTTGAAGCAACTACCAGTTAATAAGCAACTATGGCAGTCAATTAACTGTCATTATCTTTGAAAGAAATATTTTTCTTTTTTTTCGTAACGATAAATGAAGTACTGTTACTATTGACTAGGATTTTGTTTATTGCATTAGATCAGGTATTTCTTCAACAATGCTCACACACAGCATCAAATTATATTGTTTTATCATACTAATTAAGCACGTTAAATTTTTAATGTTTTTACCAAGTTCATAAATGGGTCACATAGAGTGGGAACACAGAATATTATATATCTATAGTAAATGTGTAAATAAAATATACGGCACAAAAGCTGCTCTAAGCTTTAATCATTAATTAGTTAATTTAGTCCTTAATTTTTAAATCGAGAAATTCAGAAATTTTCGTTAATTTTCTTTTATTCCTTTTTTTTGAAAGTATCATTTTTTGTCATAAAATACGATATAATATGTTAGTTGAAATGTTTAGTGAAATGTCGTTTTTAGCATCGTTTTTCATGTAATGGGTTAACTCGAGACCCGTGGTTCCTTTTTTGTTCCTCTCAATGATTACTACATATTGCAATAAAAAGAAACGGATCCTTCGACCTTCATTTTCAAAGTGAAGGAGAATTTTCTGCCAAATCTTTTTATCGGATCCTCGCCGATCCTAAGATGTAGAATCATGCTGTAACCGTGGTTACACATCGTTTCTTGACACCGTGTACACAAGGTAACAGAGAGCCCGACGAAAGCAGAGTAGAGGTAGAAACAAAGAGAAAAAGAGAGGAGAAGTGCGGAGCAAGACTGCGAAGAAAAGAGTCGAGAAGGGAGAACCGGAAGGCTCGATATCTCTCGTCCGACGATGAACAGTAGTTTAATTAGTTCGTTAGCCTTTCCAGTTAACTTGCCCTTTTCCCCCGCGAATTTCTTCCCTTTCACCTGCAGGATGCAGCAGCGCGTGATCCGCGGATTCGCGATACAGAAATTTCTCTCGCATTGTCCCTCAGCTTGGAAACAAAAATGGACAACTTTGGAAGATGAGATACGATTATTCGAGCTTCGCAGCTCGTTCTTATAACAGATGATCAACAATTATAAAACTTTTCACACACGAACTACTAAATATGGCTGCCAAATCGAAACAAGATTTGATTCTTCTGTCACCGAAATCTGGGAATGAAAATAATAATAATAATAATAATTCTCTCATTTTATCAAAGAAATAATTAACCCCTTGCCCTGCTTTATTCTATCCTTTAAAATTGGAATAAAATTCACACAATAAGCATCAATTTTCTTCCCCTTCTAAGAAATTATTACAATCGAAAAATTTCTAATCGCAGTAACTGCAAAGAAAATGTTTCAAGGTTATGTCACTGCGAAGAAAATGGTATATCAAGGGGTTAAAAACGAAAAAGTGCTAATCAACGCAGTTCTGAAATAAATCGTAGTGCAAGAGATTAAATTTTGCTAAAGGTTAATTTCAGTTCAGACTCATATTTCATAGTTTTTAATCACATTCGATATAGAAACGAAAACTGTTGCAAATAAATTTCCTAACCAACAAGAGAAAATTCAGTTTTTAAAAAGAAAACTCGATTCGATCCCCTGCTGAAAAAATCGACGCAGGATAAAATCGGTCACTGAAAGATCTATTTATCGATGTCAAAAAATCGATCTTTCGAAAAATCTATCAGCATCCTTATCCGGTTCACGTATGGAGCTGGGATCCTTGCCAAAATTCGCGCGCGCAGCACACACACATGCCACGGCATGTTGATAAATATTGCGGACGTTTTATGGGGGATCGATCGCAGGCCGGCCTACGTGCGGTATTTTTGTGTACCGTGTGGCCGGTAAATTACACCCCCGAATGGCGAAGGGGATTACGGAGAGATGAGGGTGGCAGCGTCTTTCATCGCGGAAAAATTGCTGAGAAGTCTGCTCCTGATGTATTTACTGGCTGTGCCGAGGCTCGTGGTGCAAATAGGATCGGGGAGTTTATCGAAATCGGAAGAAGATCGAGACGAAGGGTCGACAAATTTCTGTCGAAGATATCAATAATTTACGGTGTCGCAGGTGTCGGGGCTGTGAAGAAATCGATTTTTCAAACAGCAGATAGACTGTAAATATTTTTATCTTCTCACGCAGTACACAGAATTTGCCAAATAAACAAATTTTTTTTTTAGGTAATAGTTACATATTGAAATATGTTTTTCAAGTATAAGAAGCAAAAGTGTTTACACATCTTTGGAAACAGTGTAACTTTTTTCAAACTGGTCTAAATGACTTGAATTTTTTTTTTGTAAATATTGAAGAAACTATATACAATTATAATACTAAAATACTTTTGTTTAGATTTTGCTATTACTTGGAATTAAAAAAAGCGTAAAGAAACTTTCGCTTTTCCATTTTTTTTATCTGAGCCTATAATGCAAATTTATACGCGTGCTGAAAATTTCAAGTTTTTCAGTTTTAATGTTCGGTATGTTTTTAGCATTAAACAGTTGACTATTGCGACTTCCTTGAAAAGTGTGCCCCTAAAATGTGTCTCAAGGGAAAAAACAACTACTTAATAATTATTTCTATTTCTATATTATTAATAAAAAATAATTATGTATATTTTTAATTTGCTCGTTTTATTTCGTCTTGGCCTCCAAGTATTTAAAACGCTTTAAAACGTACGAATATATTTTAATATTTGCTAAAAAATTTCAATTTAACCAGGAAATTTTTACACACGACGAGTATGGCGCAACGCAAAATACACTCGTAGGAAAACAGTCAACTGACCGGAGAACGCTAGGCGGATAATACGAGTCCGACAAGTTGGTTGAATTTCAGCAAGCTCGGATTTTCGGCGGACTAGAAAAATAGAGAAATTTTCGCAGATAAAAGTCGCGCGAGCCGCGCGGCCACGTCGAAGCAGGCGATAAAATGGCTCGTAACTCAAGGCGCGGCGGAGTATTTTCGGGGCAAACATCCCCCTCCGAACGGTTATTCCGATTCTACGGGGTGTAATATGTGAAGAGATACCCGGGGCTAGACGGTATCCGCGATTTCCTTCCAAAGTGCCGCGTCGATTTGGGAACCGCGAGAATGCTATTCCGCCCCGTATCACCGACGAGTGAATTATGCAGGAATTATTCTCGTCTCGGTGACTTCATACACGCCGCCACCGTTCCTTATTTATTGAGACTCTTATCCGTGATTATACCGGCGCCTTTAAGTACGCACGGGGTCCCGTACATCATGAAAATTTTTTAAAACAATATTTATTGCGTGCTCGTCGATCTCGGCCGAACAAGATTTTTATCGCGTCGATGCACGCGAAGCGGTCGAAAACGCGACTCTAGTTCGGCGAAATGATTTTTCTCGTCACGCAGCGTGCTTATATTGTATACATGCGAGTTTATAGCAATAAACAGACTGCGGATTTTATGGTTTTTTGACAAAAATGACTAGGTCGAGAACGAAATCCAAAAGACATGAGAAAAATTTGAGAATATTATTAATTATGTACAAATTATTTTATTATATTATTATATATTATAATATTATATTATATTATTATATATTATAATATTATATTATATTATTATATATTATAATATTATATTATATTATTATATTATTATATATTATAATATTATATTATATTATTATATATATAATATTACATTATATTATTATATTATTAATACAATTATTAAAAGAGGAACTGTACATATCGTATATATGTAAGTTCAAAGTAACATTGTATTTTTTATGAAGTACAGTAATAGACGATAATATACCATAGAATAATAATATACCATAATATACCATAATAGACCATGCATAATTAGATCGCATGATCGGTCGAAATAAGATATTCTCATCTTCAAAAATGGAGACTTCCTGTAGCAACGAATTAATTATAAAAATGCGACATATATTTCAACGAGTATCTGCAAGCAACATTAAATGTATTAACGAGATAAACTGAAGCAGGTGGCGCAGCAGTTACCCGAGTTTGTTCTATCGGCAGTCTTGTTAACATTCGAGGATTAAGACTTGTACTAAACATGCTAACAACCGACGGCGGCGCAAAGTCGAAGTGATTTATTCCGCGAAAGCGGCGAAGGCATAAAATCGAAGTGATTTACGCGGCGAAACAGAAGCTAATTTATTATCGCGATTAATCTTTCGGCTCCGGGCGAATGATTGCTCGCGCCGTGATCGACACGTTGGTCAATAGGTGACATAGACGTCAGCACCGGCCTAACGATCTATCGGAATCGGATATTTAATCACTCGCGGCCTGCCATAAAATCAGCGTAATTTGGCTCTTAAATGGATCGTTCAATAAGAGAAACGCGGCGGGACAATGAAACACGAAAACGGAACGAGCCGAATAAAAATATTCCCGTTCGCCCCGCATAACCGGCGTTCAATCCAGTCAACATTTACGACGCCGTAACGCTAAAAACTGCCGAATAAAATTGTTCGCAGCGCCCGGCATCGAACGGCAGGTATATGTTATAAAGTATTCACCGGGTACCGGTGGCACGGGAGAGTACGTTAAACGCCGCACGGCGGCCATTTCGCAAAGAAACCTCCGATCTAAATATTTCTCGAGGGAGATTTCCGTTCGGACGTTCATGGCCGGGTAAAAGACGTCTGGTTGATCTAGCGGTCGTTAAGTCGCGTCTGTTCGAGCGATACCACGCCCGGCCTCAAAAATAAGAGCAACGCCCGCCGCGAAATGAAATATTAAAAGGCGACTCTCCGATCTGTGGCGGCCGCGCTAATAATTCCGTGAGTGGCACTTTCGCGTCCGCGGCCGGCATTAGCGGGGTTTACTACGGTCGTTCGGTTGCGAAATATGTTTGTCGTGGACCGGAACAAATCGTAAGACAGCTAGACACGCCAGTTTGCGTCGGCCGTAACGCGGATGCTCAAATATTTTACGTACTTTCGACCGTTTCGATCTTTTATCGCCGCATTATTTTCGCCGAATAATCGAGGTTTTGCGGCCGATTGCTAATTTTAAGCTACACCGCTGCCAGAAATTGGATTTCTTGTCCGCGGATGTCGAGGATGTTTTGCTCGTTCGACGTGATGCAAATTTCTCACACGCGAATTACCGGTGGTCACTGTGTGGAATTATTGTATCGGATTTTAAGATCGTTTAAGAATATTGTTAGAATGTTTTCGGTTTATGCAAACTGGTGAAAGAGAACTTTTATGGTACAGCTTTAACTCTTGGCCACCGATCAATTTATTTCTGGTTATGTTGAAAGTAATCTTATATACACAATAAAATATATTATAAAGCGTTAGAAATTTCTAAGGCAATTTTTGAAGGACTCTCTAAGCCACATATTATGCACTTGGATCTTTCCATTTAGAATTTATAGTACCGTCGAACGACTACAGTAGTTTCTCTTTGAAAAGCTTTCAATAAAATCACCGACATTAATTAATAATTTGTTCTGTCGAATTATGGGTATAATTCCATGCATCTACGGCTGAAACGGGTAACAGAGAGCACGATAATTTAAGAACATTGCCGCATTGTCCTAAATTTATTAAAGCAGAACGCGTTTTTGTTAACGACAAATATTTGCATTCTGGTGAAAGAGAATTTTTATGATACAGCTGTAACTCTTGGCCACCGATCATTTATTTCTGGTTATGTTGAAAGTAATCTTATATACACAATAAAATATATTATAAAGCGTTAGAAATTGCTAAGGCAATTTTTAAAGGACTCTCTAAGCCACATATTATGCACTTGGATCTTTCCATTTAGAATTTATAGTACCGTCGAACGACTACAGTAGTTTCTCTTTGAAAAGCTTTCAATAAAATCACCGACATTAATTAATAATTTGTTCTGTCGAATTATGGGTATAATTCCATGCATCTACGGCTGAAACGGGTAACAGAGAGCACGATAATTTAAGAACATTGCCGCATTGTCCTAAATTTATTAAAGCAGAACGCGTTTTTGTTAACGACAAATATTTGCATTCTGGTGAAAGAGAACTTTTATGATACAGCTTTAACTCTTGGCCACCGATCATTTATTTCTGGTTATGTTGAAAGTAATCTTATATACACAATAAAATATATTATAAAGCGTTAGAAATTTCTAAGGCAATTTTTAAAGAACTCTCTAAGCCACATATTATGCACTTGGATCTAGAATTTATAGCATCGTCGAACCTTCATAGAACGTAATACACCGATCTAATCAATTCGCCGTATATTTCAGTAGTTTCTCTTCGAAAAGCTTTCATTAAAATCACCGACATTAATTAATAATTTATTCTGTCGCATTATAGATATAATTTTATGCATCTACAGCTGAAACGGGTAACAGAGAGCACAATAATTTAAGAACATTGCCGCATTGTCCTAAATTTATTAAAGCAGAACGCGTTTTTGTTAACGACAAATATTTGCATTCATCAGACGCATGATAAGATAAATTATAAAGTGCTTTAAATTTTTTAAATACGTTTCTAAAAAACCCCCCCAAGCCAAGCCACATGCTAACCACATAAATCTCACCATCAGAAAGTAGTATGTCCAAGCGATTGCATAAGGTAGTAGCCACAGCTCAATCAATTCCCGTATTATTTCAATAGCCTGTCTCCGAGAAGCTATCATTAAAATCGCCGGTATTGATTTAAAATTTATTGTGCAGCATTATAGACAGCATTTTACGCACCCGCGGCTGAAACGAGCAACCGAGGACATAATAATTTAAGAACATTGTTGCGTTATTCCCAATTTATTAACCCATTGCACTCCGAGTCATTTTAACTGCAAATCTAAGATCATTTCCTATGACTTACAGCGTATTTCCATTTTATACGACGAAGTGCATTCTATGCATTGAACGTTGCGACTCGTGCAACAGTTGGACTCTTAACGATCTTAGAAATCGAAACTTCGATCACGTTAAAATCGATTCGACGCGTGATACAATTTTTTAGCGGTGCCTCGGAGTCATCGCTCGACCGCAAAGGGTTAAGATACAACTTTCACGACGGGTTTCCGACAAAGAAAAACGAATATTTATAATCATCGGATACGCGATAAGATAAATTGTGAAGTGCTACAAATTTCTAAAGCAATCTTATAAGAGCACCCTGGAGCCGCGCGCGTATCGGCCGCGCGAATCTCTCCCGATCTTAAAATGTCTAGTATCCTCAAAGAACTGCGAGAGCTAATAGCCGCAGCCCGATCAATTTCCGTATATTTCAATAGCCTGTCTCCGAGAAGCTTTCATTAAAATCAGCCGATATTAATTAATCGTCGGCCGGGTCCGGCCTAGTAAGATAGAAATCCCGCGGGCCGGTAATTAGTTTGCCGGATAAATAATAACAAGATACGGTGTATCGGCGGCGCGGTAATTAGTTTCGTAGATAAATAATGAGATAGGATTCGCGGGCCGGTAATTAGGTTCGCGGCGGCATAAACTTGGGATCGGTAAAAGGGAACGACAAACGTGCAGGGCACGCGTGAAATATCGTCGGCGCGACGCGAGACGGTAGACGCGAGGCGACGGCGGACGTGTACGTCGCACCCGGATAATACGCGCCTGCAGCAGCATGCCTCTTAAGTACTTTGCACTAGATACCGGTGAAAGCATTGCAAACCAGTTGCCGCCGGTCATAATATCGTTTTATTTATTGGCACTGCCACGCCGCGGCGAGACAGAGCCCTGCAATTGTATAGTGTACGCGAACTGCACCCGACGCGACGGCGACGACGACGACGAACACGGGGCGCGCGGCTTGCCTTAAGCCGCGTTTACACTAATTGCGAGGAAAACACGTGTCTTGGTCGCCAGACACAGACGATACCTGTCGCGACGCTTGTCGGATCACTCTTCCTTAATTTGACAGCGAAGCCAGAGGCTACCATTCTAATTCAGCCAAACATCATTTTACTCGATGCGGCAGAATTATGTCGAACTTCTCGAATACAACGATGTTCATAATTATTGACACGAAGTAACTTCACAAACGAAAACTTAATAAAACTTAATAACTTCATAAAGTATTATAGTTGTATGTGCCTATTTTCTATTATTTTTAATATACATAGAAATTGTTAACGAGATATAAAATATTTCTAGTATAGAAAAATTTAACAATATATCATATTTGTATGTTCTGATTTTTTATTATTTCTAATGGAGAAGTACTTAACAAAATACGAAAATATCTCTGATATAGAAATACTTAACAAGATATCATATTTGTATATTTTTATTCTTTATTATTTCTAATACAGAAATACTTGACAAAATATAACAATATTTCTAATGTAGAAATACTTAATGAAATATGAAAATATTTCTGAATAGAGGAAAATTTAACAAGATATCATATTTGTATATTTCTATTTTCCCTTATTTCTAAGACAGAAATACTTAACGAAATACAGAAATATCTGTAATACTGAAAAACTTAACAAAATATCATACTTTTATATTTTTATTCTTTATTTTTTATAATATAGAAATACTTGACAGAATATAAAAATATTTCCAATGTAAAAATACTTAACAAAATATGGAAGTATTTCTAAATAAAGAAAAACTCTAAATAGAGAAAAAAATATTATGTTTGTGTATATATTTATATTTTCTATCATTTCTGATATAAAAATATACAAATATGACATCCTGTTAAGTTTTCTCTTTAAATATACAGGGTGCCTCAGCTGAAGGTGGCCACCTACAGTAACGTGAAAAATTAAAAACCCAAAAGAACTTTTACATTTTCAGTGATATTGAAACAACAACCAAAAGAAAACTACATTTGTATATTTCTCTGTTATGTCCAATATAAAAGAATACAAATATGACATGTTATTAAATTTTTGATTGAATAAATCACTAAAAGTGTAAAAGTCATTTTGAACCTATAATTATTCGCACGTAATTATTCACCGTAATTGGACGGGAACTTCGAATTATGGTCTACGTTGCGTTTATAATTTACTGTGATAATGTGGTTTAATTAAAATCATAGCGTGTTTGATACATACGGAAGATCTTGTAAAATGAAATAAATTCTTTATAATTGGATCAAATGGTCCGAATTTGTACAGACGCGAAATTGTTTGAAAAACCAAAAAAATAAACTCACGTCTCTAACATTCTTTTTTATCTCAGTAGTATTATGATGTTGCAGAAAATAAAACATAAAATTACAAATTTTGCACGAAGATCCGCGATTCACCCACAAGTATTATCAACCCTATAGTTCTAAAAATGGTCCATCGACCGAGAGTTAACCCTCAAATCATTTACTGTATAATTATATAACTGACGACGTTTGCGACGACTTTCCAGTTTTATTTCCCAAAAACATATTTCTAATGACACTTCGCGCAGACCTCTAGCCTAACAGCAACATGTGCAATTGAACTGTCAAAAATTGAGTAATTAGGTGACGATTTAAACACACGTCGGTCAAAACCGACCCGATAATCGCGCACCGCGGGTTAAACAGCAAACGAGTTGTTAACGATGAAGCAACTTCCATTTGCTACGAAATCGCAGCAATTGCAAGGAAGTTAAGTATCGGAAGATCGAATAGCAGACACGCAATCTCGCTTTACGTCTACGTGCACAGGGGTACATGCATCGCATAGGCGCGCGCGTACTCCTCTGAAACGATACAGCGCATTAGAGTCTCTTAAACACGTCGGAAGATTAAAGGGAAACCCTCGGCCCACCCTCCCCACGCCCCTCTGTTGTACTTAATCATCAGCAGCGTAGTTCAATCATGGTACAATGATGGTACTTCAAAGTGACATTGAATGCTGTAGAACAGCCGTCGCGCACCGAGCGACGATGAATAATATTTAATGAGGACCGGTGGCCACCGTACGCCGGATCCTGAAGCCTGAATAGTGAATACGCTTAGGGAAATTAGGCTCGCGAGTGGCGAGAGGAATGGCCGGGGCTCTGTGACTGGCAGTATATCGCGGATCCTGCCGGCTGCGACAGAACCGTGACCGCAGAGACGACGGCGTACCGTTACCAAGCTGCTACCGTAAATCAACCTTTAGTATCGCCGACTCCTTTGACCTTAATAAAAACGAGCAAGACGCGAAACCGATCGGCGAAACAACTCGCCGTGTAATACCCCGTGTGCTTCGTAAACGGAAGAGATCTTGTTCCACGCCTTGTTCAATTTACCATCGACATGGCTGTGCTAAGTGTTGCAAAATACAGTGGCTACAGAGAGCTACACTAGATTCTCGATTTTTTTCAGCCGTCGACGTTCAAACTGGTTCTCCGCGTCGCAATTTTCTGGGTATCGATTCGATGCCACAATTTGCGTACACATAATTGTTAGGCCGCGAGTTACGAGTATGCTCGTTACGGAGAAATGAGAAGTTTACGTGCTACGATGGAGATACTCCGTGGACGACTTTAATTTATATTAAATTATATTATGTTATATTATATAAATATTATATTATGTTATATTAGTTAATTAACACGCTTTTCAGTAATTGTAGAAGAAATATTATAGCTGGGAGAAACTGCACGTTGTGTCATCTACAAAATGCATTCGAAATTGGTCCCAAAGAATGGTCTGAAAAATTGTCTTCAGAAATAGTCTTAAAAATAGTCTTCAAAATTGCCTTAAAATTGTCTTTAAAATTGCCTTGAAATTGTCTTAATATTGTCTTAAAAATTGCCTTAAAATTGCCTTAAAAATAATCTTAAAAATTACCTTAAAAATTACCTTAAAAATTGCCTTAAAAATAATCTTAAAAATTACCTTAAAAATTACCTTAAAAATTGCCTTAAAAATAATCTTAAAAATTACCTTAAAAATTGCCTGAAAAATTGTCTTAAAAATAGTCTGAAAAATTGATCAACACAGCTAAAAATTTAAATATAACAAACCGATATCTGCTTTTTAGCTTTGATGAAATCAAATTGTAACATTTTCTCTATAAAAATCGGCGAATGCAGCCGATCTATCATTCACAGCATTTACCAATTTGCAAAATGTCGCACTGCAACCTTCGATAACGCATTCACCTTGCTTTTGCCAGCTGAAAATATTTAATTCGATCTCCCCGTGTATAGTTTCTAAATGTCACTGTCCATAAAATCACGAAAAAGTGTGTGTCACCTGAGAATCTTTTCACGAATCTTTTCATTCGCGAACAGTGAATAACAATGAAACACCGGAAATGAAATATGTGCTACGACGGGCTAAAAATCGGCGAGGAAAGTCAGCCCTGCGCGCAGCAAATTTCTTCGAAAAATTTCATCGTCCGAGGTGCAACGTCGCAGCCGTTCGCGCACCTGCTGTCTCGAACGTAAACTTTCATTGCAATCTCTCATTTTCTTTCAGCGGGAAAGGACAAGGCGGCGCGCGTAAAGGATAGAGACGATAAAAGACAAAAGGGAGACGGACGATCTCAGAAAGGTGTCACAGCCACCAGATGTTAACGACCATATTTATGAATATTTCAAGTACGCCGGGACGTTTGTACACGCGCGAGACAACGTCCCGCCGTGCGTTTCCCTTACCGAATTCGAAAGAACGGTTCTACACACCGCAAAACTTTCTACGGAAACTTGTCGGATGAATCTTTTACTCTCGCAGGAATCATTCTTGCGCCTAGCGTTCTTTTCCCAAGAATTCCTCGAGGAGTTCTTGATTCCTCGCTTTGCGGGGAATTGTGCGATATCTCGGGGAAATCGTGCGATTTTCGCGGGAAAATTGCTGCCGGGAACCTCATGAAATGTGGAGAACTAATTTCGGTACGTTCTTTTAGACGCGAACAACCTTCTAACATTTATTTGACCAAGAGTTTCGTGTATTTATAGCAGTGGCGAATAGGCGAAACGCGAAGATATTCGGAGAATTTGAGAACATCGTTACGCTATGAACGACTTTTCGAAATTATTAAAATCAAAAATACGATTTTATTTAATTTCGATTTTACATAAACGACTTAGACCTTGCTCAGAGGTTTTCAGTCTAATTATGAAGTATCCAAGATGCTTCGACTCTTATCGTTTATTTCTGTTTTCGTTCATTAAACGAGTAAATCGATTAAATCATTAAATAACTTAAATGAATGAAAATTTCCAGAATATACGTAACAGAAAAACAACAGTACAATGTTGTTGTACATGTATTAATAGAAAAAGAAAACGGGATGGTAACGAGCTTTCCGAACAACTTGATACATAAAAGTGAAAGATAAGATATAAAATTGTTCCATAATAAAGAGGAATTCTCGACAAAGCCGAGCGGTTATAATAAATAAACAAATCTGAGGATTTCTTTAGCATACCCGGTTAACAGGTTGCAGTAAAAGCAAATCAAGTTGCCCAGTGAATCAAGACGAAGACCACGCAGAAACGTAATTATCCTCGGTGCTCATACCCTCCCCACCCCCTCTCCTCGCTAACAAAAACTATTCCAGGCAACTAACTTCGCCGGTATCTCCTTAGCAGGCACAAAGGCTTCAACTTCGCCACGATTATTCTCCTTGAACGTTCCAAAGAAACCACGTGGCGATTCCGCGGGAAGAAGCGAGCAATCTTCATCGAGGGTAGTTCGCGAAGTCCCACAAATCAGCTCGGACGCGTGTAACTCAACGCAGCGCTGTGTACTTTACTGAAATAAACGGAATTTACAACCGGCCTATCGCGGTTTATAATGTCTCGACCAGTGGAAAAACTTTTCATGGGGTTCGTCGTTTGAGTTAGGGTTATTTTCGCTTCTGTATTTCTGCTCTCTCGCTGTACGTATATATTTTCTTTTTCTGCGTTTTCTTCCTCTCTGTCTGTATTTTTTTCTGTCCATTTGCTCTCTCTCTCTCTCTCTCTCTCTCTCTCAATATTTTTTCTCTTTCTTTCAATATTTTTCCTCTTTATTTTCTCTCTCTCCCAATTTCAATATTTTTCCTCTTTATTTTCACCTTCTCTCTCTTTCAATATTTTTCCTCTTTATTTTCTCTCTCTCTCTTTCAATATTTTTTCTCTTTATTTTCACCTTCTCTCTCTTTCAATATTTTTCCTCTTTTATTCTCTCTCTCAATATTTTTTCTCTTTATTTTCACCTTCTCTCTCTTTCAATATTTTTCCTCTTTTATTCTCTCTCTCTCTCTCAATATTTTTTCTCTTTATTTTCACCTTCTCTCTCTTTCAATATTTTTCCTCTTTATATTCCCTCTCTCTCTCTCTCTCTCTCTCTCTCTCAATATTTTTCCTCTTTATTCTCTCTCTTTCTCTCTCTTAATATTTTTTCTCTCTATTTGCTGTCTCTCTATCTCTCCACCTCTATTTTCTCTCTCTCTCTCTCTCTCTCTCTCTCCCTCCATCTCTCTCGCTGTATTTCCGTCTCCTTTCATCCAGCTCACGCGAAACCGGCGCTCGAGGACCCCGCGAATCATAGTGGTAACGCGGCCCGCGTATCTTTGGCCCCAATGACATAACACATCCGACCAATACACATGCTGGACCTTTTTTTAAACGTCCGGCCGTGAAACGATCGAGTGTCGGCGATGTTCCCACTCGAAACGGGCGCTCGACCGACGGGATGTTCCGAAAACGTGCCGATTGTTAACGAGACGTTTTGCAAATGGAGCTCGGGCTTGAATGGTAAACGATTTAAGTGCCAAAATCGACGGAAGTTAGGCTGGCTTTCTTTTTACTCCCTTTCTCGCTGGCGAAGGATGTCGAATGCGTGCTGCGCTGCAGCGAGCAGTGACGAGAATTTTGAAAGTTGTTTGCGTGAAATAAAATTTGGAGGAATTTAATACTCGATTGTTTATAATATCAACCCTTTGCGGTCGAGTGGTGACTCTAAAGCACTGCTAAAAATTGTATCACGCGACAAAATAATTTCAACGCTATCAAATTTATTTATATTTCAATGCGAATATTGTTGTTTATATTTCATGCGAATTCAATTTCGTATATTAAATGCAATGCAATTATAAAATGCACCAGATTATATGAAATAGAATTACTACAGGTCAGAAAAACTATTTTGCATTCCGAGTTAAAATGGCTCCGATTAAAAAGAGTCGAGTTTTCTTTCGTTTATTGGGAAATATAAGAATTATTGTTGGTTTTTAGACCATTTGTAGAATGTTGGATTTTAGATCATCTCTAGAATGTTGGTTTTTAGAGAATCCCTGGAATGTTAGTTCATGCATCGTGGATAATCTTGTTCCAAGAAGATGCAATCCCTAAGACGCATTTGCTGTGCACACTGTATCGTCCAACTTCCAGAATTCAATTAGAACTTGGATTCCGTAATTGCATTCTTTCGAACAAGATTCCAATTGTAATTTTGCACTTACCTTTATTGGTAGAGAGTTTCACTCGCGAAGATCCGAGCCAACTTTTTACGGTGTATTCCAAATGGTTTGATCAAATAGTGGTTTCCTTCCTGCAACAGAAATATTCAAACAGATTTTTCAAAATTGTAAAGAAATTTAGAGAAAGGTTGCAATAATTGTATTCTTATGCACCGAGTGTTGCGTTCATAGAAATGAATTTTTCCGTTATTTTTTTATTTCAAACATGACAAAGAAAATAATGGTTTGGATATATTGAGTATAATTATGAGATAATATAAATTGAATAGAATTATGAGATAAAAAAACATGTTATGTGAAATAATATTTCAAATAATGTCATTTTAAAAATGCTCACGTTTCATTTCATCATTTTGACATTTAAAAGATGTACATTACGTATTGATATATTGTGTATACCAAATTTAATTACATCTGCAAAATGCAGAAAAGTTTAAAAAATACTCAAAATTAATTTCTACACTCAGCTTAATTTTTCAATTCTTATTTCGTTAATTTCTCGCCCTATAATGGAAGTTTGTCAATTTTACATTGATTTCAGATCCATATAAATTACTTAATTTCTCACGATGAAATTACAAAGCAAGAAAATAAACAAATTACTTCTCACCGTTACATTATAAAGCTAGAAACTAAACAAATTATTTCTCACGATGAAATTATAAAGCAGAAAAGTAAACAAATTACGTCAGCGAAGATTTTAGGATTGAATTAAGAAAATGCACACCGAATCACAGCCAAATCCTGGAAGAAATATATTTTGCATAATCTGCGGCACAAAATCGACGAGTTCTCAGCCGAGAATTACACGAGGGTAAACCGAACGGTCGGAAAGAAAGCTCTCGAGTCCCACACCTAACGCAGACGAGAAAGAAGTGCGAAGTGTGCGCCGGGGTTCTCGCGTCATCCAATTAACGGGTGACCCCCGTACCATCAATTAGCAAATTATTTTCACGGTTTATTTCGCCTTGTTGACGAGCCGTGAAGCGTGGTCGCACGGGGTGTCCATGCCGTTTCGAAAGAATCGCGCGGAACACGGTTCGGCGGCCACGTTTCAACAAGGACGTACAATTTACGCGGCGGGCATTGAATAAATTGGTGGGTTTATTGGTCGTGGCGCGCGGCTCAATTATATCACGCGCGGCCATTCTGGACGCGATAATTTACAAGTCTGGGAGTGGCGACGTCGAAGACGGAACCCAAGTCGAAGCTGAAGCCTGTTCCATTCAGGGAACATTTGACAAGGTTTTGATTAAGTTTTGTTATAACCACGCTGCGAATTTTTTTGCATTCGTGGCAGGTGCAAGTTTGTAGAACGCGAGTATACAAAAGGGGGGCTTGCAAAATGTAAGTCTAAATGTTGCAAGTTTCTGAAGTAAAAGTTTATGAAATCAAAGTTTCTGAAGTAAAGGTTTATGAAGTAAAAGTTGAAAAATTACAAATTTATAAAGTGCAAGTTTATGAAGTATAGCTTTATGAAGTACAAGTTTATAAAGTACAAGTTTGTGAAGTACAAAGTTATGAAGTACAAGTTGATGTAGTAAAAGTTTAAAAATTACAAATTTATGAAACTTGAAGTAAAAGTTTATGAAACAAAAGTTTGTGAAGTAAAAGTTAAAAAATTACAGATTTAAAAAGTGCAAGTTTATGAAGTATAGCTTTATGAAGTACAAGTTTATAAAGCAAAAGTTTATGAAGTACAAGTTTATAAAGCAAAAGTTTGTGAAGTACAAGGTTATGAAGTACAAGTTGATGTAGTAAAAATTTAAAAATTACAAGTTTATGAAGTGCAAGTTTATGAAGTATAACTTTGTGAAGTACAAGTTTATAAAGCAAACGTTTATGAAGTAAAAGTTTAAAAATTACAAATTTATGAAGTGCAAATTTATGAAGTACAAGTTTATAAAGTACTGATTTATAAAGCAAAAGTTTATGAAGTACAAGTTTATGAAGCAAAAGTTTATGAAGCAAAAGTTTATGAAGTACAAGTTGATGTAGTAAAGGTTTAAAAATTACAAGTTTATGAAGTAAAAGTTTAAAAATTACAAATTTATGAGGTGCAATTTTATGAAGTATAACATTATAAAGTATAAGTTTATAAAGTACAAGTTTATGAAGTACAAGTTTATGAAGTAAAAGTTAAAAAATTACAAGTTTATGAAGTGCAAGTTTATAAAGTACAACTTTATAAAGTACAAGTTTACGAAGTACAACTTTAAAAATTGCAAGTTTGTGAAGTCAAACTTTATGAAGTACAAGTTCGTCAAATGCAACTAAACATGCATACAACCAAACAATAATTATATTATTACTCGATGGCTTAAAGTCCTGCTAATTTCGCATGCACTACGTCATACCTTATTTTGAACAATGAAAAGATTTAGTGTAAAATCGATCCAGCAACGATACTCAATTGTATCGGAATTAAGTTTCAAGGTAACTAAAAACAAGCGAACAATCTTTCCTTCGCACTGCGTTGTCTTTGCAACTGCACGATGCAGTATCGGCTGTATATACTCCGATGCATCAATTAATACGAAGCTAGACCGACACATTTGTAATAATTAAATCGCCAGTCATCTTACGCCGCGTAAAGGAACATCGGAAAGTACTGGAAACTTTATAAGGATGGAAGGAACTTTCAGGACAACGAAATGTATCATCCCGAGTTATCCTGACAGGCCAGACTTTTGGGTGGGGTATTATATCTAGCTCGTACAACATGGAAGATCCGTTCAATTATAATTTCATACCGGTCGTCACGCTCCATCATTGTTACCGTATCCATTATTATTATTATTATTAAGTCCTTCCGAGGCAGATTTACACAGAGGTTCTATCGACTAAATCCGCACGGGTAGTTAGCAAAGCAAAAGCCGAAGCGGGGCGGAATGGGGCAGAATGGAGCCGCGTCGGTCTCGGTTACGTGCACGTTCAAGTATTTTAATGGCTCCATCAAACGTCCTTTTGGAATCCGATATCGCGGCGATTAAGTCGAAACCAGCGGAATGACACCCGACCGACTGGCTGCACTTTTTTTCTCTCGGCGATCGAAACGCCGGCGCCGCGCCGTTCCGCCGTTCGACGATAAAAAATATAATAAACGCTCGGAAAAAAGAGGTATGACGGATCGGACACGTGTCGTGGTCCGATGAAAATTATTGCCAATGGCGAAACGAGAAGATAACGCCGGCCAACAAATATCTCTTTTTCTTTCCTTCCTGTTACGCCTGTGACGCGCGGGATCATCGTTGATCCGTAATTGTATAACGAAGAAACCGGATGTCCTGAAGAAGTTAAGTGTCACTTTCACGTCGACGATCCGTTTCTACGGGAATAATTCTGAACTAGGTTACAATTAGAACAGTTTTTGCGTAATAACGAGCTGAACTCGCGACACGAATTTTAATCAGGATCCAGTGACTGTGTCAGTCGTGGTTGTTTGAGTTCGAAGTGGGATTTAACCGGTTGCTTGTTGCAATCTCTTTGAAAAGTGTGCAAGTCATTATAATTGTAGTTCATGTTTTCTTTAAAATACGACATTTTGATGAAATATACATATAATTTAATCAAGAAAATCAAAGTGTATATTCTATTTAATTAGTTAACTGTTTTTTACGACTATGCACATATGTCACGAAGAAATAGCAACATTTCACGTTATGACTGAACTGGTTAATTAGTGGAAATGTTCGATATTTATTGGTGATTTCACTTACTGGCATTTATTGCGAATTTTATTTTGCGATATTTATCGGTGATTTCACTTAAGCAGTGTTTATTATGAATTTTATTTCGTGATATTTATTGGTGATTTTACCTGGTGGCATTTATTGCGTATTTTATTTGGTGATATTTATTGGTGATTTTACTTAAGCAGTGTTTATTATGAATTTTATTTAGTGATATTTATTGGTGATTTTACTTAAACAGTGTTTATTATGAATTTTATTTAGTGATATAATTGTGAATTATTGTGAATTTTATTTATCGAGATTATATTATCTTATATTAGATCTCTATTGATGTTTAACCGTCTCCCTTCGATCGACAAAATTTTGTATTCATGAAAAATTACCGTCGTGACTGATCATTACTCGCCGTTTCCATTGACCAAATTTTAATCAATAGACAACGCAGATGAATATAATAATTACACGGCAATTTTTAAATGAAATTATTATTTCGAAAATTGAGGAACACGTTGAATATTTCCACGCATCGTGCAAACTTCATGTCAAACTATAGCAAAATAAAATTAATATACGGTCAATAATGAAATGTATTAATTTCGTGCTGAATAAATTGATTGAAATAAATTGGCAATTTTTAACTGAAACCATTGTATACAAAATCGAAGAATATATTGAACATTTCCCCATATATCCTACAAAATGCACGTCAAACTGTTGTAAAATGAAAAATCTGTTGAATTTATTGGTTCGTTTCGCGTTCTACAGCTCGACTAAAACAAATTGGCAGTTTTCACATAAAATTATCGATTGAAAAGTAGAAGAATACATCCGAACAGAAATTATTGTATCAGCAATAATGAAATCTGACGAATCGGAGGGCGAGCTCCTGGTTCCATAAATTAATTCGCTTGGAAATCACAATGACGCAAAGAACGGGGCTTCCGCTAATGAATTCCGGGAAAACCAAAGAAGCAGAATTGAATAGCTGGGCCGATTATCGTGGTTTCTTGCCGATGGGAGCGAGCCGCGGGAATCGATAATAATATCGCGGGGCCGCGATAAAACACCGACAAGCGGACACGTATGTATTTCGTTCTTTCCGCGGCTGGCAACACATCGGCGATCCGTTCGTGAGTCTCGCGAGAGGTGTTAATTAGTGCTAATTAATTCGAGCGCATGCTAATCGCTACTAATTGATTCTATGCTAATTAAGCCTTTTCGAGGTGATTGGTCTCTCTCTTTCCCTCTCTCTTCCACTTTGTATCTCTTTCTCTGTCCACTCAACCCTCTCGCAGCAGCCGCGCATCGAATGCCGGAACGCATAGGCCGTGATCGATAAATGATTAAGTATTCAACACGCGGCTGGGAAGGGAAAAAAATAGCGGACGTCGACGGAAAATAGAGCCGACCTGTAGATTCTGTCGTCGCGGAGCGTTGTTGAACTCTGATCGGTACCGGCGGTCGACCAGGCCGGGTCTTTTCGATGTTTAATGCGCACGATGGGACGAGCGTGATCCGAAATCACGTGAAAATGCATATTGTGCACGATACGCGCCGTTCGACGGTGGAACGCACACCGATAATACGGTTTTTCGTGCGGTCCCGCCACAAATCGGAGCAGTCTTTTTTTTATCCCACAAATTTTTCAATTCTTTTTCTCGTCGACCTCGTGCGGCGATAGGCAATATTTTCCGTGATAATCGATGAGAAATCGGAAGAACTATTTTAGGTAATTCTGCCTCTGTAATCTGCAATTGATATAGAATATTTTTTTTAATTAGATGAATTTCAATTTTAAATCAATTTTGATTTTAAATTAATTTTTATTTTGGATTACTTTTGATTCTAAATTAATTTTTATTTTGAATTACTTTGATGCTAAACTAATTTTTATTTTGAATTACTTTTCATTCTAAATTAATTTTCATTTTGAATTACTTTTGATATTCTAAATTAATCTTGTTTTTAAATTAATTTTGATTCTAAATTAACTTTGACTTTGAATTAATTCTTATTTTAAATTAATATTGTTTCCAAATTAATTTTAATTTTGAATTAATTTTAATTCAATTAATATATTTTAATTTTAAGCAATTATAATAATTTTCAATTTGAATCACAGTCGCCACTCGAGTGCGAAGGATTAAAAAAACTGAAGAAAGAACAAAAACTGCAGTTGTAATATAAAAACACGGTGAAACGGTTAAATGCGGAACGCCGGCGAGGAGGACACCAGATAAACTGAATTACAAAGATAACATAATTCAAAAGTTAACGAACGTCCTGCGAAGCTGTTCACACGTACGAAGATCATTCTTTCAGCTCGTGGAGCGGTGTTCTAGGCACCGGGAGCTAACGGCCTCATTTTCGGGGTCACCGTTATTACACCGCGTAAAATTCGAGGAAATTAAGAGCGAAGGGCCTGGGAGCAAGAAGCCGCGTCGCGGAACTGGGGTAACGTTAATCATCCCGATCTGTCGCAAAAATTAATACGCGCTCTGGGAGGCACCCTTATCAGCCCGGAAGCTATTAACCCGGTAAAACTTACTTCTCCTAAAACTGGGTTAATCATCCGTTCCGCGATGCCAGCCGAATCACACGATTCCCGGCGTCCTAAATCCGCGGATCCTCGGCAACGAGTACCGCGGAGGGTCGCGCGAGCCTGTAATTAGACGTTAATTGGCCCGCTGAACGGATTTTCCGATTCGGTCGATCGGCCGTGCTGTTCTCCGACCCACGGCGTTCGTTCCGTTGATCCGTAAAACCGAACGGACTTCATCGCCGACAAGCGTTTTATTTCCCACGCGCGCGTTCCATGAATTTTCGTTGCGGATCCGGCCTCGCAATAGTCTCTCCCGATTTCTCTTATTACGGAAACGGCAGAATTTCGCTGGGAAAATCTGCTATTAACTGCCTGCCAAAATTGTTTCAAGGAAATGTTCATACCACCGGTTAAATGAATTAACGTTCTCTATGTAAACGTTCATTAATTCGTTTCGCATCAGGAAGCATGAAGCAGCAATTGGAATTTTTTTATTCAACATTTATAGTATCTCGTATTTTACGGACGTAGATGTTTTAGTTGGCGAACAATATTCACAATTCGTTTCCCACAAAAATTGTTTGCAGCGTCAATTAAACAAATTAAATGATTTTTAAAGCGCAGATTAATTTGTTGTCTAAAGAAGTACGAAATAGCGAATTTTTCGTTCAACATTCATAGTATTTTCTCTATATTTTGGATACGTAGGAAGATATTTCGCATTAATTTTTCACAAAGAATTACTATTTAAAATATTACCTTAAGAATTGTTTCACAGCGAATAGATTATTTCATTTTTCAAAGTACATTCTTTTGAACAGGTGAAATATTTGATTTTCAAAAATACATGCATGATTTAAGATAAAATATCTATTTACTATTTGCTATTTAAAATACTACCCTACCCAGCTCTGACCACCCCTATCAACTTCTTACAAAAATATACAACATTTTACAACGAATAGAATATTTTGTTATATTTTCCAAGTACATTCTTTCGCACAAATAAAATATTTGATTTTCAAAAATACATGCCATGATCCAAGATAAAATATCTACTTACTATATGTGCTATTTAAAACGCTATCTTACGCCAGCTCTGACCACCCCCATCAACTTCTTACAAACATACAACGCTTTACAACGAATAGAATATTTTGTTATATTTTCCAAGTACATTCTTTCGAACAAATAAAATATTTGATTTTCAAAAATATATGCTATGATCCAAGATAAAATATCTATTTACTATTTGTTACTTAAGATACTACCCTACCCAGCTCTGACCACCCCCATCAACTTCTTACAAAAACACACAACATTTTACAACGAATAGAATATTTTGTTATATTTTCCAAGTACATTCTTTCGAACAAATAAAATATTTGATTTTCAAAAATACATGCCATGATCCAAGATAAAATATTTATTTACTATTTGCTGTTTAAAATACTACCCCAGCTCTGACCACCCCCATCAACTTCTTACAAAAACACACAACATTCTACAACGAATAAAGTATTTTATTTTTCGAAGCACGTTCTTTCGAACGAATAAAATATCTTATCATCGAGACTGCATGCACGACTCAAAATGAAATATCTATTTACTATTAACCATTTAAGATACTATCTCGCCCAGCTCGGACCATCCCCATCAACTTCTTGCGAACATAAAACCATGGTCCACAGGGTGTTTATTTCCAGCAGCCGTCGATTCCACCCTAATCGCGTTCGAGGGCCATAGAACCACGTCGCGGCCATCGAGCGTTGTCCGGTGCGCAGCGAACCGGTCACGTTCGTACCGTAAATATGGCTAAGCTCGAGCGGCACTGACAACGGTGACCCATTTAGTGTCAACACCGTCTACCGAAATCTCGTCACCGGCCGAAGGTCAGCCATCGTAGCCGCGGTATCGGCGACGAACGCCCGTGACATCGTTCCAGGTCGAACCCGGGAACTTTTCGACCGTGAAAACAACTCGAGGATCCCGGGGACCGGACTTCCGGTGTACGGGAAATTTTCAAGCGAGACCGCCGACCGACGCCGACGAAGAGTTCCGCTCGCAGGGCCGCGACTAACCCAGTTTTCGACTTTCCGCTGGATCCTCGGCAACTTAATTAGTCGGGGCCGAACGGTCCGAGCGATTTTCCCGACCGGCCTTGGTCGTGTCCCTCGCTCCCTCCACAAATATTTGTATCCCGGCGACCGGTCAGTTCGTTAATTCGCGAGCGGACGAACTGGGGATAATTGAATTGTTGCCGGCTTGCTCACCGTTTGCTACCCCCTGCGACTGGAAAACACCGACTGCTCGGCGACGAGTCGTCGCTCGAATTCTAGGAGCCCGGTTGATTAAAGTGCGAACACCGTTCCCGGTGGCTGATTAAACGTCCGCGGTCTTAAATACTCGTTTCCAGACTTCGGCTACGTTTTATTCGGACGACGAATACGAGATTAAGACGGACGAATATAAGTTTATTCGACGCTATAGAATGAATGTCTCGTCGTATAGAATGTTATATAGATGACGATTTGTCCAAATGAGAATTTAACTGGATAACAATTTATTCGAAAATAAGGATTTATTCAATTAAGAATTTATTCAATTAAGAATTTATCTGGATAAGAATTTATTCAATTAAGAATTTATATATGGATAAGAATTTATTCAATTAAGAATTTATTTGGATAAGAATTTATTCAATTAAGAATTTATCTGGGTAAGAATTTATTCAATTAAAAATTTACTCGATTCAGAGAATTTGTTCGTATAAATATTTATTCAAATAAGAATTCATTCAAATCAAAGTTCATTCGATTAAGAATTTATTCGATTCAGAATTTATTCAAATAAGAATTTATTCGAATAAAAGTTCATTCGATTAAGAATTGATTCGATTAAGATTTTGTCTATCATTTAAGAAATTTTAAAATTGCATTACTCTATCTAGAAATTAATATAGAACAACATTTTTATCGTGCACACGGATTCAGAATCTATTATTAAACCGATGGCTCGTTGAATCCAGTTCTTTCCTGAGCGTTTAACTTTCTTGGAGATTCTTGTCGGCTTAAAATACACGCAGGATGATCTTAATATAAACAAAAGGAACCGTATTTATTAATAAAAACGTAGACAAAAGATACGGTCCCTCTTACTGCACGTGCATCTGCTCACTCGTGAAGGGTTATAAAAAGGATCATTAATGATCCAGCAGTGGCTCGTGATCACTCGTCACATAATTGTCGATTGTCAGATTATTAAATATTATTAAAGATGTTTTTACGTAATATTAATAATATTATTAATGTTTAATATTATTTAACATTAGTATGAAATTATAATTGCCTTTTTGTTAAAGAATTCTGTCATCCTCGCTGATATTTCTGCAAGATAACAGGGCGGATCTATGTTAAATAATATTCCGATAATGAGACATTTTTTTAGAAGAATAACATTCCTCTTTCGCCTTCTGCACCAGCGGAACGGTGACAAAGAGGAAATTACTCTTGAAGATAAACTTTCTGAGAAAAGATTTCGCTGAAAGCAAATTACTGTAAAGATTTCTTCAAATAAAATTAATGTAAAATCCTCCCGATGCATAATAATCTAAAAACTGTTTCTTCTGTCATATTTGAAACTAAAAATAACGAAATAATTAATTGTCCGAAATTGCTATCACTTCAAATGCCTTGATACTAATTATATTCTCAAATAACAGCATCGAAAATAACGATTCGAAATGAATCATTTCAACTGTTTCTTCCCTTCAATTTGAAATAAAATTAGCCGAGACACGAGATTAATTTATACGCTTTGCACAGCAAGAAATATTACGTAAAATAATCAGATACGTTTGAAACTGACACGAGGTATTAACGATTTTACGTCGAGACACTTCAATCGAGCAATCCAGCCAACAAAGTATTAACCGAGAGAGGCCGAAGCGTAAAATCGGTTATTTTCGATAATTCACCCTCCGGGTCTGTTACGTCTGATCCCGGTTGCATCGATAAAAAGTGAAAGAAAAATTTCGAAGCTGAACGGCTCGATATCGGCGATGAAACTCGACGCGTTGCAGTAACGCCGACGATTCCGATCGAATATTCCGTGGCGCGCGAACGGGGCGATGTCGTAAGCAATTTATTAACTACGATTTACACGGCCGGTGTAAAACCCTGAACACCGGGGTGCGACGGTGTCCCTGTAACTCTGCAAACAGTCGCGACGATACGGGAATAAAAATTGCGAGCGCGGCGCGCGGGCGAGACGAACAATTTCTATAAAATTCCGCGGCGACGTTGCGCCGCGCCGCGCCGGCCGCGTTCGTAAAACCGCAATTCCCCGGGAAAATAAAGTTTCCCCGGGTACGGCGGGACAACAATTTTTACAACGCCGGCCCGGGGAAACAAGACAAACAAAAACGGTCGCGCCGCGGCCCCCGGGAACGTAATAATAATTTACAAGCTCGTCCGAATCCGATCGAGCGATTCGTTGATACGCGGGGAGGACAAGCTAACAGCGATCCACGGCCGGCATAAAATTTTCAATTCGGCCGCGCCACGGACTTTCATGACGGGGACACCGTGCGACAATTTCTGTCGATAGTAAAAATCAAACGGGCGAGAAAAAGAGAAATTCGGAGGGAGAGAGAGAAAAAACGCGCGTCGGCGAGCCGAGAAACCTCTGCCAACATTTGATTCGATTCGAAGCAGTTCAACCGATTCTCGCTGTACATTAATTTCATATTAACCCTTAAATGCATATTGTTACCAATTGTCTACATTCCAGTTCCACGTAATTTTATTCAAAAACCTGAGCATGCGCGTTTCCGAACACACGTTGATAACGATAGACAATAGACCATGTGTGAAATAAAAGACTTGATATTACTTTTGGCGAGTAAGTTATATGTTTTTTGTCATTTGAATGTGGTGGGTGATAACTTCCAGGTTGCAAAGGATTTTCACGGACCGAGTGCATCGAATGCAAGGTTGCTTTTTTGTCGCAACAAAAATCGCAATCGCTTTGCTGCATTTCATTTATAAATAATGTGAAAATTCCTATACTAATAGATAATATAAATACATGACCATTTGTTTACGTCTACAATAATTTTAGTAATAAACGCATATTGTTGCCAAAAGTCTACTTACAACTTTTCTTCAAAATAAATACTCGATATTATTACCTAGACTTTTTTATTTATTTTTTACGTAACCTATGACTACATTCCTATAGAAAACGATTTTTTAAAATTCAAAACAAAAAATCATGCATTTAAGGGTTAACGTTCGTCTCGAAACACTCGCCGCCCGGTATCGGCGAAAATTACGCCTACAACGAGGCAGTCGAACGCGATTTTTGGAATTTACTTTGAAATTCAAATCGAACCCGCGATGCGAATATCCGGGCTGGAATTGGCGATGTGTCTGCAAAGAGTAATGAACTGAAATGCGATGCACTTTGAAATAAACTCGCGGCGCGATAGGCTCTCGTACATCTTTAACTAGAGGTAAAATCAAATTTGTTTATGAAAGCGCGGCACTTTTCGACCAATATTTTGTCTGCAATCCGAAACTGCGTACAACGCTCCCAAATCCTGTAATAAATTTTCATTTGTACAACATTCGTGAAAGAATTTTCTAGAATTTTGTATTAAATATTTACGTCAAATTTCTAGATTGCAGATTTCGTGACAGCAACAAGTCCATAAATTGCGACAAAAATAAATTCATACGTTACGATAACAATAATTCATGCAAAACTGTGATGACGTGGATTGAGTCTGGATTTGAGTAAATTATTCATCCGACTTGCGAGTACATTGCGAATCTTTCTGCAGAACAAAAATTCTCCGAGACGATTGTAAGAACCAGAAATCAAAAAGAGACAAGTCGTTTCTTTTAATAATTTTAGTACGTTAAAAATAGCGTAACGATGTTATTAAATTCTTCCTATATCTTCGCAATTCTAGATTTCAGTTATTCGTTTTTGCCATAAATGCACAAATTCCGCAGTCCATTTATGATAATGATTCGCAGAAATATATTTTTTATTTATCGTACATTCCCTACGATTCACTCGTTCATGACGATTTTTGTTTCCATTATAATTACATTTAGATCACATTTTCATTACATTTATATTTTATCTAGTACTCGCTGGCTTTCAGTTCGAATAAATTATATCCCTCGAAAACCGTCGTATTACAGGAGGGGTTAATGCGAAATGGATATTCCCTCATTGCAATTACGCCGCTTGGGAACAATAACGAGCCCGGATATTTACTATATCTTCGTTGTAAATCAAAATGGACAGCACCAGTGTGTTTTATCGGTAGCTCGGCAAATCTTGAACGATTCGCTGCATTAACGCTGAACCTGGGTACTAAAAGTGACTGGAATTTGTTGGATTTCTGCGTTTAAAAACCTTCTGGAAGGTATTCCGTATGCGATGAAATTTAAACATTAAAATATTCGTCGCTAATGACTACACTGTAAATATTGTGCATTTGTGACGAAAATTAATATATCAATTACAAAACAGTGAAAACATTCGAAGAAATATTTTTCATCTTTATGCATTTATTTAGCGAGTTCCATTTGTCATTTATTCACCATTTCGTTCGTCCCGTTAAAATATTAAATAAATACATAAATAAATAAATTTGAAAATACAGTTGCATTATTTATAAATCATTAAAATTATTAAAGAACGAAGTCAACGTCTACGTATCTGCTTTGTCTTGTAATTAGTACAGACAATTTTTATTTCGCATGAAAATCCGCAGTTTACTAATAGTATGAACAATCTATAAATAAAATAAACAGTCTACCAATGTCCAAGCTGTCGATAAAACGTTAAAAAATAAAAGAATATGTGCCTCGCATCAAGAAAACGATTCAATTTTACGATACAACTTTGATCCTATAATTCCAACAATTTAAAAATCAAGAAATATGAAATCAAGCATTTTTACGTAAACGGTAGTTTTAGTGTTAAACGCGATCCAGACAATTTCCGCGATCGGTGGAAAAATGAAGAAAGAGAAGGGCATGGCGAAGTATGCGAGGGACCGAGCGATGGAGAAAAATTCAACGTCGAAGCGATTTCGAATGGCATCCGACGCGACATTATTTGCGCGATCGTTTGGGCTTCGTCGTTCGTTCCTTTCTGTTTCCTTTTTTTCCCCGCTGTTCGTCTACCCCGCGGACAACGGCGGACAAGCAATTCATCGGGGAATGAATTTTTTGCGAGCGCAAATTGCCGTCTCTCCTGCCTCGAGATTTTCGCTTTCGGGTGCAAAACGTATTCGTACACTGTGATTAATAATCTGTGGACAACCCCTATGCAAATGAAGAGCTCCGTACGGTGGTCTATGGTAATCGGAATGAGACTGAAATCTGTTTACCTTGCTATGAATTCTATTGAAGCTACGGGATCATTTTATTCGTCCTTTCGCGAATTTTTATGAGAATGTTGAGAAACTTCTTAATTATCTTGTATTTTTAAGGTAATCTTAGATCTGATTTTGCCTTTTATATTTTGGAAAGCATGAACGGTCAATATTTTTAGTGTAAGTGTTAGCCAAATTGAGAATCATATTCAAATGTATTCCTTTATGCATTTATGCAACTTTATATGAAACAGTCAGTAGAAATAATATTATTTTCAACTTACCAAAATTATTAACAGAAGAAATACATTTTTATTGTACCCCTGCTTCTCATAATTACACCCTCCATGTTTATGCAAATATAAAAGTATTCCAACTCAATTGTAAGGAACAAAAATGAGATAAAAATGTATTTTCTCTTTTATTAATTTTAATAAGTCGGAAATAATGTAACAATGTTCTCGAATTTGTCTAATGTCTTCAAGAATTTGTATTTGATAATAGTACAATTTATTTTGCCCACCTAAATGCACTTTTTTTTAAATTATAGTAATACGCGAAGATTGGAAAATCATTTCGTTGACATAAAAATCGTCGAATCTTGATTCTGTGAAGAATCAAAGTGTCTAATAAAAGATATTAAACTGCCAATAACTTTTTTCGCAGCAATTACGCTAGATAGTCGAACGCAATTCATCGAGATGCTCGGGAAGAAAGCTAAATTACAGGAATTAATTAAAGAAGAACGTTTCTCGGGACGGTGGCAGCGGTTGGTACAGATAACAAGGGGACGTAAATTTTTATAAAAATGCATTAACGAGGAGCATTTCTCAAGACAGCAACCAGCGCAACCAGCGCCGTCGAGCACCGCTGCGTATCGTCTCCAGTTTCGCATCAATTCTGGCCGTGCTTTACTCGAACTTCCGCGGACGATCGTTAACGACCGTTACAAAATTTAATTGCTGTAGAATTTCTCGTGATTAGACACGGAGTTTCATTACGTTGTAAAGTTGATGTATTCGACGCATAAAATTCGCTAAGAGAACTGCGGACGCAGAGATATCTGTTGCTAATATTGTACTATCCTTTCGGTAAAGAAATCATTTTCTATGTTGACTCTTCTCTCTCTCTCTCTCTCTCTCTCTCTCTCTCTCTCTCTCTTGGTGCGAGCAGCGGTAATTAGCAAAGTTTATACATTTATGAACACCGGACGAACAGGAAAATAATTACTTATTATTTACATGCATCTAAATAAATTATTTCAAACAATAAAAGTCATTTCTCATTTATAAATACAATTTCGATTGTTACTTATTAATTGTCATTTAACTGCTTATTATTTATTTGGAGTTGTTGAGTTCACGAGAGAAGATGCAAGTTCCTCAATAATAATAAATGGAAATTAATATTTATTACGCGATGAACGGAAAAAGACACAAAAATTACTTAGTCTATTTGCTTTTCATCTAAATCCAAATGAAAAATAACATTTGATTTGCAAACAAGAAATAATACATAAATTATTCGTGGAATTATACGAATGATTCTATAAGAAAATAAGAAATTAACTTATTATTCACAAATGAAATATCAATTTAATTTGTTACTTATTATTTCCAATAAAATTTCTCCAATTCTAATGGAAACCGGCGTGTTATACCCGAACGATGATCCCGAGATCTGAGCTCTCGAATCTAAATCCCGTTTTTCTTCGACGGGATTCGGTCACGCTCGATCGAGCTCGCTATAGCACTCGTCTCCGGCAAACGAGGGGACGTCGGGACGGGATTCTTCGCGGGCCAACGTAATTTCAGTAATTACGATGACGTCGTGGACGGGTTGAGCGAACGACAACCGCGATGAATAAGCCCGGTTTTGTGAAAAAATAACAAAGTTGTGACAAAATAAGCGAAAAATAGGAAGAACGTGGTATGTGAACATTTTTGAACCTTGAAAATCGATGTTAGGTTTGAAATATTTCAAGAAGAATGTGATTTACCCGATACCAGGTACTGTTGGAACTTGCAATAATTCTAATTATGCATATTTGTTAACCTATTTGTGCAAACCAACAGGCATCTTATCAGTACATAAATAAATAATAATAATTACTATTCGTTAAAAATGATTCTATCTATTGATTCATTTATTTATTTGCTCACACTATTCGAATAAATTATTCCATCTACTTATTAGAATAAATTATTGCATGCAGTTATTCGAATAATTCTTTATTTACTCTTTATTCATTCTTTATTCATTCTTTATTCATTCTTCATTCATTCTTCATTCATTCTTCAATCATTCTTTATTAATTCGTTATGCATTCTTCATTTATTTTTTATTAATTCTTTTTTCATTCTTCATTCATTCTTCATTCATTCTTTATTCATTCTTTTTCCATTCTTCATTATTAAATTCTTTATTCACTTATACTCTTTAATACTTACTTACTGCTACTCGTTTATACACTTTACTACTCGCTTATACTCTCTGCTATTCATTTATACTCTTAACTACTCGCTTATACTCTCTGCTATTCATTTATACTCTTTACTACTCGCTTATACTCTCTGCTATTCGTTTATACTATTTACTACTCGCTTATACTCTCTGCTACTCGTTTATACTCTTTACTACTCGTTTATACTCTCTGCTACTCGTTTATACTCTTTACTACTCGCTTATACTCTCTGCTACTCGCTGAGAAAGAGAGATGACCTCCGGAGAAAGTCTCCGCGCGTCCACGTATCGAGCAAGAGCAACGATGCGCGAGAAACCTCCGTTGCATACGAACGTCGCAAAGATTAATCTCTTTCTCATTCGCGTATCTTGCTCTCGTCCATTTCTGTATTCCTAGCCGGTGCTCGCTCTAGAACGTTATCTGGCGAGCTTTATCGTTTCAATGGCATCGATTGTCGCCGGCGGGACGAGCTTTTTTTTTCATCGCCGCTTTATCGCTCGATTGTTCATTCGCGGGCGTTACATCAAGAGGATTTTCTGGTATCTCGGGGACTAGGAACATTCGTTTCTTGATTTATCTATTTTCATCGTTCTATGTATTGGTAACTAACGTAGTTAACCATGGCACCGATGGCTTAGTATTGCGATAAACAATACAATGTAGACTGCGAATTTTTATGCAAAATAAAAGTTGTCGACGAATCAAGTATGATTTTCTTTCTTTCTTCGAACGTTTTAATAAGCTGTAATTAGTACACCAACACTCTAAGTTGTACTTAATCTTCTCAATGCTTCCAGTTCCATCTATTCGTTTTGCTATAAATGTATAAAATCCGCTGTCCAATAATGACGATTATTATATAATTATTATTATATAATGTAATTATAATATATAATTATTATTATATAATGTAATTATAATATATAATTATTATATAATATAATTATACAATTATATTATATAATTATTATATAATATAATTATACAATTATATTATATAATTGTATATAAAACCGTGGAGTTTACGAATTCGTGACAAAAATGAATAGATGGAATTAAAAATTGTAAAAACACAATATACAGGGTGAGTTACTGCTTCAGATTACGAACGAATTCAAGAGCAAAAATCACGCACGGGGAAAATCGAGCGGTGAAAGAACGAAAAGGAGGAACGATACTTTTACTCGCGAGTTTTTTAAGAAGAATTCTACGTCGGCGGAGTACAATGGTTTGCGGAAGAACCAGCGGTGAACCGGAGCACAAACGCCGGGGACGTGGAAAAGGGAATCAATAATAAACTGGCATGGTGCCACCGACGGTAATGCGGATGTATCCTTACTGATACGTTCAATCGAAGGAAATTCATCCTACTTTCCGACGCTCCATATTCACCCGCTCGATACCGACGGCAAATTAAAAAAAAAAAAGAGAGAAACCCCACCCGACGTTTGCGGGATGATCAATCATTCGTAAATGAACCGATAACGCCGGTATATTCCGGGACGAGTACGCGATATCTATCGCGATCGGGAATACTTACGCCGATCGGAAACAGAGTTGGGAACAATTTTATTCGGATGATGGATGAGAGACTAACGAATCAAATTTTATTCGACATTATTGAAAAAAATGCCCAATCGGGGGCAAATTTATCGAGATACGAATTTATCCGAAGTGGATTTTACTCGATTAAGAATTCATTCGAGTAACATTTTATCATTATATTATATCATTATAATGTCATTGTAATATTTATCATTATAACATTGTACCAAGTAAAATGTTATTCCAATAAAATGTTATTCAAACGAATTCTTGTTCAAATAAAATCTTACTCGAATGGATTCTTATTCGAATGAATTCTTATTCAAATAAATTCTTATTCAAATAAAATGTTATTCGAGCGAATTCTTATTCGAGTAAAATATTATTCGAGTGAATTCTTATTCAAATAAAATATTATTCGAGTGAATTCTTATTCAAATAAAATGTTATTTGAATGAATGCTTATTCAAATAAAATGTTATTCAAACAAAAAGCTATTCGAATAAGATTTTGAATAACATCTGATTCGAACATTTTATTCAAAGAACATTTTATTATTATATAATATAGAATATATAGTATATAATGTTATAACGATATTATAACGATAAATACCACAACGATATTTATACTATATGACATACGATAACTTATTTGGAGTGAAAATGTCATCGAGTGCAAAGAGTTAAGTTTCATTCATGTAATACACGTAGTTTCAAAGGGCGAAGCAAATTATTTCGATGAAGGTTAACAAGATATCGCCGCGATGTGTCGTTAATAAAAGCAAAATGAAGATGAACGAAGATAATCTTCATTGGTCTTAATTAATGGACTCCATTAATGGACTTTATCGCGTACACATACGACGATATACTTAAAGATAACATTGTATAGTACAAGTTGTTTTCTCTCCTCTTCACAGTGTCTTTTTTCAAAATAGAATACGCTGCAGATAATTTGTATCGTGCTTCATAAATTGTAGTACGAATGACAAAGAATTGATTTAATTTGTGATTTAATAAACAGCTTCGGCGAAGGAATAAATCACAACGTATCCACGAAAGCTGTAGCAAATCAGTATATAAATTTTAGATGTGCATAAAACAACTCTCATTGTCTGCGCGTAATGAAAACGTACAAGGTTATTTCTCTCGCTTTAAACAATATAACCGTGACAGTGATTAAAACGCTCGGGACGCCGCGGAAATATTGTTTATCGCATAAACACGTTAATTGATGTGCGCGAGTTGCACTTTTTTTCGCTTGATTGAGGACGTCGGCTATTTTATTCGTTGCTATTCCACGGTGATAAAATATAAACTGCTTGATCGCGAACATTTATGCTTTTATCAGATTTGTTCAAGAGGGTTCATGGCATTTTAAGTGCAACGCATACTCGCTGCTGCACGGTCATCCGTCATTCGTTATATCATCCGGAACTAAGAGAAACTGATTCAATAACGCGAATAACGAGTTCGATACACAACGGAGTGTGATCGATCGTGAAAATTACAATGTTTTCATCGAGAAATGTGACTCAGACAACAATGAAAATTTCGTCCTGATTCAATGACGTGAAACTGATTCGTTCAATTTTCCAATATCCGACTGTGAATTTTATTCGTGTGCAACAACGATGGATAAATAAAATATAAAATATGAATATCTTCGCAGTTTTACATTCCGCTAACCAATTTTTGCCAGGAATGCATGAAATTTAACATTAAAGAGCAATTTAAAACTGCAAAATAATAATCGTTCGCATCTTCCTTTCATTAATTATTTTAACAGCTTAAAAATAACACATTGACTGTTTCAAATTCATTTAATCCTCCTATTATTCCAAATTGCAACCACTCGATTTCGCCAGTAAAGAAATATATTCAACAGTGTTTAACGGAAGCAGCTTCGTGTCTTCGATAATTGTGAAATAAAAAATGTGAAATCGACAATTATTCGATGGCGAAGGGTAGGTTATTTTTCTATATTATTTTCTATATTATTCTATATTAAAACAGCTGCAAAATACGTAGAAAAATTGAAGCGCAAGAATTAAAATGGATTCGTTAAACGACTGCATAAGATCATCAATTGCTTCCAACGCTAAAACAAATATATTCAATGAACTCCCGTTCTCAAAATTCACAACATGAGCACAGATCTCCACGGACAACCAGATCTGACGATAAAAACATTTATTATCGTGATAGAACTTGCTCTTCCAGAACTCAGGGACTGGTATCACCTGGTAGATATCACCAGGGTAGGTATCATCAGGGTAGGTGTAACCTGTACCCGGGTCACAGCCGATCCGAAGGCGAAGAATCTCGTCGGCGGGACTCGACGAGATCATCGATACCATCTCCTTGGTACAGTCAGTCATCGAGCGAGGGTTGCGCAAGGTTATTGACATTGAAGGAAGCGAATCGATACGCGCGAGAGAGGCGGCTGAATGTCTAGTCACGGAAGTAGAATTACTGATTGCCTGCATAAAGCCTATTGTGTCAGCGGGTCTCGTTTAAATATAGAGTGTCGAAGAAGCCCGAGAGAGTTCGACTCTCCCGGCTCGTACCTTGGGAACACGTATTAATGCGGCGGAAGGTGCCTAAAGCGGTCGAAAGGCTTTGAGTCTACGGCGCTAGACCGGCAGAGTCTACCCGCCTCGTTATCGACGCCAGTCTACTGCTCTATTCGCCCTCTAGCAAAGTAAGAGCCGGCGGAGTTGATAGTGGCTGCGGGCTGGAAATCGCCTCTTCTCAAACCGAGTTTCCCTTGTTTCGTTCTAGCCGCCCAGGTGCTGACGATGCGACGCGGCGATAGATCGTGATCCCGTAGATCGATCATCCGGAAACTTCCGAACGCGCTTCGTCGACGAAAAATATCGCCACGGTGGTGGCGATTGCGAGCGAGACTGGACTGATAGTTGACACTGGATCCACGGGACTCGTCGAAACGACGGGTCGGTAATTTTTGAATTGACGATTATTCAGATTGTAAAGACACGTCTGCGAGTTATTTATGCGATATTTATTCAATAACGATCGTTAAAAATCGGAGTACATTTCTTATTATTACTTTCGTGAGCTAATGTAAAACAGCTGCTTCCTGCGCTCTGTAAATCTAGTGTTAGACATTTGAGCGACGAGAAAAAATAGAATATTTATGTGTTGAATTGTTTCGAATTTATCTAAGATCATTTTAGTCGAATATTTCATTCGAATAACGATTATTCATTATTCTTCGCAAATTGTTCTATCTATTTACTCGAATGTGGAGTAAAATTAAATGGTGAAGAGTAAAATAAAATAGTCGCATATATATATAAAATAATTGCATAGTTGAATAATAATTCTCGACTGTTTTTGTGTTCAAGTAATTTTGTAAGAATATATTTATACGGATACAATTTCAAATATAAAAATCACGGGCAACGCTCGAATAAATTACATTGCTACTGCAAGTATTCTGATAAAAAAAACTTCGCAAAATCCGAACGAATTCAAAACGGAGAAAGAATAGATTTGGTGCTGAACGGAACCATCGCATTCTCCTCACAGCTGCATAAAATTTGCAGTCGGATACGAAGCAGCGTCTTCCGAATACATATTTCGGCACTGCTTTTCATCGAGCTGCAACGGTATATATTAACTGCTGTTGCATATTTCCAGCGTCTAACTTGACGGGAATGAAATTAGGATTCATAGACTGTGAATAAATCGCGAAATTACGGGATTACCGCCGTAATTGCTCCACAGGTGGGACCGGCGATCGGCGACGGATTGTTGCGGCATAAACCGAAGCGCGGATAACTCGGCGAACTTTCTACGAGGTAACAGAAGGAAGTCGGCTGATAAGGTACCACGGGGGAGGTTCGAATCGATTAACATGTAAAGAGCGTTTAATGAGGCCGAGGCGATTGGGAAAACTGAGCGCAAACTCGGTTCAGGGTCATCCGAAGGTCGTGCCTATAGAGGTCGTTGAATTCGCCTTGACAAGAACTGCGATAATAATATGGTAACAATCAAGCCGACCTCGAAAGGATTAATTGTAATTGTGTGTAAAATTGTATGTATGAAATAACTGTATATTATTGTAATATGTATTTGTAATTGTAATATGTATACATTGTATGTATAAAATGCTTATATATAATATTGTAAATTATGTAATTTTGGGATTAGTATATAACATTTATTATATATAATATATTATATATAACATTATAGTATATAACTTACAATTGATGTGATATGATACCAATATGACTTCATTTTGTTACGTTTCGTGTCCCATTCAATGCAACTGACTGACGAATCGGAGAAAATGCACTTTTGAAAGAAATTTTGTTTAATTATTAGAAATAAAGCTATGCAATTGACGCTACGCGTTCCTCATAGCGAAAGAACTGGCCTTTCGAATGTTTCAAACGAGACTTAGCAGTCATGGCAGTGCTCCTCGATATTTCTGCTTCATAATGTTCCGGCTGGTGTCGCGACAAGTTCAACGACCTACCGTACCCACTATAACCTTAAGCCTTGAAATAACATGAAAATAATTTTAAACAAAGGAAGCGGGGCTTCCTCGGCCCATAGCGATCGGTCGCCAGGATTTTTCAATCAGTCCGGCACAATATTGACGATCGAGATCGAGGTGCCTCGGTCGCCCGGCCACCGACGGCTAATGGATAATAAAGGTAAACCGGCGGGGCCGCGTGTGTACACAGCGTGTTCCGGGGTCTAAGTACGTGTGTATATGTAAATTGTACACACGGGCGTGTAGAATGATGCGACTAGCTTGATTTCTGCGTGGCACCGCTAACGATAACGGGACTTGCGTCAACATCGCTCGCACGGGGCTCTAATAATGACTTTCAGTTTTCAAAATGGCCGCCGCACGCGCCTACACCATTGTGCCCCGTGCAACAGGCGCGCCCGACTATTTTTACTCTTGCTTTTATAATTAACACACCGCGGCCGACGCGACGCGACGGTGTGAAATTACGACTGCGTGTAAGTACGCTGTAACTCATTGCCCGCTGACGTAACATTACGTCCTTTCGTAAACCGGCCGAGCGACACCACACACGCACACACACACACCGTTCCCCCGTATCTCTCTGCCTAATTGCTTTTAATAATTACGCTCTATTATAAGCTGCGGCCGAATGCTATTGACGCAACGATACGGCCTTTTATTAAGCCGCGCGTCGATAGAGCGATACGCGATTTGATATGGTCACCCGTGACATATTGTGTTCTTTTAATGGGCTATAACTGGCCGGGCTGACGGAATATTACGTCGACGAAACTGCAGCTGGCCAACGATAATACGATATTAGATACTGCTTCGAAAGATTGTGGAAGCGATAGACAATCTCGAAAGTGCACACGGATCAATGATCAGGAACGACGGTCGTTTCTGATTTGATAATTGATAGCTTTTTTGACAGCTGTGTGTTTAGGTATGATTGGGTGGTTTACAACTAAACCGCGGATTTTATGCGTTTACGAGAAAAAACGAGTAGGTGGAGCACAAAAACAGAAAATGGGAAAGATAAACTTAACTTTTTTATTTCGCTTCTATTTGTTGCATTCCAGATAGAGAATTTTTATTTAGCACAAAGATTTGCTAAGACAATTGTATTTATTTTGTATTTATCGTATTGTATATTATATTATATTATTTATTATATTATTTTGTATTTATTTAGTCAACGATGGGGGCAACAGTGATCTTAAATTCGTCCAGTATCTTCACAGTTTTGTATTCATTTTTCTCATAACTGCTTAAAATCCGCAGTCTAACTTCATTTAGAAATTTTTCTCAACATAATTTCCTACGCACTTCTAAACGCATTCAGTTTTCTCGAGTTTTTTCATTTTTCTTCCTCGTTGAAACATATCGAAACGAGTTGAAATAAATCCAGGTTACGTCAAATGCAAGTTTCTTTCTTTTTCGAACAGATCTCCAACATTTATCCGACGTATTTTCTCAGCTTCGCGTATTCAATTCATTTCATTTCTACGGCAAATCCTTACAACCCGGCAGTCTAATTGCGAAATTCGAGCGCCATCGTTCCGAGAGACGAATTTCTGAAATGATATTACACATATTTCCGTAAACGACAGCAGGCTGCAGTAAACAGCGCCGCGCGGTACTCGGTTCGAAGCGGCTTTCAGTTTCCGAGGATCGAAGAAATTGCCGAGCATGAAAGTGCCAAGAACTTTTCGCGCGTAATTGCACCGGACATCTTACCGGTTTTTCGCAAAATCAATTAACCCGCGACAGGTATTGGATAGCCCGGCGAGTAATATCGGCTTCTAACCGGCCGGGCAGGGCTCCGAGATAAATTGTTTCCAGTTTGATTTCGTTAAGAAGCTTACCGAGCGGTGTAATAGAATCGCGGAAACCACTGGACGCTGTATAAATTCATTACACCGAACGGCAACACCGCGGCAAATTAATTTACCGACGCACAAGCGAGACCAATGGGCATTATATTATCCCGCCCATCGAACATTAACAATCACACGCTACAATATTGACAACGCACACGATTTGTTGCTACCTAGCGAACTGTAACGTATAGCGTTTTCTATCAGCACTTTTTATTATTAGCGAAAAAATATTTTCTGATTAGAGTAACATTTCTTGTGCCCGATTTTTATATTAAGAGAATTACGACAAAGCATATTAGCAGAGAGTGAGAAATGAAATTCATTTTCTAATAATACTTGTGGATAAGCGTGTAATTATAAAACATGAATATTACACACAGTAGAAGAACAAATATTCAATTTACAACATTGATGTTGAAATAACTTAATTCCAGAACTGCTCCTTAACAATTATAAAAATCACTCTAACTACTACAATAGCAGCAGCTAATTTTGTTGCGCGTTAAAGTTAAGACTTTACACAATCGTACCAATTGAATTACATAATTCCACTGAATAAGTATTAGAAATTAAGGAAAAAAAAATAGAAATATTAAACGACATATAAGTGAAGAAAAATGACTACCATCAAGATATAATTTGGCACAATTCAAGTACATACCTGGCACCCTTACCCCGCCAGCAAATGCTTAAATTACGAAAACAACAGCACGTGTTAACGATTAATAAAAACGACGAATAAAAACGAACAAAAATTATACCACACTGTAACCGAAATATCCAATTAACTATCTGTACTCGTTCAATTCATGAAATTAACGTAACTTACGAAACAGGGCTTTTTACCGCATCCGGATGCCTCTTACCACATAGTGCGCCATAAGAATTTGTAACGACACCATGCTCACAGGGAACGCGCGTTAAGATGGACGCTGAGACACCGGGATTACAAAAACTTCGCGGGCGGTGTCGTTCCGAAAAGTTTCGCGGCGAACGTATCCGTTAATTGTGCCGTAAACCGTGACGAGCCGTTTTCGCGGTATTGCAACAAACTCCTCCATTAACATAATACCGGAAGTCATCTTTCACCGGCTTACCGGCCTCCCGTTGCAGACGGCTCGAACTCCCTACCCCCGAAGGGCTCGATTTAATAAGGGCGAACGGTGAACGATTTTAACGAAGCCGTTCCGATACCGCGCGCGCGGAATTTTCCATTAACTCTCGCACTCGTCGATACACCCGCTCGTTAAATTATATTCCTCCTTTTTTGTCTGCGCCTCGTATCGTCGCGTGCACGCTCGTCTTTCATCCGTTCCAAACTTTTCTCCCGCACGCGCGCATCAACGATAGCAATTCCGCGATTTCGTTGACCCGTGAGTCACCGTTTCCCTTCGGTCTCCCACAGCGAGAAACGCTTTCTACGATTCCGATGCATCCGGAACGATAAATATCGATTTCGGACAAACCGTCGACGCTCGCACGCGCGATAAGCGCGTACCCGAACTTATCATTATAGCAACATAGATAAACATATAATCCGTATTTTATAATCGTAGCGCTAAACGTGACTAACGTGTGCTGCTTTATGAAAATGATAAGATTACAGCATAGTCTACCGTACAATTTCGAAACATTTAAGAATATCGGTACACTATTTTTAGATGTTAAACGTTTATGTGCTTTTAACGGATAATTATGATTTTTTTTTAACGAGCCTCGCGTTAAGCAGCTTTACCTATAATCAGCTGTTTCGCAGGCGAGTCTATATTTATCGGGTCGTTACAAAAGTAATTTCAATTTTATTTCAAGCTGTCTGTTTAGAAAACTGAAATTACTTTTGCAACAATCCAGTGGTTCCACGCGAACGCGACCTTCGTTAGAAAAATTTCCGCGATCGAATGAAAGTTTCGTGCGTTCCCTCCCCCCGCTGCGGATTATCCAATTAAACTCGCGACTTCACTCGAGCCGGTTTCACGTTCGGGCCCAGACGTTTCTTTGTTCGCGTGATAACACAGGGCTCGTCGCGACAGCGACACGACGGTTTCCTCTCGCGGTGGCAATAATTTCGCGGCGCCTCTCTCGTCCGGGAAAACGATGCGCGGCGGTCTCGTCATCGATGCATGCGATAGTCCGAACGATTTACATATCCGATCGCCGATAACGACGCCGATCGCTCGCCCTTTTCCCGTCCTCGCGTGCTGCGCGATAAACATCGCGACGATTCGATCGAACGATTAATCGCGTTGCAAGATTCGAGGACGGACGAACGTCTCAACAAGTGTAAATTGTTATCGGTTTCGAAGCACCTAGGAGTGACGATATACTTGTAATCATAACAATGTTTTTTTTCGATAATGGCTACATTATATTCTCTGATAATTCTTTTGAAATCGAATGTCGTCTGTTAAGAATTTCTTGAAAAAATCGCTCGAGAACGATTCGATAATAAACGGTAATCTATGAAATTATTTAGATTGATGTAATGCGACAAGTTCTTTTGAAATTATTATTTGAAAGAAAATTGTCGAGCTTCTCTCGGGCACAGATCAGTCATCGAAAAGCTTATTGATAAGCTTCCGGTAAATAAAGTGGTAAGTAGACTGTAGATTATGCATTAATAACAGAAATGCATAGGTGAAATATAAAACTAAAGAAACATTAGAAGAAGTTGTTACTTATTAATTTCTATTAATTTCAATCCATCGCAGTTATTGAAAGAGAAACGTCATTTTTATCTAACTTCTATTTCCTATGATTAACGCAGACAATTTTTATTTCGCGTGAAGATCTATAGTGATAAGGCTGCGAACGATCGCGATATCTAATTGTAGAATAAACTTGTAAAATTCACGGATGGATTATATTAACTGCACTCTGTTACGTTTGTCGATCTATGCGGCAAGCATCGTCGTTTGTGATTATGTATCGACGTGAAATCATATTTATTTAATGACGACGGTACAACGTCGACTGTGTCATCACAGTGTTTTCTTCCTTCTCTGGCAATACTTGTTGCATTCATTTGGATAATCAAAGAGACCATATCCAGATATTTCGTGGAATTTTACTTCTGCGTCGCGATAAAATGAATTCCAGCCGTGTACCGTTCGCAATATGTACACGTGGAGAGGGCCATTGTACGCATTCACGCCGCAATAATTCACTTGTTCAATCGTCCCGCCAATGAACAATCAACTTCAATTTTCTGGGGAAAGTATCCATCGAATATTCAAACTTTTATGCATACGTCGAGCTCCGTGACGACTGAAGAGCAATAGCAATGAAAGTATCGCGAAATAAATAACGAAGTCCTTTGTTTTATTTCACGGAATCGCGACGTCTCTGTGAAATATTTTTAATTCGTTTCAATCAACGAACCGATCCAAATGATCTTTCCTATGGTTACTGAAATCGGAAAAATGTGTCCGTAAGAAATTTTGCGATAAGCTCTTCTTTGTGCTTTCTCTATCTTATCAATTGCGAAATACATGATTAATTCATATCTAATAGCATTAACCCTTTGCGCTCGAAGCTATTTTAACTCTAAATATAAAATCATTTTTCTAACTTATAGTATTTCTGTTATACGTGACAAAATGCATTTTACGCGCATGAAATTGACTCTTGGGACTCGCGCAATAATTGCACTCTTAGCAATCGTTTAAATCAAAATTTTGTTAATACAAAAATTATCTTGAAACGTGATATAACAAATTTTAGTGGTGCCTCAGAGTCACCACTCGAGCGCAAAGGGTTAATGGTTTAATAATAGCTCGATGGTTTAATAATAATCTAATATTATATTCACTGTGTATAAATTATTGTATTCTATTTGAGTTTAATGGAATACATTTTATTCTATCCTATTTTATCTTATTTTATCCAAAGAAATAAGGAACACCATCGGATCAAATTGATAAAGACTGAATAAAATGTCGAACGAAAGCACTCTCCGATTTAAGTAAACCCAAAACTCGCAAATCGATCGGGAAATTGCCGTACGACGAGCAATTTTCAAAGTGTGCTTTTCGCGGCGAAACAAGAAACGTTCGAAACGATCGAATCCCATAAACGCCGAAGATTTCCACGGGAAATTCGTTCCCCCTTCCCCTCCCCCTTATCCTTGCGCCATTCAAATACATGAACGACCTCCGGTCGGTCCAGCAGTAAACACAACAAAAGGAGGAAAAAGAAATACAAACAAAAGCGATCGAAGTCCTCGTCATTGTCGACGTTTCCCGTTCTCGAAGCACAGAAAATCCCGCGTGCGCTAGATGGTTCGATGGATAATGGTTTTTCGCATTTGCCGGACGGAATCAATCGCTCTGTGATCGCGCGATCGTTTCCGGAAGCGTTCGTGACGTTCGTCAACCGCGGCTGACGGACGCACAAAGCGGATTCGCGAGCATACGAGCAAAAATCAATCTCTCCGCTGAGTCGCAGAAGAAAAATCCCGAGGTCATGGAACCCGTCGTCGTTGCGGAACGTCGAAACATCTATGCCTGCCTGCCGCTCACCTGCTCCTCCATTTTTCCGGATACAGTGGCTCCACAAATTGTCGATACTTGAACTGGTCCGATTTCCTAGAAACAAGTCACGCAAAAATAAACCTGGACTTATTTTGATTTCATTTTTGCTTCCCTCGATTTCCGATATTTTAACGGAACGAACTTTTTGCGTTACACACAAAGCTGGAACAGAAATACTAAACCGTGGATGTTTTTGCGAAATAAAAATTGTCTGAAACGATCGTGAGGGAAATAAGTCTGGTAAAAAATGTGTTTGCTCTTTCAGTATTTTTAATACGTTATTTTTAATAATTCAGTATTTTTTAACACTTTGACGGCCGCGGCGAACACCTCGAAAGTTTCAGAAAATTAAAGTATTTTATTCAGTGAAATATAAAAGTTGCACAGTAAATTTATGTGGCAAGCATTACTTTTCCAACATTCTTATCTGTTGCAAATTTTTATAAAATTAAGAAATCATAATGGACAAGCGAAGAATGACTCTGTCACCCACATGTGGGTGTCGCGGCGGACAAAGTATTGATAGTGTAATTATAATACACATTTTTAATACTGCAATTATGATATACATTATTAATAATATAAACAGGACAAATTTGGTCAATAATATAATTATGATGCATTCTTCAGAAAGCTACGCTGAATCGATTTTTATAATTCAAAATTTCGCGAAGTCACGTATACGTGACTCTGGCCGTCAAAATGTTAAGAAAGACATTCTTAATATTTCTCTAATTTTTTTAAAGGTCGGTATTCGACATTGTAATTTTTATCAAAAATGCATAAAATCCACAGTCTAATAATAACTGTCGAACAAACAAGCAAGAGCAATGCCTAAAGTTGCAAAATCGATGATGTTATCTTAATTCGATAAATTTTTATTTTTATAAATTTTATATTTGACGATTAGCTGTTACGAATTTTGTCACAGAAAATTCTAGATTTTCAATTTACGACAACTTTGATCTATTTTAATTTCGCAAAAACGTTTCATACAAAAATAAACTCGAACTCGTTTCGAAGCATCAAGCATCTGCCTTCGCACCTCATCGTTCATTTTATCGGAACATGCTTTTACATGATAATAGTAAACGGCGAACGGAAAAGATAGATTCACTCATAAATTTTAGAAACAGCACGTGTCTAAAAATATTGGAAAATGTTCGCTACACGTATAAAAGATGGATCGTTTCAATCCGCCTTTTTTTTCAAATCTGCGAGCTATTAAAACGCGCGAATTCGCTCAAGATCGAATTACGCGCAAAATCTATCGACGCACTGGCCGCATGACACGCGCCGATGCACCTGTGACGATGATGCATCGTTGCATTCTGTTTCGTTGCCGTTGCAAATTTTTGCTAATTTGCTACGACCATAACCATGGCTCGCGTTTGCTGTTGGTTTTAGTTATTAGCGAATGGAGATTAAAATTCGAGCAATTAGAACAATACTAGAGCATTATTTACGTTTACGATCACCGTTCGGGAATGTTTATTCTCATTCAACAAACATATTGGTATAAATGGTAAATTTTATTTTGTTTGTTCATTTTATGTGTCTCGTAACGTATCCACGTAAACAACCGCGATCGAAAAGTCGCCTCGTTAAATTGTTAACGATAACAATTGCTTTCGGTCGATATTTACTGAAAATACAAATCGTCTGCATTAATTACAAAATACGGAAACGAAGTAAAAGTTTATTTCTCTCGTTAACGTTTGGACGACGGATCATTTTTATAACTGGTATTGACGATGTTTATAACAATTCTGACTTTTATTCAGCAATTTTTCCTAAACATATTTTTGAAGATATTTCTTGCAGCTTAATTAGCCTTTCCGTTGTTCCTAATGTAACAGCAATTTTTATTTCATTTAATCGTCGAAAATTGAGTAATTAAGTGAACGATTTAAATACTTTGCGTCAAAACTGATACAGTCGAGGGTTAACGGAATCAATAAATTGAACGTAATCTGCTCACTTTCTTTTTAATTTCTAAAATCTATAGTCTAATGGCATTAACAAGAGTTTCAGTCCGACTGTAATACTTCTATAAAAATATTTAGATGCTTTCTTCAATAAAACGAAATTTTTTGACATTATCGTTATTATAGCTACCATACCGACTTTATTACGCAATCATTGAATAGCAACACTGCACAAGAATGGGGCACAGGCGCCGAGATTGGTTGAAACGTGACCCAAAATTTTTATTGCACCATCGCCGCGCCAGAAATGCAATTTCTTCTCTGACCGGGATAATTACATGTACAATATTCATGGCAACAGATTGCATGTGCTTCCGCGAATGAAATTTTGTATAAGCTAATTAAGCCCTTCTGGTTGGAAAGTAGTTCTGTTTGAGTAAAGGGACCCATTATATGCGGAAATATGAAACACCGCGGGACCGCAGCAGTTCTGCTGAAAAATACAGAAATAAAGAAATTTCGACATTTCGGAATATAGAAATTTCGAAACGTCGAGATTTAGTAACCGAGAAATTTCAGGCACCGTCTGAAATTGGAAGCCGCCCGAAAGGATCTATCGCGCGTTGCTTAATATCGCTAACGTTCGACTACACTGATTAAAATTGAAGCTGCGGAACGCACACAGACTGCATCCGGGATTCGTGGCGCAACGCCATAAAGCATATTCGTCGAGCGGAGGCGGGGGAATCAATTAAACCGTGCCCGAACACACGGCGTGGATGCACCGGAGCGACGTCGTACATCGATATAGCGATTCCGTCGGGAAATGCATCCTAGTCTGGAGGGAGATAGGGAATGCAGGCACGAACAGAGAGAAAGAGAGAGAGAGAGAGAGAGAGAGAGAGAGGGAGAGAGAGCAACAGAGAGAAAGTCAGGGAGCAGATCATCGCAGAAGGAAAAGAGAAAAAGGAGCGTAGGAGTGGGAAAAATCGAAACCGAAAATGGAGGACGAGACAGAGAGGAAGAAACTGGAAGAGGAAGAGATTTAGATTTAGATTTTTATTTAATATTATACAAATGTAAGTTAATGTTATTAGACAAACGCTCTGACAATTATATGGCATTGTATGTATCGCATTATAATGCGAAAACAGGACTGGGGAAAAAATCGATTTTTGGAATACTAAATACGGCTATAAATATTTTTATCTTCCCATGTGATGCAGAATTTGGCAAATAAGACTATAAATATTTCTATCTTCTCATATGATGCAAAATTTGGCAAATAAGACTATAAATATTTTCATTTTCAGAATTTGGCAAATGAACTATTTTCGAAGTAATAAACTCTGATCACTGTCCCCACATTCGTTCTCTATCCGGTAATGGAATTCTTGCAACGCATACCCAACACAAACACAAACCATACACACTTGCAGTACTCTCTCATGCCCGACATGACGACAAACGAACGAAGACAGAGAGAAAGTAAGCATGGAAAAAGCTGCGGAAAGATTGAAAAAGATAGTCGTGGGAGTGGAGAAAATCAAAACCGAAATGAGAGAACGAGACATAGAAGAAGAAACTGAAGAAGGAAGAAATGGGAAAGAAAGACAAAAATTCAGGAGAAGAAGAAACGGAAAAATAGATAAAGAAATGTCAAGAAAACAAAAATCAAGACAAGAAGAAACTGAAAAAGAAAGAAATGAAAAAGAAACAAAAATGCAAGAGAAGAAAGAAATGGAAAAGAAGGAAGGAGAAACTGAAAAGAAAAGAAGACGGAAAAATAGAGAAAGAGTAACGTCGGAAAAGGAAAAATGGAAACCGAAAATGATAGTACGAGACAGAGAAGCGCAAGCCAGAAAAATAGAGAAAGAGAATCGCGTGAATAAGAACAATTTAAATCGAAAATAAGAGAACGAGACAGAGGAGAAGAAACTGAGAAAGAAAGACAAAAAGAAGGAAAGAAGAGACGAGAGAGACGCAAGAGTACAGAAAAAGAAACGTATGAAAAATCGAAACCGAAACTGGGAGATCGAGACATAGAAAAGGAGACCGAGAAAGAAAGGAATGAAAGAATCGAGAAAAGAAAGGGGGGACGAGCGGGCAGAAAAATAGGGCGTCAAGAGTAACATCGAGACCTAAAAGAGGGGAAAACACGTTAAGACGGAGAGGGTAAAAAATCGACGAGGAAGGCCCGATGATACAGAGAAGGCAGCGAAAAAGATAGAAAAAGTCTGGAGAAAGATGATATAGGCAGAGAAAGAAAAGGGAGAGGATAAAAAGAGAAGACGGAGACGGCGGAGCGGTCGAAAGAGGAAAAATCGAAGCCGAAAAGCGAAGGGAGGAGAGATCGAGGCGAAGAACGATGGTAGGAGGAAGATCGGGACAGAGAGCCGGGAACGCGCATATATGCCCGGTCAAACGGGCCTCGCACTCTCCGGCACTCTTTGGCACTCTTTCCTTGGTAACGATTGCAGCTGCAACGATCGCTGATATTCCGGCCAGACGGAGCTCGCGCGTTCACGCGTGTCAATATTAAATTCGAGCGGACCGTACGCGAAATTCGTGGAATCCGTGGAAAAACATTCCAGCCGGACCGAGCGAGAAAGGGCTCGTTGTTCCCAGTTTTCGGTCCGCGTCGGGAATTCCTGATGGGGACCGGTCCTGCGTCCCTTTTTCCTCGGATCGCTCGGCTACAGATATTATACATATATCTACGGTCGTTCGATGACGTCGAACGCGTTGGTATTTACTGCACAACGAAACCAGAACGATCATTTTATTTCACTCGATTTTTGCGAGCAACGAAATTTTGGGCGTTTCATTCCCGTTGTCGGAATCTGCACTTCTGCGATCAATTATTTGTAACGTCAATTATTCACATAACATCAATTATTTAAACTTATTGGAAACTGAAAGTTAATGAAGCAACGATCGTTATCAGAGTTCTGCGACTCAAAGCGTGCCGCGCCAAAATGCAATCAAACGTCAATTTATAGCTTCGTAGTGCAGATACGTTGTTTTCGTGGGTTCGAAATGACCCAGCCGTAGAATGAGTCCAACTACTAAAGGCAACCCCCAGGGTCGATAAACGTTTCAGTGGTTACAGTAATCGTTTCGACGTTACAACGGAGTCTCTGAAATTTCGTCAGCGAAACGGTAGCACCGCGTCGTCCAAGAAAAGACGGGTCTTTCGCGTCGTTGACCCTGCTCTTCCCGCAAAAGTGTTCTCCGTGAATGCGAGACCGCTATACTTGGCGACTGCACGATATGCAAACTACCGCTCGCTTACATGAAGTTATTACCGGCGTACGCGAGAGACTGTGATGGTCGACTTCACTCGGCGGCCAAGTACTTTCCTCTCGTTTTGCATAGCGAGAGAGAGAGAGAGAGAGAGAGAGAGAGAGAAAGAGAGAGGGAGGAAAAAAATAACTCGGTGCATTACCACCGCCGACTGTTGTCCTCAGACTGTTACAGTCGGTCTTGTGAAACAAGAAATTTCAAGCGCACCGACTCCCGATACTTGTTCGCTTGAATGGCTCCACATAATTTTGCTCGGCCGATTTTACTACAAACGTTCATTCTTTTTGGCGTTTTTAAAGGGAGACGATCGAAGAGAAATTTAATCATACGGTGTAACGTTTTGTCGAGTTTGGGATACGAATTGATACATATCGCGGATTTTTATACAAAATAAACGTTTCGATAGAAAATTGCTCCAAACGTGAGTAGAAATATATATCTCTTGATAATAATTTTTATAAATTGGGGAGAATGGTAGGAACATTCGGAAATTGTCTCATCTTTTTAACTGCTTTTTTCTCAGTCTTTTTTTTTAATAAATGCATAGAGTATGCAGACATATCTTTGAATTTATTTCTTCCTAAATTGTTCTGTTTAAAAGACGATTTAAGTAGCAACGAAAATATTAATAATTCGATGTTTCCAGACGTATTAGCGTTGAAACAGGAAATTGGCACTTCGAGAAATTGTCTGAAAGATTGAAAGGTGGTAACGAATTTTTCTTTCTAATTGTTTTACACACATCGAACATTCTTTCACGCGCGTCTGGTTTCCCGTCGCGCTTACTCTTTTTCGCTTATTGTTGTATGTTTTGTCGCATGTTCCCTTTTTACGCTGGCAGGCTCAACTTACGCGGTAGAAAACCGCGTGAAACAAAACAACGTGCAACGTGGTATCGCGTAGATCGAGGAACTGGTGTGCTCCTTTCGGTGTAACGCTAACAATAAGTTAGCACATTGACTACCGAACGATTTGCATATACACACATACCGCGAAAGGGTTCGCAGTTGAACAAGTTTCCCGAGAAATCGTATATTACGGCAACGATACTTATCAACCAAAATGCTTCTGCTCTGGTAAAGTTTGTTATCTCCAAAATTAACAGAGATATTCAAACGCCAAGATTTACCGGACAAATATTTATCTAAGATAACTATCCAAATGAATACTTTTTATTCGAGTTAACGATTATTCGTTACAGATTATTCTATCTATTTGTTCGAATAATTCTTTAGTAATATAAAAGAAAGAAATTTATAAACACTATGAAAAAACACTTCATATCGTATGATTTTTATTCAATTCGATTATTTTCCATGCGAATTCCTGCACCAATAAATCCTTATTCGAATTTTGTATTCGGATAAATTTTTGTCTAGATACATTTTTTTATTCCATTGGATATTTTAAACTCTGATTTAAATACAATTGCAGTTTTGAATTAGCAAGTTATATGACAACCGCTGGCATTAAAAGTTTCGCAACCTTCCAGCGACAGCGAAGGTGTTAAAAAATTCGTTTTCACGAGCTACATAGCAGCTCGACAAGCCGGCTTTTAACGAAAGTGTAAACCGGCGTGAATAATTAATGCGATAACCTAATCGATATTCTAAGAATCGCATCGTTCGTTCGCAAGGTGCCGGCGGCGCGCGAATACGCTGCTCTCCTTCGGCTATGCACAACGACTGCATGCCGGTTTCCGTCTAGACGAGCAGCGTGCTCTAATTCGATCACGTTTTCTTTCAAATATTCACTATCTCGCCGAATCTATTTTTCAGCGAGCCGAGCGGGACGCGCTCTCTGACTTTGCACTTGCTCCTCTTTTTCATTGGCACGGTGAATTATTCGTCGCCGACTTGCGTGTCTACAAAAGGATTTTCCGTGGTGCGACCGCAGATGAAAAGAGGATCTTAGGCTTACGAAGCGTTTGCGCGTGAAACATTAACATCCATTTATACGCGAGCTTTTCATAGACCGAAAACATTCGCTCGGGTTTGTTTCAGAGAAATGCCACGCGGGCTTCCATTAACACGGCGCGGTGAACGAGGACCAATGAAAATGTATGAGGAAACGAACTTCACGGCGCGGCTCGGGTCGATCTGGACCCCGAGTAGAAACATCGCAACTAAGAAATGAATATATATGCAAGTACTATTTTTCTCAACTGTGTCATATATGCTTCATTTGAAATAGTAATTTGTTTATATATTAAATGAAATTCTAGTTGAAATACCACATTAATTTTACAAATAAATAATCAGTATTTAAAATATATATTTTATAATATGCTTCATTGAAATAAATACATTCTTTATTGTGTACATTTATATGTACACTATTATAAGCAAACAGCTGCTAAGTGTTCCAATTACAATAATTAATTGAAGAAAATATAAGAGAAAGCTTATTTCTCGAAACAATATCTGTTTGTACTTTTTCCATAGATTTACTCCTCCATCTCTCTCATAAACATTAATAGTAAGAAATAGAATTTCACATATATTAATACAAATTTAAACTCATGAAATACTACTTCAAGTAATTATTTTAATAATTTTCTTTGCCACAAGAGATAGATAACTATTTCTAGTACATGTACTTATCTCTATGTCGTTAAATAAATCCTAATATATTATTTCATACAAGAGTATTTTATTAACTATTTCCAATACTTGTTCAACTATTTTTCCTCGGGTCTGTAAATATCATAATCTAATTCTTCCATTTCTGATAATTGAGGTTTCCACACGTTTTATTCAAATCTGTAGAAAAAATGAACGTGTCTGCTTAAAAAACATGTTTAAAATAGTTGCTAAATAAAATTATAATTATATTCTCGTACAGAAAGCCCGCTCCGCTCGAATATTCGAAGATTCGCGACATCGTCGCAATAAAGAAATCCCGGGGAACTCGAAATTTCATTAAAGTTCAAAGACCAGAAATTCTTCCAAGCTGTTATCAATAAATATGTTTACATGGATTTCTTCTTCCACGTTTTACAACGATCCTATTTCACGGATTTGAATATCCGCCCGGGAGTATAAGCTCCGTGCTCTGGGATACCTAACTAAATCCTCTACCTTTATGCTTCACATTTCATCATAAAAAGATTCCAAACTCTCTATGGAGGACCATTAAAAGGATCTTAATGCCAGTCTAGCTGCGGGCTCTATTGCCTTATAACTAAGGATTATGATACCGTAGGAATACCTTGGAAATGGCCGTGAAAAAATTCGACAAACATGAGAATCGGAATTTGCATACTTAGTGCGAGCATGAAAGTCAATGTGGATCTCGGTGCGGACAGCCCCTCCCGTTTCTAAGTGAATCAAATAAGACTTAAGCATGTCGAGTGAAGTTACGATTCCTTTTATACTTTGCATAATTCTCCGTGGATTGCCTTATGCTACTTTGTTGTTGCATACGGCAACTCTGTTCACCGTATAGACGGGTTATTGAAGCGTGTGCAACATGAATTTCCTTTTGTTATACTTGTACTACAATAACTTCTGTTAATTTAAAATAATCTGCGGACATCAGAGATTTTTTAGCAATTTAGAAAATGCGTATTTCTCACAATCGAATTGCCGAGTTCTTGACGAATAAACCGTTTTATTCTGTAAATCGAATATTATGCACAACAATGGCGCTGTTATAAACTCAGTGTTCTTCTTAACAAAATAGCTGTTGAATTAAGTGCTCAACTCTTAACAAAATAACTGTTGAATTAAGTGCCCAACTCTTAACAAAATAGCTGTTGAATTAAGTGCCCAACTCTGAACAAAATAGCTGTTGTATTAAGTGCCCAACTCTTATCAAAATAGATCATCAAAATGGATCTTTTCAAAAACTTTTAAAAACAAGCTTTTCTTCACTTGGAATGATTAAATTGTGCAGTCTTGTACTCTGTACCTAAAAGTATTCTAATAAATATTCGAAAAAATCCAACTATGCAATTTTCACTGCAAGATTAAAGTAACATGTACATAATACCGAGTTTGAATGCCATTTTTCAAGCAGTGTCTAGGAATTCTGTCCAAAAAGGGGTCCACAACCGGAGCACCGTCAACGATGAAACAGTAGCATATTTCTGAATAATCCAAGAAATAGGGGAGAATAACGTTGATCTTGGGACCCTGCGAACTCGACACGAAGGAACACAAATAATCCTTAACGTAGACCGGCTAGCACACGGGAGCACAGGGGCAAGAATTACATGCGCCGTTTGCGAGGGACACTGTGCGCAGAAAGACGAGCAGCTGAGTGAATGACGTCAAACATGCTCCGGAGATCCCAGTGGATCCGAGGTCGTCCATCCGTCAGGGAATTCGTCGAGAACATCGTCGTCGTGCAACCATCTTTCCATTTACAGAGCGTTAGGATGAATTCGGCACGACTATGTCCCGCTGAGCGCTGTAATAGATCCGATAAACAGAGAGAGAGGAGAGAGAGAGGAGAGATAGAAGAGAGAGAGAGGAGAGGTAGAAAAGAGAGAGAGAGGAGAGGTAGAAAAGAGAGAGAGAGGAGATAGAAGAGAGAGAGAGAGAGGAGAGATAGAAGACAGAGAGAGAGAGAGAGAGGAGAGATAGAAGAGAGAGAGAGAGAGAGAGAGAGGAGAGAGAGAGGAGAAATAGAAAAGAGAGAGAGAGGAGAGATAGAAGAGAGAGAGAGAGAGAGAGAGAGGAGAGAGAGTGTGTGTGTGTGTGAGAGAGAGAGAGAGAGGGCAAGAGAGAAGGGGGAGGGATTGCGACCGGGTTGCGACGAGAATGCATACGCACGGCCGAATTAGAACAGCTGAACACGCGTGTCCCGCCGAGAGAAATTGCACGGAACGTCCTGGAGAGCTCGTTTCCACAGGCGCCGGCTAATTCGCGGCAAGTGGCTGGCTAATCTACTGCGCGATTTCCAGAAACGAGTTCGACGCACGGCAGCTTCCGCACGGAAAAGAAATACCCCTCGTTAGAATAATATCCCTCATTATACTTCTGCACGAAAAAAAAAAACGGGGGAAAAATCCCGCAAAGCCTGCGAAACGAAATTCTGTTTTATGAAACGACGACGGCGCGCGATGGCAGGATGGAACCGTTCGAGATCTGAAGCGCAACGGGGATGAGTCACTCTCCATTCCTGAGTTCGATATTCTCTTTCGAGTTGAGCGTTTTATACGGCGGTGCGCACAATTATAGACTGAAAGTAATTTTTACGTTGTTAAAATATACATTTCGTTCAAACTTTTGCAAATTAAATTCACCTTTTTGTTCATCTACAATAACCGTTTATAAAATGTCGCACTGTAATACAGTTTTTTTCATAATAATGTGGGATGAGGGTTCTTGGCAGGGTCGATGCATCACTGATTTTTGGGAACGATCGCTGTTTGTGTTGTTATATTTTCTTGAATTAAACGTTACATTAATATTCCATAAAAACTCTGATTCTACGTATCCTCTTATCTGTCCTTATCTGTCTTTTATTTCGCCTACAGATATTCGAAACATCTTGAAATTTACGAACATATTTTAGTTTCCGCTAAAATTGCAATTCAAATATGCATGACGAGTATACTCGTCATAAATAACTAAACCAGTTAATATTCCACGGAACGTATTACTAAATACGTACTTTATTTAAGTATTAAAAATGCAACAGGGTCGAAACAATATTAGGCGTCTCAACTTTTCAATTCTCGTTTCCATAAAGAAATTCCTTCGATTTTAAAGAACTTGAAAACATATTAAATGTCGATCGAATCGAATACTTCAACGCTTTGCACTCGAGTGGCGACTCTGTGACAACGCTAAAAATTGCCACACTATTTTACAAGAATGTTCACATTATTAGATTTGTCTGTATTCGATAAATTTTCAAATAATAAAGAACGCGTTGAATTTCACGTGTATCAAATGAAAACGACCGTATCAAATGGAAATGGTTGAAACAAATATCGTGATTTTGGAATTAAAATGGTCTCGAGTGCAAACGGTTAAAGATCATCGAACGGCTAAATCTCCAGCCATCTTGCATCTATTATTTCCGGTGCTTCCGGGCTAACGACCCCAGATACGTCTACGACATTCGCGACAGTCCGACAACATTTGAACCGGCTGGAACAACTTCGGTAATACCGTTCCCCTGAATTTGTCAAGAGTAAAGACTTACGCGTGTGCCTAACAGGGTTCTCTCGGCAGCGTGAAAAGAGGATGAGAGAAGAGGCTGCAGCGTTGCTCGCGGACGTAAACGATAGGGACAAAAGCGAAGCAGCTGGCTCGATGACGTCACTACCTGTCTTGCAGGCTCTCTGCCGCCACCTCGGGGTATAGGTCAGTCTTGACCGGAATATGCGAGCTTCGAGCAACTATTCCGACACCGGCGAAACTTCGTTTGCAAACGCGCGGTGCACATCGCGCGAACGCGAACGCGATACGCAAGCATCCGCGGGGCGCGGACAAGTTTCTGCCAAGTATTTCTCGCGGGGGCGACGGTCGTGCACGGAAAACGTCTTAATATGTACCTTCCTGCAGAAGCTATTGCTCTCGGGATATGCGAGACGGGAAGACCACTTTCGGTCGCGAATTCGTTAAGTTTAATTGCGATGACCTGCGCTCTCTCCGCGAAAGTCCCGCCTCCGATTGAATAAAACGCTGACGCGGCGGTATCAACTCATTGTGAACCCTGTACACCGGAAACTGATTCGTTGGCTAGACCGTAGGCCGTTCTTGCGAAATAGTAATTGTCTACTCTACATTGACTGCGAGAGGCAGGAACTTCGTAAATGTATTCTTTTCTTTCTTAGTCATTTCAATCAGTTGACTGCACAACGACTTTTTTTAAAAATAAGAATAAATTTATAAAATAAGAAATAAGAATAGATTCATTGCAACATGCACAGAAATCTTGATTTAGATTTTCATTTGCTTTCTTAATCGTTTGAATCGCGCGCGCGCGCGCGTCGACCCTAATACAATGTTTTCATGTGAAGTAAAAATTGTCCATTGTTCGGTGCTCAGAAAAAGTCAGTCATTTCGGCCGAAGGGCAAGTCCCCAATTAGTCAATAATAAACAAAAATCTCGAATAAAGAAGAATTGACAGAGGCAAGGTGGAACGGACGACCGACTCCCCCCGACTCTTGCCCCCTTCGTCATTTAGTTTATGCGTAGCGTTTCATTTTCACGTTTTCTGATATTATCTCCAGGTAAAATTCCCATACTCGAATAATACATCGCAAGCCTGCGAACATGAGAGTAATTAGTGTATGAACGAAACATAATTATTTTCGTTTATACTTCATAAATATTGAACACATATTTAAGACGTGTATGATGACCGTTTAAAAAATAATATGATATATCATAAATGTAAAAAATATGTGTATAGTACAGCACGTTTGCTGTGATGCAATGAAATAATGCAATGAAAAGTTAATCAAGATGCCTATTAGTAATTAGTAATTACAAATGATCATGTGTACATCAGAAGAATCTGAAGATAATGCTTTAGGAGGGATAAGTCGATGCTCTTGCATCTTGTAATTGTTACGTCTGTTTCACTTTGTTTCGATTGTTCTACGCCTCCTGTCTCCTGTCGCGAGTCTCGCTCGTCCGTGATCGCATAAATAATACACACACACAGACACACCCACGGTTAGCTCAGGAGACATAATACGCTTCTGATGTGTTCCTAGCAGAAAATGGCGACTAAGGGGTAGCGAGATGTGATGGGTGTAAGGAGGCGTTGTTTGTTTTTATATGGCCATACTCGTTTTGTGAAAATTTAATATTAATAATTTCGGGCCAATAGAAAAGGATCATTTCTGTCAATAAGGGAAGCGTTTACCCTACTTCTGCGAGGGCGTTAACATAAAACCGGTCCTACAATTTTTGTCGACCGGACAGTAACGGCAAAAAGTAGAAACTCCGTAAACACTTATTTGTTTTCTGAAATAATTTTCACGTGAAAAATTATAATCGGTAATTGTTACCAAGTACACTTGTCTGCACCGTAAATATTGTTGTATACATACATACGTACTATAACGGTTTTCATGCGTGTGTCGCATCGTGTAGAATGAACATCTATTATAGATTCAAGTATGCATAATATCTGCATATATTCAATTACGCATAATCGATAATCCAAATCAACATGTCGAACTATGAGTAATTAAGCATCGCTGCAAATACAACGCGTGCTAATTATGGTTGCCGTTGACTGCCACTGAATCAAGAGTTCATCTTTTATCATAAACTATAGCATGTACTCAGATTACCTTAAACCAATGATTCGCTAATTGTACGCATCTACATCTCGAAATAATAGTTATTAATAGACTGTGGATCTTATGGATTTATAACAAAAACGTACAGCTAAGATACCAAAACGTGTAGACATTAAAACAAACAATTTAAAAATATTGTTACACTATCTACGACTTATTAAAATCATTCAAGAAGAAAACATATTTTTATCTTTCAGAAAGATTATCCATTCAATTACCGTATATACTGTTACAAACGTTCTCCACAAACGAATCAAACATTATTGTACGTATCTATATCTCGAAATAATAGTTATTAATAGACTGTGGATCTTACGGATTTATAACAAAAACGTACAGCTAAGATACAAAAACGTGTAGACAATGAAAAGAAATAATTTAAAAATATTATTACACTATCTACGACTTATTAAAATCATTCAAGAAGAAAACATATTTTTATCTTTCAGAAAGATTATCCATTCAATTACCGTATATACTGTTACAAACGTTCTCCACAAACGAATCAAACATTATTGTACGTATCTATATCTCGAAATAATAGTTATTAATAGACTGTGGATCTTACGGATTTATAACAAAAACGTACAGCTAAGATACCAAAACGTGTAGACATTAAAACAATTTAAAAAATATTGTTACGGTATCTACGACTTATTAAAATCATTCAAGAAGAAAACATATTGTTATTTTTCAGAGAGATTATCCATTCAATTACCGTATATACTGTTACAAACGTTCGAATCAAACATTATTGCAACAGGAACGACTATCGAAACCTTCGATAACAATTCACGACGAAAGAGTTCGTATCTGCTTACCATAGGTCAGTGTCAATCTGTTTGAAAGACTATTGTTTGCCGAGCGTGTTAGCGCGTTTCCAATCCGGTATCAACAATGCGATAGGAGGCGAGTTGTGCAACGGACACATCGTTACGGTAAACGAATGAAAAAACATCGAAAGCGCGGAGAATGTTAATTAAAACGTTTTACGATGCAAGTCGTTTGATTGACAGCCGGCAAAGGTCGACGATTCTTCCGCGGCCGATGCAGTTCGGCCGCGTTTTATTTGTAACGAATATCCGCCGGTAATTCGAGCTCTCCGCAGTTCAAAAATAATTCGAGGCGCGTCGAATCGAAACGAGAAACGCATTCCGTTATACAGCGAATGGTTAATTAGTCGGCGATGTATGTGTTCGCGGCGTTACGTCCGTGTCGCGTGTACACGCAACCAACCCCGGCGCACAAAATCGGCACACTCTACCTCTCTCGCGAACTCTTCTTTTTGCCCGCAAACACTCGTCGACTCGCGTAAATATTGATGCTAACCTCTACCAAGAATTTACATAATTCCCAACGGTTTCGAAGAACAGCTGGTATTTAACGTTTATTTTTAGATACCACCGAAAGGCGCTACGTGCTTCGCGATCTAGTGGAAGAACAACTGGGAGGGAAGTTCATTGTCGGTTACCAAAATATCGAAAATGGCACCGCCGGCCACACCGGAGTTATTAAAGTTTCCATCAACTTTACAGATATTTTCGAAAGTTTAATGGAAGAACTAACTCGGTGGGAACATGGGAGCCGTTTCTGACGGCTGTTTGAATAGAGCGTTATGTGAATGGAGCATCTGGTTGCAAGACGCGGAGGTTTCTACATTCTATGACAGAAAGATAGCATGCTATTATGGATTATTGTAGTCTTTAATCTTTGAAATAACATTGTTATTGGTTTTGGGGATTTTTAATGTCTAATGAGAATGCTAAATTATTGCAATGTATTAATAATGTTTTATTGCTATTATGGATAATATATTCTTACACCTTTGAAGTAACATATTGTATCTTTAATCTTTGAAGTAACATTGTTATTGGTTTTGGGGATTTTTAATGTCTAATGAGAATGCTAAATTATTGCAATGTATTAATAGTATTTTATTGCTATTCTGGATAATATATTCTTACACCTTTGAAGTAACATTGTTATTGGTTTTGGGGATTTTTAATGTCTAATGAGAATGCTAAATTATTGCAATGTATTAATAGTGTTTTATTGCTATTCTGGATAATATATTCTTACACCTTTCAAGTAACATATTGTATTCACGTTCATAGGGTACAATGAGAACAATAAATTGCTTCAATATATTTATGCAGATTCATTTAGATGAAAATATTTAATTATACAATATTCATGAAAAACGAAATATTAGAAGAAAGCATAAACTTTTTCAAATAATAAAAAATTAAGAATACCTAAAAGATATGATTTCAGTACTTTGTAGCTTCACCTATTTGAATTCTGCAATTGCCAATAAATGTTTAGGTATATATAATTTCAATCATGTTTAAATAAATTTTCTGCTTAACGTTATCCGGTTTTGTTCGATGCCACCTTTAAATTCCTGAACAGTATGGAATCATCTCTCTCATCAGTAATTTTTGATGATGTTTAAGTTTGGCGACCTGACTCCAAAATTTGAATATTTTACTGCCTGAAATATCCTTTAACGAACTATGCAGTGTAAACCTTGCACGACCAAACTTCAGCCACCGTCACAACTCCTCCGTCATTTGTATGTATCTGTAATTATAGATGAATTAAAGTCTGACGAATTAAGACGAATTAAGTCCCTTACACAAAGCATAGAAACGATAACCATAACCATCGATTTCGTCTAATATAAATCTCTCCTGATCACTAAAAATAATCGTCCACCATTTCACTCTCCAATCAATACGTTCCTCGGCAAATTCTAAAAAAGCTGCTTTGTGTAACTCTCTTAGAGGTATTTTAATATTTACTGCCGCTTCCGCTGCGTTTTCTCTCAAGGTAACAGGTAAATTTGAATCGTAATTATTCAAATTGCACGTTGCTGATGACCGGTTGTCACTTTTAGAAGACGCGCACTCTTCTATTATCTACAATTCTTAAGGAATTGTAGATCATTTCGCGACCATTCAACGGTTCATTCAACCATTCTTCCAACAGAACAACTTCTTTCACCTAAATTTTTATCTATTACCATTTTACTGTTACTGTTATATGACCCTCATACGATAAATAATTCTAATAATAACGATATAACATCGCACTAAAATCTACATACATTCTCAACTCTACTGTAAAACTAGCTTAAAAAAAAAAGAAGCGTCTACCCTAAGCACTAATTACCTTAGTCGAATAGTCCCAACTAACAAGCATCAAATGAATAAAATCACTTTTAAATAACTGAAAAAAAGCAATTAAATTACATCTGGAAGTCCACGAAGTATGTAGAATATTCTACGTTCGCTTAAAACGTAAAAGGTTCGTGATGCTCCAAATATTGTCAAATATCCTGCAAAGTAGCAAATTAGCAGATAAGACATTTCAACTAACGCTCGCCGCCTATGTGCTGCGAATAAGTAAAATTAAATATCACACGGCACGGGAACCGTTGTGATTCGACCATGAAAATTAACAAAACAAGCAAGCGGTGCGATCGTTTTGCGGCGGAGTGTACACCCTCGTTTCGAAAGCAACGTTAATACCTTTCCCAGAAACATTTCGCCGATCTCGCGGCGCGATGCAATCGACGTCGCAAGAAACGCCGGAGAAAATGATCGAAGCGTACCTGTTCGTAGAACACCGTGTGATCCATCAAGCACAGTCATGTGTGATAGAAAACAGCCGGGGGAGACGTTGCACATGCCGCCGTACACAGGAAACGCGGAAAAAAAGTAGCGTGTACGGGTTCGTGCGGGTCGAGATAATCGCGAGGTATCGACCCGATCGAGAAATCGCCGGTTGGAGCGGCGTCGCGTTGTCGCTGGATTTAGATACGATAAAGGAATCGCTAGATTTAATTCCAACGAAAGGATATCGTTCGATGTAGGATCGCGGGACGATGTAACTTGGATGACAAAATCGCGTGAGGCAGTGAACTTCGTAGACTATTTCGAGACGGCTGGCAGAAGGAGCCAGAGAGAAACGAGGCGAAACGAGGCGAAGAAAGCCAAGCGAACCAGTTGACCGCGTAGGACAGCTCTACGTGACATACGAGAAATGACACGGAAAGGACAGACGAGCCCTGTGACACGTTCGCGGATGCGTCCGCGAGAGCGCGTACCCCGCCGCCTCGATCATTACTCGTGTTAAGGATAAGATTCATCGACTTACGTCAACAGCGAGCACCGCTCTCTCGATCGATACACGCCGATATCTCTCTCCCTTGCTCCCGAGCACTGTGGTGGTCGGCTGGTCCCTTTGTTCCCGGCTCGCTTATCGTCCCGGCGAATTCACCATAAGCACCAAACAGAACTGAACAACGGACAATGCCAACCACGGTAACGTAAAAACTGTCCTCTCTTTTGTCACGAATACTTTCTCTCTCTCTGTCTCTCTTCGACGGCTCGAGGGCGAAGAGGACGAGGAGAGAACTCTGCCGGGGTGAGTGCGCAGAGAAGGAAAACAAGGAAAAACGTTGAACACAAACACACGCGGATGATTCCGGCACAGCTGGTGGCTCGTGCGCGGTATGCGCTCCTCTCTCCGTGTCGACCACTCGAAACTCGCTGCTGCTGCTGCTGCAGCTACTGCTGCTACTTCAAGGGCAAGGCTAGCCCTCGTCGTCGTTGTCGATCGAACGCGGCATGGCTCGCATCGCGATTCGAACGCACCGGTCTCCGGGAACAAGTGCAACCCGGCGGAATCCACGAGACAAGTTTCCCGAGAGAAATAAACGAACCCAGCGGATCGGCGGCTTTTGTTCCGCGGCGACGGGAGGGGACACCGAGATCGTCACAAACCGACTCCCTCGATGGACGCGACGATACTGAGGCGCCGGCGTGTTTATTCCCCCCACCGCGGTGCCCCCACCATCGACCACTTCCCCTCCTCGAGCCAGCGCTAACCATGCTGGATTCTACCCCCACCAACGAGCCTCGTCCTCCCTCGCTCGCGCCCCCTACTATTCGACTCTTTCCTACTTCAGCCAGGACCTCGAAGACTCCCAGCTGGTTTTCTCTTGGATTTCGACGAACAGTTTAGGTATCTGGCTTTTACTTCAACCCTTCTGCCGGTTATGTCGAGAGTACGTGACTTTTCCTTGGTTAATCCTCGTATCTATTCTCAGCGGTACCCATGCGAGAATCAGGTTAGCTGTCATCCGAGTGTCAAGTGTGTCTTGTATTTTATATTTCATCGATGTTTCCGATTTCGACTCTTAGATTAGGATAGCAAGTCTGCCGATTCGATTAATGTTGGTTATCGTTGATTAATCTAAACTGCAAAAGGTTAAATTATTAGATACGATACACTTTCAAGCATTATTTTTTGATCTACGCGTCCACGTATAAAGCGTTTAGAAATTCAGTATAAATTTATAAATCCAGCTTTACCTTTTCACTTATCTTCGGATACCTGGATTTTCGTTACTTTATTATGTCACGTCATGTTCGCGTCAATTGTTATAACATTTCTTTTTCCTTTTGTTTCTATTATTTGCACTTTGTTTAATTGTTGTTGTATAACAAAGGGTTCGTCCCTTTAAACGAGTAAATATTATTATTACTACCTTTATGCTTTGTTTTGAAGAACTTGGAGATAGCTGTGAACAATTTCACGTTGTCCAAATCACTGTCAGGACGAATATATAGAATGAAATCTGTAATTGGATATCGTTCTCAAAGGATTAAAGTCAAAAGATGTTTACGAAATTAACCATGGTGGTTTTTGGATGTACCGTGTGGGTGAACCTAGCATTAAAGAGGCTAATTGCGTCTCTCTTGTTGCCAAGCTTTGCATTTATTACCACAGTAAAATTCAGGTAAAATAGTAGCTTATCTTAGAGTATTTTAGGGCAAACAAAAAAAAAACATACTTTACTATGTACAGAGAGATATTCGAATACAAATGCCCAAAATATTGACCATACTTTTATGTTTTATTTTGAATAATTTTCCAGGTTGTGTAGAGGATTATGTATCAGGGATCAATATGAATAGCGACGTCCACTATCGTCTGCCACCGGCATTTGCCCGTTAGCTGTAAACACGACACCAACGTGGTGCCACCGGCATCTGTCTGTCATCTTGTAACCGACACCAATGTGCTGCCACCGAATGGTAAAGTATTCGTATTTAATTAACAGTTGCCGTTTCAAATATTGTTATATCATTGATAAACTCGCTGTTCTCTATAAAATAATGTAAACGAAAATAATTTGACTCCTTTTTAATCCTCGGACAGCGGATACAGGGTCATATATGATCCAGTAGTAAAATTGTTTCATAATGTAAACCGCATTTTCTCATGGTATTAAGTAGTTATATTGTTTAAACCGTATAAAATAAAAATCGAAGACATATTTCTAGAGCAGACAAATGTCTGATTTTCGAATCAGTTGCGACACAGGTAATGTTTCTCGTTGATAAAACTGATAGACTATTATTATTGATTATTATTGATTATTATTGATTATTATTGATAGATAGGTCAACAATTACACGGCGTCCAGTGTCGTGGAGTTAGCAAGTTACGAAGAACAATTAAATAAAAGCAATTTATGAAGAGAATTTATTAAGAACAGGAACGATGAAATTAATTAAAAACATAACAGAAAATTTGTCGCACATTCACCTCTCTTCCAAATAACACAGGCTGTCCAAAAATCCCCTTTATTCCCTCCGCCGAAACAAGCTCGGTTAAAGGGAACTCATGAAATTATACATTCCGAAAAACAGAGCTACATCAGCTGGCGTGCGAGCAAAAAACACGTACGCGAAATGTCAATTTCTGTAGCGTCATTCGCCGGAGCGCAAAATTAAAATGTCCAAATATTTGAGTTACACAGCGGCCGGTGTGTTAATGAATGGCAGGCAAACAAGCAAATTCGGCCGAAAAACTTCATGAAGATTGAAGGCGGGCAGGGTTCACCCCGTCAGCTGTCGTACGGGTGTTCCGCTTCAAAACTCGACTCTCTCTCTCCCTCTCTCTCTCTCTCTCTCTCTCTCTCTCTCTCTCTCTCTTAGTCTCCTCTCTCGGTTCCTCTCCCTTTCTCTACTTCTCGCGCATCCCTGCCTCACCGACGGCATCGTCCTTGTCCCCAAGACTCCCCTTGCTCTCCCTCCTGCGTCGTTTCACGTCGGACCGTTCCATTCTTCCTCGGCTGAATTGGAAGCGTAAACTAGGTCGTTACGTCCGCGAACGTCACCTCGTGTTTTGGTTACTGGTTCGCGAGCCTTTTTCGCGCACTTCCCGGGAGAACGATCGACGTGGACTCTATCGTAAAGACTGATAAGAACATCGTCGAACCCGTTGAACCTCGTTGGAAGACAACGAGGTCTTCATAGATGATCAAACCGTTTTACAGTCATCAAAGGCGTCCTCTAAACATACGGACATTGTGGGAGAAGTAAGGAAGATCGTTCATTAATTAATCAGAACGTTAACTGTTAACAGCGTTAGTTATAAATAATTGTAATTCGAGGCATCAAGGCACGATTTTCGTTGATAGTTTCTTTACTCCTCAAGTTAATACGGTTTTTGATACACAATATAAATTAGAACTTTCGACAAGCAACAGACAAATTCAAACAGGTTTTTCGCTCCTAGTTCATCAGTTCGCAAATTATGTTCACTACCTTTTACGATTAAATTCACCTTGTCCAAATTAAATTCGCCTTTTTCCAATCTACCCTTTCGTAACTCAAATTCGCCTTTATCCAATCGCGCTCGCTCTTTTGTAACTGAAACTCGCGATTTCCAATCAAATTCACCTTGCCCAAATTAAATTCGCCTGTTCGCGATCAAACTCGCCCTTTCGTAACTCAAATTCGCCGTTTTCCAATCAAATAGATCCTTTCGCGAATCAAATTCACCTCTTCGCGAATGAAATATACCCTTCTACGGATGAAATTCACCCTTTTACGAATCAAGTTCTTCTACTTTGTTCCTTTCTATTGTAACAAAAATAAAGTTCGTTCGTTCTCGGCTCAGATAAAAAAAAAGTTAAGTTTGATTTTCTCGTTTGTATTGTCATTTCAACTACAATTTAGTAAACTGGTCCCTGAAACATCTTCGATCAATTCAAGTCAATGGAACGTTTTCGTGGACCACCGCGTGTATATATATCACTTGTTACCTCAAACTTTAGACAGTCTGAAATCATTTCAACGTAGCTTCTCGGTAGCATCGCAAACCAGTAAAACGAGATCGTCGACCGCCACAAAATTCAGGAAACGAATCGGGATATTCTGGGAAGGCAAGAAACCCGTTGAACTCGAGGACGCTGCCGGAAACTTGACCGGACAATGCGGATCCTTGGTCAACGAAAACCTGACGACGGATTAGCCGCTGAAATCCCCCCAAGTCGAATGGCGAAGTCCGCGACAAAGATCCCCGGGAGCCTTGCGAGACTCGGCGCAACACCGTGCAACCATCGAGATCGATGCAAATGTGGGCTACGGAAAAGGAGCTACAAAACTGCGATGTGTGTTGCTGGACCACCGTTCGGATTATTTTCTTTTTCCGGCTGTTCCGGTGGCCGACGGACATGGAACATTGTGGCGCGGTTTTATCGATTCTTTAAACCACGTCTCGGTCTTCGTTACGTACCAGCTCTGCTCCCTGAGCACCTCTCTCAGAGGACTAGCCTTCGGGATCCTTCGATCGAGTTAAGCGGCCGGCTAATTTTACGTAATACGGTGGAACCTCGATTATCCGGACCTCTGATGTCATTTGCTATTACTTGAAGCACGTTTTATATGTGAAAAAAAGACTTTTAAAAAATGTATATGCAGGTACATTTCTTTTTATCTGAATCCGAACCTTAATCCAGCTTTACAAGCCATAAAATGCTTTTTATCGTAATAATCGTCGAGGATTTAAGTTAGTTTCGTACCTAAATGAGTGTTTCGTTATTCGAACGTGCATATTGTTTTGATTCGTTTGAATAATCCGGGTGCTACTGTATGTTAGGTTGTTTATTTCGTTTCTAGAAGCTTGTTATTTTCCTATGCTGATAGTAAATGACTCGATAAATCCTCTTGGAATAAATATGTGGAAGGAAAATTGATTAACACATTAGTTATTAGCGTCAATAAATTTCATAGTTATATTTAAATAGAGGCAAATGTACATACTTTGCAGCATAATACATTTTAATATATTGTATCAAGAACTGCAACACTGTAAATAATTTTCTTTTCATTTCATAGCGATGTTTATTTAAATATAAATATGATTTTAAAAAGTCTAAACAAGAATCTAGATTTCACAGCTATATTTAAATAAATATAACAAATCTAAATATAGATCTAAATAAAATCATTCATTGTGTTGCAGTTCTTGTGACAGTATTTGACAGAATGTATTAACACGTATTAGATAGTAACGTGCATACATTTGTCTTTTTTTTAGAGACGAGCTTGTATTACAACATTAACGCTATATAAATATCATTTCAAAGTTGTTGAGATTATAAAAACTCTTTCATAAAAAAATAATTGAATCAATATTTGAACGCAAGCATTACATCTGATAAAAATGGTGAAAACTCTGAGTAAATTGCCGAGTAAAAAGTGCTCGATAAGTTTAATATTAAATACAACGTATACTCTTACAAAATATGGTAAAAGTATATCCCCCCTGTAGATTCTTTCAATATATCGTGTATTACAATTTCCACAAAATTAATTCCATATTCGTAACGTGGTTATTGAACGATGATAACGAACCAGTTAAATGGAATTAACAAGCTAAGCGCAATCGCTGATAATGTTAACACCGTTCAGCTCGGAAAAAGATGAACACGAGAGTGCGGCACCCCTTCGCGGAATGAAACGCTGCGAAGAGGGGATGAAGCACTATCGTTTCGCGATCGCATAAAAATCTAGCGTGATATCAGAATGAATCATTTCCACGCGTCGCCACCGCATTCCGGCGGCTCTGTAACGGCGGAGTGCCGGGGAAAAAAAGGCCGTGTGCTCGCGTGTCGGGAAATACAGGGATCGTTTAACAGTAAATCGTCCCCGACCACATAAACTGCACGGGTTAATCCAGCCGGGCAACGAGCGGACAGCTCGGAGTCCGAGCACAGGCTTAAAAAATAATATTGTGCAATTATCGGGACGAGCCGGCCGATTTTCATCCTTTTTCAGTAAACCGCAGCCCGGGACCTGACCTTTTCTTCTTGCCCGCGACAGAGTCGTTTATTACGGTATTCATTTATTAAGACCACCTGGGATGCGTGCCGTAATTATGCGGCACGGCCGAAGTGAAACCAGTTCGACAGTGCGCCTGGTAATAATTAAAGTCGGCCTTACGAGACAACACAGATTTTTCCGCGGCTCGCTCGTGGACGCCGCGCCGGCGTGCATCCAGTTTGTCATCGGACCCCCTAGCGAATCTGGCTGCAAATGGTAAATCCTGCTGATGGCTTCGGATAATCCTTTTACCGGCGAAACGTCCGGGAAACCTTGCGGTTCGAGCGCTCTGCTCTTCTTTTCCTTAACCCGTTGCTAGTTTAATAATCCTTAACTGAAGAGGAGTGATTTCGAATCCGACGGATCAACGTTGAACCGAGAACGGCGGACCTTTTTGAGCAAAATAGTACTTGGGATCGTCTGTAATTTTATTCGACAACTTTGTTCGATATGTTTTTTCAACGTCAAATAGTACAGATATTAAAATTTGATATTAAAATTGCACGGATCGTTCATTGCGTTATTATTGACATAAAAATGGTAAATAAAAAATCGGAATCAATTGTTTCTACCTTGCACAACACAACAGTGAAGGGGACCAAGTTCGATCGAGTAGAAGCATGTGTGCTAAAAACGTAACTTTTTACAATATTTCTTAAAGTTACAAGAAAGAATGAATAAGTAATTCTGTAGAGTTTAATGAAACACGTAAAAATTTCAAACAATTAAAAATGAAGTTAAAATACCAGTGGGAAACACAGTGGAAAAATGCAGCCCCTGTACGCACAAAAGACTTACACGGTTTCTTCTTTAAAGAAAACAAAGGAACCACCTTAACGAGGAAAGAATTAACTCCCCTTAACCCATATAAGAATTGGACAATCAGAAAGTTCTCATTCGCACCTATTATCCAAGGGTGCCTGCTCGGATATGTGAAAATTAGAATACAACAATTACCAGATCTGGTTATAAATATTTCCACTAAGAAATAGAAATATTTGCAAATACTATTTCTCACAACTGTGTTACACATGCTTCATTTGATATAGTAATGTGTTTCTGTATATGTATAATGTGTGTATGTAATGTGATATATATCTATATAATAAATATATCTATGTAATATATATCTATATATAAATAATATATATCTATGTAATATATATCTTCCCAATACTTAATTGGGACATTCTACGAATAAAAAAAATTACATAATAATATAGAAAAACTAATACGCTGTTATTTGCCCAGCCCTCGATAAAAATAAAAAGCAAGAAGTATCTGTAACTCTCGTTTGAGTAGAAAATATCAGAAATTGAAAAATTGAGAAATGGCAAATGTTATAAAATTGAGAAAAAAGTAGATAACACAATTACCTTCGCTCGAAAACTGTTCTGAAATCTGCAAATAGAGTTACAGATCCGGAAAATGTTGGAAACGGTAGCGTCGCAGATCTTTGATTTCATAAAATACAACTTACTTCGAAGAAATTCTTGCGTTACGAAAGTTAGCGATGAAGTTGTCGGCAGCGAATTCACTTTAGAAGCCCGCGAGGACCCTAATATCTGTGAAGTGCGGACAGTTAACACCCCGGAACCTAACCATCGAACACGGCCTAACGTCGGATCGTGGGACTCTGAAATCTCAAACTGAAGAGAGATTCGACAGACTGTGTACGGTACACTTTAAGGAGCATAATCTTCGGTAAAAGCGGTTCGTAAAGCGGTGGAAACGGCTCTGGTTACGTGGTGCCGGGCTTTGTAGTGTTCACCGAACGTTCACGGTCCGGTCACGCCTAGGAGCATTGAATAATGTCCGAACGAACCGTGACTATGCCGTGACTGAATCGTTAATGTAATTCAAGCCTCGGGCGACCACTGTACTTTCGATTTTCGTCGTAGATAGCTTTATCCGGTATCTATGACCATCATAAGCTCGAGTGAACCGTGAAAGCTCTAATCACGATGACTCGGTAATCGCCGGCCCGGTTAATTCCATAGCGGATAACAATGCTTTATGAAGGGGCCGTTTCGAAAAATCTGCCACATGATTTGCCGTTCGAGCCAACCGATGACTAATAACAAGACTTCGCAGTCGTCGTTTTTATCTTATTGATAAACTTCGACTGTAGCCAACCAGTTAAATCGTGTTCCACGGCACTTTTATCTGCAGCTTTATGGCCGTACGGCTTTCCGTTCGCTTTGCATTTTATTACTGTCATACGCGGCATTATCTTTAAAAGCTGGTTTTATTCGGCCCGCGGATTTTTATCGCCGGCCAACAATAGTAGCGACGATAAATACCTGGCCCGACCTTAACGAACGGTCATTAGTCACTCGACTTTATTTTAGCGTCGCCATAATCGCGCGCGTGACAGCACACAGCGGCTCCCTTATTCGCGGCGTCGAAAGTATCGCGGGCGACAGATTACTTCAAATTCGCGCGATTTAAATCCAGAACCTGTTCGTGACTCATCGGGACGGGAGGCCGTGGGCAATCAAAGCCATGTATCCGCGGCGATCAATTAAAATGCGTTGCGCGTCGCCGACGCCCGCGCCGCGGCAATTGTTTCCGGAACAACTTATAATTTATTGACCGTTGCGTTGCGTCGCGTTGCATTGCGTTGCGTTCCGTTGCGTTGCATCGCGTTCCGCCGTTGCGTGGATCTTCTAATCCCGACCGCTTTCAGCTGCGATCCAACTTACGATGCTGGCTGCGCGCTCGGCCAACTTGTGTCCGATCGTGAGTACGATAGGAACGTAATACAAAAGTCCTTGATCGCGTGTTACACGACCACGTACACGTGTTCGTACGATCCTCCGATGATTCGTGCCTCGCGAACAGGCTGTCATCCGTCCGGGTGTCTTGTTTCTTTTTCGTTCCAATCGATTGCAATTTTCAGAAAAATTGCGTAGGATGGATGTCCAAATTTCTGTGCCACCGGATTAAGAACGCATAGAAAAGGAAAAGTTTTATATAGAAATTGATGGTTTATATTTCTCTTATTATGTTCACCTATCGATATGCAAGGATTTAGAGAGAAATATTGCATCGTTTATGCGTTTAAACGTAGTCAATATTTTTCAATTGATGGTTCTGTCGAGTTCGAGTGGAATGTCTTATCAAAAATCGGAAGAAATGCTAGCTGAAGATTTCCGTATAAATGAATAATTAATGCGATTTATATCGCACGTTTCTTTATGATGCCGTATCTAATTTAAAAAGTAGTAAATCTACAATTTTGATGCCTTTTGTCCCGTACTCGCGAACCATATGCCATGACTATCGAGCCGAACCTGCACCGTTCTTTTTTTTCACGAATTATTGCCGATTTTTATGGTTGAAGTATTGCCGTGTTAAATGGACATTAAATCTTCCACCGACTGTGTCTAATCGTGAACATGATTAATATATAACAGGTGCTTTATGAGGGTAATACGTTACCTGGTCGGAGGCACCAGTTGAGTAACTGTTTAATCAGTGCATTTTCCTGTAGCATCGTAATTGATGACTTAATTTGTTGTCATTAGTTCGGAGAGATTAAATTCTCTGTCGGGGTTACAGACAGACCGAAGATTTCAAGCGATTTCAGCGAACACTTGCCCGATTGATAAGTGCTGCGCTATGATTCCGTCGCTTTTTGGCATTGTTCTGTAGTGGAGACTGTTAGACATTTGAAGAACAATCGCGCGGATATTTTTTCCTTTGGTAAACTGGAAGAGAGACTTCGTCGGCTGCGAATGTAGAAATTAAGTGAAACGTTCTCGTCTATTGTACGTATACATATAATATTTTTGGAATGTAATATTTAATAATAATGTAATATTAATGATAATTGTAATAATTGCACATTAACATGTGAAAAAATTGACATTTTAATGCAATTGAAATACAAAGTGATTAAAATAGAAAGTAAGTGAATACAATGTAATTAAAATACAGTTCTTCAAATTACAGCCCAGAACTTTAATATTGAAGAACAATTGAAATGCAAAGTAATTAAAATAGAAAGTAAGTGAAATACAATGTAATTAAAATGCAGTTCTTCAAATTACAGCCCAGAACTTCAAAATTGAAGAACAATTAAAATACAAAATGATTAAAATAGAAAGTAAATGAAATACAATGTAACTGAAAGACAGCGTAATTGAAATACAGTTCTTCAAATTACAGCCTAGAATTTTGCAGCACTGAGACACATTTTTATGTTTTCCTTTCGCGTACTCATCTCTTTGCCTTTTCCGCACATCTTCTTCTCTTACCACCTACTAATTTATTACCTTTTCATTCCTAATTAATGTAACTAAATTACTTGGTATTTTGCAATTACGAATTGCATTGTAATTTAATCGAATGAAAATCCGAATTACGAATTACAACGTGATTGAATTACGATGTAAATTGAATTACTTTTTAATTATAATATCTCCTGTAATTCACTCGTGATTCTGCACAACTCTGCTGGGGTTGAGAACCGGTAGCTAAATAAAATCTGCGATCACCTTGTACACTTACGTCCGCAACGATCCTCGAGATACAACATTGTCTCGTCAGCGGCCGTTTAATAGCCGATCCAAACGAAAATGTCGCGCGCGGCTCGCGTTTGAATTGTCTGGCTTGCGCTTTATTACGGCCACAACAGGTCCGCGATGCGCCTCGCGGCCCCGTGCATTTAACGCTTATTGCCAGAAACCGTGACTGTGGTCAGTGAATGTTCGCGGCCGCTTCCGCGGAATGATTCACTCGTGGCTCGCATGCGCCGGCCCCGTTTGTTCGCCAAGTGCACACGTCGCTGGCAAAGCCGACGCGACGGACCATCGCGTCGCGTCGCGCCACGCCACGCCACGTCGCCGAATACGGCTTCGAATTTTTCCCCGATTCTACCGGGTGTCCCACAAAGTCAATCACGGATCCGATATACACATGTACTCGTAATTTCTCGTTCACTCGGTGCGTTCATCGAATGCAGGTAACTTTTCCCAGTTTGCGAACTGCAAATCGCCATTTTGTCTCCGAGATAGGGGCTGGATTAAATTATTAAATAGAATAAAAAAATATTGAATGAATTAGAGTAAGTTGCTGTTTCATATTTCATTTATTTATGTTGTAATTTTTCCGCATAATGCTCCACATAATATAGGTTGGTGGAGTCGGTTAGCTTGGGGTGACCAATTGCTGTGCCTTTGGTTAGTTTTCTAGAACAATTAACTTTCTGTTTATCGAACAGGACACACATTATATTTTTTATCCTTTTCTTTTGCTCATTTTTGAACAGTAAATCTTTTCATTCTCTCATTTTGTTTCCATTCGAATCAAAAAATTGTTGTATTCTTTTATTCCGTTTATTCTGTAATAAAAAAAAATAATTACCTTGCTCAAGTGAAATTTGATGTAATACTGCACTTCTACGGATTCGACAAAACAAAAATTTTGTCGCTTCCAAGATGCCAGAAATATTAGCAGCCCCGTCCCATCCCCCCGGAGATGGGACATTCGAGCGGAGAGGGTTAAAATTCTACGCGCGCACTCTCGCTCGCGGTAGAACTGAATCTTCCGCAAGTTTTGTCCGCGACAATAGCGGCAGCTCGTCCTTGTTGTTTCTTCCTAGAACGTCCTCAAAGTAAATTAACCCTTTCGCTGCCTACCCTCGAGCGGATTGTAATCCAAAGCGCATGTTGCAGACACGGCGGACTACCACGAAACTCCGGCGCGTGTACAACCTCAAAGGGTATTCAATAAAACATGGCCATTGAAAGGAATGAGGCGCTACGGAGAGGAGTTCCCTTGCAAATAACGTAAACAGTATTGTCGATGATAGGAATTGTCGCGCCTGCAGCGCGCTTCGAGCCGCAGCTTCCGAAGTTGGGCGATATCTTCGATGAAAGGATTCTCCAAGGCACTTACCGCGGTGCAGGAAAACTGCATATTTATGGAAACTGCGTTCTTCTAGTATGCTGTAAACAGCCTGGTAAGTGAAACGGAATGTGTATCTGTTTTTGATGAGTTACTTTCGTCGATTAACGCGAGAACTACCGAGCAGCTAAAGCTGAAGGCTTGATATGCTTCAATTAAGAAATTTGTCTAATCATTTCCTAGGCACCAGACTTCATAACTTGAACAGTTCTAAGAGAAGAAACGTGAGACCGATCATACTAACCGGCATGGTAGGTTTAGCGTTAAAAACGCAACGGTGTGTCGACACGTTGCTACGAGAACTTACGTTACGAAATTCTTGGCTGGAACTTTTGCTTGTAAAGAATGTAATACTAATTTAGAAACTAATGTGTTCTTGACGCAAACAAATGAATGAAACTTTCATTGTAGGTGCATCTGGCGGGTAATTTTTACCTCGTTCGTGAGCGTCTTGGCACGCAATTTGTGCAAGCTATTATAAACATACGAAAGTAAAAATCTTGCCAACTTCAGGACTACAGGATGGATTAATATGGTTTGATTTCTAATAAAAAAGAAACTAGAAATAATTTCGCGAGACACTTCTTAATGGATATCTTAATTTCATTGTACATTGCAGTACAAATTTTACCGAAGTCCGAATAAATGCGCTCTTGTCAAGTATGAATAGGACAAATAGAAAATTGTCGAGATGTTAAAAGCGTTTTTAAGAATGTTGTTACATTATTTATTTTTATTATTATTATAAGAGGGGTCAGACATTTTTGTATCTAATTTATACCTCTTACACAGACATTTTCATCTAATTCATGTTTCCTATAATTCATCTGTACAATGTTTGCTTTACATGAAGACACGTTCGTCTGATTTATATTTATTCTAATTCGTTTAAACCGTGTCTACTTTGTGTAAATACATTTTCATTCAATTTATGTGTTTGACAAATCGTTCGGACAATTTTCATTTGCCATAAAAACATTTCGCCCAATTCAATTTATTTAGTTAGACTCTAGTTGGTTCAATTTATTCAGAAAATTCTGATTTGGGCAATTTTAAAATTTGACAATTTCCATTCAGACAATTTCTACTCAGCGTGAAAACCCGAATAATCTGGTTATTACAAAGCAATGTGTGTCAGTGCGGTTTAATGCACCTTGGTTCCAGTGTGAAATTACGGCCGACTACCGGGCACGCTGGGCCCGGACAAAGGTCAGTCCGTTCATAAACAAGCAACAGCACTGGTTCTGGAACACCCTGTACACAGTGCGGCGTGTCCACCGACCGCCCCGCCCCGACCAATTTGTTTTACGAACTGCCGCGATATGTAATTTAATCGAATTTATCGCGCCGGTCGGCGGGAGTTACAGACGCGATACACCAGCGAATAATGCTCCCTGTAACGCACGCGATCTTGCTTGTCCCATACGTACCGGAAACTGGTGTGTACCGGGAACCAGTACCGCAGTTCGCCGATCCCCCCTTCACCCATCCCCCTCAATAAATTCTCCATCCTCGAGTGAGCCCGTAACTCGCGCCCGCGTTTTTCTAATCCCGACAACGGGCGAACGAGGGGGGATGTTTTCGCGCGTGCAATCGGAATTATAGAGCCGTTAGGCGAACTGTGAAACGCGCTCTCGCCGTTTACCGATACCCGGTCCCGTGTTATTGAATATCTATCGCTTAAGTGAAATCCGAGTGAATTACAGTGTTCCCTCTCTATCGTCGCGTCGCGCGCGATCCAACGATCACGCGGACACTTCTGGTTGATTTGTTTCGAAAAATCTCGTTCGCGTCGCTGACGGATACCTGGCCGATGGAGATTAGGCAGTTGTTGCCGGGTGAAATGACGTTTTCAGATAGGTGAGACGGCTTTCGGTCGGTTATATATATATAGGGTGAATCTGTAAAAAGATTCGATCTCGAGGATCTTTTATTTGGTAGCGTTTAATTGGAATTGGTTCTTAATTAAGTAGGTGTGTATTTTGGTTTTATTGAGTCCTTACGGAGATCATTTTGATTTGGTACAATCCTTACGGATACAATTTTGTATTGTTTATCATCGGCTTGATATCATTTTAGATTTGATTTAAAACGTTGCTTACAAGGGATGATCGTCAACCCGGAATTTCAAAAAGTTCTGAAACTTTGGGGATACGTGGAGCATATGCACAGATATGTATTACGCAATTTTCTTTTCTTACGTAAATTCATTTTGAGGGGTTGGAAGTAACCCCTAAATATTCGTCTATTTTTCATTTTTTGCTGTAAGGGATGATCTTCGATCCGGAATTTCAAAAAATTCTGAAACTTTGGGGATACGTGGAGCATATCTAGATATGTATTACGCAATTTTCTTTTCTTGCGTAAATTAATTTTAAGGGATGGATAGTAACCCTTAAATATTCGTTTATTTTTTATTTTTCGCTACAATTCATGAATCGTACGAGATAGAAAAATAATCGTCAAACAAAAGTTGCTGCTTTTGCCCAAATCTAATGAAAAAGTATAACTTTTTCGAATTGTTTAAAAAGTACAAAATTAATCATACAAGAATCGTACAAGAATTATACATCAATCATTATTCTTCAATCTAATTTCAATATAAAGATAATCTAAATTGCGTGACTTTTAGAAATAAATCTATTAATGAACATTGTAAATCGTGTACAATCACTTAGTCGATCACAATTGTTCCGGAATAATATAAAAGTCTGATGATTTTATGCGTTTATGGCAAAAATGGAACGGTGAAACTTAAAATCGAGGAGAAATTAGGTGATATGAAGAATGTTGATACTATTATTTATACTATTACTTATTATTTATACTATTACTTATTATTTATACTATTATTATACTTGGCTCATTTGTCATGCAATCGACGCAGCCAATTTTTTGTTTCGCCTATAAAGATCCGCGCAGACTGCCGACGACTCAATAGGTTCCTATAATCCTGTCGCATTATCCACCTGCAGAATGTTCCTTCCTCGTCGTATAGTTTGAACGTTCAGAACAGAGCGGCTGGAAAACGCGCGTCGCAGCCAGCGGCGCTTCCAAATGAAATAGTTGAGCCGAGGAGATGCCTTTGTGCTATCTCCGTTGAATCAAGGACAGCGTTTTAGTCGAGGAACCGTAACACGGTAGCGTATCTGCTTATCTGCGTGAAGCCGCGGAGATTTTATTGGTCCCAGCTGTCCTCCGTTTGGATCCCCGAAGAGTCTTGTCCCCGTTTCGTATGCACGGGACATTAACACGCTTGAAAAACGCTCGGTCGTGCGCTCGCGTAGAACTTCGCCGAATGATTTAAACGAGCGACGCGAGCCGCCGCGTCGCGTCCCGTCCCGCCGGCGAGAAAAGGAAAGAGGGACGAGGGAGAACGAGTCCTGTTTGCAGTCTTCCAACGTGTCATTAAACGGGCCGATTTATCATAATTTATATGAAGCTCGCCGGGCTTAACGCGACGGTCATCCGATTATGTTATTACGACCGTGGGTGTCGTTTTGATGTACGTCCGCCCCGCGGTCTTCCGACTCCTAAAATATGCACACGGTGCAACCGACGCCCTTGATGTCCCCTCATCGCGACCGATCCACCCTTGCGACATCGAGATTTATGTAATCATCGCGAGCTTATAACCCGACGGTGCTCATTAATCGTCCGATCGAGCAATTATCCTCCGATGGGACCCGACCGGTCGATTCCATGCATTCTCTTGCTCGTTCTCTGTTATCTGACCTCGGCTGATCACAAATTTCCAGCACACGTTCGTTCGACATCTTCGAAATGCCACGCGAGATGGGATCGCAGTCATCGATTTTCGTGAAACATTTTCTGACGATCAGAAATGAATCGATCATATTTCGACGCTTCCGTCGAGATTTATTATCTATTTTTCGTTCGACTGTTCTGTATTTTATTTTATTCTATCTATATTAATGTCTTTCTTACTACTGCAATGGCTAAATAACTGTTTCCAGAAGTTCCAATCTGTTGGAATAATAACGAAATTAAAACACGATGTTTCTTCAACTTTTATGCATATATTGAAAATTTCATCGAAAACGGTTAACGTTGTTATGGTCTGTAAACAATTAAAGACAGCGAAATCTTGGGATTTCTAGCTAAACTTAAAAACTACGATTTTTATCATTCGTTTCATCTGATTTTTTATCATTTCGGTTTGTATAAATTACATTTTAAGACAGCATTTCCGAAAATGTGACTTAAGCCTCTGTGATTCTACTCCACTGAAATGTAAAATATTTTCATAAATGATGAGTATTATTTAAAACAACGAAATATGAGTCGGCTTATTTGTGTTCTGGATTCGTCACAAAAAACTTTATCAGAATCGACGACCCAACAACTCTTTTCTTGTCAATTGTTTTGTTACAGAGCAAGATTAAATTATTGCTAGTTTATAAAATACGTCTGGCAGTGCGTGGATCGTTTCAGATTGATCTACTCGCGTTCAAAATGTGTTCGGATAATAAATCATTCAGTTATCGAAGATTGACATTCAGTTTATGTTACAAAAGAAATAATCGGAGCAGCGAAACCGTCACACGAGGGTCTCATTTTCGGCACACAGAGACAGTAATAGAGAACCGTGAGAAATTGCAGCAAATCGTCAGGAATTCGATCGAGTCCGAATTGATCAGAATCGAATTTATTCGGACTGCGCCAATCCATTTCGTACCGTTCCGATAACTTCTATTTAACGAAACCTCAAATCCTACTACGATCCTCCAACCGATTCAAGCAGCCTCATCGTCGAACTGATTGAAAAAGACCCATCCTGAAACCGAGATACAGTTCCGTGTCATCGAAAATTTATTACAATTCAAATTTATAATAAAACTGCATTATAATTAAATTATATGGATTTTTAAGGAATGTGAAAGCTTCAAAATATTTTTCGTAGAACTTTAAATCGGAATTTTAAGTTACTTTGTGAGATTGATCAGAGAGCAATAGGATTAAGAAATTTATGGATCATCGTAGAGCAAAGTTGAAGTTGTGATTCGACGTAAAAAAATTGATATAGGAAAGCAAGCAAGAAAAAAGCATACATTGCTGAACTTCTCGAAGATGGCAATCTGTCGCAGCGATAAATTGCGAGGAATGTAGTAAATTCCCTCTAATTCGCGCTCAGATTGCGCACAAAAATGGACAATTTGGGAAGAGGAGATGCGATTATTCGAGCCTTGCGGCACCCTTTTATCCTTTTAATCGGTTCTTTAACTGTTTAATCGGTGACTATAAAAATGAGCCGGAAGATTCAAATAATCGTATCTCCCTTTCCCAAATTGTCCATTTTTGTGCGCAATCTGAGCGCGAATTAGGGAGAATTTGCCGGTGTTTCGCGTCAAACGGTACAAAGAATCGCCAATTCCAAAAACATCGAAGGAGTTGCACATTTTGGGTAGCTCTAATTCGATGGTGCCGGATCATGGTTCAGACGATAAAATTACGTTTGAACAACATTCGGGAAACCGAGTTCGTCCAGCGGTTATAATCGTCACGGCGCGGCGTGAAATTTGTATCGGACGCGAACGAGATTAACATAATTAATGCGCGACTAAACCGTGAAAAATACACGTTCCGGATGGGAACACTCGCAGCATCCACTCTGCCGGTGATAACGCGCGAAAAATCGTGTTTGCGCGGGATAGAAGCGTAATCTTTTCCGGCCGCGCGGCCGCCATTACGCGTAATTACCCTAAGTACGGCTAAACACTTTCGCGGCTCGTCTACCGAATCGTCGCACTCGTTGGCATAATGGCAGTCGGTATCAATTTCCGCGATGGTTTCGGCCGCGCCAGCTGCCGGATGAAATTTTCAGACACCCTGATACGTCCTGTGGCATGGGGATATTCCCTCCGCGGGAAGTCGATTAATTATGGCTCGCTGTAATCAGCGAACACTTTTTTTATTCTATTGATTCGTTCGCTGTGAGTAGTATTCGAAGATCTGATTTGAAATGACATTATTTAAAATATCATTTCGAGTACTATGTTATATGGAACGATATCTCAAATAATTGTAAAACAAAATATGCAACTTGGTACTCGAAATGATACTTTAAACAATGTCATTTGATGTTTGAGATATCATTTCAAGTAACGTGCTATTTTATTTTATAATTATTTGAAGTAATTACGAAGATAAATTTTACGTTTGGAGCTGGTTTACACATCTTTGCTGTAAACAAATTATTCGGAAGATTTCACGGAATATTCGTTGATTATTATGGATCATTTCTTGGCGAATAGAGCATCACTTTAATCGAATCGTGTGCGAAGATTTCGTGAAATAAAATCCTTTCGTTCGTTGTCGAAACAAAAACGCTATTTCCAAAAGAAATGCTATTTCCAAAAAGATCTCTAGAATTTCGAGTGCGCGCACAGAGTGACACGTGCACGATTTAGTCGGCTAAAATGGAAAAACAATAACGCGTGATTGTCTTGCATTATCTCGAATTCGCCAGTTATTCGTGGTGTTGATACAATGTTAACGAAACATGGAGTCTACGATAATGGAACCGAAACATCGAAGAAAACACCGAAAATACAAAATAAACGATCTTCGTCCCGTGGACGAAACAAAAATCGCCAAGTTTCGCCGAATTCAGCCTGTTTGTTTCGCGAATTTTTCGCGCCGCGAACAAGGGGGTTGCTCGTCAACAAATCACGAGGACGACGCGCGACGCGCGATAATCCCGTGCGACCTAGAATCGATTTCTCGCTAGAATCACTCTATAAATGGACCGGGACCGAGTTTATGTTTATTCGAATGAGTATAAACTTTCCGCAGGTAAAGCCGGAGCAATTTTCATCCCCTTGTTTACGCACCGGCCGGATCGAGCGAGCCTTAAGCCGCAATCAAACGAACAGCTTTTAAACGCGTTACGTAATCTCATTCCAGAAAGTGGTTCAACGTAGTATTCACGTGTGTTTATACGCTACGAATTTCAGCTCGCGGCTTAATCGATTTTAACATAACCGTGGCCGCCCACGCGGGGCTAAAACGGCACGTACCGCGCGAGAGACAACCCACGCTTCTATAATTGTCGGAAGTTTAATGCTGACGCACGGAATTCGTTCTATCAACCGAAATCCCGCTGATCGTCCGGTACGTATACATCCGATAACAAAAATCGAATTCAATGGCATCGCGGTGGTGACCGAGCCGCTATCGTCGAAACGCTGACACGAAGATCCGTCCCGTTGGTGACGATCGAATGTCATTCCCAACCTCATTCGATAATTGCACGGCTATTTCTCAAAATTCTCACCTTATGGATTCACCTGAGATTTCTTTACAGTTCGAAAATAATATTTGTTTTTTTACAAAACTTTGAAACTCTTCGCAAGAATTTTATTCATATTCCTGTTTATACCTTTCGTCTGAGAGCGACTAGTTAGCCCGCTATTAATTTTCCTTAACTATTCTTTTTATTTTTTTAATTTCTCGATCAATTGTTCGGTTAAAAAATTAATTTATTACGTTACGATGTGTATCTATTGTATAATTATATTATATACATATTATACATATATTACATATTATAACACATATAATATTCGAAAAATCGTGGTACAACCGGCAAGAGGGTGATTCCTCGCATGAAACTGAGTTGAAACGGTAGAACGAAATTTTTTCATACGAGCCTTCATTTTCGAGAGAATCGAGTTTGAAAATACGTTAGGTAACGCATGCACTTAGACAGAATTTAGCCAGCCTGTCAAGCCCTGCTGCGTCGAAGTGCACGCGTACTTAATGAATTTTCAAATTCGATTTTCTCGAAAATGGAGCCCTGTACGTGATTAATTTTATTCGATATTTTTCCCTCAGTTTCATGCGAAGAATCGCTCTCCTGCCGCTCGTGCCACGGTTTTTCGAACACCCTGTGCATGTACGTATGTTTACCTAAAACGTGTACGTATATATCATAAGTTGTACAACTCGTACAAAGGGTTAATTGAATTTGTTAATAACAGAACTTTCGCCGAGGTAGTTTTTCCTGACACGTTAATTAACAGTAACGAAGAGCAATGATCCTTAATTTTTTAACAACAGAACTTTAGCCGACTGCGTATTTCCCGACACATTAATTAACGGTAACGAAGATCAATGATCTTTCACCCGAATCTCTCGCAAGCTGGAAACAATCTTCGTTTTTCCTGCGCGCGTGTTTATTGCACTTAGAGAAATGAATAATTTCCAGGAAATTCTCGGTTAGAGGGGAATCGCAGACGGGAAGATCGCAAAGAAAATGCCGTAACTCGGAGACAAAAGGAGTCATACATCTGACGGTACGGCGCGTAACAAGATTTTCCACCTATCAGAGAGCGTGTCGCGTGCGCCAACGCTTTTACTTGGCAACAAACGCTTTCAGCGTTCGTGCGACGCGCTCGAGAGCAATCGCGATCCCTGGCCTGTCGAACTCTTTGCATTCATGGCGCCGCGCCGTCTAGTGAAAGCGTTTACAGTCTCTTGCGAAAAAAAAAAGTTAGGCCCTTTGAGTCTTTATCTTCGGAGAAAAATAGAGGGTGGACGTAACAATTGCGCCGTTACAACGATGTAATCGTAATAACGCTGTAAACACGGCCCGGCAAAGGGAGAGATGCGAAAGGACAGGCAAGGGAGACGCGGAAAATAGGAGAAAGGCGGTGAACTTTGAACGAGCAGGCTTCGTGCTTCGGACGGATTTTTAAAACGCTCATCGAGAACTTGGACCGGTTGTTGCCAACAACGTTGCTTAACTTATTGTTACGGAGATTGCGCGTCGCGCAATTCTATGCCGCTTTGTATTTTCGTATTGACGCTTTGTATTTTCTGTAGTTTAAAATTAATATTCGGATTTTATTTGCAACAACAATGATTAGGTCAGATACGAAATTTGTAAAAGGAATTAGAAGAATTTAAAAATACTGTTACATTATCCTGAATTTATTACAGCTATTAAAAAACATTTCCACAATTAAATGACATTTTCGTGCAATTAACTTGGACAATTTTTATGTTGCATTCGCGCTCTTTTTCAACTTATCAATTTCATGAAATCGTCTCAAAATCGGAGGAGAGCACCGAACACCGGAACATTGATCGTTTTCACGTACCAGTCAATAAAAATAATAATAAAAAATACTTTCGTCCAAGGTGAAAATACATCTCAATTTTATAACCTTCAAGGAGAGTTCATAAATATCCTGCTTGTTGTAAAAATGTAAAATACAAGTTAATTGCACGCTTAAGAAGCGAGCAGAACTTCTTGGCAGATTTATTAAAGGCGTACATTATGTAGACGATTATCTGTATTATCTGTAATACCCTGTATTATAACAGTTTTTTTCTGCACGATATATTCTACACTCAAGAACACCGTTCGTTCTCTTGTAAATAAAAAAGACGTTCGATAAATGTTATTCAATTTCGTCAATAATCTAATTATTATTACAAAGCTCGACATTGATGAAAATGCGAGCTTGTGTCCAATCACTGGATATGTCCAATCACTGGGCCATTTACCTTGCTGACAGAGTTTCCATGTAAATCCATGGGACACCATGAAGATCATTTCGTCCGGAATCCATTTAACGGCGGCCTCGTTGTCTCCTGCCGGCATCTACGCTTCTCGCGTTGATCGCAGGGATTAGCGGTCCTCCTGGACAGCAAATTATATATCCGGCATTCTATATTCCCGGGAAATAATGCAATAATTCGTTCGATTATACGGCCGCGACTACGCGTGTCCGTCCTCGGTCGCCGGACACCGGCGAGGGCGCCCATTAATAGTTCACCCCCTTAGATGGTCGGCCATGATTCAGAAGATCGAGACGCGTTGCCCACTACGGCAACACGTTCCCCGTAACATTATCACCGGACCGTGTGTACAGTCTGGACCGTAAGCGATACCGCCCGCGGGTCCCAGCACAATAACGCGTTTGTTCGGCCCGAAAAACGCCACGTGGGTGTTGTTGCCTCTCTCCCTTCTCCATTCTTCTTCCCGCTGAAATGCGCTCGGCGAAATTGCTCTTTCGAATTTAATGCGCTCGCGAGGAAAACGGCTTCCAGTCGAATTTTTCGGAATCGCTTGATCGCGAACACCATCAAGCTCCCCCTGGGACGCGGACGGAATTAACTGGACGCGATTCTTTTTGTCGATCAGTTGCTGCCTTCGGATCGTTGGACATTGAAAACTAATATGCGCGCTTGAATCTCATTCTTAGGTCAATCGTGGTACTTCACCTTTTAACTGCGTATCGTTCGACTGTAATTTTGTACATTTGTGAGAAAAATGAGTATAGTAAATTTTCTCCGATTGACCCTCAGCTTGTGCACAGAAGTGGACAATTTCGGAAGAGGAGATACGATTGTTCGAGCCTCCTTTTACGAAATTGTCTATTTTTGTGCTCAAGCTGAGGGTCACTTAGGGAGAATTTACTGTATCTTCAATTTTGAGCTGCAGCAGAATTAATTGCATTTAATGATGTTGCATCTTTCTCGCGAGCTATTAACACTGTTTTTCCCAAAAGGATCGAAAGAAGCTTCTTAATCATTTCTATTTAACACTATTTCGACCGAAGGAGTTGTTCTATATTTTTTATGTATTTTTCTATGTTTTATATTTTCTACGTAAACAGTTCTCAACTTCTGCTGTAATCATCACAGAATTAATTCGGTAATTTGTACAATACAAAATATCGGTAAAAATAGTGTTAGAATTGTTAAAGCAGAAGTAGAATTTCAATTTTTATTTTGCTTAAAGATCTGTAGTTTTATCGATCACAGTACGTGTAATTTCCATCAGCAGGCTTTCCGAAAATTATTCGAAAATGTCTGACATTTATGAATACCTTCCAGCAAAATGTTAAAAGCTTGAAATATATTATATAATGATTTTCATAATAATCGTTTAGATCATGAATATGATATTAGTACAGATAATATAATTAAACTTTCATGCAAGATAAAAATTGTCTATGTCAATTGTAAGAAACAAAAGATGAGTAGAAACATCCTGTCTTCGATAATCTTGTTAAGATCAAAATAATAAATGAATACTTTGAAATTCATTTAATCTATTCACAATTTAAAATCTGACCTATTAATTTGCATCATAAATGCAACGAATCCACGGTCTAAATGTAATATGCAGATGTCGTTCTTGCATATAAATAATATAAGCAATTAAGAGGGGCACAGTTGTTCGAAACCCAAAAAAAAACTGTCAGTTAATTAAAATATCAATATTAATTATCAAATATTAAAATATAATTAAAATATTACCAAACCATGTTCCAAAAGACTTACCTTATATCGAATAATTAAAATATCAATATTAATTATCAAATATTAAAATATAATTAAAATATTACCAAACCATGTTCCAAAAAACTTACCTTATATCGAATAATTTAAACATGGATCACGTTCATTTAACGAAGGATTCGAATATCAAAGATTCGTTTATTATCGTTTTATTATCCATATTATCGTTTCATTGTCTGTATTATCGTTTGCTTGTCATAGTAGAAACAACAGGAACGAAAGTCTCGATATAGTTTCTAGGAAGGTGATCTAAAACTTCCTGATAAAAAATAGACATCGGTATTCCGCGAAATGCAGCGATCAGATCGTTGTCTCAACGACGATCGGATAACCGCGTGTGTTAGAAAGCATGCGATTCGTCGAGGTATTGTTTAAATATAACTCGTGGAATGTTTAACATCGCGTCAAGTAGCTTTCTGTTGCTATAAACCAACCGAACGCAGATCACGTTCAAGCAAAACATTTGCCAACTCAAGCATTCTCGTTTAACGAACGGTTGTGAGTCGCCGAAGCAAATGGCAGCATCCATTCCGTGAGATCGGCTGGAACGTCCTAACGATCTAATTCCGGTAAAGAGCATCCTTAACGAAGCATCGTTGCCAAACGAACTCGACAGTCGATTGGGGCCACCATGTCGATTCCGAAACTGGCTACGTAACCAGAGTCGGCCAAAAAATTAATCGGCGAATAACGTTCGAATTGCTGCTGTTAATCGTTTAATCGCAATTAACGGTTACATTCGTTTGATCGTTAATCGCAATTGCTGGTTATATTCGTTTTGGATGTTAATTGCAATTAATTAAAATATTGCTGTTGATCGTTAACCAAATAAAATATAAAATAAAAAATATAATAACTTAAACATAATGAAGACAGTTCTTAACGGAATTATTATTTATATTATATTAATTAACCTTAAATTATTATTTATATATATATATATATATTATATTATTTATATATATATATATATTATTATAATTATTATTTATATTATTTATATATATATATATATATATATATATATATATATGAAATAAATATATAATGAATATATACAAAATAATAATTCCGTTAAGAACTGTCTTCATCATGTTTAAGTTATTATATTTTAGTTATTGTATTAATAACTATTATATTAATAATTAGTTATTATATTATATATATATTATTTATTATATATTTATTATTATTTATTCTCATCGACCATTTAATTAATTAAGAATTATAATCGGTCGATGACCAACGCTGTACGAAACTAGCATTAGAGACTTTCGGTGCAATAATCCAGGAAAATTGGGAATTTTCACAGTTTCGAGGAGAAAACTTTTATGAAAAGCTATGCAATGTATGAAATTTTCTAATGGTACTTTCTTTGTTCATTTCCAGCTTCGTTCTTTGTTCTGACCGCCCAATATGCTGCATTTTTGATCTGCAGTTTGCCCGTGGACTGTACACTTACAGAATTTAATTCTGGAACACGCACGCAGCGAAATTGCACGGTGAACTCCCAGTGCTCCCTTGTGCAGCTTTGCTGCAAGAATGTTCAAGAAATAATTTTCACTTGCGCGCTTGAGTTTCACTTACGTTTCACGGCGATTTATCGTTCTACTTGTGTAACGTAATACATATTAAGGTAATCTGTGTTTTAGGGTTTGGTTTAATAACAACGTTCCTCCTGCCTCCGCGCCTCACCTTACCTAGCCCCATGAATAATTCATGGTGTTTCATTTTATTTCAACGTACCCCGCTTCTTTTATTCTGCGTTACGCTCACTTTTTCGCGTCTCGTATTCCGTGTCTCTTTATTCCTGTTATTTATGAAATATGTAACGTCACTTCCACCTCGTCTTAGTTTCGCTTCAACCCTCGCCTCGCCACTCCTCTTCTTGAATTTGTTTTATTGCGTGTCGCTGGTAGCATGCGATCAAAACAGCGCGCGGAGCTCTGAGAACTCGCTTTCCGTGGCTTAAATTATTCTACCGTTGTTCCAAGGTTCATGGTTATAGCATGGTATCAAGTCAACAATATGCATTAACCTTTAATAAGTCGAAGTGATCAGCATTTTCATAAAAATATCTTTCTTAGGAAGTTTTTATATCCAAATTTATAGGAAAATGATTGCTGACCAACTTTTGTTGGGTCATCTTTTTGCCGGATCATTGGAAATGTCCGAAATATTCGCGTAATCAAGAATTATTCGCATAAATAGATAGATTAATTTATTCGTATAAAGAATTATTCGAATGAACGGGCAGATTAATTTATTCGTATAAAGAATTATTCGAATGAACGGGCAGATTAATTTATTCGTATAAAGAATTATTCGAATGAACGGGTAGATTAATTTATTCGTATAAAGAATTATTCGAATAAACAGTTAGAATAATTTATTCAAATAAATGGATAAAATAATTTATATTCGAATGAATAGATGGAATAATTCATTCGAGTAAATACATAGAATAATACATTCGAATACATAGATAGAATAATTTATTCGAATAAATATATAGAATAATTCATTCGAATAAAGAATGATTCGAATAACAAAGTAAATAAATGAACGAATAAGTAAAGTAAATAAATGTGAACGAATAAATTGATAGAATAAAATTTATAACGAAAAATAATTATTATTTTGCGGCGTCTATCTCCAGACCCGTCAACAGATGGCTCCTTTTCGCGCAGATAGCCGAACCGTCTCAATTAGTATATATACAAATTTCCTCCGTTCTACCGATATCTCGTCTAAAGCAAGGGCCCGCTAGGATAGCCTTACTGATTACCTTAGTCCTCTAGCGGGTCCCGGACGAAACGTGTCTCCCTCTTCTTTCCTCCCTTAACACAATCACCTTCTTCCATCTCAACACAAGAAGACAACCTTCTAACAATCTAATCGCAGCGCTGCCTGGAGACGACACCGACAACCGAGGATTCCAGGAGGATTTCAACTAGGCCGAGACTGCGTAATCCCTCTCCTAGTGTGGCCATCGCCTGGAGATTCCTTGGGACCACCTGCGTCGACAGATCATTGGACATCGCGAGGTGCCGCGACACTTCACAGACGATAGCGACGGCCACGCTAGGACAGAGCATATACGGCTCGATTCTGGACGGCTCACTGCCTCGCCAGGACGACTGCAGCAGCAAAAACAAAAAATAAAAAAAGAAAAAGGAGAAGAAATCGAACAAGCTTACAACCGTCCGAACAACGCGCGCTCACGGCAACGAAGAAGCCACGGCCTCGTGAAGCCTCAGCTCAGCAGAAAATAAAGAAAAACCCAAAAGAAGGGAAAAAGAATAAAAAAAGGAAACTAACGAGCCTACACTCGATAGTAAGAAAATGCAGCACTTTGTCATCGAGTGAGGGAGGATCCGAGCATCCTCCTGGGATCTACGAAAAGGACCGCCACCTACCGACACCCCAACGTCTAAGGCAAGGGCCAGCTAGGATAGCCTTACTGATGAGTCCTCTAGCAGCGGGTCCTGGACGAAACGTTCTTCCACCGCCAAATTTTTTTGTTGTTTACGGGTCATATATCCTTCGGTATATATAAATAGGTTAACAAATATGCATAAGCAAAATTATTACAAGGAGCATGCAAATCGCACGTTCGAAGACGCATCGCAGAAGAAATCGACTGTTTTGCAAAGGTAATTAGCAGTCGTAAGAACACGGTTTACACAGTTTTGTTGCCCGTACAGTGTCTGACGTGATCGAAGAGAAAGTCCAGAACCAGTTCGCACAATAATCATAATCAGAATCCGGATAAAACATTCGACTGAGAAGAATTCATCCGGCTGATTGGCTCAGCAAAATATTTATTCGAAACGACTCGAACAATGCCCAACACCGATCGCCCCTAATCGCGGTCCAAGATCGATCCAGCCACCCCGACCACCCCCGCACTCTGCTCGCGAATCCGCGGGAAACAGAGCCGAAATGATTCGAGAACGCTGCGTCGGTGCCGCGGGAGGAACGGTAGCGCGCGACTAATTTCATTTCGCCTTGGCCAGAAAACGAACGAGAAGCACACGCGGCGGCCGAGAAGCGGCGAAACGAGGGAAATAGTTGACAGGTAGGTCACGCTTCGCGGCACGTCAGTTCCCGTAATACCGGCGGGTTTGGTCGCAGAGGGTTACAGAAGGGTGAATGGGGGTGGAGGGGAGGGGCAGACGGGTCAGGGGTTCGCTCGAAAACGCTTGAAGCCGGAAGCGCGGAAGAAAAGAGCGCAAAAAGAAGAAGGGGGGCCCGGGAGAGGGAGGTCGGCGGAAAGACGCATGGGGGTGGGAAAGGGGAGGACGGGGGACAGTTCTTGGCCGTTCGAACAAAGAAGCCAATCTAGCGGGCTTGAACCCGCAAACCTTTTCTGCGGGCGGACAACCACCTCAGCAGCACTTGGGTCGGTTTCGCGAACGTGGCCGAGACAGGTGCCAACGCGACCTCCACCGTCCACCGTGGATTCAAACGACGCTACGTGGCCCGCCGTGGGTGGAACGCTCTTTTACGAGGCTCCCCCTATCTATCTGGGATCTTGCGCGACAAGAAATTTGCAGTCGGTCCGTGTCCCCGTTTTATGAACTCGCCCGGTTTCTTGTTTGATCACATTGTCGGCTTCGAGGACGCAGCGAGGTCTGACCGGATGCAAAGCATGCGGCCGTTCGGGGTGGTTACTTAGGGTAGTGGAGCCTGTTACCGCGTGTAGCCAAATTACTCTGGCTTTGGTCTACTTTCAAACGGAATGAACTTTGTATTTATCGAATAGGATGTATTAAACTTTCTTATTTAAATTCAATTATTTATATTAATTATTTATCATGTTCAAATTAAATATGTAACAGACGGAAGTTCTTGAAGCAACACAAAAATTATTTTAAGCTTTTGATACTGAATTCGCGAAGTTTTCTGCGAAACTTATACAATATTCGGTCAAACAAATCGTTCTAGGTAAAATGTCGCAATGTTAATTGTATTAATAAAACGTATTAAAATTACGAGAACACAATACAATAGTTTTGATTTATTTGCGTCTCGTAAAATTCCTTACTCCAATAATTCGAAAAAGTAATATGGAAGAAATAAATCGATGAAAACCATCGATGAAAAAAAACATTTTATACTCTATCGGTTTTTGTTTAAATCAATTATTTTGCGTATGAATTTCTGCACGAATAAAATCTTACACGATTGAATTCTTGTTTGAGTAAAATTTGATTCGAATAAATTAGTATCTAAATAAATTTTTATTCGACTGAGTATTTATTCGACAGTGCTCGAGTAAAATTTCATTCGTTTTAGTCTTTATCTTTTATCCGTTGTTCGAATACAATTTTACCCGACTCTGGTTTCAAGCCGCGTTTACCAAGAAGAGTTCACGAACCGGTTCGTTGAATTGCAGAGAATACGGAGCTCCACTTAACCCTTGAACTTAATAGTCTCCTCATTGAGAGATCGAAACTTTCAACGGGTCCCACCGAATCACTGTCAACGTTCCGCCATTAGGATCTCGCTTTCAGACACCGCGCAGCTTGCCACAAAGCTTGAAACTCGCCTCGGACAACAAACATTTGCCCGTGTACAAATGCGAGGAAGAACCTGGAACGAGCCTCGGTGCCGATCTCGGATAAGGATTCTCGGCCGGCGTAGTTCAAAAGCTAACAATTTGTCCTTCCGTCCTGGAACTCGGAAAAGTCACGGTCGAATCACGGGTAAACGAAACGAGCGATCGATGAAAACCACCACGTAGAGTAGCCTCGGTTCGCGGATAGTTAGACGGAACTTGTTCCGGTGTCTCGATTGAATCGAGAATCGGTGTCGTGATTCCGTATGCCGGAAAGGGAAAAAAGTTTCCCGAATCCCGGCTCTCTGATTCGAGTGCAAGCCAGATCAACCTAACCCCCGTCGGACTAATTGCCGGCTGTCCTCGTCCTTTTAAAAGGCGTGGCCGAGAAACTTCGTCCTTTCGATCCATCCCTGCACTTTCACTCTCACCCTCTCTCTCTCTGTCATTTTTCTTGGATTCCACGCCTACGGTTGCTTTGATATTCGGCCGATGCCATGATTTTAAATTTCGCACGTTGCGTTACAAGCGAATGCGCACGTCGAACAGAATATTTGAATCATTCGGAGGAGCATTTCTAGTATCTAGACATTCGACAGTTTTGTTTATTTATATTATATTATTAATTATATTATATTAATTATATTATTAATTATATATATATATATATATATATATATATATATATATTGTATAATTAATATTATATTATTATTATATTATTCTTTGTGCTCGGAGAATCTTCTCAGATTGCCTAATTAGTGACGCTCGTAGAGTAAACGCTCGTTTTTAACACGTTTGCAATATGAAAATTTTGTTTAAAAGCGAAACAACTTTCCGAACGACTTAATGCAACAAATGACAATTTTTCTACTCGTGTAAAAACTTATTATTATCTTGTAAGTATTGATACAAATTTTATGCAACAGAAAATTTTGATTGTCAACAGTTTAGTTATATCCCCTGAAAAATTAGCCTGCGACTAAAAACACTAAGAATTGTCGTCGTCGAATAATTTTTATGGATAATAATAGATCAGCCTTTGCTTCTAATTTTAATTAAAATTAATTTTTAGCATGACTATTGCACGAGATTTATGACGTTAACGAGTAAGTAGAATGGAAAACGGTAAATTGAGAGGAATTTAACAACTCCGATCATATTCGACCGATCAAAAATTTGCATAATGAAAATAAATTTCTGATCAACTCTTATTTATTGCGCTCGATTCGCGTATTCTTCTTTCGCACAAAGACCCGCGATGCGCTTATTATTATTGCACACAGTTGTTTTGTTAGCCAAAGCGGGAACGATTCACTTTGACGGAAATGTTCAAACAGTATGCAGTTCAAATATACAGGGTGCGGCGGTAACGATTACGCAATCACGCGCGAGTTAATTCATCGGGCAAAAATAACCCGAAAATGTAAAATAATATTTTCGTACAGAGTGCCCTGTTCTCGAGAAAATCAACATTGAAAGTTTACTCGACGCGCGTATATATGTATGTATGTATGTATGTTTCTGCTCGCAGTAAGTAGAAACGGTAGGTAATGACCAGATGTAAGCGCACGGTCCCATTCAACAGCGTGTATATGTATGTATGTCCGGTTCAGATGCAATGCCAATTTTCTTCAACCGGAAGCTACGTGGAAAATTGCGAACATCAGAGAAATTAAATTTCTTACGGAACTTCGAATAATTTTGCTGCAAGAATTCTCGAAAGCAAATTCTTATAGAAGTACACGTTGTATATGTGCATAAAAAAGGTATTTCTTTCTAATGGACGCGAGATTATTTTTGGAGACTTCTCGAACGAACTATATGGCTGTTACATTTAATAACTTTTTATATTAGCAATAATTGTAATTCTATTATATACTATAATTACAATTATTTAAGGAATAATTATAATTCTATTATATATTATAATTATAATTATTTAAGCAATAATTATAATTTTTTATAGTTACAGCGATAATAGTATAATAATAATTATAATTCTATTATATATTATAATTATAATTATTTAAGCAAAATAATTATAATTTTTTATAGTTACAGCGATAATAGTGTGAGCTTTGATGCCGACGAACGTAATTTTAACTGTGCCAATCATCTGACATAGGATCTATAAATCAGAATATGTAAATATTATAATTCCAAGAATTATTATTATCATTTATTGTATAAGGTAATGAAACGCATTAGTCTCAACCAGAGGCGAAATAATATTTTATTCTAATATTTCGAATAAATTCTTTGAATAAAATTTTATTCAAATAACATTTCGAATAAATTTTTTGAATAAAATTGTATTCGAAAAATATTTCGAATAAATAAATAAAATTATATTAATAATAAAATAATAAAATAGTAATATCATAATATAATAATATCGAATATAATTATATTCGAGAAACATTTGTACAAATGTACAAATTAGATTGACCAAAAATATAATAGTAAGCAAAAAAAGAAATTATTAGCATACAGCAAATAAAAATTGTTACATATTTCATTAAAGTCCATGGAAAGACTAATTTGCCTAGAAAGAGTATCTTAAAAAAAAGTTGTTGAGAAAATTGATAAATTAAGTGATAAACGATCCTGAGCATGCTCGAACAGATTTTCAGTGGCAACAGTGATGTTAAAAGGTTTCTCAGGGGTTTCGTTAGGGCACGACGGACTTAAAGGATCAAGGGAGCAGAGAGCCAACTTAATCTTCATTTCGAAGGTTTTACCGTCGGTTTGCCAGACGAATTTCCAATAGTTTTTACTTTCTCGGTAAAACCTTTCGCTTCGAGGTCTCTAATTGTCCAATAAGGAACGCGGCCGGGTGGGGGGGTCCTCGAGGGCCGAGGTCAGGACCGACGTGAAAGGTCCTGGCGCATTTGTCAGATTAAACGAGGAGTCGTGGAGGGTTCGCGAAGCTAATCGCGTAACTCGCTCAAATGAGCTGCACTGTATTCGGAATGGCGCCAGCCGGAGAAGCAGTCGCGGGGCTTTCTGAAGCCAAGCAATCGAGCCGACCAATCGGCCCGGTCTCGGACGCGAGCAGAACTGGAATTGTTCGTTTATCTTGCTCGCTGCAATGTAGCTGGTTTCCGCGAATGTTTTGCTACTGGCTTCTATATTCGTTGCTGTCCAAAATTCCGCGCCAGCATCCGAAGCGAGATACAAAAATGGATCATGTTCGGTGCACTCGATGCGGATTTGTTTGACAAGAGAAATTCGATGAGACGTTCGATACATATGGCAAATCAATCGATGAAACGAACGTTGTCAACTGTGCTTGGAATTAATTGTTGTTACTATTTGCACCATCGACAATTACTTTTGTTATTTTATTTATCAATTTTCTCAACATATATCTCACTAGAACTGTCGAGCTTGAATGCAACTGGTGTATATTCTTTTATAACTAGATTGTGGATCTTTTATGCAAAATAGAAATTCTCTGTATCAATTGCAAGAAATGGAGACTAATTAGCAAATTCATTTTTTGCTTAATATTAGATTGACGTTTTTAAATTCCTCTTTATATTATTATATATTCCACTTTATATTATATATATTCGGCTTTATACTACTTTAAATGATGATTTTGCCATAATTGCGTAAAATTCGCAGTCTGTTTATAACGATGGCAAGATTATAGATCTATTTAAATTTCGTACGATTTCTGTTATAATATATGCTTGAATGAAGAAACTTGTAAAACAATTTCTCGTAGGAACATTTTAAATCAATAACTAAAAAATCTGAAGCCAGTCATTTTATAATAATAATAATTATAATAGTTTATCGATGTCAATAGAAAATTGTCACATAATGTACAGTAAAAAATAAGAAATAAAGAGATATACAAAGAGTAAAGAAACAAAGAAATAATAAATAAAGGAAGAAGGAGGTAATATAATACGATATACGATATGCTACGACAATTTTCGAGGTAAAAGCGAAGCGTTTAAATGAAGCATTATTGAATAAACCAAGAGTGATTCGGGAGTTCTGGGTATAATAACATTATTTTTGAAACCATTCCAACCGTTCCAATGTTCTTGTCGGTCCATTTTATATACCGAATTTCACCGAGCGAATTTCAGCAACGAAGAACAATTTTCACGGTTTATTTGTCCGCGAAAGAAGCGAATTTCTGCGGATCGTTGGAATAAACGAAGAGAAATGAAACAAACGAAAGGAATGTTTCCGAGACCTCCGTAATAATACGTAGACGTATAAGTCGCGTCGTCGTTTTCGGAAGAGAGATGGCGAACGATTAGGAGAGTACGTTGACCGCGACGAACGGTCGCCGTCGCTCTGATTACCAGCGGATAGAAGGACAGAAGGATAATAGATAATGGTAAGAGAGATAATAAGGAAAGGATCGTCGTAGGTAGACCACGTTCACGCGAGATAATATCAGGCGTGTCTGCGTTACTGAACGATTACTATTGCGGAATGGATGGTCCGCGGCGCGATTACGAAGCACGAGGTACGCGGGAATGCGGATACCGCGGTCACGTTTCGGATGAAACTTGGAAGAAAGGTCGCGCAAAATCCGCGGCCCCGGCATGAAGTCTTAATGAACACGGTAATTAGCATTTTTACGGCTGTCTGAAATTTCTGGGCTAAATGCTTCTCCGCTGACGCACTGCCGGCACGATGGGTTTGGATTTAAACCGCCGCGTAGCGCCGCGGTCTTCGTAATTTGCGGGGATCGCGGAGAAGCGGATTTGAAATTTTCTGTAATAAACGCGTCTATGATTCAATCGTTTCCGGAGAACCGACCGTCTTATTTAGGATAATTAATGCGGCAATAGTTTTGCTGTTGCTTGGAATGACAATTAAAAATAGAAGGCTCGTGTTTTTTAGCTTTTTTATTTGAGCCTATGAAGAAAATTTTTAAAATGCATTTCGTAGATCCTGGTAACTTATACGCATGCTGAGAAAAATTAAAAAAAAAACTGAAGATTCCTGATAGAACAAAAGAACAAAATTGCGATCTTTAATTGTTCGTAACGCATTTCGATGCAATTTTCAGCATGCGCGTAAATTAAAAACGGGAGTTCTTTATTTTCTTTGTCATTCCGAGTAATAAAAAAATTTTTTTAAAAATCACTCTAGTCACTGTTTAGCAGACTAGACCCTCAAACATCTAAAAAATTATTCTGTTAAAATATGATCGTCATAAAGATGACTATCGTCTAAAAATATATTTGTCCCCGTCCGTAGGATCTTCGGTTTTCCGTCACCTCGTCCCAAACGAAAGGGTCCGATCGACGGGAGCGCATCCCTAACAAGGACACCTTGTCGAAAACTGTCCGCCGAAAGCTGTGAAGCCGGGTGTGTGCGAGAACCGAAAGTCAGCGTCGCGAATAGGATGTGCGGCGCGCGGTCGCGCGGAGGTTGCATTTTTATTCGCGGCTGGGAGGAACGTCTCTCGGCGCCGGGCCGCGCGCACCGGCTGGCTATTCATATCCCCCCGCACGCGACAATCTCGGTTCAAGGAGACCGCTGGACAGGATATTGCTGACGTGTTCCCCGACTTTAAAGTCCAACGTCCGCGGTCGATAGCTGCCGCATTGTCGGGGACGGCTACGCTGGAAGAATGGAAGATGGGGCGAGAAGGAGGGAGCCTAGCCGGTAGCCCCTGCACGATGCCGCTGCGGGGCTTCAATCGGCAACGGCGAACGGGGGCTGTTCGGCGAGCAACTTGCGAGCGTCGCGCCGCGTCGGGCCGAGGCGGGCCAGACACCGGTTCCACGCCGGAATCGATCAGATTAGGCTAAACGCGTTCGATCGGTTCTCCCCGATCCTCTTTCGCCGCTTCTTCGCCGACTCGGCCGACTTCAGCTAACTTCGCTCGTTTGCTACCGGCCCGCGACCACCCCGGCGAACAACCCCGGAGCCCGACGAGGCCACTTTGCGAACTGTCGGCGAACAGTTCTTCCCGCGGACTCGAGAAACTCGAGACCGTCCTCGATTTCGTCCGAGGATGCTCGGCAACAACCCGGGATGGGAGAACGATCGCAGGCAGTTTGGGCCTGGAACTTCTCCCCTGGCCTACTGTCCAGGATGAAGTCGGATTTTCGGCCCTCCTCCGACTCTGCAAGAGATAGAAGAGCTCTTGGCGCGATGGCCAGATCTCCGAGGATTCGACGGTATGCGTATGCTCGATAGTTCGCTGGCTGTGCCGGTGAACCGGGGTCACTCTGTACGTTGCCCGTCTTTGGGAACTTTTGTTTCCTGGGAGATGTGTGTGCGAGGCTGTGTCATGTCTATACGAGCTGTATAGTGTGCATAAAAGCTGCATTATGTGCATACAAGCTGTGCAACGCGTGCAGAAGCTGTATTGCGATGGAGCTCCGTTTCAGAGTTGGGCGAAAGTTTATTCGGATCACCGATGAAAGATAGAGACGAATCAAATTTTATAAATTAAATTATAATATAAATTCATCCAGACGAAAATTTATTCGAATGACATTTTATTCGCCACATTACTATGACAATTTCAGCATATGTGCAAGTTACCAAGATCGGTGAAATGTATTTTTTATATTTTCGTTGTAGGCTCAGATACAAAAGTTGTAAAACATGAGCTTTTTTTATTTGTCTGTCATTCCCTGCATTTCTCTGCAAAATCTAAAAAGGTATTATAATCATTGTCCAATAGGCTGCTTCTTCTGTCGCAAAAAGCGAATTCAAGAAATATAGTCCAATTCTTAAAAAACTATACCGTTTTCCAAGTGTCACGAAGCCTCGTGCTGGGTCACTCAGACCCAGTTTAATTTTCAAACAACCGTCGCTCAAAAACTAGCAATGCAATTCAAACCCGAAAATTTGAGAACATAATTTGAACATTCTGGAACATCGTTTCCTCGATTAAAACTTGATATCTCGCCACCAAGTAGATTGAATTAATTGTTAACTTGTTCCTCCACACGACGATGTCACTGTCTCGAAAAAGTAAAGAATGCGCGACGTTTTTCTAACGCAGTGAACGGTGGATGGTTGAACAGGTGATTTTGAAGCAGACGATTGATCGGTCGGCCATTGCTCGGAGAAGGTTCAGCTTCGATCGGATTGCTTTATCTTCTTTTTTTTCGAAGGTGTTCGCGCATTCCCCCGATCTCCGACGGAATAATTCGCGATTTAGCGTGGAACCGTCGTGGAATTCCGCATGGGGATGAATCGAACGCGGCGTCACGGGGTGCATACGGGATGGTTGCACGCGATGCAAGCAAGAGACTGGCAGTCTGTTGGGGGACGGATATTCCCATGGACTGAAAGCAGAGATTGCTTTCGCGTGGTGGTTCTCTTTCCTCCTCGCGAAGCAGACGCGTTATCGCGTATGGTTCTCCTTTTCCTATCTTTCTCTTTCTCTCTCTTTCTATCTTTCTTTCTCCTCTTCTCTTTTTTCCCCGCTATCTCTCTTTCTCTCTCTCTCTCTTTCTCTCTATCTCTGTATGCGAGTCGATCGAATCTCGACGGGAGATTCACTTAACGCGTTTCGATAACACGACACGCTTCCGGAGAACCCTTTGCCAACGGGACGCGATCAATGAAGGCGGAACGTGGCGGATTTCACGAATATGATGCTCCGAATGAATATATACGGGGTGTCAGCGAAATTGCTGGTTAAACTTTGCTGCTCTAATCTGCTCCTTGGATGGAAAAAGCTTGTATCGAAGTCCTCTTGAAGCCCGCCGCCTTAAAGTCCGAGGCGTCGCTTGCGATTTAATCGATTATCCCGTGCAATCACAGTGGACTCGAAGTTCAATTATTTTAATATTGTTGAAATTATAGACTCCTTTATAATGTTCGATAAATTCGTTCAATCGAACATATATATATATATATATATATATGTATTCGGATAAAAATGGCGAAAATTCTAAGTCTAGAGATCTATTTCTAAAAACAGAAATTATCGATGATAATAAAAAAGAAATAATGATACTAAAACTAAAATTGAAATTAAGATTAACGAATTTTAGTTAAATAGTTACAACACACGTCTGTCGCCTTTAATATTGAGTAGCTTTAGTATTAAAGTATAATAAAATGTGTATTTCTAATTTTCTGTAATTACAGGGCTCGGAACTAATAAATAGATTTTATGCACTTCTTCTACTTCTTCTATTTTTTGACGTCGCGTCGACGGACTGCCCATTGGCAATTATTTGAATATGTAAATTTCATCTCGCATATCCGTAGATTTTATAAATTTCAACACGTTTTCACTGTCTCGTTTGGACAGAGTAAACTTCGTTGATTTCTTTGGGAGTTTCGTATCTATCACTCAGCCCAGCTAATTTCAACCACTTTCAAATTATGAGCTGGACTGTGTGCGGCAGATCGCAGAATTCACATTGAGTTTCATTTTGCAGGAGGAATTTGTATATCCGTCTCGCACGTCCAATTACCAATCTGAATAATTTCACGTGGTCTCTTCTAGCGTCGCATTTAGAACAGAGCGTACGCGAGTGAAACACGAAACTATGAAAGCATTAGAATAATCCAACTTAATCTATAAGTTTGCTTGCGAAAGATAATTGTATGAGTTAAAACAATACAGAGAAATTAAAATGAAATAAAATAATAATATAGCTTAACTGTGGATTAATTTCTTCTTTCCTTTAAATATGTTATATTTAAATTTAGTAGATAAATATAATAAAATAATATACAAATATTCTGTAAAAGCTTAAAAAATTTTAATGCAAAACTATCGACTGAAATAAAAGAGCGCACACAATTTCCTTGAACTGCTACCGTTCCTCGCAATTGATTTAGACAATTTCGATCCTTCCGCGAAGAACCGGGCTCATAAAACACGGAAACTGCAGACGATGTTAATTTCGGATCGGTCGGTCGCAAGAACGGTCATTTTCCCTCACGACCAGACACGCTAATTGCATTCAACGGTATCGGGGCGAAAGAACAGAATTTTTCATTCCATTATAGAAGAGAGACCACCGGTGTCCGCCATCAACCTTTCATTCTCGTAACAAACCGCGCTACCGAGTGAGTTTTTCCGTTTGTTGATAATGCGCGATTCCGCGGCGGAAACTTTCTCGATGAAATATCCGCGGCGACTGCAACCGCGCGGCCACGGCTAACTTTTCTCCCGATTATCCGGCGAACGCAAAGGGTTAATTGCGAACTCCGGCCATCCTCTTGTTAAGCGTAAAATAAAATTCATAATTGCGTTCTCGTTTCCGTTTCTCCCATTAGGCCGGGTTTCATTTCTTCGGAACTCGCGACGCCTGTCAGCGCTCCGAGAGCAAAAATCTCGGCTACTTGCGTCGATTCGCTTCGCGGTGCACCGCGGTTTACAAATGAATTGCTCAAGGGATTATAATTACATAATAATACAATTAAATGATAATTCAATTACATGATAATAGAATTACATGATAATTCAATTACATGATAAAAGAATTACATGATAATTCAATTACATGATAATAGAATTACATGATAATTCAATTACATGATAAAAGAATTACATGATAATAGAATTACATGATAATTCAATTACATGATAATTCAATTACATGATAATTCAATAACATGATAAAAGAATTACATGATAATTCAATTACATGATAATAGAATTACATGATAATTCAATTACATGATAATTCAATTACATGATAATTCAATTACATGATAATTCAATTACATGATAATTCAATAACATGATAATTCAATTACATGATAATTCAATTACATGATAATTCAATAACATGAGAATTCAATTACATGATAATTCAATTACATAATAATTCAATTACACTGTAATTCGTAATTCAGAGATCTCCATTCAATTAAATTCCAATATAATTCGTAGTTCAGTAGGAGTACAACGACGAAATACTGAGTAATTCAATTACGATAATTAGGAATTACGAAGTCATTGTATTAAAATTACGAATTAAAAAAGGTGATGAGAGATTGAAAATACCATGCAAAGGTTTCAAACAGAAGGATATCATTGTTGTGTTCTCAATGCACAGTTACTCTCATAGATAACAAATCACAAATTAAATTAATATTTCATTAGCAAAACGAGAGTTTTCTCTATTCTTTTTTGTCATTCCAAGAAGTAGCAAAATTTAAAGAACTATTTTAGTCATAGTTTACTGTGAATTAATCCCATTAACGTTTGAAAAAAATCTAATTCATTTAGTCCAGTTTGAAAAAAAATCACTGCTTTATAAAAGGTATTCGTATAAAATATTCGGTATTCGTTATAATATTCGTTATATACGTATAACGAATATAAGACTGAATTTATTGAAATGTAACACAATTTTAATAATACTGTGTGCTCGAATAAAAATATGTAGTCAACAATTTTCAATGAATGCAGTTTTACAATTTCTACAATTATAAAATAAAAAAATGCGGAACCGGTCATTTGACCGACGGTGGTACGTTCAGTATAAAAATCTTCGCTAAGCGACTCAATTGTTAATGCAAAAATCTTTTCGTACCGTTTAAATGCTCGATATATAAAATCCCGCTAAAATATCGAAGAAGTTCGACTTATGGAGAAAGAAAGTTCTTAAAAATCACACAGACGTTTCAGCGTCCTCGATCAGGTTCCAAGGCGAAGCCGAATCGAGCGAAATGAATCTCCCTGGCGCGACCATAAGCGATCCGCGTTCTGCCGGCAGGAATCATGGAAGCTCCGAGTGCACGAGCACCGGAGAGAGTGTTATCGATTATCAGATGAAAATAGGACAACCGGCACGATTTACAGTGAGCCTCTAGTTAAGAAGAAGCACGGTGTACGGACAGGTACCGTTTGATTGGGCGTATCGGGGCAGCATAGGTGGGTAACGATAACGGTTACCGTTATGGTCTATTCAGTGCCCTTCTCCGCGAAGTGTTGCAGTATCCCGAGCGCCTCCACGGCGGCGTCGAGGATCGTTATTGCACCGGGAGGAATTTCCTTTCCGACGTATAGTTACAAGCGTTACGATTCACGAGGCCCGAGACACACCGGGAGAACACCTCGGAACACCTCGGAACACCGGACCGTTTCCACACGCACACACGGACGGGCATACTTATTTACGAGCGCAGTTCCCCGCCAATCGTATCGGGCCGTTCCGCCGATCCCTATATCACACCCACCCCCTCGTTCTCCTTTTTTTTATGTTTCATCGCGGACGAACGGCCGCCATCATTGTCGAGTAGAAAGACTTTTACGCGGATCTTACGACGGTCCGGTGAATGTGGAATTCGAGATGAAGGGAACCGGCTGTAATTCGTAGAATCATGGACAGAGAGAGAGAAAGAGGGGTGGAGAGGGAGCCGAGCTGCTCCTCGGATTAGTTGCCACTAAATCGGGCCACTGGGGACGCTAATGCGGGGATCGGTACATTTTCCAGTGGATTACTCGCAGCGATTGAGGCGGCTCTTTTTGTTCGAAGTGAAATGAGTCGGGGAAGTGTGCAACTGATATGGACTAGAGATGGGTGAAAGCTGATTTTTAGACTCGCGAAACTCGATGTCGAAACTTCGCGAGTTCCCGAAATTGTTGAAACTCTTGAAATCCGGAATTCTTATTCTTTTTCTTTTTGTCGAAGGAGTATCGATTTTGTCAGGAATTAAAATCTTGACAAATTCTTGTCAGATAATTAAATTATTTATGGAATATATTTTTAGATAAAAATTAATAGTAGCTATCATTTAATTTTTCCTCCATACAAACGATTGTAATGGATTGGTGAAATCGTACCAATTAAAATGCGTCGAAAATCGAAACGCAGACCCAATTGGATCGTTATTGGTTGAATAGAAATAAATTCATATCGTCACAATATTCTCGTAAGTTGTTTATACAAATTATTATTTAACTGGATTTTGAAACTTTGGGATCACAAAATTGACATAAATTTTTTAGGAGTTTCAAGGGATTTTAAGGGATTTCGAGTGTCCCATCTCTATCATGGACTTATGATGAAGAAGCTAAGTTACAATAATCCGCGATGGTAGGCGAGTTCGAATAATTGCTTTAATCGATCGATGACATTTTTTGAAAATAAACTGCTCTCTAAGTAATTCTCTAACAATTGATTTATTATGTACACAGAATAGGTTGCATTAATCCAGGGAAGATAGACGTTCCAACGTCAAAATTATTTTAATCGATCGACGATATCATTTAAAATAAATTAGCACAATAAATAACCCCGTAACGATTGATTCATTATGAAAACAGAATGCGTCGTATTAATCCAGAAAAGATAGACGTTCCGTCGTCAAAATTATTTCAATCGATCGACGACATAGCATTTAATAATTTTCACTCAATAAATAATCTCGTGGCGTTTCATTGATTATGAAGAAAGAATAGATTACGAAATTATATAAATCGAACTATGATATTTTTCGAAAATAAACTGCTGTATAAATAACACTACAACAATATCGATTTATTGTAAAAATAGCGGAGTCCGCACTAATCCGTGGAATGTATGCGTTAAATCTACAAAATTATTGTAAAAAGAGGATAAATTTCGCTGATCCGGGAAAAAGTTAGACGTTATATCAAGATTACTTTAATTCCTGCGTGATATTTTTTGAGAGCTTGGTCTATGCCATGAATATATAGGGTGGAACGTGCAGATAATACGGTCATTGCGGCTTGGATTTCGGAATGCGAGCGTGAGAAATTCGGGTGGCAGATTAATATGGATCAGTATTAATCCTCGGGTCACTCTGTTGTCCCTATTAATCTGGAGCAACTTGTCGAGATGGGAACATGTTCTCAAGAATACTCTCTCTCTCTCTCTGGTCTATCGAGTTCATTTCGAAGTGGAACTGCTCGCGCTGTTGCGCCGAAATGGATTTCGAGTAATGAAGAATCGCATCGAAATAGAAACGATAAGATCAGTTTTCCCTTTTACACAATTCTCGTTCCCCAATACGGGCGAAGAAAACGAGATTCGGGGCGATCGATGAGGATGCTTTGCTCTGTACAGGTTGTTCCATCAAACGTGCCAGCAGCTTTCACGATACCACTCGATCATAGCGAACGCGTTAAATGTTCTACATATACGACGCATTTATATTTAGACGTGCATCCTGTAATCTCTTCAGCTGACACATCGTGTTCGATGTAAATGATGCTCGTTATAAATCATATCAAATGCTTGTAGACACATTTCTGAATTTTATTTATAGCCATCAAACGGAACATTCTGCATGTGCGATGCACAAACAGGTGCGCGGATTCTGCGTGCACGATGCGCAAACAATTTTAGGTATGCGCTAATCATTTTAAGTGGAATGAAAATTTGTATAATTCATGTTTCTGTTGCCCAAATTCAGTTGTTACGAAGCATCCTTTACACATAGTTAGGCTAGAGATTTGATGTAATCATGGCGAGCCTAAATTGGTGGAATACAAATTAGTGGTTGCAGAGGAAATATTTAACAATGATACATTATTATCGATCTGTTTAATATGTTAGGGATCAAAGTAAATTCGTGTGAGAATTTTTATTTTGCGCAAAGATCGACAGTCTGTTCACAATTATTCTATAAACATACATACATATAGTTGTGTAGTAATTTATTTTGATTCCTAACATTTTGAATAGACTGAAAATAATGTCAAATAATATATATTATATAATAAATATGATATATTATTATTTTCACATTACTTTCATTATGTATTATATCAATATAAAATAAATATAAAAATATAATGAATAATATATGCATATTTATTTATTTATTATATTTATATTTATTTTATATATTTTTATATTTATATATTATTTTATATATATATATATTTATTTATTTACTATATTTATATTTAATTTATATTGATATAATATATACTTATATACATATAATACTATATATAATATTATATATAATAATATATACTAATATATACTTATTATACCTTATTCGTGCTCGTGTCTTTCGCGCATTTGCATTTCGCGGTGCAACTTATGCTTTCCTTTATGCAACTACATTTGATTGCACTGTACACGTATATATCACAGCAATGTCACATTAAAAAGGAGACCAAAATCGAAATTACACTGAAATCAGTCGTGTCGGTTCACGTGTTATGAAGCACCCTGTACAGCTGCTCGCCCACATAACCGTGTATATAGGTGTGTTGCAAGTATCTTCGAGGTTTCCATAGCGAGGATCTACTGGACCCTTCGGCACCTCCCAGGCGAGTCAGAATTTTACCTATAACCTCACGTGCCATTCGAAGCGTATCCATGGGACCACGGTAAGATAAGAATGCATCGGCTGCGAGGCATCGAAATGAGTCTGCGGATCGTTCGCGGCGAGGAAGAAGGGGGAAAGGGGGGAGGAAAAGAACGTGCCCCATGTAATTTATTACGCCTGGCCGATGGTTGATTTAATTTCCCGTGCGGCTACCGACCAGTTAAAAGCCGCGGCGCGGCGGTTCGGATCGCGGAACGGTAATTATCTCTGCGCGTCTTGTTGCATCGCCCCGGCCAGTGACTCATTTCGTAGCCTTGAACGCTCCGGCCGCGATAAGATTCACAATGATAACGATACACCGGCTATGAAACGCTAAGGGGATTCGCTTGAACTTATTGCTGTCATTTTAACATTTTATCTGTACGTATTTATATTCCGGTGTCGGAGCGCTTGATTATCTGGACGGTGTCAAGTGTCAACGAAACACAGACGAGATAACATTCCTGAAATACATATTTTGTAAACACTTCGATTTCGTCGGCCGTCATTGTATCGCGGATCATCGGAGCGAAATTTAAAAGTTTGGGCATTGATTTTAACACTATGCCGTCCGCAGATCTTGGATATGATTCTTTTGTTCGGCGCCGGCATAATAGCTTGGAAATTTTAGATTTTTAAACAAATTTCGAAGATGGCGGTAATATAAATTCCTAAAATTAAGATAAGTCATCCGAGAATTTTCGTACTTAATTCTTAGTTAAATAAGCACAATGCTATAGTTAGTTTGCTGCCTTTTAACACCCAAGAAATATAGTTCAAATGTTATTTCAGTTTTTTGAAATGGCACCAAAATGGTACCACCGGCATACAACAGATAGTTTTTGCATGGCACCAGCGTGGTGCCACCGGACGGCATAGTGTTAATAAATACGAGGTACACGTACGAAGATTTATGTTCGTTCTATATATATTTAATGGGCTGAAAATAAATCAGCATTGTTGCATTTTTGCTTGAATTTACTGTCTTGTATTTGTCTTGCCATAAATGCATAAAATCTTTAGGCTAAATAAACATTCTCTGACTGGATTGCAACAAATAAAATTAATATTATCAGATTAATATTATTAAATTTTTCCTCGTCGTTTGTTCACTAATCATCTTAATCTACCTGCTTATTTTTGTCATAAAATCCATCGTCGACGAATAGAAATCCATTATTATATCTTCCTTCAATTATTTCAATAACTTGCAAATATCACAATTTTTAACTTTTTTTTCATTTATTTCAATAACTTGCAAATATCACAATTTTTAACATTTTTTTCATTAATTTATATCCGTCGTAAATACATAAAATCCACCGTCTGCCTATTATCGGTCATATTTAAGGTGTCGAGGTTAAGTGGGTCATCTAAATAGACTCGAAGCATAATTAATTATTATCGACGGCACGAGGTGTGCAACAGCGAGAGTTTGTTGCAAAATAGATAAGAGGAAACAGGACCGACGAGAGTCACAACCTGTCACGGATTAGTGACAAGCTGTTGCCCGTTTCTCTAAGCCATCCTTTTATTATGTCATACAACAATGGTTTATATTCCACGAGTGTAATGTCCGGTTTCATTTTCACGCTTCTTACGTTACGACGTAACGCGATACGCCGGGGTGTACCTGGTTGCTTACGGCACGACATCCGCGTACATACAGGTATGCGCTCCGTGAAACACGAGAGTGCGTGGTGTCCATTAAAAGTGTTGAAACGCGTGCGGATGAATCGTGCGGCTCATTGTTCCCCGTCAATCGACACTTTCACCCAAAAATCTTCGTCACCTTCGCGAAGCTGTTACGCTCAACCTTATACCATGATTCATTTTGATTTATGCCATAAATAGCAATTTTTCGTCGTTTATTTTTTCTTTCTTTCCTGCTTATACACTCACTTTTTGTTACTTTAATGATCACATACTGCAATTAATGCAGTTTTAGTTAATAGTATAATAAGTAGTATAATAATAATATATAATAATAATAAAATAGTATAATAATAATATATAATAATAATAAAATAGTATAATAATAATATATAATAATAATAAAATAATATAATAAATAGTATATTGAGTTTTAATTATAATGATACTTATTTGATCAACGAGAGAAAAATCGCAGTGTTAAAATAATATAACAATAAATCGCGCAAATGGCATAACAAAAAGAAAAAAGAAAATACGTGTTTCGATAAAAGGATACAATAGAACAGAAAACAAGTGATCAAGATAATTAAATAAAGCGAACGAATAGAAAAGAGAGAAAGAATGAAAAATAGTAGACTATTAGTCTACTATTTTAGTAGACTTTGACACCGAAAATTTTATTATAATTAAAACTCTTTAATTTATACTACTTTGACCTCAAAAAGATATTCGCACTTTCTAAAGCACAGATATAGTCCAACAGGTGAGATTTTAACGTGCTGTCTGAAGATAGTTAATTACTAGACTGCGGCTTTGATGCATTTATAGCAAAAATGTAGAGCTGAAATATAAAATTACGAAGATGCATAACGAATTTAATAATATTGTTACACTATTTTCAACTCATCGGAATTAATAAAGCAAACAGTTTAGTTTTATTTAATTTCTGCTTCTTTCAATCGTTTTGGAAAATGTTCATTTTGCATAAAGATTTGCAATCTAGCTACAACTATCAAAAATTACCAGAATTGCGTTCGGGGATGCATGAACTTACAAGGGATGATGTCCAACCCGAAAATTCGAAAAATTCTCAAACTTTGGGGATATGCAGCATATGTAGATATATATTACGTAATTTTTTCTGCATAAATTCACGTTAAGGGGTGGAAATTACCCCCCAAATACTCGACTGATTTTTATTTGATCGTTATAATTCGCAAACTGTACAAGACAGAATAAAAGTCTTCCAACAAAAGTTACTTATTTCGTCCAAATCCACGCAGTATACTATTAGTTAATTGTTTAAAAAAAAATTAGAGAAACTTACGAACAAATAATCGATATATTTATACTCTTTTGCCAGATTTGGACGAAAGAAATAACTCTTTGATAAAACAGCTCGGTTACGATAATATCTTTCATAAAATATATCCAAAATATTTTTTATCGCGTTCCAAACATATCTTTCATCGCGTTGGCATTTCCTGTCGGCCTAACTAACGGAGAGAGACGTGCAGCGGATTCGGTAAGTTTTCTTTGCGGAACAGTGACCGGCGAGATCCACTCGCGCGGCAGTAAATATGGCGGCCGGAGGATCCTGATCAAAATAAATCGTGCGAAATGCGTATTGATTAAAAGAGGGGGCAAAAGGCGTGGGCGCGAGAACGAGGCGGTCGTTTGTCCATTTAACGGCGAAGATCCTGACAAAAGGTCTACGAGCCTGATAGAACGGGTCGGGCCGGGGCGGGATAAGAGGATCGCGAAAGTAATGGAAGCCGAGCCACTAAATCTGCGGGTAAACAGATATCGGGTCCGTGTGCTCCTCGCGGGAATTTCGAACGTTTATGTAAACCGTGGCCGGTCGCTATAACCATGAGAGCAGAACTATGTTACGACAGATCGACTCGAACGACGACGGTTCACGGCATGGTCAAGGTCGCTGGGAATCTTTTCCTGACGTCCGCATCGACTATCGATACCGAATCGAACCGCTGCCCTCCCCGTCCGACGCTCGCGAATATCTTTCTGTCGAGTTTATTCACGACCTGCACTCGCACCAGGCTGCTGCAAATAAGTTTCCTTTTTTAGTGCAGCTGCGACGCGACCTTGACGCGACTTTGAGCTTGCACTCGGTCGCTTTCGTTGCATCGCGCAGCACGCGGAAGTCGCCTCTCGGGAGCTGAACGCGTTCGCTCGTACCGTTCTCTTCGGCCGCGGCAAATGAGCGATCATTAATTGATCTTCGATGCAGCGTCTTGAATATCGATCGACGCGCAAATTTGCGTCGAGTAATATCGGACGGGATTGGAATTCTTCAACAGGAATCATCGAACCGGGAATTCCTTCTCGTTTTAATAAAAGTTCTCTCGACTGTCAGCATTTTCGGATGAACGCGAGCGATAATTGATTAAATAGAACTCTGTGCGTTGGGATCAAGATTGTTCGGGATGAGCAGAATGACACGGATGCGATGGCATAATTGTTACTTAACCCACGAATGACGGACCATGGCGACACTTATTTATTTGATTTATTTTTTGATTCGTATGATATATTTATTTTCTGATTATTGCCAATATTGTCGTAATAAAAGGTAGTAGGGAATAAAAGACTGTTTCTTTTTATATTTATAATAAGTAATTTATTATGTTTCCGTACATGTAATACACAAAGGTCATCGCAGACCCGGCCATCGTCATGCGAGGGTTAATTACAGTGCCAGATTTCATGTTTGTAGATTTATAGTACATCGTTTATTTTAATTAATATCTATCTATTATTATTATTAGTCTATATATTTATCTATTATTTATAATTACATGTAAAATGGAGGTTATATTGTATATTATGTATAATATTATTTAATTTTAAACACAGTTCGAACCTGAATCATTGAATGAGAGAGAACGCATACAAAGAATGTGGCACAAATGATATGAAAATAGATTAGAATTAATTATTGATCAGTAGACTGCGGATCTTTATGCAGAACTAAAAATTTCTGCATGAATTACAAGACAGAGGAGCCAAGTATAATATTCTTTCTTTCTTTAATAATGATATTAAATTGATATTAGTACACCAATATTCTTAGCTTCTTTCAGTCGTTTGTATGCAGTTTTATGCACAAATGCATAAAATCCGTGGTCTATTGATTACTTGTCGCATCATCGTTCGAGGTCAACGTATCAAGTGAAATTTATACATAATATTCAATTATAATAATTATATAATAATAAATATATAATTATAATAATAATAAATATTCAATATTCAATATCTGTTGTCGTAAAAGATGCTCTTAAGAAGCTTAAAAGAGCTCTTAAAGGCTCTCGTAAAATACGAATTTCATAAAATTAATACGATCTCCGTTCTCCGATCACGTGGATTACGAATCGTTCTCTCGAGAACAATACGCGAAATTCCTAATTAGGAAGATGAAGGACTCGTCGCGCGTTGAGTTGATGGGTAACGTCTTATTAAGATAAGCGGTGATCACTCTTCAACATAGACTGATGGAACTTCTTCGCATCGAGATTCAAGATAAAGGGTAGGGACGCCGTGTTAAACTGTAGAAAGTGAAACGCGCAGTATGCAAATTGGTCATACCGATCAGCGCAAACTTAATCTGTTAAGCTCCTTTGCAGGCTGCAGCTTTCCCACGCGTGTTAATTGAAAATCCATGTGATCCAACATACTTACGTGGTTTACCGAGATAAAATTGTTCAAGCAACAAATATCGGCTCCACGGAGATCCACGAAGACCAGACTCTCTACCTTTTTCAATTGTTAAGATGCTTTCAGGTGGCGCGGCGAAGTCCGTGTGCTGTTTCTCCTTCAGAAAAATTATCTTTATAAAATTTATAATACGAATTTGATGTAAGTGTCTGCAATATAATCTGAATGGTATTTCGCACATTGAAAATATAATGCAGCGAGCGACGCGAATAGCCGGACACCTCTTACAACGCAATAACTTTTATCAGATTGGACCAGATGCTTCGAATTTTTTCAACGCAATTTAATTCCTTGCGTCTGTCACAATGTTCACCTTTATACTATTTTTAATATTAATTTGATGTGAGTATATATATATATATATATATATATATATATATATATATATATATATATATATATACATGTATAATCTGAATGGCATTCACATATTGAGAATATAATATAATGAGCAAGGATAATAGTCAGACACCGTCAGTGCTTATAAAAATATATTTAGTAAATGTACAATAGAGTAAGTATCTATTTTTTATATTATTTTAATGAGTTTATACAGTGGGTAACGATAATAGTCGGACAACATTTAAAACACCATAACTTTTTTCAAGTTGGACCAAATGTCTTGTACTATGTTAAAAAAATTCAAGTTATGCGGTCCAATTTTAAGAAGATTATGGCGTTTTAAACGGTGTCCGATTATTAACGTGATCATCGCTGAAAAAAGTTATCAAGACAATATAAAATGTACACACTTCCGCAATTATACTTTTTTCATGTTAGTCAACCCTGAAAGGGTTAAAAAGGATGAAACAATGCACTTTAGAAATATTAACTCTAAATGTCTTTAAAAACAATGTCACCCATTTCTTTGCATTTTGTTTGAAAATTCTCTAGGACACCGATTGGAAAAAACGACTAAAAGTAGATATTTAATAACAATTAATATTAAAATACTAATACTAAAAAATATCTCGAACAATAATAAAGTTGTTGAGCTGACATTTTGCCTACAGTTTTTCGTACATCGTGAATTTCTCGATCCGATTCTTTTCATAGAAAAAATTAATTCTTTTATTGTCGAAAAAATTAGTTGACAGAATAATTTGCACACAATTCGAAACAGTGTAAAAAAATGCTATCAAATTTTCAAAATTTTAACTATAAAATTACTGGTAGTCGATTTTTGCCCGAACACCCTCCCTTAAACCCAACAATTCGTACCAACCCTAAAAATTAAAAGTAAATTACCTCCATAAACAATTAATATCGACGAAAACCGCAAGGTACGGGTGAAACTCTTTCTATTCCAGATTCGCCGGAAAACGTTTCATCGCCGATCAAACAAAGTCTCCTTGTCGGAAAAGCTTCTCTTCGTTCAACAATGCGCGAAGGATGGTCACGCGGCAGGGGAACGCAGGGAATAACGGGGTAATGAGATGTTGGGGACGACTGTGCCGTTAAACGGAGGCAATAAAGCGCGGATTAATCCGGTGTGCGCGGTGGCGCGAAAAATAAGCGAAACGTGTGATCAAATCGTATTTCAAGCTCGGCGGGGAACGGCTTTCAATAATTTCACACGTCGTCGAACGATGTTATCTCGTTACGGAACTTCACTTTTCCCGCAACAAAATATAATTCATCCGGCCACGGCGAGAGTAGCCGATCGAGTTAAAAAGGGACCACGGTGAAGGATGATTGGCTCGGTTTCAACGGCGAGAGCAGCGCCGAGACGGCCGCGCGTCGTAAACGTTGTCAGTTCCCGGCTCCCGATTTGTTTACGGTCGGATGAAGTAATTTCGCGTGCAACGGTCTCCCTGAAATTGTTGCCCGGCGAACGATTTCAGAATCTCGGAACGCGCTCGCTGCTCGAATACGCGCGGTTCTTTTTTCGAAGGCGCCGCCAGGCCGGACTCGCCGCGCAGAGCGGAGATGAAAAAGAGGGTGGAAGCCTCCTCCTCCTCTTTTTCTCCTTCTTCTTGTTCTTCTCCCGATCCTCGTCCTCTTCCTCGTCCTCGCGCAAGAGAAAATAATCGGTGTGCAGCCACATAACCGACGGCATAATTACATGGACGTAAACGTATGCAAAGATATTTCACGGGCCGAGCGTGCCGCGATGCTCCTGCACGCGCGTTCACCCCGCGAACAGAGGGAAAGAGAGAACACGAGGGAGAGTGCGAGTCGTTCGACCTTTCTCCGCTTGACAAAAAACGTAAAATTAAAGGTCGAAAATTGCGGTGCACCGAACGACCGCCGGACCGCCCCTCGACGCCACTTAACCACCTCGTAAGGATCCCAGGATATCGTGGCCGGTGAATAGCGCACTGGCGCCATCTTGTCTTCTTTGTTTCTCTGCTTTGTTTTTTCCTCTTCTTGGCCTTCTATCCCGCTGCCCGTACTGTATTTTCCTCGCCTGCTTATTGAAGTAGTCTTTAATCCTTGAAGGGCCGCGCGCGCCGCTCGGAAAATCTTTGGCTCCGCGATGCCCCTTAAAGCGAACTATATATATCGGCTATCGGAAAATTCTGCTCTCTTTCGAACTATGCTGGCTGCCAGACGGCACTCGTGTTTTGTACACTTTGCGGTGTTTAGGGGCGATAAGTGAAAAAGTAGCGAGCACCGTTCGCCTGAAGCGGGGAATCAAAGTTGCCGAAATTGACGTTTCGTTTGAGAACGAAGCAGCTCTTTATCGGGAATTATTGAAAGGAACGTATTACAATTTATTAGGTACGATTTATGAGAGACGTAAAAGTATGCTGTTTACGCAAGAATTTTCTTTTGAAGACGTTTTCGTTCTGATAAATAAGAATTTGTTTCATGCAAGAATATTCTAGCTTCTTAATTTGACTAATTAAGATGACTAGTTTCGTAATCTTTCTTGTACAGTTACGGATGTTATGAAAATGTTTCTATAAGAAATTGTTTCTCATTCTTTATTAAAGCATATATTGTAATATAAATTGTACGGAATTTGTGTAAATTAAATATTTTCATTATTATGAAACATACATTTGCAACGTATAGGAAAACCAACTTACAGTAGAAAAGTATGTCACATGGTTTCAAGAAAATTAAAAATCACTTTATTACTAAAGAACTCTCCTAAACAATTTGTTTCACGCAAGAACATTCTCATATAATTAAATTACAGTAGAAAAGTATGTCACGTGGTTTCAAGAAAATTAAAAATCTCTTTATTACCAAAGAATGCTCCTACAAAATTTATTTCATGCAAAAACATCATTAAAAATGGTCTAAAATAATTCAGAATAATTAAGAATAATTGAATAATAATAATTAAGAATAATATGACAAATTACAGTGGCAAAGTATGTCACGTAGTTTCAAGAAAATAAAAAATCTCTTTATTATCAAATAATACTCCTACACAATTTATTTCATGCAAAAACATCATCATAAATGATCTAAAATAATTCAGAAAAATTAATAATAATTGAATAATAATTAAGATTAATATGACAAATTACAGTGGAAGACTATGTCACGTGATTTCGAAGAAAATTAAAAATCTCTTTATTACCAAATAATGCTCCTACGCAATTTATTTCATGCAAAAACATCGTCAAAAATGATCTAAAATAATTCAGAATAATTAAGAATAACTAAATAATAATAATTAAGAGTAATGTAACAAATTACGGTAAAAGTGTATATGATATGATTTCAAGAAAATTGGGAATCTCTGGTAACCAAGGAACGCACGCAGGTAATTCGTTTCATGCAAAAATATTTTCTGAAGTGGTCGTCGCGACGCGTCGCATCTTAACGTGTGAATGGACGTTGGCTGAGTCCCATCGGAGCCCCGCCGGCGAAAGAAAACGGCCGCGCATTCATTCCGTCGTAATTATTTTTCGTCTGAATCGCGGAACCTCGTGGAACAGCTGGTTCCGACAGACCTGTACACCGTATCGGAAGTAATATTGTGCGGAGCGTTTTCTTTCGGTTACGCCGGCGAGGGTTTCAACCCTTAAAGAGATATTATGTAAGAAGCCCGTCCGCCGCTGCCAGAGGATCCACCCACTCGTTCGACGACGGTGATAAAGAGGGCATTGAAAGAAATTTCTTGAATCATTGTCCTCGAGTAGAAAAGGTCGTAATAAGTCCGTCCTTAAGAGACACTCTTGAATATGACGGATCCGCCCCCTTCCCCCCGGCCCGAGCCGGCAGATCACGGCGCTCCAGTTTTCAGCGGGTACTAATACGTTCCATTCATCCCGAAGGACATTGCGAATTTAATTTGATTCCGAGTGATTACGTTGTTTTCTTTCCGCCTTGGTCCAGCTCAAACCAGAAACGCGTTAATCGACGCGGTGCTTCGGTCGAGCATCGCGAAGTACAGTAAATTCTTCCTAATTTTCCTTCAGCTTGTTCGTATTTGTAATCGTTGATAATTTGCAACTATAAAAATGTCTGCAACTATAGTCCATTCTCGTTTACAAGCTGAAGGAAAATTAGGGAGAATTTACTGTAGTTGAATCATTCTAATGAGCAATTTATTCGATGCTCTCGGTGGTTAATTATTTTAACGCTTACAGTGCTGAGCACAATTTATTTTTAATAAACAGAACTATTATTTTTCAGTGTGCTTCTTGATGAAAATGCAAAATTATGATATCTGTTTTTCTTAAATTAAAACGCTTAATTTTTTCCCTCGGCTACTTCTTGCGGTGATTCTTTTCGATAAGGAACATTTTTTTTGCTATATAAAGTTGTCAGATGTTTATACAAATCAATCACACACTTTATTCACTAGTTATAAGGTTTTAAAGTGCAGGCATAAAATTAATAAGGAAACTTTCGAAATATTATTCGAACAAGAAAATTTTATTCGAAGAATATAAAATATATTATGTATTTCTTATATATTATAATATAATAAAATTTATACGAAATATTCGAATCAAATTTTATTCAAAAAATGTATACGAAATATTGTTCGAATTAAATTTCATTCGAACAATTTATTCCAAATATTATTCGAATCAAATTTTGTTCGAACAATATCCAATTTTGACTCGTACGTTGCGTCGATTATTTTCCGTCAACAATATACTTTATCAGAACGCAAAAATGAAATCTCAAAACATCATACAAAAGCGCATAAAATGTGCGAGACCGTAATACTATGAAATTGTAAAGAATACTATGAAACCGTAAACAACGACAACATTTCGCGGAAACAGCGCGCTAACGTTTCAACCTAAGCACAGTATTATCGTTGCATTTCAGCAAAGTTTAATTTGCATTTAGGAGCGAATCCACGTTGCCACTATGTAATAATAATGCTGCGGAATGTAAGCTCACATTGTCGCCAGTCCGAGAAGAATGGAAGCGAAGGCATTAGTAGAAGATTAAAGAGAAGTGGACGTTTTGGTCGAAGTTTATCAAGCTAATTGAGTTTCACGTGGATATGGTGCTCGAGCTTGGTAAGTGTGCTAATGTAACACCTCTAAAATATGAAACAAATGTCTCTAATATTATCATTAGCAGACGTACGGATTCCTAAGCGAAAGAAAAATTTTCTGCATTTATTAAAAAAAAAAAGAGGCACGAGTCATTTAGGAATCTCTTTCTTTCCTTAATCATTTTCGCCAGCTGGCAATTTAACATTGATAGTCTCAAACTTTTCTGCTACGAATTTTTTGTACCGGTTCAGATAACACGAACTCAATTTTCCCATTAATGCATAAAATCCGCAGAGTCTGATCATTGATAACACATTCGCGACAGCATTATGTGAAACTTCGTCTATCGTACAATTTCGCAACACGCAATTTTCCCCTAAATTGGCCGGGTCCTTGAGAACTAAACTCTTATTAAGAAGCGAACAAAATCTTCTTTGTTAGCTGATCTCCCCACCAGCGCCTCAAATGAAGTTTCATGAAGATTGCCCCGAAGCTTCGCCTCGAATTTCCCGGGAGCAAACGCCGCGTGCCAGGATTTCGGGCGAATTACGTTTTGCTAGAACTGGATGAGCGTTTCTTTTAAAACGAAGCTAGCGTGAAACGTCCGGGCTAATGCGTTTACAAAAGAGTCCCCGAAAATTAGCCGCCGACGTTTCACAGTTGCCTGGGGAAAAAAAGTATGAAAAATAAAACCACGCTGCATGGACATTTAAGAGATACCTTCTGAAGATACCGAGGCATTGTCAACCCTCGTTTCTACGCTCTGTTTACACGGAGCGACTTTGCGCTGTGAAATACAGTGGGCGAAAGAGGTACATTTGGATTTCGTGCGATAACTTTCTCATAGCAAATGGTGCACTAAGCAAACCTGTATTAATTAGTACTCTCGTTATTGATAATTGATAATCGATAATTACATATATATATATATATATATATATATATATATATATATATACTATATAAACTGATAATTGATAATTGATAATAGTTATTGACAATCGATAGCTATAAAAACGGGCCGCAAGGCTCAAATAATCGTATCTCCTCTTCCCAAATTGTCCATTTTTGTGTACAATCTGAGCGTCAATTAGGGAGAATTTACTGTAATCTGTAGAACAACTATTTTTTGCATTGTATTCTGGAAGAATAATACAGCAAACTATTCGCGCAATTATCAATAAGGTTCATAATTATTTTAATTGTTGTATTAAATTCAATATTTTATATTTGTTATGCTATTGCTCCAAAACTCAATATTAAAAATAGTTGTTTCACGCATTATTTCTTCACATGAGAGACTATTAATTAACCAGTTAACTGTGGCGCCTCCTTTTCAGAGTTATTTTATTTGATAAAATTAACAATTTTATTACTAATAAAATAAGTAAATATTAATAAAAATGGTAATATGAATAGTAATAATAAATAATAGTAATAGTAATAGTAATAGTAATAATAAATAATAGTAATAGTAATAGTAATAGTAATAATAAATAATAGTAATAGTAATAGTAATAGTAATAATAAATAATAGTAATAGTAATAGTAATAGTAATAGTAATAGTAATAATAAATAATAGTAATAGTAATAGTAATAATAAGTAATAGTAATAGTAATAGTAATAAAAATTTTTTCTGTGTTATTTCGAAAGTTCGAAAGCGAAAAGTTTGAAGCACGAGTTAAGGAAAAATACGAAGTGTGCGAAGGTGTTTCTAATCATTGCAGCCAGTTCTCTCGCTACTGGTTGTTCCACTTTCTTTGCTCGTCGCAACGTTCCCCTAATGTCTGGGAGGTTCCGCGCGCTGGAAGACGCAGAAATGGCAAAGAGAAACTGACGGGCCGGGGGTGCAACAAAATTCGCGAAGCACAAACAAAGGAAGACGGAGGGGCGCGGGCGGAAGGAGCGCCTCAGATTTCATTTTACGCCTTTAATCTAAACTTCGCAGACGGTTCCCTTTGGTCTTAAATCAGCCATACCTCGGAATAATTCAAATTACCGGCTCGTTTAGAGGCCAGAGAGCTGCCTCCGCCATATCAGACGGAACTTCGGAAAATAATTGGGCGGGAGTATAGTTCGCGCAGGAGATACGCTGGGGTCGTAAATTCACCGAGGCGTGAACAACTGTGCTCGCAAGTGGACAGAGCCGGCAACAAAGGATGAATACGAAACGAAACGAGAGTAGCTGGAGCCGCGTATTAGGACCTCGCATAAATCCCACCCTGCTTTCTTTCTCGTTTTCTACACACAGAATTATTCGAGTCCTATTCTCGACGAAATTCGCGTAGCGGTTTCCTCTGGACGGGAACACACGTAAAATCTGAACACAGATTGAGGTTACAGCGACTCGCAACGCACGGTCCTTACGAACATGCGGAACAGATTCCATGACTTTTGAACCAATGAAAAATAACTCTCGCAAGGCTGCGTCAATTTTTACTCGGAGTACACTAAATCGTTCACTTGATTATACAATTCTGAGCATTAAATGAAACAAATTGCTGTCGCTTTAAGAACAACAGAAAGGCTGCAAGAAATATTTGCAAAAATGTGTTTCGAACAATTGTTAACTTAAGCACAGAATTGTTCGAAACATCGTCGATAGTACAGTTGCGAGAACGGTCCGCCGTCCGAGGGTTGAAGCATGCGAATGGTTAAGCATGCTTGGCTAAACATGTGAGTTATCGTTGGCCTCCAAAGATATTGTTAAAATATACTTCTGAGCAATAAAATATTCGATTCGTGGTTTCATTCGAACTGTGGTCGGACGGTCTGTAATTGAAAGCTTCGCAATGGGTAACTTCGCCGTGGATTCACGTATCGTCGACTTCGCGGTCCAGCACGTACTTCATTCAATCATGGAACTCTGGAGAATGACGAAGTTGAGGCGGAGACCAAGAACTGATATTATCGGCTGGAATTTATATAGTGAAGTCACGGCGAAAGGGGGTGGTAATAGGATGCCCGGGAACAGATGTCACGGTTTCTGAAGTTCCGGGATGGTTTAAGTGACTCGAATACGGGGAGCCCCGGTTGAAATACAATTGAATACACCGGAAAAAGTTTCAGCGGAGCCAACAGCGGCAAGGCAGCGTGGCACTTTCACGGATGAATATTGCCTTCTCTTGAGAACGATTTCCACCGTGTCGAGAGACCTTATGTTCGACAACGATGTTAAAAGAACAGTGTCTTCTGAGAAATCGACAATCGAAAAATGATTTCTAACGTGGAAATAATATCTGCGATTAAGTTTTAATGTACTAGCCTGCAGATTTTGTGCATTTTGGAGAAAAATCAGTGGAAGATATTCTAAACAGTGAAGAAAATTAAATAGGATATGAACAACATCGATATAATGGGGATTTTAGGAGAATTAAGTTTTTTGAAGATTTTGTGCGAGTTGATTTTTTGGACATTTTTTGTGAGATGATATTTTATTTAATAATTAAAATTATTATGAAGAGAAAGAGAAGCCATAAGTGACTCGTGTTTTATAGAACAGTTATAGAACATTTTTATTTTGTATAGAAAATAGTTTTTAAAATATTGCTTCGTAGATCTCATTGAATGACAATAGTTATATTTATTTTTATTAATCCTATATTGAGGGTGGCGAATTTTGAAACGATGTGAATAATTTACTGTATATTAGAAACAAAAATTTGCGTTGGACTGTGTTATTAAATTAGACAAATCTAATGGTTACCCTTTTTACCATATCAACAATATAATTTACATTGGCTATCATATAATTGCATAACTCTGTTAACAAAAGCTCTGTTAACGTTATAATATTAATATTATATATAATTTATGATCTAAGCATTAATATTAGCCTATAATTTGTTAACAGAGTTATGAAATTATGTGATAGCATTGGACCAATAATTGTATTAGGTTGGCAAGAAAGTGTTCTCGATTATCCCACATAGAGATCATTGTTTCAAAATGTTATAAAATTAATATTATTCGTAGTAATATATTCTCATAATCCTTGACGCACTCCAAAATGTTATAAATGTTATAATATAAATATTAATATCATTCGTAATAATATATTCTCATAACATAATCCTTGACGCACTCCCATAGACTCCATGTAGCCTAAGGTATGAAATATAATAAAATCGATCGGTCCATGCTCGAACGATTTCGATCGCGGGGATCGATCGTGTGCCCGCGTCGCGTAATTATCCAGATCCGAATCGAAAGAGGTCGCATCCGCAGCAATTTCCACGCATTCTTCGGGCGTTACATTAAACGGTTTCCGGGTCTGAATGACGGCCGGCAGCCCGATCCTTTTCACCGGCAGAAATTTCTATTTATCCGTGCAGACTGAGAACGCGCTCGACGCGGAAACGCGCCCGCGGAAAAATAAAGAGCTTCGGAACACCCGGGGAGCGTGTCTCCGCGCTATTCAGCCCGGCGGAACACAGGAGAGGAGACGAAAAGGACCCTGTTTACCCGGTTTATCATTTATTCAATGGGGGTGGGCCTCGGCGAGATCGCGTGCACCCCCGACACGCCCGTGTTCCACCGTGGAAATCTATACGGGCCTGGCGGAAACTTCTGTGACAATTATTGACACAGTTATAATAAGATTCTTTGTCGAATGGAACACGCTGCCGCGCCTCGCCTCGCCGCGCCGCGCCGACTGCGCGACTTGAAAGCGGTCTGCTGGCGTATTTGATCATTAGTCAGCGGGAATTTCTGTGGGAATTGATCGTTTCATGAGGCTCATTGTCGTTCGGTGAATGCTAACGGCTCCGGTTCATAGATTGTTTCAGTGGCTGAACAAAAATTACGAACGCGCTGGGAGATATTGCATAGAGCGAAGGGAGACCTGAATTCTGTTGTTGCCTTTCCTTTGATGCAAGAATTGATGAAATGCATTCCGGCGTGATTTTCGTGCGGAAACTACCTAGATGAACGCGGTACTTGTTGACGTACTCGTTGATGTTTCACGTGCTTTTATAGTGGCAATGTATAAGGTGGTGGAGCCGGTTTCTGTGGGCTGACCAATTGCTGTGCCCTGGGCTTGTTCTCGGGCAAAATTAACTTTATATTTATCGAATAAGACATATTAAATTCTTGTGGTCTTTTATTTCGGGTACTCTTTTAATTAAACGTTAAATTTTTGTATTCTTTGATCTCATTTTTTTTTATGAATAGGACATAATAAGACATAATTGAATTTTGTATTCTTTTATTTCCTTTATTTTATTTCCTTTAGTTTTGAATAAGACGTATTAGATTGTTGTATTCTTTTATTTCCTTTATTTTATTTCCTTTATTTTTGAATAAGACATATTAAATTGTTGTATTTTCTTTTATTTCCTTTATTTTTGAATAAGACATATTAAAATTGTTGTATTCTTTTATTTCGTTTACTTTCGAATAACGCGTATTAAATTGTTGTATTATTTTGTTTCGTTTACTTTTAAATTAGATATATTAAATGTCGGTTTCATTTTATTTATTTCTGAATAAGATATATTAAATGTCTGTACTGAATAATACATATTAAATTTCTGTACTCTTTTATATTGTTCATTTTTTAACAAAAAAATTTAATATAGCTTATTCGATAAATGTAAAGTTAATTATCCATCGTTGCTACACTACCCGTATAAAATTACAGTTTTTTCAAATTAACAACTGCGATATATTGTCAACGAATGTTGTTCATATTCGAATTACCATCGCAACAATACAGAAACAATCATTGAAAATAGCCTATTCGAAGATTTCGACGTTGCGTTATTTAATCGAGTTTTGTACACCGTGCAGAATTAAGAAATCTGCCAAAACACCGAATTGTATTTTGTAATCCGCACGCGGTATTCCGGCGATCCGATCAATATTTTATCGCGCGTCGTCGTGTAAACATCGAATGTCTCTGGAATCCCCTTATTCGTGGTAAAACCGTGTTTCATGTTTCTGAATCACGCATCGAATAATTCGCGCGAATTCGTCCAAGCTCGAGTTCACGCGAATGAAAATAATTACGAAACAACTAAAGTACATTTCTGCGTGCGGGTAGATCCCTCAACGGGAAACGCGCCCGAATAGAAAGAGAAATGTTACGGAACGCGCCGGGGCACGAACGTAGAATATATTTATTTATCCAGGTAACGCCATTAACCGCGGCACAGCAGTCTGCGCGGTCCGTCGAAATATTACATTTCCTGATGAAAAAATCTTCGGCGCGGCCGGCGTACTGATGCATTTTTTAATTGAAATAATTACCGCGACCGCGGCACACACGGCGGGCTTTGACTTGAAAGCCGCGAGAACCCGACACGCGGTAATATTATATTAATACCAAAAGGTTGAAAGCGGACTACGTGCCGCCGTGTCCCGTTCTGCGGAACACAGCAGAAAAAAAACGAAAAGTTTGTCCGCGCGCTAAACATTCTGGAATATTCGTCGATTGAATATCGTCGAATTACAGCCGCCGGTGTATTAAACCGGCCGCACCGGGACAGATCTTGTTTGATAAAATGCGTCGCGTTAGCACAGACGCGATCGGTTCGTCAAATAACGCGAAATCGGAGCGCCGCGGTATCCATCGGCTAAATAAAATACACGGTATTCCGTTCCGTCGCGCGAACGCGTCGGCTGTTTTTTGCGTGCGCGAAATTATTTCACGATAAAGCCGAAGTTGTCTCTGCCAGCCGAACCCGTTCCCATCGAGAACGTGAAAGAAACCGGACGCGCACCCCTCCACGCTAAACATTTTCCGAATTCAACGCACGGGAGCACACGCCGTCGTCCCGCTTGCTCCTTTGGGAAATGCGCGAACGAAATCGGAATTTGCAATATATTCCTCTACGGCTAAGAATCGAACGGGAAATCTCCGGGAAGATGCTCTCCCGCTGCGCGAAAGTCAAACATTTTCGGAATCGGCTGCTCTAGATTTCCGTTTCGCCGATGATGCGGTTTTGAAGTCTGAATATTCGGGGAATTTTCTGAGATTGCCTATCAGCCACGCGAATCTAGTTGTGCTCGGGCACGAAGTTATATTTTAAATAAAATGCACGGTGATATTGGTTTGGAGACAATTACTCTATGCGGTTATTTGGAATAAAATATAAAATTACTTTTCGTTGGAAATAATGATCGGAAATGAAATGGAAATGAAATGAAAATAATATACAAAATGATGATGACTCTGCTTAAATAATTGTGCGTGAAGTATTAAGCGACATTTCGAATAAAATATAAAATGACTTTTCATTGGAAGTAATGACTTTATTTAAATAATCACGCGTCAAGTATTGAGTAGCGTTTGAAATAAAATGTAAAACGATATCACGTTGGAAATGTTGACTCTATTTAAATAATTATTCGTCGAGCGTTAAGTAACATTTTAAATAGAATATAAAAAATTATATCACGTTGGAAATAATGTCTCTAACTAAATGGAATTTTAAAGTTTGCAAAAAAGGGTCAATATAACAAGGTATAGCCATTGTCGCAAGGGCTTAATTTACAAGGTGACAATGGGAGATATTTTGTCGATTCAGAAAATAACTTCTTAACTTTTCTGTTAATTTTTTATTTTTGTGTATCGAGACTACTGATACATTACTGGCGATTTATTCAACCGTTCGTATAATTACGAATTGTACTCCATTAATTAAGAAATGCTAGCTTGCTTTTTACGAGGTTCATTAAAAATTGTACAATTTTTGGAATGTTTCACTAATTATGTAAAACTAATCCTACTAATGAGCACCATGACTAAACTCGGGCACAAAGCACTCTATCGTGCAGAAAATTAGATAACTGTGGATGCGCCAAAAGGGCGAATTTACATGAAAACGTGGTGGGCGGTAAAGCTGAAATTAAATGTTTTCACCGCTTGCTTGTAATTTTTTTAAATTATGTCTGCTCATCACCCACCGTTCATTACCCTCGACAGATGCATTTTACGCAATTTACGAATTTTACGTAAAATTAATTTAAAAACTGGAAACTTGTAGCGTACCATATATTCTAAATGTATCAAGAAGCATAATTTTGTTAACTTTGATTAACTTTTGCTAAAACACTCCTTAAACCTCCTCGTTCATCTTTGCTGTATTATTTCGTTATTACGTTATGTAAAAGATCGCGCATGAATTAGCCGCCAGAAACTCCCAAGAAATTTGTTATAATTTTTTGTCCAGTTCAGTTACAAACTATCACGAATAGAAAAATTTTTGATAACTGGCTTTCAGGCATCTTTAGCGAAGAAAGTCCAGGAGTGTTTAATTTGATTGAATCCGTATCCGCAATAAATGCAAATATCAGTTTTATTTTGTTAGTATAATAATTCATATAAAGTGTATGTAGTAAATGATAGTAAATGATAAACTAACACATCACAAAATATTATTTTATTCGATTTTAACCCTTCCGGTTCAATTGACTCAACCACCATGTATTCCTAACAATATTTCAGGAATTTTGAATAAAGCTGTAAAAATATATCTCTATCAATAAATCATCAATAACAATTAATCGCTGTGATAGATATTACTAAGAAGCGGTTTATTCAACAAATAATTTAGGTTCTTCTCATCAATTAATGGTAATTTAGGAATCCAAAATTTTGTCCCTAGCGCTCGTTAACATTAAATTCACTAATTTCTTAATGCACGATTATCCAGATTGCAAAGATACATTTATAAATTATTTATTCGACACACGTGTCACTTGCGGCAAATATCACAATAATTCTAATTAAAAATCAGAACAAATGTCTTATTGTTACTTTAATAAACTATAATAATATTATTATAGTATATATTATATACTATATTATATATTATTATAGTATATATTGTATATTATATACTATAATAATATTATTATAGTTTATTAAAGTAACAATAAGACATGATATAAAACAGCTGATTTTAATGCTCCGTAAATCTAGTGTTAATTCAACGCATCGTACGACGCCAGGAAAAATGTACATTTTCATAAATCCGTAGTCCGGTGATCGGTGGTCGAACACCCTCTCGGAGGGGATGGCAATCGCCCCCCTCGGCAAACCCCGTGCCATAAAGCGGCGAATCGTTCCATCAATGGCGGTTCCAGGATATTTGAAACACGCACACAAACACGCACAGACAGGTTTCGGTTGCCGGTTCCGTCGCTCTCCAAGCGGATCCGGAGCGGAATGTGAGCGGAGTTCGAGCGCGTGTCGCTTGGAATACGATGTACCCGAACTCCAGAATAGGGGGCAGGGAACGCAGCGCGGCGTCGCGACTCGAGCTTAATGATGTACCGACCAGAGTGACGAAAGGGGGTGAGCAGAGGGGCGAGAGCGTGGCGCGAAATGAGAGCCCGGCAGCCGTTGATATGCATTATGGAACGCTGTATCGTTATTGTTTCCCATTCGTTTTACCGCCCTACGCGGCGTCCTCGACCTGTCGCCGGCGTCGCCGAGCTTCCATCAAAAGAACTGTCCTCTCTGTGATTATGGGCTCTAGGCGAGTGCAGTTTTAGGCGACTGCAGCCCGCGCGGAACTTATCTTGCTGCTGGGATTGCGCTGGAACCGCCTGGTGGATCGCCAGCTTTTCGAGATAGCGAGAACGACTGATGATTTGTGTGTTAGACTGGCGGAGTTTTGTTAGGAATGTTGCTACATTTAGTCGTTCTTTAGTCGGATTAGTTATGAGATAAACGGGAGCCCGGTTAGTAGACCGCGGATTTTATGCATTCGTGATAAAATTAACTGTGCGAGGTGACAAAGGAGTTAGTAAAATTGAGGAATGTGCTCACATTTTGTCCAATTTATTGAAATTATTCAAAGAAGAAATACGTGTTCATTTATCTTCTGAATTCTGTAATTGTATCGTGGTACTTCTATTTTGCAAGAACATCTGCATTCTACTGATTAGTGTGAGGTATATAAGTGTTTGATTAGCATGAGGTAGATAGAAGTCTGATTAATATGAGATCGATAAAAGTCTGATTAATATGAGGTGGACAGACGTCTGAGGTGGATACAGGTAGATAGTAGTCTGAGTAGAATGAGGTACATAGAAATCTGATTACTATGAGATAGATAAAAATCTGATTACTATAAGGTAGATAAGGATAGATAAAGAGATAAGGTAGATAAGGTAGATAAAGATTATTATGAGGTGGGTAGACGTCTGAGGTAGATACAGGTAGATAGCAGTCTGAGTAGAATGAGATACATAGAAATCTGATTATTATGAGATAGATAACAATCTGATTACTATAAGGTAGATAAGGTAGATAAAGAGATAAGGTAGATAAGGTAGATAAAGATTATTATGAGGTGGGTAGACGTAGATACAGGTAGATAGCAGTCTGAGTAGAATGAGGTACATAGAAATCTGATTACTATGAGATAGATAACAATCTGATTACTATAAGGTAGATAAGGTAGATAAAGAGATAAGGTAGATAAGGTAGATAAAGATTATTATGAGGTGGGTAGACGTAGATACAGGTAGATAGCAGTCTGAGTAGAATGAGGTACATAGAAATCTGATTACTATGAGATAGATAACAATCTGATTACTATAAGGTAGATAAGGTAGATAAAGAGATAAGGTAGATAAGGTAGATAAAGATTATTATGAGGTGGGTAGACGTAGATACAGGTAGATAGCAGTCTGAGTAGAATGAGGTACATAGAAATCTGATTACTATGAGATAGATAACAATCTGATTACTATAAGGTAGATAAGGTAGATAAAGGGATAAGGTAGATAAGGTAGATAAAGATTATTATGAGGTGGGTAGACGTAGATACAGGTAGATAGCAGTCTGAGTAGAATGAGGTACATAGAAATCTGATTACTATGAGATAAATAACAATCTGATTACTATAAGGTAGATAAGGTAGATAAAGAGATAAGGTAGATAAGGTAGATAAAGATTATTATGAGGTGGGTAGAAGTCTGATTATTATGACGCACGTAGAAGTCTGATTACTATGAGATAGACAACAGTCTGATTAGTATGAGCTGGATAGACGTCTGATTAGTATGAGATACATAGAAGTCTGATTAGCAATTAGAATGCGGATCTTTATGCAAAATACAAATCTATGTATATCTCTCATAAATAACAGCAGCCACTTAAGAATCCTTCCTTATTTGTAATAATTATACCAAGTCAAAAACAATACACCCATGCTCTTCAATCCTTTCAATGTTTCTTTTGTTTTAAACTGCAGCCATTTAGTTCTATTACATGTAAGTGCATAAAATCCGCAATCTAGTTATAAGAATTCATTGTATTCAAAATTGTCATAAAAATTTGTCGTTTCTCAAGAAAACGTTAATACAAATACAAAGTGCGTTTATTGTTTTGTAAAATCTGTAGATTGAGAAAGGATTCAACCGTTCCCAAATGCTTATCGACTTCATCGTTCACAAAACTGTCACATTACTTAAATCAGAGCATTTGTCATTTTATTAATACTCTTCTTCTCTCTGTCACGTTTCTGTAGCTCCACAAATGTTAACTAACCAAGCAAAATGTTTAAATATCTACAAATATCGTTTAACTGTTTCAATTATACATGATAATACGACGACTGGTGTTACCGAAAAACCTGGTAAAAAATGATCCATTTGAGACTTCGTTCTACATAAAAATGTCTCTTACAATCAAATGCTACATTTTACACGCTTCTAAGTAGAATCGGTAGTTCATAGCCAGACACATTACCACGTTCCGTGCCACGTGTACCATCGATGGTACACGCTTGCATGTTTACTTAGTGAACTGAACAAATTGTTTACAAGAAATTTAGAACCGAAGAATCAATTTCCACCGCAAGAATGGGCGTTGATAAGTTTTTGTTACGTTGTTATGTGTACGAGAATTAATAATTGCACGTAATACATCAAGTTTTAGTAAAATATCAAAGTGTGAAGATTCGAGTAAAAAAAGCTCGGCACGGAACGCGTGTTAACCAACTTCTACTCACTTTCCTCGAAAACAAGCCTCCGACCGTGCAAACAGTGTTCTCCATAATTCGAATCGAATCACCGTCTCTCCAACAGCTACCATCGCTCGTCAACCACCCCGTACACCATGGTCCCCTTTCTATACGACCTTGAAAACCGGTCGAATCGAATACCATCCCCCGCGCTGAAAGTTAAATTCGCAATAAACCAAGATTACGAGAAGAACGGCATTGCGGATCGGTTGAAGGATGAGGGTGCGAGCGCGTAGCGCAAATGCGGCAATGCACCGGCGCGATAATTATGTGACAGAGTTATAGCTGTCGCTGTCGGTAGCCATTTTATTGCCTAACTACGAGGTCGGCTACCTCGGTCGCCTCGTCGACCGCACACCGTCGTATTTCTTCGTTGCCGAAAACGCGACGTTGCGGTTCAAACTACAGACCGACGGGAATACAGAATTTCGAAGGTGTGTCTCCGCGTGTCTATGTGTGTCCTATGTGTGTCCTACGTGTTCCCGTGTGCGGCACGGTATCGTCGCCGAGGTCCGCGAACTGCCGGGAAGCCGTTTCGCTCTTGTATTCCCTGAACCATATCATTATGGCCGCGTCGTAGACACCGCCTGTTTGTACGGCAAGAGATTCGGAGTAAGTTATGCGCGATTTTCCACGATCCACGGTGCCCGATGGGGAGCCGTTCCCGTCGGCGAAACGGCCACGCGACAGCTCGTTCGAAGATTGAATAGAGAGCTTCGGGTTCGTTCGCTTCTTTTCAGTGTCACGTAACCGTTACGTAGCCGTGCGAACCAGATGAAAACCCAGTTTTGTGGGCTGCTCGTCGGCTACGGGGATACTACTCTCGGGCGCTTTCACGTTCGCCGGTAAGAAAACCACGGTGGGAAGCGTTCAGGAGCAATCGTTGTCAGCTGTTCATTTGCCGGCGAGATTACGCGAATCGTGTTACATTAGAAATCGTAACGCGGTGGCCCACGAGAGTCTGCTCACCGATCGAAATTCAATTCGAACCTGCGATCGTTTCCGCGAACTTGGCCTTTCGCGGTTGGAGAATTTTCTGGGAGAACTTGTCGAAATCTTGAACGTGTTTGTTCGAAACATTGGAAATAGAAAGAAATGAAAAGATTGCATTGATAGGGACAGTGTAAAATGATAGAACAGTGGAACATTGGAAGCAAAGTTCGATGATGGATTGTATCGATACGAACAATATGAAATGATAGAACATTGAAATCTGGGAAATAAAATTCGGTATATATATAACGGATTATATTGATACAGACTGGGGAAATACATCCGATAAATAGAATCTGGGAAAGAACATTTGAGAAAAGAGCGTATTGATACAGACAGTATAAGATGACAGAACATTGGTATGTGGGAAATAAAATTTGATAAAAGATTGTACTGATGCAAAAAAAGTATAAAACGATAGAACATTGGTATCTGGGAAATAAAATCCGATAACAGATTCTATTGATACAGACAATATAAAATGATAGAATATTGGCATCTGGAAAATAAAATTCGATAACGGATTGTATTGGTACAAACAATATAAAATGATAGAACATTGAAATCTAGGAAATAAAATTTTGGTAACGAACTGTACTGATACAGACTAGGAAAATATATTTGATAAATAGAATCTGGGAAAGAACATTTGATAAAAGAGCGTATTAGACAGCATAAGATGACAGAACATTGGCATCTGGAAAATAAAATTCGATAACGGATTGTATTGGTACAAACAATATAAAATGATAGAACATTGGAACATTGGGAATAAAATCTAGAGAATAGTATTTGATAAAAGATGGTATTGATACAGAAAATGTATGATGATAAAACATTGGAATATTGGAAATAAAATTTGATAAAACACTACTGACGTTATAGAACTTATGAAACAAAAACGATTAACTTTGAAATATATGAGAATTTAGAGAACGGTCAATGTCAAAACATTGACTCGAATTTTTGTTTTGTGAAATAAATTGCTTTCGTTTGATCAAGTTTCTGTCAATGAGTGAAATCTCTTCGAATTTTATAATTCGTCTGTTTATAATTTATTTCTTCGTTGCTTACAGAAAGGTAGCACAGCTGTTTCATTAAATTGTACAGTGGTTTTCTCTTGTCTATAATTCTGAACACTTTTCTCTAGCTTCATTTAGTTATTTTAATTTTTATCAGGTTATTATTCATGCTAATAAATTTTGAATGATCGCAATATTTTTCTCTGTTCTATTATAGATCATAGTAAGTCTGATTTATATTTTGCAAGCCGAAGAATGCAATGATGTGAAATTGTAATGTGAAATTTTCGTCAGGGCGCCAATTCAATATATTGCACGCTAAGAGGATAATTTCATTGGTTCATTAATGAGATCAAACGATTAAAATACATTTCTCATGCGTGGGATGATCATTAAGTAAATTATTTTAGTTATGCGGGATATTTTTGGTAATTCGACAGTCCACGTGTTAAGCGCAGGATTATGGGGGCGAAAATAGAGGTGGCTAGATGGGAGAGCCTGCGAGAATGGCGATGCACCGCGATATGTACGTGTTTACTATAGCGACGCAGAGACGAAGTATATTACAGGCTATTTCTCTTCAGAGTGTTTCGAAAGTTTTTTGTGGAAGCAGGAAGCTCGCCCTATTAATAGTGGCAAGCAAAAACATAGGGACTAACTAGCTATATCTAAAATTAAGAAAATATTCGAAGAAGAGGAAAAATAGATAATCCGGTGAATAAACTTAATGACCTAATGATCCTAATGACTTGAGCTGCATTTTCTTAAGATGATCGTGTTATTTAATTCGTTGAATTATTTCATCCAAAACGAGCTGTTTTATTACCAAGTTTGTGCATCCTTGAACGCATCTCTAGAATTTTTTTATAGTTATAACATTTTTAAAAATGGTATAAGATTCGGTGAAAAATATGTCGAACGATCAACAAAAGAGCACTTATAATGATTTCAAATAATTGAAACCCGCGAATGTAGGAACGCAGTCTTTAGATAAAAATCAACGACGAATTTAACTTTTTTAAAAAATGAAAATTTACTCTAACATGTGAAATAAAATTTCAAATTGCAACGTGTAAACTTCTTTTGATTATGAGGTTAAAAACAACAAAACAGAACATTACACACAAATTACAAAAATGATATTTGCAAGACACTATAATGTATACAGTGGAACTACTTTATAAAACTAAATGTGAAATGAGATATTCTCATTTATTGCACAAATCATCCTACATCGTCATATACGTACATTCGCTCCTTACAATTAACTTAAACAACTTGTTTCGAACTTTCGAATTACTTTCCTCTCGAAATATATCTCCATATATCGTTCAATTAACTACTACCTATCCCTTTCCGGAAATCAATCATGGGTTCCCCGGCATTCTTCCTCCATCGGCTCACCTGAATATATCCGAACGATCAATCATGCCATTAATGGGTTAACGAAGAACGAACTTCTCCGATTCGTCTTCGTCAAATCAGAAACGAGCGCAATGAAGATATCATTTCCGAAAAAAGAGAACGAAAGAATCTCCCCGAGATCACTTCTCGCCGAAATCCAATCGAAGGCTCGTCCGGCAGACGGGAACAATGGGAGAAAGATAACGGTCCAGGACAGTTTGTGACGGCACGTAATCACCGCACAATAATCTCTGGGAAACAATCATTTCTGGTCAAAATTCGATTTTTCAACTTTTATATTTGACTTAATATTTCAATCTCGTATAACTCTGTGTTTAAATGCCGCGCGTTATAAAGGCAAAAATATTAAATTGAGATTAAAACGAGTTGTTCGAATTACACCTTGCAAAATATCAAAATGTAAGTTCTTATTATGTTTTAATGCATATAAGCGCTAACGTTTCAACTGTTTATACGTCTAAAAAATATTTTTTAGTTCACATAAAGAGAATGTTAGATTTTTAACAATTTAAATATTAACAAGTCTTATAAATGAATGTTTAATGTACGATTTCTTTTTACATGAAAGCTTCGACTGTCGTGAATAAATTTTAGATACAGTCTCTTGCGGTTTTTAATTATGCGCGTATTTTTAAAAACTGATCATGATTTTTCAGAGATTCCCAATGATCTGGCAAACAAATGCTTCCAACAAAAGTCGATCAGTATTCATCGTTCTACAAATTAGCATGCAAAAATTTGCAAAACGAAATCGTTTTTTGTAAAAAATTCTGGTCACCACGATTTCTTAAATGTTAATGAATATTTCTAACTTGATAATATTCTAACTAGTTTCGCGATGAATTTTTTATACTTCCTTATCCTCCTTATCCTTCATTATCCTTCCTTATATTACACTATAACCATAAAAATCTTGAAACAATACTAAAATAATTTAAGCCACGGAAGGCGAACGACTGTGCACTGGAAGAAGGACGCAAAGGGTAGCCGTTGAACGGCAGCGTTCCGCCGATCATTAATTGCCTGTTTTTTACCGCGAGATCGCGGCCAACAATGTTGATCTCTGATTAAACGGTCCGCGATCAAAGCGGAGGGGCCCGGCGACGGCGTCGGACGTGTCTGTCGCAAGCAGGCTGCCTCGTCCAACCGGGTCTGGTTTTATCGAGTGTCGCCGACGGAAGTCTCGAATAGTTCTACATTGTTGGACGTTAATTAGAGCGAGATTGTAAATTCCACGGATACCTGTTATATTGCTCCCTAATGGCGACTACCCGTCGCGTCGGCCGCGTAAAAAGCCTCGGATAGTCTTAGACGTAATGCTGCTAAGTCGGCTGCAAGCTATAAATTAAAGGCTTCACATTATTCGAACGCGTGTTCGAGGAGCTAGGAAATAAGTGTCCATCATTCGTCGCACGTTAATGCTGGAACTATGAAGCACTAAACTGCTTTATGTCGACTCTATGAAATTAACCAATTAGCTGTGGCGCCTCTTTTTCATCGCGAGAATCAAGCGATGACGAATATACTCGTCAAACGCAGAGCAAATTTCGCTGTCAAAATATTGGATCAACAAAACGATTTTATTTTATAAAATTGACAATTTTATTGCTAATATTTACTTATTCGCTTAGCATTTAGTGTAGAGTGGTATTCAGAAAAGTAAGGAACGATACGTAATGGCACTTTGCACGTCGAACATCAATATCGTGATTCTTTTTTAATCTTGTTTTTATAACAAAGTAAACACCTTCGCGTAGATTAGCCTAAAAATATTCTAGACATCTTGAAATTTGAGAATATGTTTTTGTTTTCACTAAAATATTACAATTTAAGTAGCCAATGGTCGCTACTTTTTACGCTCGACGAGTATACTCGTCGTGACACAAAATATTGCCACTTCTCCATGACGAGTATACTCGTCAAACACAGTTAATTAGTTAATAAGACTGGATTTACTCCGATCTTGTGCGGTAATTGTAATTAGATACAGGAGCTTTTAATAATATAATTAATGTATATTATAATATAGTTAGGCTTTCCCAAAGGTTAAACTGTTTTATCAGTATTTTCAGATCATTGTTATTCTCCATTAAGCTGTATTTTTGATTACTAATGCTAGAAAATTAAGTGGCAGTGCTAATGATTTCTATCAATCATGCGTTCTCTTGAATCGTGCCTGTTAATCTTACGTGATTTTTACTAACTAAGAATTAATGAAACTAACGATTGTTAAAACCTCTGAGAATTTGTTACAAAATCGTTTATTTTTCATTTGTGACTGATGTAACAAACGCAAACATGTTTAAAACTGTAGAAATTGTTAGGAATTCGTGCTAGATGAACTCATCGTAAACGAAGATTTTTAAAGTGCTAAGTACATTTTAATCAGACAACTAGATTATCTATCAAAGAATTAAACAATGGGAAAAATAAACGATATTTTGTTATGTACATAATCGAGTTACATATTTGATCCTTCTGCAATAAAATATACAGTCCTAACGTCATCACTAAATTGCGAATTTCATGCGTTTATAACGAAAGTAAATAAATGTGTACAATAAATAATAAAGTGCAACGATGAGTATCTAGTTAATTACTGGAACAATTTTTATCTTGCATAAAGATCCGCGGTCTACTTGTCGCTATGGACCTTTCTAATTTTTACAATAAAAAAATCATTTCGAATTATACGATTCGCATGTTTCATCAGAAGTCCTAGCAAAATAGGAAAATAAGCCAGTGTTAAAGAGCGAGGGTTAAAAATCCGCGGGCGTCAGAGAAATACGCAATTCCCAACTTTCCTGTTGTCATGATTACTATGAAAAATTGGAGCTTTTCCCGGCGAGGAACAGAGCCCGAAGAAACGTGTCTCGCGAACGTTTTTCCCTCCCGCCGCGTGTTTCGAACGGGAACGAACGAACGAACGGGATGAAAAAGCACGGGGATGAAAGAAAAGTGAAACTGCAGTTGGCAACGACATTTAATCTTCGATCACGGGAGCCAAGGAACCTGAAAGCGCGAGCGGATCGATACTCGGGTAGGTCGCGGACAAAGCGGGCCCACGTGAATCAGCCTGTTTCGTTCCTCTTTCCTCTTCGGTAATTAGTTAGTTAGTTACCTGTGCAGGTATCGTTCGGGTTAATGTTTCGTTAAGAGGGGGAGGGTAACGGCGGATCGATTGTTGAGGGCTTTAATTGTGTTCCGAGCTAAAAGCGTTCGCCGCGACCCCGGCAGAAAGAAGTTTTTCTGATGGAACCTGCGGTTACACAGGGGGAATCGATGTAAATCTGATTTAAAAAACAATTTTGTCGACGGCCCGATTGAAGTCCAGAAAACTGTGCTGGTGGTGGTGTGGGCTAGCGTAGAAGCAACAAAATGGAGGAATATTTTTTCATAAAATCGACGGTGATACTATCGAAAATGGTCACTGAACTGCGGATATTATACGTTTATGACAAAAATGAACAAAAAAGAACATGTAGGAACACAATTTTCTTTTCACTTTATTCACATTCATATAGAAAGAATATACATTTTTATTTCATTTCTGTTGCTTTTAATAGAGTCGGACGATTTTTATTCTGCACAAAGATCTGCAGTTATTACTAGAAAAATCATACACTGGAAAGTCGTCTAACTTTATTTCAAGCAACAGAAATGAAACAGAAATGTATTTCTTCTTTTATCAATTTTAATAACATCGATTGCACGAAACAGTAGTCGAATAGAAAATGATTTCTTCTGTTAATAATTTCAGTAAATTGTTAAAAATGATCCAGTCGCATTAATCTAATGTTTCTTCTGTTATGTGTTACACCTACTCATTGTTGCTATAAATTTATAAAACCTGCCGAGAAGTGCACATATTCGAATTAGATTCTATTCAATTTCTAGATTAAAGTAGTTTTGAAAAAGGTTGGATTTTACACTCGACTATATATTTATTTATTGTACTTATTTATTATACTTATTTATTATATTATTTATACTTATTTGTGCTACTCGGTTCTTGACAATTAATTTAAGTTCTTCGCATGGTTTATCAAGATCTAATAGAAAAACTAACGCATCTGGAAGCAGTATCTTAAAAAATATCTAGCATTTTGACGAATAAAATTATAAACGATCCGAAGCATACTTACTTATATTTTGCTTATAAAATATCTTAAAAAATATCTAGCATTTTGACGAATAAAATTCTAAACGATTCCAAGCATACTCACTTGTATTTTGCTTATAAAGATCCACCGTTCGAATGTTTAACTATGGATTTTCTACGTTTCCATCAGGAACGGTTCAATCGTTCAGGGATATTGGTTGCAAAAAAGATGAGATTACGTAAGAGTGAAAGACCGAATTTTATAGTCGATCGAGGCAGCGGAACGGGCATCGAATTTTGGATTAAGAGGGCGAGCGGGAAATGGGAAGACGGTAACAAAGGATGTAAATGGAAATTAGGTGCGATGTAAGAATGGCGGGGTTTGGTGGTAACTGCGGAGCAGAAACAACTCCGGTGGATTCTGCGTAACTGTTTCTCGCGTCCGTGTAACCCGGAATGGGAGAACACCGACCGAAACACCGAAGAAATCGAATTTTCTTACGGGGGAACAGATATTACTTCCGAAACGAAGTCCCACGCGAAACACCTGATCGATACTTCGCCGCAGTAACGATTTCGTAATTACTTTCCAGTAATGCGCATCGGTCCGCATTTCTGATTCCATCAGTTGTTTTCACTAGCAAATTAAATGGCAAAATGGTGTGCTTAACCATAATTATAATAAACAGAATTGTTGTAAATATTAAGTAGCGAGAAATAATAAATTTATTAACGAAAACAATTCAATCGATTTATGCAAGTCACATGTTAATTAAACCTCGTTGATACTTTTCACGAACAATTTAAGTGATGAAATAATTTTTCGGGCACCGGATAGCATTATTGCAAAATAAATTATCGCGAATATTAAATAATTGAAAATAATCGCAGTTATCGATATTATCGATCGCCGTCGATCGCGCGATCGTCGATCGTCAAAGTCATTGGGGGGGGGGGGGGAGGTGCCCTTCGTGCTCGCTCGGCTGAATGTCAAAGCTCAATCAGTCGGGACTTGACTAATGGTGGAATCAGACGTGTTTCAAGACAGCTCTTCCAATAATGTCGATCGTCAAAGTCGTTGGGGGGTGGGGGGGGGGTGTACCCTTCGTGCTCGCTCGGCTGAATGTCAAAGCTCAATCAATCGGGACTTGACTAATGGTGGAATCAGACGTGTTTCAAGACAGCTCTTCCAATAATGTCGATCGTCAAAGTCGTTGGGGGGGTGGGGGGGGGGTGTACCCTTCGTGCTCGCTCGGCTGAATGTCAAAGCTCAATCAGTCGGGACTTGACTAATGGTGGAATCAGACGTGTTTCAAGACAGCTCTTCCAATAATGTCGATCGTCAAAGTCATTGGGGGGGGGGTGGGGGGGGTGTACCCTTCGAGCTCGCTCGGCTGAATGTCAAAGCTCAATCAGTCGGGACTTGACTAATGGTGGAATCAGACGTGTTTCAAGACAGCTCTTCGAATAATGTCGATCGTCAAAGTCGTTGGGGGGGTGGGGGGAGGGGTGTACCCTTCGTGCTCGCTCGGCTGAATGTCAAAGCTCAATCAGTCGGGACTTGACTAATGGTGGAATCAGACGTGTTTCAAGACAGCTCTTCGAATAATGTCGATCGTCAAAGTCATTGGGGGGGGGGGGGTGTACCCTTCGTGCTCGCTCGGCTGAATGTCAAAGCTCAATCAGTCGGGACTTGACTAATGGTGGAATCAGACGTGTTTCAAGACAGCTCTTCCAATAATGTCGATCGTCAAAGTCGTTGGGGGGTGGGGGGGGGGTGTACCCTTCGTGCTCGCTCGGCTGAATGTCAAAGCTCAATCAATCGGGACTTGACTAATGGTGGAATCAGACGTGTTTCAAGACAGCTCTTCCAATAATGTCGATCGTCAAAGTCGTTGGGGGGGTGGGGGGGGGGTGTACCCTTCGTGCTCGCTCGGCTGAATGTCAAAGCTCAATCAGTCGGGACTTGACTAATGGTGGAATCAGACGTGTTTCAAGACAGCTCTTCCAATAATGTCGATCGTCAAAGTCATTGGGGGGGGGGGTGGGGGGGGTGTACCCTTCGAGCTCGCTCGGCTGAATGTCAAAGCTCAATCAGTCGGGACTTGACTAATGGTGGAATCAGACGTGTTTCAAGACAGCTCTTCGAATAATGTCGATCGTCAAAGTCGTTGGGGGGGTGGGGGGAGGGGTGTACCCTTCGTGCTCGCTCGGCTGAATGTCAAAGCTCAATCAGTCGGGACTTGACTAATGGTGGAATCAGACGTGTTTCAAGACAGCTCTTCGAATAATGTCGATCGTCAAAGTCATTGGGGGGGGGGGGGGGTGTACCCTTCGTGCTCGCTCGGCTGAATGTCAAAGCTCAATCAGTCGGGACTTGACTAATGGTGGAATCAGACGTGTTTCAAGACAGCTCTTCGAATAATGTCGATCGTCAAAGTCATTGGGGGGGAGGGGGGGTGTACCCTTCGTGCTCGCTCGGCTGAATGTCAAAGCTCAATCAGTCGGGACTTGACTAATGGTGGAATCAGACGTGTTTCAAGACAGCTCTTCGAATAATGTCGATCGTCAAAGTCATTGGAGGGGGGGGGGTGTACCCTTCGTGCTCGCTCGGCTGAATGTCAAAGCTCAATCAGTCGGGACTTGACTAATGGTGGAATCAGACGTGTTTCAAGACAGCTCTTCCAATAATGTCGATCGTCAAAGTCATTGGGGGGGTGGGGGGGGGGTGTACCCTTCGAGCTCGCTCGGCTGAATGTCAAAGCTCAATCAGTCGGGGCTTGACTAATGGTGGAATCAGACGTGTTTCAAGACAGCTCTTCGAATAATGTCGATCGTCAAAGTCATTGGGGGGGGGGGGGGGTGTACCCTTCGTGCTCGCTCGGCTGAATGTCAAAGCTCAATCAGTCGGGACTTGACTAATGGTGGAATCAGACGTGTTTCAAGACAGCTCTTCGAATAATGTCGATCGTCAAAGTCATTGGGGGGGGGGGTGTACCCTTCGTGCTCGCTCGGCTGAATGTCAAAGCTCAATCAGTCGGGACTTGACTAATGGTGGAATCAGACGTGTTTCAAGACAGCTCTTCGAATAATGTCGATCGTCAAAGTCGTTGGGGGGGTGGGGGGAGGGGTGTACCCTTCGTGCTCGCTCGGCTGAATGTCAAAGCTCAATCAGTCGGGACTTGACTAATGGTGGAATCAGACGTGTTTCAAGACAGCTCTTCCAAAAATGTCGATCGTCAAAGTCATTGGGGGGGTGGGGGGGTGTACCCTTCGTGCTCGCTCGGCTGAATGTCAAAGCTCAATCAGTCGGGACTTGACTAATGGTGGAATCAGACGTGTTTCAAGACAGCTCTTCCAATAATGTCGATCGTCAAAGTCGTTGGGGGGTGGGGGGGGGGGTGTACCCTTCGTGCTCGCTCGGCTGAATGTCAAAGCTCAATCAATCGGGACTTGACTAATGGTGGAATCAGACGTGTTTCAAGACAGCTCTTCCAATAATGTCGATCGTCAAAGTCGTTGGGGGGGTGGGGGGGGGGTGTACCCTTCGTGCTCGCTCGGCTGAATGTCAAAGCTCAATCAGTCGGGACTTGACTAATGGTGGAATCAGACGTGTTTCAAGACAGCTCTTCCAATAATGTCGATCGTCAAAGTCATTGGGGGGGGGGGGGGGGGTGGGGGGGGTGTACCCTTCGAGCTCGCTCGGCTGAATGTCAAAGCTCAATCAGTCGGGACTTGACTAATGGTGGAATCAGACGTGTTTCAAGACAGCTCTTCGAATAATGTCGATCGTCAAAGTCGTTGGGGGGGTGGGGGGAGGGGTGTACCCTTCGTGCTCGCTCGGCTGAATGTCAAAGCTCAATCAGTCGGGACTTGACTAATGGTGGAATCAGACGTGTTTCAAGACAGCTCTTCGAATAATGTCGATCGTCAAAGTCATTGGGGGGGGGGGTGTACCCTTCGTGCTCGCTCGGCTGAATGTCAAAGCTCAATCAGTCGGGACTTGACTAATGGTGGAATCAGACGTGTTTCAAGACAGCTCTTCGAATAATGTCGATCGTCAAAGTCATTGGGGGGGAGGGGGGGTGTACCCTTCGTGCTCGCTCGGCTGAATGTCAAAGCTCAATCAATCGGGACTTGACTAATGGTGGAATCAGACGTGTTTCAAGACAGCTCTTCCAATAATGTCGATCGTCAAAGTCGTTGGGGGGGTGGGGGGGGTGTACCCTTCGTGCTCGCTCGGCTGAATGTCAAAGCTCAATCAGTCGGGACTTGACTAATGGTGGAATCAGACGTGTTTCAAGACAGCTCTTCGAATAATGTCGATCGTCAAAGTCGTTGGGGGGGTGGGGGGAGGGGTGTACCCTTCGTGCTCGCTCGGCTGAATGTCAAAGCTCAATCAGTCGGGACTTGACTAATGGTGGAATCAGACGTGTTTCAAGACAGCTCTTCGAATAATGTCGATCGTCAAAGTCATTGGGGGGGGGGGGGGTGTACCCTTCGTGCTCGCTCGGCTGAATGTCAAAGCTCAATCAGTCGGGACTTGACTAATGGTGGAATCAGACGTGTTTCAAGACAGCTCTTCCAATAATGTCGATCGTCAAAGTCATTGGGGGGGTGGGGGGGGGGGTGTACCCTTCGAGCTCGCTCGGCTGAATGTCAAAGCTCAATCAGTCGGGGCTTGACTAATGGTGGAATCAGACGTGTTTCAAGACAGCTCTTCCAATAATGTCGATCGTCAAAGTCATTGGGGGGGTGGGGGGGGGGGGGGTGTACCCTTCGAGCTCGCTCGGCTGAATGTCAAAGCTCAATCAGTCGGGGCTTGACTAATGGTGGAATCAGACGTGTTTCAAGACAGCTCTTCGAATAATGTCGATCGTCAAAGTCATTGGGGGGGGGGGGGGTGTACCCTTCGTGCTCGCTCGGCTGAATGTCAAAGCTCAATCAGTCGGGACTTGACTAATGGTGGAATCAGACGTGTTTCAAGACAGCTCTTCGAATAATGTCGATCGTCAAAGTCATTGGGGGGGGGGGGTGTACCCTTCGTGCTCGCTCGGCTGAATGTCAAAGCTCAATCAGTCGGGACTTGACTAATGGTGGAATCAGACGTGTTTCAAGACAGCTCTTCGAATAATGTCGATCGTCAAAGTCGTTGGGGGGGTGGGGGGAGGGGTGTACCCTTCGTGCTCGCTCGGCTGAATGTCAAAGCTCAATCAGTCGGGACTTGACTAATGGTGGAATCAGACGTGTTTCAAGACAGCTCTTCCAAAAATGTCGATCGTCAAAGTCATTGGGGGGGTGGGGGGGTGTACCCTTCGTGCTCGCTCGGCTGAATGTCAAAGCTCAATCAGTCGGGACTTGACTAATGGTGGAATCAGACGTGTTTCAAGACAGCTCTTCCAATAATGTCGATCGTCAAAGTCGTTGGGGGGTGGGGGGGGGGGGTGTACCCTTCGTGCTCGCTCGGCTGAATGTCAAAGCTCAATCAATCGGGACTTGACTAATGGTGGAATCAGACGTGTTTCAAGACAGCTCTTCCAATAATGTCGATCGTCAAAGTCGTTGGGGGGGTGGGGGGGGGGTGTACCCTTCGTGCTCGCTCGGCTGAATGTCAAAGCTCAATCAGTCGGGACTTGACTAATGGTGGAATCAGACGTGTTTCAAGACAGCTCTTCCAATAATGTCGATCGTCAAAGTCATTGGGGGGGGGGGGTGGGGGGGGTGTACCCTTCGAGCTCGCTCGGCTGAATGTCAAAGCTCAATCAGTCGGGACTTGACTAATGGTGGAATCAGACGTGTTTCAAGACAGCTCTTCGAATAATGTCGATCGTCAAAGTCGTTGGGGGGGTGGGGGGAGGGGTGTACCCTTCGTGCTCGCTCGGCTGAATGTCAAAGCTCAATCAGTCGGGACTTGACTAATGGTGGAATCAGACGTGTTTCAAGACAGCTCTTCGAATAATGTCGATCGTCAAAGTCATTGGGGGGGGGGGGGTGTACCCTTCGTGCTCGCTCGGCTGAATGTCAAAGCTCAATCAGTCGGGACTTGACTAATGGTGGAATCAGACGTGTTTCAAGACAGCTCTTCGAATAATGTCGATCGTCAAAGTCATTGGGGGGGAGGGGGGGTGTACCCTTCGTGCTCGCTCGGCTGAATGTCAAAGCTCAATCAATCGGGACTTGACTAATGGTGGAATCAGACGTGTTTCAAGACAGCTCTTCCAATAATGTCGATCGTCAAAGTCGTTGGGGGGGTGGGGGGGGTGTACCCTTCGTGCTCGCTCGGCTGAATGTCAAAGCTCAATCAGTCGGGACTTGACTAATGGTGGAATCAGACGTGTTTCAAGACAGCTCTTCGAATAATGTCGATCGTCAAAGTCGTTGGGGGGGTGGGGGGAGGGGTGTACCCTTCGTGCTCGCTCGGCTGAATGTCAAAGCTCAATCAGTCGGGACTTGACTAATGGTGGAATCAGACGTGTTTCAAGACAGCTCTTCGAATAATGTCGATCGTCAAAGTCATTGGGGGGGGGGGGTGTACCCTTCGTGCTCGCTCGGCTGAATGTCAAAGCTCAATCAGTCGGGACTTGACTAATGGTGGAATCAGACGTGTTTCAAGACAGCTCTTCCAATAATGTCGATCGTCAAAGTCATTGGGGGGGTGGGGGGGGGGTGTACCCTTCGAGCTCGCTCGGCTGAATGTCAAAGCTCAATCAGTCGGGGCTTGACTAATGGTGGAATCAGACGTGTTTCAAGACAGCTCTTCGAATAATGTCGATCGTCAAAGTCATTGGGGGGGGGGGGTGTACCCTTCGTGCTCGCTCGGCTGAATGTCAAAGCTCAATCAGTCGGGACTTGACTAATGGTGGAATCAGACGTGTTTCAAGACAGCTCTTCCAATAATGTCGATCGTCAAAGTCGTTGGGGGGGTGGGGGGGGTGTACCCTTCGTGCTCGCTCGGCTGAATGTCAAAGCTCAATCAGTCGGGACTTGACTAATGGTGGAATCAGACGTGTTTCAAGACAGCTCTTCGAATAATGTCGATCGTCAAAGTCGTTGGGGGGGTGGGGGGAGGGGTGTACCCTTCGTGCTCGCTCGGCTGAATGTCAAAGCTCAATCAGTCGGGACTTGACTAATGGTGGAATCAGACGTGTTTCAAGACAGCTCTTCGAATAATGTCGATCGTCAAAGTCATTGGGGGGGGGGGGGGTGTACCCTTCGTGCTCGCTCGGCTGAATGTCAAAGCTCAATCAGTCGGGACTTGACTAATGGTGGAATCAGACGTGTTTCAAGACAGCTCTTCCAATAATGTCGATCGTCAAAGTCATTGGGGGGGTGGGGGGGGGGTGTACCCTTCGAGCTCGCTCGGCTGAATGTCAAAGCTCAATCAGTCGGGGCTTGACTAATGGTGGAATCAGACGTGTTTCAAGACAGCTCTTCGAATAATGTCGATCGTCAAAGTCATTGGGGGGGGGGGGGTGTACCCTTCGTGCTCGCTCGGCTGAATGTCAAAGCTCAATCAGTCGGGACTTGACTAATGGTGGAATCAGACGTGTTTCAAGACAGCTCTTCGAATAATGTCGATCGTCAAAGTCATTGGGGGGGGGGGGTGTACCCTTCGTGCTCGCTCGGCTGAATGTCAAAGCTCAATCAGTCGGGACTTGACTAATGGTGGAATCAGACGTGTTTCAAGACAGCTCTTCCAATAATGTCGATCGTCAAAGTCGTTGGGGGGTGGGGGGGGGGGTGTACCCTTCGTGCTCGCTCGGCTGAATGTCAAAGCTCAATCAATCGGGACTTGACTAATGGTGGAATCAGACGTGTTTCAAGACAGCTCTTCCAATAATGTCGATCGTCAAAGTCGTTGGGGGGGTGGGGGGGGGGTGTACCCTTCGTGCTCGCTCGGCTGAATGTCAAAGCTCAATCAGTCGGGACTTGACTAATGGTGGAATCAGACGTGTTTCAAGACAGCTCTTCGAATAATGTCGATCGTCAAAGTCATTGGGGGGGAGGGGGGGTGTACCCTTCGTGCTCGCTCGGCTGAATGTCAAAGCTCAATCAATCGGGACTTGACTAATGGTGGAATCAGACGTGTTTCAAGACAGCTCTTCCAATAATGTCGATCGTCAAAGTCGTTGGGGGGGTGGGGGGGGTGTACCCTTCGTGCTCGCTCGGCTGAATGTCAAAGCTCAATCAGTCGGGACTTGACTAATGGTGGAATCAGACGTGTTTCAAGACAGCTCTTCCAATAATGTCGATCGTCAAAGTCATTGGGGGGGTGGGGGGGGGGGTGTACCCTTCGAGCTCGCTCGGCTGAATGTCAAAGCTCAATCAGTCGGGGCTTGACTAATGGTGGAATCAGACGTGTTTCAAGACAGCTCTTCGAATAATGTCGATCGTCAAAGTCATTGGGGGGGGGGGGGGGGTGTACCCTTCGTGCTCGCTCGGCTGAATGTCAAAGCTCAATCAGTCGGGACTTGACTAATGGTGGAATCAGACGTGTTTCAAGACAGCTCTTCGAATAATGTCGATCGTCAAAGTCATTGGGGGGGGGGGTGTACCCTTCGTGCTCGCTCGGCTGAATGTCAAAGCTCAATCAGTCGGGACTTGACTAATGGTGGAATCAGACGTGTTTCAAGACAGCTCTTCGAATAATGTCGATCGTCAAAGTCGTTGGGGGGGTGGGGGGAGGGGTGTACCCTTCGTGCTCGCTCGGCTGAATGTCAAAGCTCAATCAGTCGGGACTTGACTAATGGTGGAATCAGACGTGTTTCAAGACAGCTCTTCCAAAAATGTCGATCGTCAAAGTCATTGGGGGGGTGGGGGGGTGTACCCTTCGTGCTCGCTCGGCTGAATGTCAAAGCTCAATCAGTCGGGACTTGACTAATGGTGGAATCAGACGTGTTTCAAGACAGCTCTTCCAATAATGTCGATCGTCAAAGTCGTTGGGGGGGGGGGGTGTACCCTTCGTGCTCGCTCGGCTGAATGTCAAAGCTCAATCAATCGGGACTTGACTAATGGTGGAATCAGACGTGTTTCAAGACAGCTCTTCCAATAATGTCGATCGTCAAAGTCGTTGGGGGGGTGGGGGGGGGGTGTACCCTTCGTGCTCGCTCGGCTGAATGTCAAAGCTCAATCAGTCGGGACTTGACTAATGGTGGAATCAGACGTGTTTCAAGACAGCTCTTCCAATAATGTCGATCGTCAAAGTCATTGGGGGGGGGGTGGGGGGGGTGTACCCTTCGAGCTCGCTCGGCTGAATGTCAAAGCTCAATCAGTCGGGACTTGACTAATGGTGGAATCAGACGTGTTTCAAGACAGCTCTTCGAATAATGTCGATCGTCAAAGTCGTTGGGGGGGTGGGGGGAGGGGTGTACCCTTCGTGCTCGCTCGGCTGAATGTCAAAGCTCAATCAGTCGGGACTTGACTAATGGTGGAATCAGACGTGTTTCAAGACAGCTCTTCGAATAATGTCGATCGTCAAAGTCATTGGGGGGGGGGGGGTGTACCCTTCGTGCTCGCTCGGCTGAATGTCAAAGCTCAATCAGTCGGGACTTGACTAATGGTGGAATCAGACGTGTTTCAAGACAGCTCTTCGAATAATGTCGATCGTCAAAGTCATTGGGGGGGAGGGGGGGTGTACCCTTCGTGCTCGCTCGGCTGAATGTCAAAGCTCAATCAATCGGGACTTGACTAATGGTGGAATCAGACGTGTTTCAAGACAGCTCTTCCAATAATGTCGATCGTCAAAGTCGTTGGGGGGGTGGGGGGGGTGTACCCTTCGTGCTCGCTCGGCTGAATGTCAAAGCTCAATCAGTCGGGACTTGACTAATGGTGGAATCAGACGTGTTTCAAGACAGCTCTTCGAATAATGTCGATCGTCAAAGTCGTTGGGGGGGTGGGGGGAGGGGTGTACCCTTCGTGCTCGCTCGGCTGAATGTCAAAGCTCAATCAGTCGGGACTTGACTAATGGTGGAATCAGACGTGTTTCAAGACAGCTCTTCGAATAATGTCGATCGTCAAAGTCATTGGGGGGGGGGGGGGTGTACCCTTCGTGCTCGCTCGGCTGAATGTCAAAGCTCAATCAGTCGGGACTTGACTAATGGTGGAATCAGACGTGTTTCAAGACAGCTCTTCCAATAATGTCGATCGTCAAAGTCATTGGGGGGGTGGGGGGGGGGGTGTACCCTTCGAGCTCGCTCGGCTGAATGTCAAAGCTCAATCAGTCGGGGCTTGACTAATGGTGGAATCAGACGTGTTTCAAGACAGCTCTTCCAATAATGTCGATCGTCAAAGTCATTGGGGGGTGGGGGGGGGGGTGTACCCTTCGAGCTCGCTCGGCTGAATGTCAAAGCTCAATCAGTCGGGGCTTGACTAATGGTGGAATCAGACGTGTTTCAAGACAGCTCTTCGAATAATGTCGATCGTCAAAGTCATTGGGGGGGGGGGGGTGTACCCTTCGTGCTCGCTCGGCTGAATGTCAAAGCTCAATCAGTCGGGACTTGACTAATGGTGGAATCAGACGTGTTTCAAGACAGCTCTTCGAATAATGTCGATCGTCAAAGTCATTGGGGGGGGGGTGTACCCTTCGTGCTCGCTCGGCTGAATGTCAAAGCTCAATCAGTCGGGACTTGACTAATGGTGGAATCAGACGTGTTTCAAGACAGCTCTTCGAATAATGTCGATCGTCAAAGTCGTTGGGGGGGTGGGGGGAGGGGTGTACCCTTCGTGCTCGCTCGGCTGAATGTCAAAGCTCAATCAGTCGGGACTTGACTAATGGTGGAATCAGACGTGTTTCAAGACAGCTCTTCCAAAAATGTCGATCGTCAAAGTCATTGGGGGGGTGGGGGGGTGTACCCTTCGTGCTCGCTCGGCTGAATGTCAAAGCTCAATCAGTCGGGACTTGACTAATGGTGGAATCAGACGTGTTTCAAGACAGCTCTTCCAATAATGTCGATCGTCAAAGTCGTTGGGGGGTGGGGGGGGGGGGGTGTACCCTTCGTGCTCGCTCGGCTGAATGTCAAAGCTCAATCAATCGGGACTTGACTAATGGTGGAATCAGACGTGTTTCAAGACAGCTCTTCCAATAATGTCGATCGTCAAAGTCGTTGGGGGGGTGGGGGGGGGGTGTACCCTTCGTGCTCGCTCGGCTGAATGTCAAAGCTCAATCAGTCGGGACTTGACTAATGGTGGAATCAGACGTGTTTCAAGACAGCTCTTCCAATAATGTCGATCGTCAAAGTCATTGGGGGGGGGTGGGGGGGGTGTACCCTTCGAGCTCGCTCGGCTGAATGTCAAAGCTCAATCAGTCGGGACTTGACTAATGGTGGAATCAGACGTGTTTCAAGACAGCTCTTCGAATAATGTCGATCGTCAAAGTCGTTGGGGGGGTGGGGGGAGGGGTGTACCCTTCGTGCTCGCTCGGCTGAATGTCAAAGCTCAATCAGTCGGGACTTGACTAATGGTGGAATCAGACGTGTTTCAAGACAGCTCTTCGAATAATGTCGATCGTCAAAGTCATTGGGGGGGGGGGGGTGTACCCTTCGTGCTCGCTCGGCTGAATGTCAAAGCTCAATCAGTCGGGACTTGACTAATGGTGGAATCAGACGTGTTTCAAGACAGCTCTTCGAATAATGTCGATCGTCAAAGTCATTGGGGGGGAGGGGGGGTGTACCCTTCGTGCTCGCTCGGCTGAATGTCAAAGCTCAATCAATCGGGACTTGACTAATGGTGGAATCAGACGTGTTTCAAGACAGCTCTTCCAATAATGTCGATCGTCAAAGTCGTTGGGGGGGTGGGGGGGGTGTACCCTTCGTGCTCGCTCGGCTGAATGTCAAAGCTCAATCAGTCGGGACTTGACTAATGGTGGAATCAGACGTGTTTCAAGACAGCTCTTCGAATAATGTCGATCGTCAAAGTCGTTGGGGGGGTGGGGGGAGGGGTGTACCCTTCGTGCTCGCTCGGCTGAATGTCAAAGCTCAATCAGTCGGGACTTGACTAATGGTGGAATCAGACGTGTTTCAAGACAGCTCTTCGAATAATGTCGATCGTCAAAGTCATTGGGGGGGGGGGGGGGGTGTACCCTTCGTGCTCGCTCGGCTGAATGTCAAAGCTCAATCAGTCGGGACTTGACTAATGGTGGAATCAGACGTGTTTCAAGACAGCTCTTCCAATAATGTCGATCGTCAAAGTCATTGGGGGGGTGGGGGGGGGGTGTACCCTTCGAGCTCGCTCGGCTGAATGTCAAAGCTCAATCAGTCGGGGCTTGACTAATGGTGGAATCAGACGTGTTTCAAGACAGCTCTTCGAATAATGTCGATCGTCAAAGTCATTGGGGGGGGGGGGGGGTGTACCCTTCGTGCTCGCTCGGCTGAATGTCAAAGCTCAATCAGTCGGGACTTGACTAATGGTGGAATCAGACGTGTTTCAAGACAGCTCTTCGAATAATGTCGATCGTCAAAGTCATTGGGGGGGGGGGGGGTGTACCCTTCGTGCTCGCTCGGCTGAATGTCAAAGCTCAATCAGTCGGGACTTGACTAATGGTGGAATCAGACGTGTTTCAAGACAGCTCTTCGAATAATGTCGATCGTCAAAGTCGTTGGGGGGGTGGGGGGAGGGGTGTACCCTTCGTGCTCGCTCGGCTGAATGTCAAAGCTCAATCAGTCGGGACTTGACTAATGGTGGAATCAGACGTGTTTCAAGACAGCTCTTCGAATAATGTCGATCGTCAAAGTCATTGGGGGGGAGGGGGGGTGTACCCTTCGTGCTCGCTCGGCTGAATGTCAAAGCTCAATCAATCGGGACTTGACTAATGGTGGAATCAGACGTGTTTCAAGACAGCTCTTCCAATAATGTCGATCGTCAAAGTCGTTGGGGGGGTGGGGGGGGTGTACCCTTCGTGCTCGCTCGGCTGAATGTCAAAGCTCAATCAGTCGGGACTTGACTAATGGTGGAATCAGACGTGTTTCAAGACAGCTCTTCGAATAATGTCGATCGTCAAAGTCGTTGGGGGGGTGGGGGGAGGGGTGTACCCTTCGTGCTCGCTCGGCTGAATGTCAAAGCTCAATCAGTCGGGACTTGACTAATGGTGGAATCAGACGTGTTTCAAGACAGCTCTTCGAATAATGTCGATCGTCAAAGTCATTGGGGGGGGGGGGGGTGTACCCTTCGTGCTCGCTCGGCTGAATGTCAAAGCTCAATCAGTCGGGACTTGACTAATGGTGGAATCAGACGTGTTTCAAGACAGCTCTTCCAATAATGTCGATCGTCAAAGTCATTGGGGGGGTGGGGGGGGTGTACCCTTCGAGCTCGCTCGGCTGAATGTCAAAGCTCAATCAGTCGGGGCTTGACTAATGGTGGAATCAGACGTGTTTCAAGACAGCTCTTCGAATAATGTCGATCGTCAAAGTCATTGGGGGGGGGGGGGTGTACCCTTCGTGCTCGCTCGGCTGAATGTCAAAGCTCAATCAGTCGGGACTTGACTAATGGTGGAATCAGACGTGTTTCAAGACAGCTCTTCGAATAATGTCGATCGTCAAAGTCATTGGGGGGGGGGGGTGTACCCTTCGTGCTCGCTCGGCTGAATGTCAAAGCTCAATCAGTCGGGACTTGACTAATGGTGGAATCAGACGTGTTTCAAGACAGCTCTTCGAATAATGTCGATCGTCAAAGTCGTTGGGGGGGGTGGGGGGAGGGGTGTACCCTTCGTGCTCGCTCGGCTGAATGTCAAAGCTCAATCAGTCGGGACTTGACTAATGGTGGAATCAGACGTGTTTCAAGACAGCTCTTCCAATAATGTCGATCGTCAAAGTCATTGGGGGGGGGGGGTGTACCCTTCGAGCTCGCTCGGCTGAATGTCAAAGCTCAATCAGTCGGGACTTGACTAATGATGGAATCAGACGTGTTTCAAGACAGCTCTTCCAATAATGTCGATCGTCAAAGTCGTTGGGGGGTGGGGGGGGGTGTACCCTTCGTGCTCGCTCGGCTGAATGTCAAAGCTCAATCAGTCGGGACTTGACTAATGGTGGAATCAGACGTGTTTCAAGACAGCTCTTCGAATAATGTCGATCGTCAAAGTCGTTGGGGGGGTGGGGGGAGGGGTGTACCCTTCGTGCTCGCTCGGCTGAATGTCAAAGCTCAATCAGTCGGGACTTGACTAATGGTGGAATCAGACGTGTTTCAAGACAGCTCTTCCAATAATGTCGATCGTCAAAGTCATTGGGGGGGGGGGGGTGTACCCTTCGAGCTCGCTCGGCTGAATGTCAAAGCTCAATCAGTCGGGACTTGACTAATGATGGAATCAGACGTGTTTCAAGACAGCTCTTCCAATAATGTCGATCGTCAAAGTCGTTGGGGGGTGGGGGGGGGGGGGGTGTACCCTTCGTGCTCGCTCGGCTGAATGTCAAAGCTCAATCAGTCGGGACTTGACTAATGGTGGAATCAGACGTGTTTCAAGACAGCTCTTCGAATAATGTCGATCGTCAAAGTCATTGGGGGGGAGGGGGGGTGTACCCTTCGTGCTCGCTCGGCTGAATGTCAAAGCTCAATCAATCGGGACTTGACTAATGGTGGAATCAGACGTGTTTCAAGACAGCTCTTCCAATAATGTCGATCGTCAAAGTCGTTGGGGGGGTGGGGGGGGTGTACCCTTCGTGCTCGCTCGGCTGAATGTCAAAGCTCAATCAGTCGGGACTTGACTAATGGTGGAATCAGACGTGTTTCAAGACAGCTCTTCCAATAATGACGATCGTCAAAGTCATTGGGGGGGGGGGGTGTACCCTTCGTGCTCGCTCGGCTCAATGTCAAAGCTCAATCAGTCGGGACTTGACTAATGGTGGAATCAGACGTGTTTCAAGACAGCTCTTCGAATAATGTCGATCGTCAAAGTCGTTGGGGGGTGGGGGGTGGGGGGGTGCTTCCTTCTAAAATCAATGTTAATTAATTTTCTATCTAATTCGAATCTAAATTTACTTAACATTCGGTAAAATTATTAATAGTTATTTGTCAAAATCGTATCTCTAATTTCAACGCGAATTTCCAAATGGTTTCCGATAATTTCTAAATCTTTTCCGCGAATGGAAATTAATATTTTCGATTAAAATCTTAAATGCGTGTGCTATGGAAACTTGGACACTTCTTGATGATGCTACTCTCTCTACGCTGCTACTCTCTCTACGCTGCTACTCTCTCTACGCTGCTACTCTCTCTACGCTGCTACTCTCTCTACGCTGCTACTCTCTCTACGCTGCTACTCTCTCTACGCTGCTACTCTCTCTACGCTGCTACTCTCTTCTACTTCTTCCTACTACAAATTCCAGGACCAACATCGCATCGAAATGTAAGTCGATCTTATTTGACCAGTAGTTCTCTCAAATTTTTCGAGTACAGTGACCACATACTTGTTGCGAATTCTATTGTATATTTAGTTAGGATGTATTCTTTTCAATGACTTGCGTTTTCCGTTCGAATTCAATTGCCGTTACCATTGCCAATACTTCTGTCATTGTTACTTCCATTAAATTTTTGACATTACTATTGTCGTTACCCTCGCCAATACCTCTATCATCATTACTTCCATTACTTTTTTGCCATTGCTATTGCCGTTACTTCTCGAGCAATTAAATTCACGCGTAGTCATCGAAACAGATTAATTTTGAAGAATAATTCGAAACTAATAACCCCATTTTAGCTAGGATTTTCAGGTTCTTTATTTTCAGATTCTTTATTTTCAGGTTAATACTATTGTAAGACAAAAATTATTGTGTATATTATCATGTGTATTATTATGTATATGTATTGTTAATTGGTCACTGTACTCGCTGCAATAGTAATAGTAGTTCTTGCAGTAGTAGTAGTAGTAGTAGTAGTAGTATTTGGGCAGGCTTTGCCGCCCCAACGAACAGCGCAGATGGACACATCCGCGACTTGCAATAGCGTTGCGAAATAATCTCGCGTTGTTTCACTTCATTTTTAACAGAGATGAAAATTAGCGTCGCGAATAAAACCATCGCGATTATCATTAGCATCGAAATTAATTATTCAAAGTATAGCGTCGCGAATGAAAGATTCGCGATTTCATTTGATTCGACATGTAAAAAGCGTCAAAGATAGCGTTGCGAATAAATACGCTCGCGTTTCAAGTTAGAAAATTTCGAAGATCATTTAAGTCCACTCGCTTTTGTATCTCTGTTCATTGAATTAGCGTTGCGACGACACAATCGCGTTGCAATAGTTTACCTTCGACTTTTCAGGCGTCCATGCTGCAGCTGCAACGAAGGGCCTCGCCGCCCCAACAACAACTCGGATGGGCACATTCGCGATTTGCCATAACGTTGCGAATTGATCACGCGTTGCTATAATTAATTCTGAACAGAAATCATAGCGTTGCGAATAAAATAGACGCGATTTTTCTTGAAATTATCAAGCACAATAGCTTTGAATATAGCGTTACGAACTAATCGCGTTTCATCTTTGCAATTCTATCGGATTTTTCGAAGTCCACAGACTCGTTCTTTCCAGAAAGTAAAGTTAAATCTTTCGAATTTCTGTTCGATGCATTAGCGTAGCGTCGAAATAATCGCGTTGCCAGTAGCTTCGTTCGTCTTTTCAGGCGCCCATTCCGCAGTTGCAACAATGGACCGAGGTCCCAACGATCAGCTGGGTTGGGCACATCGCGATTTTTCCATCCTAGCGTTGCGAAATGAATTATCGCGTTTTTTCTTCGAATTAGTTTCGAAGTTAGCGTTGCGAGAATAATCGCGTTGCAGTAGCTTCGTTCGTCTTTCAGAGCCCATGCCGCAGTTGCAACGCTCCGCAGTGCAGGCATTCGCGATTTTCCTTAGAGTCGCGAGACGAAATTAACAACGCGTTATATTAGCGTCGCGAAAAATTGCCAATGCATTGTATCAGAATTGCGAAAACTGCCAACGCGTTGTGTTAGAGTCGCGAAATAAATGCCGCACTGCGAGCAGCCGTTCCAAGGATCGCAGCATTGTATCGCAATCGTCGACGATTCCCTTTAGAGTTGCGTGAAAACAAATCAAAGCTCGCGGGTGTTTTCGCTTCCGGATCTGACGAATTAACATCGGATTTAATATTTAGACGAATTAGCACGAATTAATATCCACTTCTAATTCTCGTGGATTAGCGTCGCGAGAAAGGAGTCCGCGTTTCTTTGCCACTTTCATTTTGATTTCCTCTCTGACATCCAAAATTAAATTGTAATTCTTATATTCGCAGACAATATCCTTGCGAAGCACTGGACGATCGTCATCACAGGGAGCGAGAATATTTTATTCGTACCTTCGGACTTTTTTAGGCCAGGACCGAGCACGTGGATTTACAAGTCGTAGCAGTTGGCGTAAAATCGCGATACACGTTACTTATGTCCAAGTCTTCGAACTTCTTCTGCCGAGATTATCATCCGCCGACGATTTATCATCCGCGAGGGAGGATCATAGGTCGAAAGATCGGCCGAAACCAATGATCCAATGATTTTCACACAAATTGCATTCGTCTGTGGGTTAACACGGCACTCCTGTGCTGGTCTCAGGTTTCCTATTTCGCTATATATTCAGACTAACTTGAACTCAATGGTTTCAGGTTCATTTCAGAGAGATTATCATCCATCGTGGGATTATCATCCGCCGAGGGATGCGTCTTAGTTAATAAGTGCGTGCGAGTTAGTTAATAAGTGTGTGTGACTTAGTTTAAGATTCTTAACCTCTTGCCTTACTTTAACGGGTCTAGTTTTTACTAAAGATTTTTCTTAAGAATGAACATTATTTTATTCTTCCAATTTCGTCTAAATTTCTCTTCTTTTCAATACAATATTTACTTGTTCAATGAAACGTAGTCTCACAATAATTAGAAATATTCTTCTCCTTCAGAGAAATAATTAGAATTCTTGTCATCATAAATTTAGAGAGCATGGTACGGCAAGGAGTTAAGTTTCCTCAGGGGCCCCCGACCCACGGGAGCACCCGTGGGGGGCACGGGGGGTAGCGTCCCCGAGGTACCCGATTCGCTAATTTCACATATGTCGAGTATTATTGCCTTAGCTTTATTTTTTCGCGTCTCGTCTTTGACTCCGCCACAGCAGACAGCTGTGGCGGCCTTGCTTGCGCAATCTCTTGGGTAGGTACGAACACTTCTCGATGTTCGACGAGTGATCATGCGGCGTGAATGCTCTTCCCTGGTCGCTGTTCGGCCAGTAATCCGCCCTTAGCTCCTATGAGGGGCGGGGTGTTGGGAGAGAAATGGTCACACAGGTTTGCCTGTGTAGGCTCTCTCCTAGTGCCGATTCAGACGGGTAAGGCGGCCTAAGTTCGTTTTAGGTCGCAGGGCGAGAAATGGCATCCCACTGTGTGGGAGGATCCAACTTTGGATCGTCACTCCTCATGTGATCGCGCCGGACTTCGAGATTTGTAAGGCTCCGGTCTTGTGCAAGCATTGTACGCGTCGCGTCACCCACGACTCAGTGCCTTCTGCACTGACTCGCAGTTGTTTCTCACTTTGAAAGAATCACTGCCTTCTGCACTGATTCATTTTGGTCCCCGTGGATCGGAGACTTCTTCTTTGATCCACTTTGGTCCGCGATAGTACTTGACATATGCGAACTAGTGAGTGTGTGGGAATGTGTGATAGCTAGCTAGCGAGCGTATTAGTTTATAAGTCGTCGTTGTTAGAAAGGGAGCCACAGCGAATTCCGGCTTCGTTCTGACTCCCTTTCGGGTCTCTAAAGCAGCAACCTCCTCGCGGTGAGACTCGGGCAATCGGTATCATCCTCGGTTCAAAAATTCTTGCGAATTGCAATGAATTTCTGAGTCGAGGATGATACCGAGCAAATAGCTGCAAATTTTATATTGTAAAATAGTGTGCATTGTAAAAGTATGTGGATTTATACCTCAAGTTAGGGCTCGAAATAATGTTTCGTTCGTAAATTGTTGAAATTGGTATTCCTCCGATTGGAGGTCCCTCAGGGGCTCGCTTGCGGGTGGGGCCCGCAAGTGAGTACGGGGCGTAGCGTCCCCGAGGTACCCGAGGCGCTTGTAGGTTGTTAGGGTTCTTAATTTAAGTTTCTTAGATTTCGTTGCGTCCATTTTCTCAAAAAATGCACTCGTGTGCTGGTTAGTTTGGCACTCGCGTGCTGGTTAGCTTGGCACTCGCGTGCTGGTTAGCTTGGCACTCGTGTGCTGGTCTTAGGTTTCCTAATTCAACTTGTCACCTATTTTGTATTCACACTAACTAGAATTCATTTATTTCAGGTTCATTACAGATATTATCATTCGCCGTGGGATGCGTCTTAGTTTCCATAATTTTCGCAAAAATTGCACTCGTGTGCGGGTTAGCTTGGCACCCCTGTGCTGGTCTTAGGTTTTCTATTTTGACTTGAATTCAGACTAACTTTAATTCAATCTTTTCAGGTTTATTACAGATATTATCATCCACCGTGGGATTATCATCCGCCGTGGGATTATCATCCGTCGTGGGATATGTCTTAATTAATAAGTGCGTGCGACTTAGTTATTAAGTGCGTGCGAGTTAGTTAATAAGTGTGTGTGAGATAGTTTAAGATTCTTAACCTCTTGCCATACTGTAATGGGTCCAGCATTTAATAAAGATTTCTCTTTGGAATGAATATTATTTTGCTCTTACAACTTTATCTAAATTTCTCTTCTTTTCACCACAATATTTAATTGCTCAAGAAGTGTAGTCTCACAGGAAACTCAAATTTTTTTTCTCCTTCTGAGAAATAATTACAATCGAGAAATTTCTAGTCATCATAAATTTAAAGAGAATAGTATGGCAAGGGGTTAAGTTCCCTCAGGGGCCCCCGACCCACGGGAGCGCCCGTGGGGGGCACGGGGGGTAGCGTCCCCGAGGTACCCGAGTCGCTAATTTCGCATATGTCCAGTAGTATTGCCTTAGCATTACTTTTTCGCGTCTCGTTTTTGACTCCGCCACAGCAGAAAGCTATGGTGGCCTTGCTTGCGCAAACTCTTGGGTAAGTCCGGACACGTCTCGTTGTTCGACGAGTGACCATGCGGCATGGTGATTCGAACGCGGACCCTCCTGCTGGGGAGGCTCTCGCTTCGCGTATTCGCAATGTAAGACGTCCTTAGCTCTCTTTTGGGGGCGGGGCGCAGGGCGATCCGACTCATTGTAGGATGATCCAACTTTGGATCATTATTCCTCATGTGAAAACGGCGAGCATCGAGATCTGCGAGGCTCCTGATTTGTGCGAGCATTGTACGCGTCGCGTCACCCTCGAGTCAGTGCCTTCGGCACTGACACGCCTTTGTTTCTTAGTTTCGAAGAATCAGAACCTTCTGCTCTGATTCATTTCGGTCCCCGTGGATCAGAGACTTCTTCTTTGATCCACTTGGTCCGCAATAGTACTTAACATATGCGAACGAGTGAGTGTGTAGGTGTGTGCTAGCTAGCTGGCGAGCGTGTGTGTTAGTTTATAAGTCGTCGTTGTTAGAAAGGGAGCCATAGCGAATTCCAGCTTCGTTCTGACTCCCTTTCGGGTCTCTAAAGCAGCAACCTCCTCGCGGTGAGACTCGGGCAATCGGTATCATCCTCGGTTCAAAAATTCTTGCGAATTGCAATGAATTTCTGAGTCGAGGATGATACCGAGCAAATAGCTGCAAATTTTATATTGTAAAATAGTGTGCATTGTAAAAGTATGTGGATTTATACTTCAAGTTAGGGCTCGAAATAATGTTTCGTTCGTAAATTGTTGAAATTGGTGTTCCTCCGATCGGAGGTCCCTCAGGGGCTCGCTTGCGGGTGGGGCCCGTAGGCGAGTACGGGGGGTAGCGTCCCCGAGGTACCCGAGGCGCTTGTAGGTTGTTAGGATTCTTAATTTAAGTTTGCTGAATTTCGTTTCCTTCATTCTCTCAAATCATGCACTCGTGTGCGGATTAGCTTGGCACTCGTGTGCTGGTTTGCGTGGCACTCGTGTGCTGGTTAGCATGGCACTCGTGTGCTGGTTAGTGTGGCACTCGTGTGCTGGTTAGTGTGGCACTCGTGTGCTGGTTAGCTTGGCACTCGTGTGCTGGTTAGCTTGGCACTCGTGTGCTGGTCTTAGGTTTCCTAATTTGACTTGTCACCTATTTTGTATTCGTACTAACTAGAATTCTATCTTTTCAGATTCATTACAGATATTATCATCCGCCGTGGGATTTTCATCCGCCGTGGGATTATCATCCGCCGAGGGATTCGTCTTAGTTATTAAGTGCGTGCGAGTTAGTTGATATGTGTGTCTGTGGCTTAGTTTAAGATTCTTAACTTCTTGCCGTACTTTAACGGGTCTAGCTTTGAACAAAGATTTTTCTTAAGAATGAACATTATTTAATTCTCTCTTTTTATTCTTTTTTGCTTGTTCAAGGAAGTGTAATCTCACAATAAAATAAAATTTTCTTCTCCTTCTGAGAAATAATTATAGCCGGGAAATTTCTAGTCATCAAAAATTTAAAGAGAATGGTACGGCAAAGGGTTAAGATTGCTCAGGGGCCTCCGACCCACGGGAGCGCCCGTGGGGGGCACGGGGGGTAGCGTCCCCGAGATACCCGAGTCGCTAACTTTGCATATGTCCAGTATTATTGCCTTACTTTTACTTTTTCGCGTTTCGTTTTTGACTCCGCCACAGCAGAAAGCTGTGGTGGCCTTGCTTGCACAAACTCTTGGGTAAGTCCGGACACATCTCGATGTTCGACGAGTGACCATGCGGCGTAGTGATTCGAACGCGGATCCTCCTTCTGGGAGGGCTCTCTCCTGGTCGCTGTTCGGCCAGTAATCCGTCCTTAGCTCTCTTTTGGGGGCGGGGCGTTGGGTGAGAAAAGGTCACACAGGTTTACCTGTGTAGTCTCCCACCTAGTGCCGATTCAGACGGGTAAGGCGGCCTAAGTTAGTTTTAGGTCGCAGGGCGAGAAATGGCCACTCACTCCCAATGTGGGAGGATACAACTTTGAATCATCACTCCTCATGTGATCACGCCGGACATCAAGATTTGCGAGGCTCCGGTCTTGTGCAAGCATTGTACGCGTCGCGTCACCCTCGACTCAGTGCCTTCTGCACTGACTCGCAGTTGTTTCTCACTTTGAAAGAATCACTGTCTTCTACACTGATTCATTTTGGTCCCCGTGGATCGGAGACTTCTTCTTTGATCCACTTTGGTCCGCGATAGTACTTGACATATGCGAACGAGTGAGTGTGTGGGAATGTGTGATAGCTAGCTAGCGAGCGTATTAGTTTATAAGTCGTCGTTGTTAGAAAGGGAGCCATAGCGAATTCCGGCTTCGTTCTGACTTCCTTTCGGGTCTCTAAAGCAGCAACCTCCTCGCGGTGAGACTCGGGCAATCGGTATCATCCTCGGTTCAGAAAGTCTTGCGAATTGCAATGAATTTCTGAGTCGAGGATGATACCGAGCAAATAGCTGCAAATTTTATATTGTAAAATAGTGTGCATTGTAAAAGTGTGTGAATAAATTGGAGCTCTAAATAATGTTTCGTTCGAAAATATTGAAATTGGTATTCCTCCGATTGGAGGTCCCTCAGGGGCTCGCTTGCGGGTGGGGCCCGTGAGCGAGTACGGGGGGTAGCGTCCCCGAGGTACCCGAGGCGCTTGCAGGTTATTAGGGTTCTTAATTTAAGTTTCTTAGATTTCGTTGCGTCCATTTTCTCAAAAAATGCACTCGTGTGCTGGTTAGTTTGGCACTCGAGTGCTGGTTAGCTTGGCACTCATGTGCTGGTTAGCGTGGCACTTGTGTGCTGGTTAGCGTTGCACTCGTGTGCTGGTCTTAGGTTTCCTAATTCAACTTTCCTAATTCATTTTGTATTCACACTAACTAGAATTCATTTATTTCAGGTTCATTACAGATATTATCATCCGCCGTGGGATGCGTCTTAGTTTCTATAATTTTCGCAAAAATTGCACTCGTGTGCGGGTTAGCTTGGCACCCCTGTGCTGGTCTTAGGTTTTCTATTTTGACTTGAATTCAGACTAACTTTAATTCAATCTTTTCAGGTTTATTACAGATATTATCATCCGCCGTGGGATTTTCATCCGCCGTGGGATTTTCATCCGCCGTGGGATTATCATCCGTCGTGGGATACGTCTTAACTAATAAGTGCGTGCGACTTAGTTATTAAGTGCGTGCGAGTTAGTTAATAAGTGTATGTGAGTTAGTTTAAGATTCTTAACCTCTTGCCGTACTGTAACGGGTCCAGCTTTTAATAAAGATTTCTCTTTAGAATGAATATTATTTTGCTCTTACAACTTTATCTAAATTTCTCTTCTTTTCACCACAATATTTAATTGCTCAAGAAGGGTAGTCTCACAGTAAACTCAAATTTTTTTCTCCTTCTGAGAAATAATTACAATCGAGAAAAATTTCTAGTCATCAAAAATTTAAAGAAAATAGTATGGCATGGGGTTAAGTTCCCTCAGGGGCCCCCGACCCACGGGAGCGCCCGTGGGGGGCACGGGGGGTAGCGTCCCCGAGGTACCCGAGTCGCTAATTTCGCATATGTCCAGTAGTATTGCCTTAGCATTACTTTTTCGCGTCTCGTTTTTGACTCCGCCACAGCAGAAAGCTGTGGTGGCCTTGCTTGCGCAAACTCTTGGGTAAGTCCGGACACGTCTCGTTGTTCGACGAGTGACCATGCGGCATGGTGATTCGAACGCGGACCCTCCTGCTGGGGAGGCTCTCGCTTCGCGTATTCGCAATGTAAGACGTCCTTAGCTCTCTTTTGGGGGCGGGGCGCAGGGCGATCCGACTCATTGTAGGATGATCCAACTTTGGATCATTATTCCTCATGTGAAAACGGCGAGCATCGAGATCTGCGAGGCTCCTGATTTGTGCGAGCATTGTACGCGTCGCGTCACCCTCGAAACAGTGCCTTCTGCACTGACTCGCAGTTGTTTCTCACTTTGAAAGAATCACTGCCTTCTGCACTGATTCATTTTGGTCCCCGTGGATCAGAGACTTCTTCTTTGATCCACTTGGTCCGCAATAGTACTTAACATATGCGAACGAGTGAGTGTGTGGGTGTGTGCTAGCTAGCTGGCGAGCGTGTGTGTTAGTTTATAAGTCGTCGTTGTTAGAAAGGGAGCCATAGCGAATTCCGTCTTCGTTCTGGCTCCCTTTCGGGTCTCTAAAGCAGCAACCTCCTCGCGGTGAGACCTGGGCAATCGGTATCATCCTCGGTTCAGAAAATATTGCGAATTGTAATATTTTTTGAGTCGAAGATGATACCGAGCTAATAGCTGCAAATTATGAAGTCTTTTTGATATCGTAAAGTAGAGTCTACGGTTGTAACAAATGCATTGCATGATTTTTAAATAAAGTGTGAGGATTTATATACTTTTTTTGTGTTACTCTCTTAAGTTATATTTTATATAAAATTGTATAAAGAAGAATTTAATAATATTCTTTCACTATTTCCAAGTTATCAAAATGTTTCAGAGGTACAATTTGTGTTCCTTTTGTTTCTGTTTCTTTATTAATTTGCATAAAGATCCGCAGTCTAATTATAATACAAAATCGTACAAAATCGTACGAAATTGTCATAAATCCAATTTTGTCATTGTTACAGAAGAATATATGTATATCTGTCGCGTTTAGAGCGCCGCAGTTCCAACGTCAAACACGTTTGTGTCTATCAGAGCTTCGTCGAATGTTGTTTAGTGTGTCCAGCATCCACCACGATTCCGAACGTGTAAACGGTGCGAACTATTAGTCGTGCAACCTGTTAATATCATAGCGATAAAAGCGACAATGCGAATAGGCCGTTAACACCGCGGAAAGTTGGCTCACGAAAATGCATTGGATGCGGGGTCTATTCTTACGCCTCGTCTGTGATAATATTCTCGATACGAGGTCGCCGACCGGTGTTTATTAAAACTTTCTCGGCCCATTCAGTGAGTTTTATTCAACGGTGAAGTTGTTACCTATAGTTCGGAAACATTCTCCGGTATATTAAACGCTATTAAAAACGCACACGCGGAACGCGCGCGTATGCGGTTGCTCAAACGAACGATTAAAGTCATTCCCATTAAAGCCTCGTGTTTTATTACCGTGTCCCTCATCCATGAGAAACCGCTGCTTTGCGGGGGTAAAAATACGTGGAACTGCGGGAAACACGCACGCTCTTCCACGACCGAGAGTGCAACCGTTTCGTAACACAAAGTAACATAATGAATTTTCCAGTATAGTTTCCATACGATCCCATTAAGTTTGCTACCGGCAATTGTGCGCCGCGGGATAGGAACAGTCAGATAATAACAAAAGCCTGATTATTATTAAACAGAGAATGCTCGTGCGATTTCATACGATGAAATCATCTGGACATATTATCATCATCAATTGCAATAAATATGAGCCGGATGGAAGCCTTTCTTTTTTAATAATTACAGTTTCAAGCTAGTTAAAATAATATGTGGACAGTTTGAGATCCTTTTGATACTTTCGTTCTTTTAAATATAATTCATATGTAACAAATAATTAATGTATAATAAATAATAAATATCATAATTATTAATAACTATTTATAGTATAATATAACTACATAATATGACTATAATAATATATAACTATCTATAACTATCTATAATTAATAACTAGTATCATTTTCATCTCTTGAACTGAAAATAAAATATTACAGAATTTCTAGATACGCTATCCGGTATCTGATTATTAAACTGCAGATTGTATGCATTTACGGCAAAAATGAGTAGATATAATTTAAAAATTATGTAAATGTCAAAAGAAATTAAGAATGCGGACCTAGTATTTTGAACATATTAAAATTGTTAATGATTGCGGATAACTTTTAATTTCCATAAGGATCCTCAATCAGGTAATTACTCATCGAAAACGATTTATGCGGCTGCCGTTCTGAACAGTAGATAATGTTCGCGTAGCCGGCTGTTCTTGCGGGACACGGCGTGCATATCTTTGGTATCCGGAATTCCGGCCGGTGAACCCGTCTTTCGAAAATTCGGCATCCGTTCGGGCGAGAACGCGATGCGGCGCGCATTTCGCGGTGCAACGGAATGCAAGCGGCATCGAAAGCGCTTCGTTATGCTCGCGCCGGCTTGGCCGCCGCAACCAGGTCAGATTTTCGAGTTATTGCGAGCTCCGTCTAAAACGGGATCGCGACAGAAAATTTTCGAATTAGCAAGAGATCCTACAGGTGAACGGAGAAAGAGAGAAAGCGAGAGAGAGAGAGAGAGAGAGAGAGAGATCGGTCAGCGAACGATCGCTTCGCGGCGAATTGTTTCGGCGGGCAACAGGAGGCTCGGTTTCCCGTGGCCCCCCTAAAATAGAATGAACGAGGGAATAACGGACTCCTGATCCTTCGGTCGAGCGAGATAAAACACAGCACGATGAATTTTTCATTGTTACGACCGACGACAATGCACATTATTCCTTCCCGCGCTTTTGTCCGGCGTCCGGTTTCCTCGTTATGCGTCTCTTAATTAAGACTCGCCGGCTGAAAAGAGCCGCTGGAAAATCGCGATTCATTTTTCGAGTTTCCCCGAAATGTTATCGTTTCGGCTGTCTATTTATTTCATTGTAAATAGGGAAATCCTTTTGTGCCCGGGCAGAGACAATCCGCGACGGAGAGGCCCCGGCCACTTCGTTTTCGGTGAAACGTTTCCCGGGCCATTGTTCGCGCGCGGGCTCGGCCAGACGGAGAGGCGATTCTGGCCGAAAAGTTGAGCCCCGAACGAGCGTTCGGCGCTAATTAGGCTCAATTCCGATCGGAATTCCGGCGAAACGCCGTTCCCCGAGATTTCTTGCCGAACTACAAATCGGTGGCGGCGCGCCTCTTGTCTCGCGAATCACCGCGGAACGAAACGGTGGAATGAAAACGAAAAGCTCTGGTCGCGTTTCCTCGCGACAATGGCACCGATACGTTACTTTTTGGGGAGGACTGTACGAACGCATTGTAGTCGAACAATATACGATAGCAGCGATAAGCCGTGTCTAGCAGACGTACTACAACGAAGATCGAGGAAGTCTTACAAAACTACAATGTGTAGTTTCCGATAAAGCGGCAGGTTTCCCCGCTAGACGCTGCCGGACGTTTTTCCAAATACAACGCTCGTCGATTCGACGAACGAAAACGCGCTCGTTTTTCGTTCGGATGCACTTCGCTTCCAGAACCAAACAATTTTCTCGCGCTTCTTTAACGGACTCGGTCGAAAATGACTTGCTTTCACGGAACTCGAAGTTCCACCGCTTCTGAAGAGTACGTACGAGTCGTCCAACTCTTTCGCCTTAATTTTTCTTGTTTCTGGCACGGCCGTCAAAGTGCCGGGAGATTACAGGGGAAGCATTGAGAGTGAGAAGTCGTGCAAGTTGAGAGTAAAACCTACGGGAGAGTTAGAGAGAAAGTGAGAGCGAGGGAAACGGCGTGTCTTACGTATCGCGTTACCTTTCGGTATTTCTGTTACACGTGCAATTATTTTATCACCGAGTTACTTACTTTTTATTGCCGAATGCGTCAGTCGCTCGCGGTCACTGTGTTTCAGCTCAGAAAGAAAGAAATTCGATGGCGAAAGACTGCGAAACATATTTTGAATTCGCGAATAGCGATGATGTCAGAGAAATCAGAACATATTTCATCCTGATCCGAGGATTTTATTCATTTCCGAGACAAATTATTAAGTCGAATACGAAACTGTGGAGACATTAAAAGAATTTCAGAATATTTTCATATTGTGTAACGTTTGTTAATGTTATTTGAAGAGGGCAGATATTTTTATCTGACTCACGTTTCTTAGAATCGACTTGGACAATTTTTATTTTGCGTAAAAGTCTACGATCTAGTTATTACGGTGGAATCTCGGTTATCCGCACCTCTGATATCTGAATTCGTCGTAATCACGATATGTTGTACGCGTAAATAGTTCACTCCAAAATGATCCATATGCAACGCTATCGATATATTTTACGTAAACGAATAAAAATTTAATCTATTGCTGCACTGAGGATTTTATGCATTTATAGTAAAATCGAATAGGAGAATTGCAAAACGATAGAAACATTTGAAGAATGAAATAATGCTTTTCTCTGTTAATTTTAACTCGTTGAAATGATTGAGAAAAGAAATAACTAGTTAGTTCTACTTAGCTCCTGTATCTTGCAATAAGTGCAGACGATTTCTATTTGGCATAAAAATCCGCAGTCTATTTATTACTTTAATCCTTTGCCATACTTTGACGAGTCCGACTTGCGATGAAAATTTCTAGTAATTATTTATTGAGTATAGATGTTATTCTGTTCTTTAAAATTTGAATAAAATTCTAATCTCTTGTCATCAATATTTAAGCATTCCAGTAGAAGGCATTTTATATATAAATAAACATCAATTTTCTTTCCCTTCTAAGAAATTATTGGAATCGAAAAATTTCCAATCGCGGTAACTGCGAAGAAAATGGTACGTCAAGGGGTTAATGAAGAATCGTTCTGTTATCCGAACACTTACGTTTCTTTCAATAGTCCGAATAATCGGGGATCTTCTGTAAAATGAATAACAGAGTAAAAACATTTTTATACGACTTCCGTTTCTTACAATTCACCCATTAACAGCCAAATTCTTCTTTTTTTTTAATTTTTGCCAAGAAAAGTTATGTACATGCACAAAAAGCTGTGTAACAATATAATTATATTCATTGTTAAAATATTTTATATTTTTTAAAAAGTCCCAAATGGGGATTGTGGCAGGTTGCATGAATAAAAAAAGCTTTTTTTTATTGTCTAAATAACAAAAGACCGAGCAAGTAACAGGTAGTTACTATAATATATATTTATGTATGGTATTTAATTATAATATATAATATATATTCAAGTATGTGTGTTACGTTCAACTAACAGATGATTTCCAAATTCGTTCACTTGTTGAACAGAAACGAAACAAAAATACGCACCGTTTGTTATGAACAATAGCGACTGATATATATATATATATATATATATATATATATATCATTATATCAGTCGCTATTGTTATATATATAAAATGGCATTAAATTGTCAAACAAACGCACATGATGCATTCTTCGCGTAAAATTCCAAAATCCCCAAACGTGGATCGTGGCAATTAATGGGCTAACTCAGACAAATTTCTATTTCGCATAAAAATCCTCGGTCTAATGATCAATTAGCACCATTGCTCCGACTGCAATTGCAACGTCCCGGCGGGTGTCGTGCGTGTTGACGCACTGCAAGCATAATAATCGTGAAACCCGCGGTAGCCTGCATACTCGAGACTATCTATCTTAGATAAATATTGGGAGTTATCGGGCCGGTAGGGTCCCTTAAAGTTTAATCGGCGGTTCGAGTGGCGGAAAAATCTGGCGAGCATGCCGGCATTTAAAATGCTGGAAGAATGACCTAAGCTGCCTAGGGCAGCTTACGCGTGCAGACTATGTGTACGGGACAGCCGTAAGTGTGGTGGAAAGGAACTGCGGCGCGCGTACGCGTCCCTGGATACCGGCTATGTACACATAGGAGACACCCTTCAGGCTCCCTGAGGACATGTTAGCCTCGCACGTGATATTCCCAGCCTACCGTCTTTACGATGAGAGCTCTCAGCCCGCCTCCGGTTCCATGAACCGCGCGGCGACCTCTTCAAATACAAGGCCGACCCTGTGCACGCGCGCGCCCCTGTCCACACGTACACGTCGATCCGCTGCACCTGTGTGCCCCTGTCTCCCCGGACGCTTCATTGTATCGGTGCACGCGCACGTCGGTATGCGTGTACACGCGCGCGCCGGTATGCGTGGGTGCCGGGCCGCGCGTCCGTGTGCGGCTCCCCTTTGCTCTTCTTCCGCTTCCCCCTTTCTTCCGCCATCCGAGATACTCAAATCACGAAATCTCTCCGACCCCCCGCTGGGAATTTCGGATTCGAGGGACTCCGCGCGGGTGCAAATTCGCGAAGACCAGATTGGAAATTCAATGAAGCTTTTCGGATCACGATGTATTTAGTTAGGCTAGCCAGCCGATCGAGATGGATCGAAGCCGTTTCGGGGATCGTTGCGGATCTTGCGGGGGAAAATTAACCCTCGCGAGGCGATGGCCGTGTCAATTTTCGCCCGGAGTATTTGAATCGTTCAATTTTATTGCTCGAACTTCGGCGATTGGGCGAGACAGATTGCTGTTGGATTGGGAACGACTGAAAGAATGATACAAGTTGCGACAAAAATATCTTCGAAAATATGTTTTGAAAAAGTGCTGAACGAAGCTCGGATTTGTTATAACTCGGCGCGAGGCGCGAATGATAACTCAGGTTCTCGCTATCTGGTCAAAAATATCCCCACTCGAAACATTAAAAATCGTGGCTTTAGAAGAAAAAAGAATTTTAAATGTATCTGAAAATCTTGATCTTCTTAATTCTCAAACAACTAATTTTATTTGTTTAAAAACTCATTTTTATTGTAATATATTGGACGAACTGAAGGCTACTTGGATTTCACGAATAGAAAAGAATTAAACTAATATTTCCCGTGGTAAATCTTAACTTTCTAGTTTCGGTTTCATTAATTAAATAACCGATATAATTTTTGAGGTTGATATTCGGTACTTAATTAAAGTCCTTAACATCATCTATACGAATTAATATAATACAAATTACTAATTTCTTAAAGAAAATATAGATTAATAAGATAAATAAATGAATAACAGAAGAATAAGAATCTTCAGCTTCATTTTAGGTCGGATAGATCAAATTTACGTGCAAGGGTTAAGGCTCTATGTAAAGAATCTTCTCATCCCGGGACTGGCAGTACCCTCGTCAATAAATCTGCCAAGCAGGCCCAGAGTCTCGCAGGCACTCTTATCTTTTAAATAGTCAGTGCCAGCAACCTATCTCACTCGCGGACAAATTGCTGAAATTTCTTATCCCCGAGAAGCCAATTACCGGACCAGTTAACTTCGTTCCAGTTTTCCAATCCTCGTCTTCACTCACGCACACACACATACATATACATGCATACACATCCCCCACTCCAGCAACTAAAGTCTCATTAATCCAAGCCTCGTTATTCTTTCGTTTAATCGTCACGATCCTCCAATTACTCCAGATTAACGAACCTCTCGCCGTATTTAATCATTATCGCGAGGCCTTATCGACCCCGCGTGTCTATCGGCGCGACCGATTCCGCAGTTTGTCCACCGCCTCAAAGGGTCGCGTGGAAATTTTGAAAGAAGAAGCGGTTGCAATCAGAGAGGCTTCCCCGTATCTAATTATCGGCCTGGTAACGAGCTCGATGCCCTCGTTAAGCCCGCGGCCGGCAACGATACCGCTTCAACTAGGAATCCGTTTCGAACCGCCGCGGAAACTAAGCCGGCCTGCTATCGGAATATCGGCTGTTTAGCGACAAGGCGTAAAGTGGGACGAATTAACGAACGTAATTCCTGCATAATAATTAATAAACACCCTGTCCGCGGCCGCGCGCTCCTCGAACCGGAGCAAACGCTTGTTAACGGGTCAGCCGATAAGCGACGCATTCTGGCCGACCGGCATTTTACTTTCCAGTGGCCGACGTGAGAAGACGAACGGGTTTTTCATCGTTTCGAACCGTTAATTATTCAGTCGATCGAAGTGGTGATCGAGAGCGCAACATTTCAGACGTGTGCTGACGACATTTTCGCGGTCGAGTTGTGCTTTAAATGGTGCAAATGGCGCGTTGCGCGATCGACGAAGAACGTGAACAAATGGAACTTTGGAAAATATTTTCTTGCAGCTTAAACAATTTGCTTCGATATCGTCGATAGGTTATTGAAAAAGAATTCTTAACCCCTTCACGACCAAGGGAAACATTTTTCTCTATTTTAAAATTGGTGATTGTCGAAACGCAATTTACCAACATACAACATGCAAAAGGCGGGAAAAATTGAAAAGATGTGCAAATTGTGGTCGAAGATCTAGGTGATCCACCGCACATTTTCAGAATCGATTATAAAGATTGGAAGGACGCGTGCTTTATATTACAATGAACGAAAGGCAATGGATGGAAGCAAAGATAATGTGAGACGGAAGAGGAAAAAATAAGTGGAGGAGATAGTTTCAGGCGAGAGAGAAACTTAGAAAATGATCCAAAGGGAGGAAGAATTATGCTATGAAGAATGATACGCGGTGATCTTGAAAAGTGGTTCGGGAGTAACAGAGAAAGATTCTTATTAACTGTGGAAACCGGGTAATGGTACGTTAAACGATGTCCACTGTTGCGCGAGTGATATTGGAATCTCTTCATCTTTATTAACAGGAACGTAGTTACCTAAAGCGTTCAGCAGCTACCATAAAACACAGGCGAGCGTTTAAAATCGCTTGGGAATTGGAGTTTAAGACCCACGCGAACTTGCCATTGCATTCTTAATAGTAGTGGACTCGCGTAGCGAGCTTACCGAACTGCGACAATGCTTGAAAGGAATGATCTTGGAGAGTTTTGCGAAATCATAGTTCCATTTCAAGAAAATGTACATAATAATTAAAATTAATATTAAATAATATATATAATATAATATATGTATATAATATTATATTATCTTATATTTATATATATTATATTATATTGTATTATATTATATTATATTATATTATATTTATATATTATATTATATTATATTATATTATATTATATTATATTATATTATATTATATTATATTATATTTATATATTATATATAATGTATATAATAATTAAAATAAATTAATATTACACAGCTGAGATATGGAAACATTGCACTATGTTTCATACAGTGATTATGATACTGTTATACTTTTAAGTCATATTTTTACCAGTTTTATTTTAATCTGTGTTTAAAATTCTCAGCATTTTTCAGCCACATTTAAGGTTCCCATTTTCGAACTGGAAATGTCGTTCTTAATTACTATTTTATTTTTAATGGAACTGTAAAACTGTGATTCTATCTCAAGAATCAATGAAATCGGGAAGCCACTTTTGCAAATAAGATAATTACGAGAAAAATGTTCGTCGATTGAATTTCAGGGAAATGTCATCTTTGGACTCTTCTTGATGCATTTATGATAAAAATGATCCAGTAAAATGTCGAACATTGAAGCTATTAAAAGAATTATGAAATATTCTGACGTTCTCCTCAATTTATTGATATCGTCAAAGGAAAAAATACATTTTTATTCAACTTCTGTTCCTTACAACTGATGCAGAAAATTTATCTACTGCATAAAGATCCGTCGTCTAGTTATCGATCGAAGAAGATCGATCAGAGAATGCAGATAATTATTTAAAAACAATGTGAAAAAACAATGCTGCTGAAACAGGAATTGACTATCTCCCTTTTCATCTAACACAATGTGTGCACAGATATACAGTGAGCCAAACGATTACAATTTTTTAAAGATATGACCCTAATCATCGCTCCAACCAATTACAATTTTTAGCAAAATTTGTTTAGCCATTGTCCCTTTAACCCTTTAACATCACAAAACAGTCGAGATCGTTCGTCCTTTTAAATCAGTCATTCAGCTTTAAAAGACACTCGAATAATTTCGCGGCTCGCTGGATCGAATAAACAATCTCGTGGCGCCGATTAAAAGTCGTCCACGAACATTTACGTCGACCGAATATTTCGTGGTGCCATTTCTGCTGTACGAGAGACGGTATCGACGCGAAACGAGACGGGACCCGGTCGCCGCGTCGCGTCGCGTCGCGGTAAACGCTGCACGAGGGTGGCCAAAGTGAAAATACAAGGAAGGGAATCGGATCACGTACTTGGCGAAGTAACGTCCATGTAAACGGCGGTAGTAGCTCGTCGAATAATGAGCCGCATTACCGGCGTTCGCCATTACGGCCGAGTTCTCGAAGTTGCTGGCTGGCGTTGCTGTCGCGACGCGGATTCAGCTTGTCCTTGCTCGCCCTTGGGCAATATCGTAATTCCGGGACGGGCGCGTGCTACCCGCGAGCCGGTCCCCGGTCCTGGAAGCTGTATTTCCTGGAATTTCTTTTCACGGTGATGGGAAACATAGTGGAGAGCCGTGTTGTACTCGGCCCGGGGTTTTATACCGGGCCCGCGGGCTGCGGAACAGGAGCGGCGAAGGGAACGAAAGAAGAAGTTAAAAGCACGTAGAGTTTAATGACTTGATCCGGAGCAGATGGGATACTTCGGCCGATCCGTGGTCACTAAATCCGTGATACCATCGACCGGGAATAAAAAGGATCCAGGGTGTTTTACGACACACTCGCGCGGCACGCAGCGGCCGCTCCCTGGGAATTGCCGGCGACTGCTTGCGAGGGAACCGCTCGAACACGGGGACGATTGAATCTAGATTGTCGTTTTTGGGCTGGGAAATGAACGGGAGAGTCGGCGGAAATTAGTTTTATCGTCGTGGTTGCTGCCCGCGGATCCTTTCTTCGAATCCAGTAAATTGGTCCTGTAAGCCGAGTGCGTTTCGTCTCGGTCGTGATTTAGGGGTGGGCCGCGCAGGGACCGGGATCGAGTTCGAACACAGGTTTCGCAATAAAAATGAATCCTTTGTACGGTCGTGTTCACCTCCGCGCACACCGAACTACTCGTTCTGCGGATGATGTTCACCCTTTCGCGCTCCAAACTCATCATTTCGCGGATAATATGCATCTTTATGCAAATAAAAATGTTGTGATATACTGTGCAACAGAGAAAAGGTACTTTTTAGGTACTTTATAGTGGGCCGTTTTTATATTTAGAGGGTGAAAACGCCCCTCGAAGTTTATAAGATGAAATATGAAACACAGCTTAAAATTATTAGGTCGTTAAGCATGAAACGCATACTTTACTCTACAATTTTGCTATAAAACCTACGTAGTTCATATTTAATGACCTAATAGCTCGGAAATTATTATCACACTTGGTATAAATTTTATTCGTGGCATTTCTGGGCGGCTGAATAATGTTATTGTCGCCGGTCACCTGTATAACGAGATAAACTACCCCTAATCGTTTTAATGTACGTTTAAAAGACTTGAAACCTGTGCATGGCGATTCATAAAATCTTTAATGAACCCTAGATTTGATGATGCTAACAAATTATTGCATAAGAAGAAATTTGTAGTTTTACGAGCTCTCGTACTGAGTGGAATCTTAAACATCTTCGCCTATATACGTGATAATCCGAAACGATATTATTTATGTTACTGAGTTACTACGATTGAAGTTGCATTGCCACTGAATAGTTTATTAAAAAGTTTATAGCTACAAATCGTAGATTCTAAACAATTATAAAATCGCTGTCGATAGATAATATAACCCCCTCCATACATGATCTATTTAATACTAGATTTACGGAACCCGTCAAAATGACGGGTCATTAATTTTTTAATTTACGATTATTCATGTCGTTAAGATACATTTTTAAGTTATTTGTTCAATTTATATGTTACTTACGGCAAATTACCATAACACTTGTTAAAAATCAGAATAAACGTCTTATTGTTACTTTTATTTTTATATGTTACTTACGCCAAATGTTACAATAACAGTTGTTAAAAATCTGTATAAATGTCTAATTGTTACTTTTATAAGCTAACATAAAACAGCTGTTTTTTGTGCTCCGTAAATCTAGTGTTAAATATGAACGTATTTTCCTATTATGAAAATCCAGGGATGAAAATACACGAAGACGTGCGAAATTATTAAGAAAGTAATAGTGGCAATTAACCCGAGAAAGATAACCTATGTCGCAGAGGCGCCTGCGAAGACTGTTGATTTTTGTTAATTTTTCATAGAGGTCTAGTGATTTAAGTTTAAAATTACTTAAAATATAAAAAAATATAATATAAATGCATTTTATTTTTACAATAATGCCAAACCTTTAAAATGACTAGATTAACTTAAATAAATATCCATTGTTAGTATAAAATTGACGCCTTAGAAAAGCATGCGCCTCTGAAGCGTATGGTTATCTCTTACGTACGTTGTCATATGGTTATCTTTCTAGGGTTAAATAAGAGGGCGAAGGGTTAAGTAAGGAGAACTCTGCTAGAAAGAATCTCAAGAATTTTTCGCTCAGTCATGAGATTTCAGTTCGTCGATTATAGGACACCTGAAACTGTGCGCAATAACGTTCTGTTTTCTTTCCCGCGGTTTCTCGTGTTTACCCTCCTTTTAGAACCACCCGGTACGTAACAATTAGTCGGCCAAGTCCGTTCCCGCGTCTAATGAGGGACACTTTAATCAGAGTATACGCAGGGCGTATCGTTTTTCGCAGTTCACGTCCGCGGCGACGGCTTTCCGCGTTGTACATCGCGACACCGCGTTTATTAATGTTACGGTGGCAGTATGGATATTTCTGCTCCCCTAAACAGAAATAAAAGGAACGGTGAAGGCAGCGAAAATACCAACGCGAAGGAATTTTTGTATATTGTTTATATAAAACAAACAGGATCTACGCGAACATGTATTTCTGTGATTATGCTACTCTCGACATTCGATCCAATTATTTTCGTCATAAATGTATAAAATCCGCTGTTATTATTTGTCCAATATTTAAAACTGCGCGTACACAGTTTTTTAACATAAATTCTTCAAATCCGCAGTCTAGCAATTAGCATCTCCTACTTAATTGTTGCAGAGAACTTCGCTGGCATTCATCCAAGCTATTTCCTTTTGTTTCAAAAGATATTGATTGGGGACTGCGCAAAGATTACAAGGAATTTCTCGTATAAATGGCACTGCTACCTCTTTTAGATAGAAATTAATTAATAATAGAACTACCAAATGCTAGACGTGATGACAAGTGATTTTATGTACATCAATTAATGCACTTACTGTACTATTTGGTAGTTCAGATATAATTTATCTGAAAGCATCAACTTGTCTAATGCATCAACACCGTCCAACTTTATTCTCATAAGAGAAACATTATCTTCCTCTATACTTTCAAAGTTCGGCAATAACAACAATTTTGAGAAGAGATTATCGAAGAAGAAACTGTCGTAAAAGTGCAACAACATGTTCCTCCAGAGCGCGGTGAAGATGTGCAATCTAACGTCCGAGCACCTCGGCATCTCTTAAATCTTGCCGTAACATCGAAAACCAAAAAGAAACCGTCCGGGAAGAACACTGTAGAATCCACGAGAAAATTTAATGGCGTCGCCAAAATTAATTTCTACAGCAAAGAGACGGTAATTTATATTCTCCAGGATCTTCTGCAATGTCTTAATCTCTAAAAAGAACTAAAAGCATCAAAAAGAACAATATTTTTCTGTGAAAAAATGTCCGAGCAGCTTTTAAATCGACTTCTACGCTAAAAGATTGTTAATTCACATTTTTCAAAACCTTCAATAATACCAAAAATCGCGAGAACAAATTACCAAAGGGAAGCTGTTCGAGAGAAACAATATTCTTCTGCGCGGATAGAATCCATGAGAAAGCGCAATGGGGCACCTTAAATAAATTTCTGCAGCAAATATACTGCAATTCATATTTACCGAAACCTTGTAGATAGTAACACCTTAATCTCTAAAAATAAGCACGAAGAACAACAGTTTTCTCAGCAACCCCTAAATCAAACTCCGCACGAAAAGCATCGCGACATTTTGCGAAATATTTAACGATGCCGAGAATCGCGAAAACAAAAATTATACAGAAGAATCTGTCCAAAAGGACGACAAGCCGGAACCCCCTAAAAAGCGCGATGGCGTCCCGTAAATCAATTTCAACGGCAAAAATGCCGCAATTCATATTCCCCGGGGCCCTCGGCGACACCCGAATCCCTAAAAAGAACCAGAAAGAAACTATCTCCGAGAAGAACAACATTTCCCCGCGGGTCGTAGAATCGGCGAAAAGGTGGCTCGGCAACCCCTAAATCTATTCAACGGCCATTATCATGGCTGCGAGGTGCCAAGGATTCCCGTTGCGAGCGTTGGGTGCGCGGGTAAATAGACTGTACAAGGTAGGAAAAAGTTGCGGTAATTCGGGCTGTGCCCGGTGGAAGGAGGCTGCGACTATTGGGGTTGGGAAAAGGGGGGTTGGTGAATGTGGGGTTCGAAAGACGCGGCAAGGTAAGGCGAGCTTCTCCCAGCCGTGGGAGAAGGTAAACGCGCGGAGGTGACGAGAAAAAGGAACAGGAGGAACAGCAACGAGTTTATTACGCTTTCGCGAAGTTTTATGCCCCTTAATCCGCGCGACACCCCCGCGGGAATTGTTTTTACGCTCGATAGCTGCGGTGGCAGCGTTTTACGGGCCACTTTTCGTCGGTTTGGATGGGTTCGGGCGAACCCTTGCCGAAAGTTCGAGCCGTGGACTGACCGACGCATGGATTAACGCGACGCCGGAATTGGACTGACGCGGCATGGAGCAACATGGCGGCGGGATTGCTTCCGAAAGTAATCTTCTTTCGGCTGAATTTTATCGGGGGCCGGAACCGGCTGATTCTGTCCCACCCCCCATCCCCCTCCCCCGCGCGCGTCTACGGGAAATTGAGCTTACACGAGGGTGAATTCTCATTTCTTCTACATTCTGTCGATAAACAGATAAACAAAATTCGTGGCATCCCTCCGAATATCCTCCGCGAGGTCGTCTGAATACCTTGCCGTGATTTGAGGAGTTTATCTCGTTTCTAACTAGACCAGGTTATGTAAGAGATGGGGTTAAGGGTTAAAAGTGATTTAAAAAATCTGATTTCATTCACGATGATGGATGTATACATCATAGTGGCTGATTTTTCACTGTTTTCAGCCTTAGAGTAGATTGGACAAATTCTGGGGTGCTCATTGTAGTTCCTAATTTCAGCTACAAATGATAGTTTATGCAAATGGTCGGAACTTTTAGCAATAAAAATAAAAATTCGACGGAAAGTTGTGCAGAAATGAGAAATTTCCTAGCAACCCATTATACCATTAAAGAGTTAAGTTAACAAACTATTTATGTATTCGGTAATTAAAATCAACACCGACTATAATAACTAGCCTGTTCATAATCATAACTCATAACCATTAACGTTAAATCTACCGAACAATAAAAATTGCTAGCATGCGTTGTTTTATAAGAAAAACACGATCGAATTACTTCAAACTTGTTATCTTTTCTATCCTAATCCATTTCAGTCTATGCTTGACTTAACAAATTTATTCATTAATTTCCTTTGAAAGAGCGTGTACAACTATAACAATTTTCCAATGCAAAATACGAAACCGTTTATATTTATCGATAAGATAGATTTAGCTTTGAAACGAAGTAAAGGTTTCCATTTCTATGCCGATGTTTCGAACGTGGTTTCAAATCACATCATCTAATCATTGAAATGAAAGTAAGTATCCCCTATCGTTGACAATTCGACGTTGAATCTCCCATCGCCGGGAAAATTCAATCTAGAAGAGGAGCATTCGAATCACGCGAGATCACGATCCCGGCGCGTCGTCTTCTTCGGCCACGCTCGCGAGAATAATCGAAACGCAACGAAAAAAGCGATTGTATTCTAACTGAACGGCCGTAGACACACTTATCAGATACATCGACAACAGCTCCACCAGGCACAAACGACCCCGGAATATCTGCCAGCGACTTGACTCCCGAGCTCGCCTCCCTCGGTTTCCTCCCGTCGTCGACTCGACGACGATATCATCCACGGCCCCGCGACAACCACGGCGACACGAGCGTGAAATAAAATTTACCGTCGATCGGACAGACTTTGTACAGTCTGGTGCAATAAGTCGATCGGATTAACGTCGACAATTTATTGCTTATTTACCGTGTCGCGTGCTTTCTACGTTGTTCCTCGCCTTGCGCACCCCCGCTTCCTATGAGAAACTCTCTGTCCAGCTTTGTCTACTTGGCCTGGGGTTTTCTCTACGAAACGCCATTTTGTTGCGCTTTTGACAACAGCAGATTACTTGTAAAGTAATCATTTATTTTGGAGAATATAGGTTTTGGTTAACTGAACATCGTAAAGTGAATGTGCTTTTGGTTTACAGCTCAGCTGTTATTTCGTCGTGATTGCGACAAAAATCGGTTCAAATGAAACAAATATTTGCTTCTAAATGTGACACTTTATTCCAGAAAATATATAAAATTAGCTGCTAGTTAACTGAATATTAAAACATTTATTTAATTCTTTAATTCTTTTGTTAGCCAATTAATGAATTGATTGTGAACCTATAAATAATTATAATCCTTCTACAAATTTACAAATCTATTTATTGTAACTCCATAAATTATATATATATATATATATATATATATATATATATATAAATAGAATAGAATTATATAATAATTATATAATATAATATAAATATAAATAATAGAATAGAATAAAATTATATATATATAAATAAGAATATATAAATATTCTGTAAACACTTAAAAATATCTCCTTCGTATACGCTTAAAAATGTGGTTTTGTTGTATTCTGGAAAATGTACTTTGTCAGCTTCTAACTGAACATTAAAACGAGAACATGCATTCGTGCACGCTTCGTGTGCGCTTCAAAATGTCATCTCTTCGCATTTATGGCACAAGCATAGAAAAACTAAAGTCAGCGTCTATTTGACTGAAAAAATAAATCGCGATTACGCGCTTGTTTAAAAAATGTCATCTCGGTGTTTCTGTAACAAAGCGAAAACGTGCTCTTAAAAGTAAGCTCCTGTTGAACCGCTGGCTCTCTAAAAATGGCGGCCAACGACACCGTCGCAGCGCTGAATAGGTCCAAGCAGAAAAATGCCGGGTCCTTTACATGAAGAGTAGAGTCCCCGAGGGATACCGTCGCCTGTAACAGATCCCGAACTTGTCCACGGAAGACGTTATTGCACACGACTGTACTCTCGGCAGGGTTCTTTGTGCGGGCGCTTTTACGCACGATAGATATCCCGGTCAGCGTCGATTGCCTTCAAAAGGCGGAACGAAATTTTCCGTGGATCGCATGTTAGACCGATAAGGGTGTCTCGTCCTTCGACGAGAGCGCGATACGGTGGTGGTCCTTTGTCGGTCACCCTTCGAGCTCGTTGGCGTTCCCGTCTGGGTTAATCTCGTCGTCGAAATCGGTTCCAATTTCCGCGACGAAAGGGAGAACGGCCAGAAAAAATATAACAGAGAAGAGAAAAGGAACACGACGGAGAAGGAGAAAAAGAGGTGGCCGGGGGTGGCGCGCACACGCGCGCGCGAGCGCGCCCCCGTCGACGGCGTTCAGGGAGCGGATTTTAATCAGTCGATGGCTCATGCGAATTAGAATGGGCTAAGAGCGGATCGATTTTTAATCTCTGTAAGAGACTCAGGGGAAACGAGCGTTATGCTCGCGCCGAGCAACCCGTTGCACGGTTTAACCCTCGAACGCCGGATCAGAGGGTCAATTTCACTTGACCGTGGTCATCGTTCCACGGTATGTATGTTCCGTTTGCAAACGCGGTTGTCCGTTCCATCGTCGGATAACGGAACACCGTGAAACAAGGGGTGCTTCCATCGCTGACTCGTGTTCCTTAGAATCATCCCGAGTCATGTACTGTAAATTCTTCCTAATTGACGCTCAGTTTGGAAACAAAAATGGACAATTTGGGTAGAGAAGGCTCGAATAATCGTAGTTCCTCTTCCCAAATTGTTTATTTTTGAGTACAAACTGAGCGACAATTAGGGAGAATTTACTGTAACTTATAAGTAGACTGTGGATTTTTGTGCGAAATAGAAATAGCATTCCTTAGTTAATAAAATACATAAATATGTATTTATATTCTTAATTTGTTGGAATTTTACTGAAGAACACGTAATAAATGTGCAAGGGTGATGCAAATGAAACCATGTTGTTCGTAACCACCATGAACAACAATATGATATAACAGAGGACGCAAAATTAATAAAAATAAAAAAGAGATTTTCATGTGCCTTATATAATAATAATATAATATTAATATTATATAATAATTAATATATAATATAATATTAATTTTAATATTAATATTTCCAAAGTGTTTAAATTTGATTAAATTCGACATTCGATCTGATCATTTTTGTCGCAAACGCAACAAATTCGCAGTCTACTTCTTCTTGATCATATAAAGTCTTCAAATTCGCAGCCTAGTAATTAGCTCCTCTTACTTAATTCTTACAAGAAACTTCACTGGCATTCATCCAAGATACTTCCTTTTGTTTCAAAAGATTTTGGTTGGAAACGGGAGAAAAATTACATAGAATTTTTCCAATAAATGGCACTGCCATATTTTTTAGATAGAAATTACTTAAAATTAGTATTAGAACTACCAAATATTAAACGTGATTAATAATGATGATCAAACTGCGGATTTTATGCATTTATAGGAAAAATAAATAGGCTTAAATTAAAACATTGAAAATATTAAAAGAAACTAAAAACGTTGATATATCGTCTTGAACTTATTAAAATGATTAAAGACAGAAAAGACACTTGTGCTTGACTCCTGTGTCTTGCAATTTAGGTAGACAATTTTTATTTTGCATAAAGATCTGCAGTCTAGTGATGACAAGTAATTATATCAATTAATGAATTTGAAGAAAGTACTTATTTATCGGTTCAATAATTATAAAAGAAATTCTGCTGTTACTATCACAAAAATATGTCTTGTACTCAAGCCTCATTCGAATCGTCTTTTCAAGTATACAAAATTTGATGTATGCACAACAACATAAAAATATATAAAATGACGGACTTAACATCAACGCAATAAATTATCAGCTTACATTTTCATTTCGTTACTGCGCCTCGCAAACAATTCTCAAAGTCTCTACATCCCGTAAATAACCGTGAAATAGCAGGCATGAATCTAAACCGTCGCATACTAAAAATTTGCCCGTAAACATAGAAACTTCTATCGAAACTGTATCCTGCGAAGAGACAAATAATTCTAGTTTCACGGTATCATAAAAACAGCTAAACAATGCCGTGATAAAAGAGCGAACTGGAAATATACAGTGTCGGCACGGATTCGCCCCGAGTCGATACTGGATTCAGAGGGTGCGTGGGCGCCGAGCACGCGTCGCAGCCGCGATTACGCGAAAATTAATATCAAATATTCACTCGGCGTCGACCTACTCGAGTAAATAAAAAAAGAGAAAAAAGAAAGCAAAAGGAGGAGAAGGAGGAAGGTTCACTCGTTACCAGCGCGCCGGCCATTGAATATCTGAATCTAGCCGAAGCTTTATTTTCCCCCGGCGTGGGCGGGACCGAGGGGGGAGGGAACAACGGGGGCGGTTTTCCCGCCGGCGTCTAGACGCCGCGGCGCCTGTTCTCAGGCATCAGCTGCTTGCGGAAGTACGGTCGATGCTTGAAATTTGTTTTCCCTTTTTCTCCACCCTCCTGTTTCTCTCTTTTGCTTATCGTCCTTCGCGTCGTACCTTTTCGCCCGGCCGTTTGCTTCTTCGTTAACAATTTCGATCGAGCCTTTCGGTTATTAAAGATACGGGCGGGGGTGGCGGGCCAGTTTCGACGACGATAAGCCGGCACGAGGTTTTCCTGGAATGATAAAGGGCGTCGGAGTTTACCCGGAGCAAAGGTTTATTAAAATCGCACTCCTCTGCTTCCTGAAGGAATTATGAAACTCGAGTACACGCAAGAGACAGCCGCCACGATATTGAATAGTTTCTTCGCGCGCCTGTTTCGTGGATTTGCGATGCTTTTGGAGAAACGCGACATTCCGGGTTCGATGGTTTCAGACTGCTTTGACGGGTCTCAGTTCCAAGTGCAGTAAAGTCTCCCCAATTTTCCTTCAGCTTGTAAGCAAGAATGGACAATTTGGAAAGAAGAGATACCATTATTCGAGCGCATTTTTATGTTTGCCGATCGTCAACAATTATGAAAATGAGGTGCAAGGCTCGAATAATCGTATCTCTTTTTCAAAAATTGTGTATTTTTCGTTTGCAAGCTGAAAGAAAATTAGGGAGAATTTACAAGTTGGATATCTGTAATCTAACATTTGCATAATTTTTAACATTCTTAACACTACGCTGTCCGCAGATCTTAGATATGATTCTTTTGTTTGACGCCGGCATAATAGCTTGGAAATTTTAGATTTTAAAAAAAGTTTCGAAGATGGCGGTAATATAAATTCCTAAAATTAAGATATGGCATCCAAGAATTGTCGTACTTAATTCTTAGTTAAATAAGCACAATGCTATAGTTAGTTTGCTGCCTTTTAACACCCAAGAAATATAGTTAAAATGTTATTTCAGTTTTTTAAAATGGCACCAAAGTGGTACCACCGGCACACAACAGATAGTTTTTGCATGGCACCAGCGTGGTGCCACCGGACGGCATAGTGTTTGTTGTTCTTAAAAATTATTGTTTCATGTTATCAAGAATTATCTGTTTTGTTAATTATTCCGTCTTGCAATTTAATTAAAGTTAACGTTATGTGAGATGCAAGTCATTAAAGATTTTAGAAGAATTTAAGGACATTGTTATGTTATTTTTGATATATTGACAATACTGAATGAAGGAAAACATTTTTATCTAACTCTTGTTTATTGCAGTTGACATGAAAACGTTCTATTTTGCATAAAAATCCGCAGTATACAAATTATCTGATTTTATAATTTTCGAAAGTCTATAATTTACAGTAAATAATTAATTGTTTATTGCCACTAAAACCGTCAAATCGTTCCCGGTAACATTATCTTACAATTTCGTTCAAGACTATCATGTAGAAAAAAAAATGGTCCAGATTTTTTCTAGCATTGCGTAGTAATAATCACTCGATTAATTTTTACAAAAAGAAATAAAATGTCTTGCAGTCGGCGCAAAAGAATTTTTATTGTAGCCAATTATTTATTATATCTAATTATTACTTATTTTATCTGAAGCACAATTAATCCGCTTCGAAAATTTCTACACTAATTGGAACAGAATTTAACACTAATTTAACAGAAGAGTAAAATAATAGGTATTGAATAAATTTATCGCGTCTGATCTAACGTCGCGTGGAACTCGTTTAAAAATAAACGAAAGATCATCAGATTATTTCAGGGATGAATTTAGCGTCTGTCTGCGACCGACCATTTCTACTTAGGACTGATGAAGCTGATAAGGTCTCATCCTCCGTAATTTGATATCAATTTGCAAATATTGAAACGTAATGAACATCGAACCGCGCGGTGCATTTCTATAAATTTACGAGACGAACGCTCGAATTAAATTCCGAAATAATGCAACGCAATTAATTCTCATTGGATTTCGCCGAAAATTGATCCGCGAAGAAATGAAATTTTACAATTCCATAGCTTGCACGGTTAATTTCTGCGTATATTAATACTTCTTTGTGGTATAAATCCGTGTCCAGCGTGTACTCACTTTAAATCAAATTTTAGAGCGCGTGGCGAACAGGTATTGTAATTATTACTAACATTGTTGTTGCAAATAACGTTCTCATTAACCGATTTCAAAAGACCGGTGTGCGTGCAGTTAAATCATTACCGAGTTTTAATTGAATTTTCGACACAGTCTTAACACGTCCGTGCAAATTACGTTTCCAATTAAATATCTAAGCGACATCCAACCGCGTGCGACAACAAGAGAACAGATTATTGTTTTTCAATCCTCTGGAATGTATCGTTGAATTTAACCATCGACTCTTTCAACGCGTCGAAAATCGCACACGAACGATTTGCAAATAGAAAATCGCACGTATATAGCAACGATTATCACTACAGAATTTAACGCGATCGTAATCACCGTAAAATATCATCGTAAGGACCGATTATGTTACAGTTAGCATACGTATTAACAGATCCTCGCCCATAGCTAGTACATTCGGAACCATAAAACCAAGCCCGCATATCGGATTTTAATTAATAGAAACGGAAATCGTTAGCCACCAAAGTGGAACATCGATTAATAATGTTCCCCCGCCCACCTCCGTTCCACTCCAGCCATCTACAGTAGATTTTCTTCCTTTCCACTCCAGGTTGCAATAAATTATGAGCGGTTTGGCACACGGTATTCGCGAAATTCTTTCATCATCGGCCATTCTTCCTCCGCGCTCTTCTGAGGCTAAATTGGACCAATATATTTCATTGTCGCGCTGAAATACGATCCCCTATCTTTTTTTGCCGGTCGCAATACTCCCGCTAATACCGTCATATTCGTACCAATTAAAAAAGTATCTCGAAATATTAGATTCGGAGCTGTAATAACGTCGCGGTAATTAACAAGTACGGATACCCGTTGTTCAACAAAACGTGAATAACCATGAATGAAACATGTAGTAAGAGAATCCTATTTAATTTTCCTTTTACGAGTGGGTGTATAAAAATGTGAATTTATAGTTTGCTACGAACGACTGTTGAACAGTAGAGTGAAAGGTATCGGAATTTTTTCAAAGGTTTGGTTGTTATCCAATGATGCAATTTCTGTTATAATGGAACTTCGTTTATATAAACTTCTTTTACACGAGCTTCATTTAGAGGAACTTCGTTTACACGAGCTTCGTTTATAGGAAAACTTCGTTTACACGAGCTTCATTTATGTGAACTTCGTTTACACGAGATTCATTTATGTGAACTTCATTTACACGAGCTTCGTTTACATGAACTTCGTTTACACGAGCTTCATTTATGTGAACTTCATTTACACGAGCTTCGTTTATGTGAACTTCATTTACACGAGCTTCGTTTACATGAACTTCGTTTACACGAGCTTCATTTATGTGAACTTCATTTACACGAGCTTCGTTTACATGAACTTCGTTTACACGAGCTTCATCTGCAGGGTGTCCCAAAAATGTCTCGCAATACGGAAATGTGGGGTAGCTGAGGTCATTCTAAGTAACTTTTTCCTTTGCGAAAATGCAATCTGCGGCTTTGTTTACGAGTTTTTAACGACAAACACTGGCCAATGAGAGATGACGGCGCGAGAGAGAGAGAGAGTCCGCAGCACAGAGGCTTTGACAGATGATCAGGACGGACTCGAGCCGCGCACAACGGCATACATATAATGCACACGCAACATCACTCACAGGACCGTTATAAATATTAAGAAGCCCGAAACAATAACATAGATACGCAATTCAAATCCGCTTCTAATCCGCTTCTAATCGTTACGCCCGTGCCGCAGCTGCAACGTGCTGGAAGATTACTTATTAAGTAATCTTTTTAATAGTGAGTTAGTCTGTTTCAGATTTTTAAAAATGGAATGGAAATAAAATGGAAATGATGATGATGATGATGATGATAGAAGGATGCCACCCAATTTAACCGAAGGAATAGCAGTCTTGTTGGATTTTCATTGAGAGATATCATTCAGAGACGACGTCTAATTCAACGCGTGCTGGAAGATTACTTACCTATTAAGGCGTTAGTTTTTAAGGCGTTAGTTATTAAGGGGTAGTTGCTAAGGTGTTAGTTATTAAGTCGTTATTTATTAAGGAGTAGTTATTAAGGCGTTAGTTATTAAGTCGTTATTTATTAAGGGGTAGTTATTAAAGGGTAGTTATTAAGGGGTAGTTATTAAAGGGTAGTTATTAAGGGGTAATTATTAAGTCGTTATTTATTAAGGGCTAATTATTAAGTCGTTATTTATTAAGGGCTAATTGTTAAGGCGTTAGTTATTAAGTCATCATTTATTAAGACTTTAGTTAATAAGTAAAACTTGTTGTAAGGAAGGAGGTCATAACGGATTCTGGTTTCATTCTGACTTCCTTTCGGGTCTCCATTCACACAGCAATCTCCACGTGGTGAGACTCGGACAATCGATGTAATTTTCTATTTCCAGTCGGTTCTAAATCGAAAGAAACCTCGATCGTTCTATAACAGATTCGAAATCTATAATTACACCGAGCTAATGGCTGTGAAGCAGAGCTGGAGAAAAATAGATTTTTTAAAATAATAAATAGATCACAGAAACAATATTATATATCCTCATGTGATACAGAATTCAATATAAATAATAGTCATACATATGAAAATACCATTTCAAATATATTTAACTACATAATATCCAAATGTAACTAACATGTCCGAAAAAGTTTACTCGTCAAATTCTATATTACGTCGGAAGATAGAAATATTTATTGATCCATTCGTCTATTTGTTATTCCAAAGATCTATTTTTCCTCGTTCAATATTTCTCCCTTTCCTATCTTTTCCAAATAAACAGCTTAAATGCGAATGAAGATGTAACATTGTAATATGTATATTGGAACCTCTACTTCGCAAAATGAAATTTCGATATTTATCAAATAATATTTCGTTACAATTGCAGATGTGTGATATACATATAATAATAATTATATATAGTTTTATATGATATAAAATTATTATAATTATTATATATAATATATAATATATATATATATATATATATATATTATAATAATAATAATTAATATATAAAAATTATTATAATTATATATAATTTTTCTATATTAATTATTATTAATATTGTATATAATATATAATATTAATATCAAATTATTATAATTATATATAATTTTTCAATTATAATATTCGACAAACGATCTTCTGATCTGTACTTTCGAAAACCAAGTGATATCGTTGCGATTACCATTATCCTGTGTACAGGATAAGTCGGTACAGCTCCGTTATCGATGCACGCCACGTTAGGAGATTATACTCCTGTTCCGGTTGAGCTAAGCTGTTCGCATTATAACTATGATAGTCGAGCGAACCCCGGTATGTTTGGAGGTTGCATTGCGATTTCGCAGGTGTTTCCGTGTTCCGCTGACTTTTCCAGCGCGATCGGTCGATCTATTATTCACCATGTGGTCGTCTCTCTCATTATCGCGAGTAATTTGAGCTGCTTTACCGGTGTTTAGCGTTCTTGGTATCGGACAATAAATTGGCTGGATAAACGGCGTAATACCGTGGAATCCGGACGGTGATAATGGCCGATGCTGGTCCGGCTGTACTCGATAAGTTCAGAAACAGGTCGCGCATGTTCAAAGGCACCGTGCCGGTCAATATTCATCCGACGTGCACTATCGTTCATGTTTCCTATTAAACGGGCACGACAGTGACGATGCCGAGCTATTAAGGCGACCCCTGTTATGGTGCGACCACATTTTTTATAAAACATCAACATCGTTTCAGGGGATTTTAGTTTATGCATTGTGCCGTAGAATATTGGATTTACGTATTTATTAGAAAAATGTCATAAACGTGACTACGATGCGCTAAAAAACAATAGGGTGCGAGGAAACGCTGTTAATAAGAACAATTAGCGATTAGGACTTCGAAAAAGACGATTGAAATATTATTTTAAATAATGGATGCTTCGCAAGTGAAATAAAATGGTATTCTAAAATGAGAAACGAAGTTTCAGTAAATAAAATGTTTTATTTTGATCATCTGAAACACTGAGATAAAGTATTTTATCTTGACAATCTAGTAGATAAAATAAAATATTTGATCTTGATAGTGCGAAGCATGAAATAAAATATTTCGTTTTAATAATGTAAAACACGAGATGAAATATTTCGTTTTGATGATCTAAAACATGAAATGCAATATTTCATTTTGTTAATCTGAAACATGAAATGAAATATTTCGTTTTTTGATAACCTATAACATGAAATACAATATATTATTTTGTTAATCTGAAACATGAAATGAAATATTTCGTTTTGATGATCTGAAACATGAAATGCAATATTTTATTTTGTTAATCTGAAACATGAAATGAAATATTTCGTTTTGATAACCTATAACATGAAATACAATATATTATTTTGTTAATCTGAAACATGAAATGAAATATTTCGTTTTGATGATCTGAAACATGAAATGCAATATTTTATTTTGTTAATCTGAAACATGAAATGAAATATTTCGTTTTGATAATCTAAAACATAAAATTGTATATTTTATTTTAATCATCTAAAACATAAAACAGTTTACTTTAATAATCCAACGTGTAAAATAAAATACCCCATCTTCGACGATAATAGAAATATACAAACATAATATTTTGTTTAACCCTAGAACTACCAAACCAATCAAAATAATAGGTTTCTCACTTCTTCTTTCACTATTCCTGATACTGTAAAAATGTTTTTGCCAGAAATTTGTATGTGAAAACTTCTTCATTCAAGCATAATCGTGATAACAAAAATAATAAGTAATCAAAATCGTACGAAGATTAAATAAATCCAAATCTCGTCAATGTTATAAAACAACAAACATTATTCACGTTTAGAGCTCGGTACTTCTGATGTGGGTTACCACTGAAAATGTAAAAGTCTACAATTATTCGCATCACCGTATGCACACACATGCACGATGCGAAACAAACTCTATCAATTTTATATCCACGGTTTCGCCGGTCTCCGCATAGCTCGCGGCCGCGGAGCTATGAACTCGCTTCTTAAAATATTAACTCGCAGCGGGAAAGTTGACAGCCTAGTCGCGAGAAGATTCAACTTTTGCCGTGGCTCGCACAGTATTGCGAGAATCGGGGGAGTAAAAGCGAATGAAATAGAAAGTTCAGAGGCGAATAAAACGAAAAACATAGTCGTCGAAGAGAGGCACGGCGGAGCAGCGGCATAGCCATCGCAACAGCAGCACCGCCGTTCCGTGAGGATGGAGAAAGACTTTTCCGGCGAACCATCTGAAACGGCTTTGCTAAACAAGTGGAGACACGGCGGGCAACGTCCCCGTCATTGAAATAAACTAGTTTATCTTGTTGACCGCACGCTCGCACGTTCGATTTCCTTTCGTCCGGTGGCCAACGTTCCAGGAGGACTTTCCTCCGGTGACGGCCGGAAGGCGGTAATGCAATAACGACTTTATTAGGGTTATCGACGCACGCACGTGGCTCACCCTCTGACATTTTAACTCTTCGCTCGTGCCCGCTGCGGGCGAAACCCTCGGCCGTGCCCCGAAGGGCGACAGCCTACTGTCTAGCTGGCTAATTACTAATTATCTTGCAATCTTAATCGATCATCGCGAGTGCGCGCGTTCTCGTCGTGCCAGATGTCCTTTGTTTCACTTTCGGCCTGGCTCCTTTCAATTATGAGTAAACCGCTGATTTGATGCTTTTATGGAACGAATTAATAGGTGTAACACGAATTAGAAATGTCGGGAGAATTAAAAATAATGTAACAATTTTTGGAAAATTCTTGGAAATAAAAAATTCCTATATTCATTATTAGAAACAGAAGTCAAATTAGAATATATATATCTTCTGTCAGTAGTTTTAAAAAGTTAAAAATAATGTAACAATTTTGTTAAATTGTTGGAAATAAAAAATTCCTATATTCAGTATTAGAAACAGAAGTCAAATTAGAATATATATATCTTCTGTCAGTAGTTTTAAAAAGTTAAAAATAATGTAACAATTTTGTTAAACTTTTTAAAACTACTGACAGAAGATATATATATTCTAATTTGACTTCTGTTTCTAATAATGAATATAGGAATTTTTTATTTCCAGTTTTATGTTATCCGCAGTCTAGTGGAGTCATGAAAGACTCCAGTATTTTTAGTTTTATTTTATAGTGAAAGTTCGTTTTCCCAGGTTTCTATTATCTTATACACTAGCTGAGAATGAAATGAAGTCGATGGCTCATCTAGAATTAAAGTAATATATTTTTATGCATTTTTTATTTGGAGTCAAACGCGAGCCCGATATTCCAGTTATTTTTGCGAGAATCGTACCAATTCAGGCTTTATAATTTTGCTAGCAGAGAAAGAGACAATTTTTATTTCTGTTACATATCAAATATACCAGTTATTTTTGTGAAAATCATCGTACCAGTTAAAATTTTTATTTCGTGTCATGAGATTGAAGTAAATATATTAAAATAATTCATAAAAGAAATCATTTTCTATCTATCTCCAATATCTTGAAATGTCACTGAAAATGTTTATGTTGCATAAAAATCCGCAGTTCATTTATAACGTATACAAAAAATCCTAATAAATAACCTACCGAGCACTGAAAATGCCTAACATTTATATTGGATTTATTTAGACTCCTCGCAATTTTTATTACGATAAAACTTGAATGATTCGTTCGTTCCTTCTCTTGGAAAGAGTCTTTACAATTTCAGCGATTCTCGATAAAAAGAAAAGAAAAGGTCTGAAACCGATCATTTCGCCCGACGCCGTAGTTTTCGTATTAATTTCGGTAAAAGGTGTTCACGCTCGCCAAAACCGTAAAGAAAAGGCCGCGTGGCGGCAAGAACGTAGGCCAGACGACGCGGTTGAGTTTCGCGTACGCGGAACGGCGGCGAGAGCTGGAGAATTTCGCCGGGAAGATCGATTTTATCGTCGACACATGGAAATTCCGCGAGGTATTTATACGCGGCGACATATTCGCTTCGCGTCCAGAGTGTTGATCGGGAAAATTAATTGCAGCACTGCGAGGGAATTCGCCCGTCGTCGATGCACGCCGCGGTAACTACAATTAAATATCACGAACGGCTGTGTCCGATTTAGCGGACGAATGCGGGCTAGGCGAATGCAATTTTCCCCGGACCGCGTGCGCCGGGAAATCCGGGCGAGGACAGCTTTCGGTTTCGCCGTGTTCGCCGCTGAAATTAACGGACAAAACACCGTTTAAAACTTCCGCAAAATTACGCCGGCAAAAGTTAGCGCGACGGTAAAACGACCGCGATCGTGATCGGAACTGTTTTCTTCGTCGCGCTGTGCTCTCGAGCATTCTCGATGAGAAACGCCTATTATCGCCGTGAAATCTGGTCCATTCGTGCAAAGTAGGATAAGAAACGGCCTCGTTATTTTATCCAATTAATTCGCGTGCTTCGGCAGCTGACATTCTTACGTGTTAACGATAAACTCACTTTTTTCCCTCGCAAACTCTGCTTTTGACGGAGTTGCGTTTCCTGCGCTCGCGAACGCTGCATATAATCTGATTTTAATCTCGCTTTCAATTCACCGATATTTCTCATTCACAATCGTGGAATTTGTACCTATTGAAGGGATCGATGACCGCTGCGATCACATCGTCGAGAAGGCACGTCTTCGAAAAACCTGCACCGTGAACATCGGTCCAATGAGAGCAACGAACTCGGATCGTTGTTAAAAGACAAGGTGCGAATGTAATACATAAAAGAGAAATATTGAAGTGCGACAACGTTTAACGTCTTTTACAGCGATCTAGCGATTAGTGCCATCGTAAAGTGTCCGTCATTTTTATCCATTTTAATTACACGTCTTTATTGCACTTTTACCGGTTGCGCATTACGTTCGCGCACCCTATTTCATCCTTTTATTGTGACACAATTTTTATCATTGCATGAATTTTACACCAGGAATAAAATTATTGGGTTGGCAACTAAGTAATTGCCGACTTGTTCAATGAAATAACAAATTTCTTTTTACTTGGAATGAAGTTTAATCTGTAATGTATTTTCCATTTTGTTCGATGACCTTTTGCCATCTCTCTGACAACTTGAAAATTCCACGCTCGTAGAAAGTCTGATCCTTTTCGGCCAAAAACTGAGTTAAGTGAGATTTTACAGCGTCATCGTCATTAAAAGTTTTACCACGAAGGGAGTTGTCCAGGGATCGAAATAAGTGGTAATCCGATGGCGCGAGATCAGAGCTATATGGTGGGTGTAACATCAATTCCCAACCAATATCCACCAATTTTTGCCGAGTGGACAAAGACGTGTGCGGCCTAGCATTGTTCTGCTGGAAAATGACACCTTTACGATTGACCAATTCTGGTCGCTTTTCCTTGACCGCTGCATTCAATTTGTCCAGTTGCTAACATTCACGGATAATAAAAAATAACATAATAATAATAATAATAATAATAATAATAATAATAATAATAATAATAATAATCTTATAATATAACATTTACGGATATCATAAAAATGGCAGTGAGAGACATCTATAACTGAAATCGGCAATTACTTAGTTGCCAACCCAATAGTTTTGCTAAACTAATGATTAAAAGCTACAGTATCGTATTTCCTATTAATTAATACCAGTGTCGCTCGCTCCGAATATTTAATATTCGTTAGAAAAACAGACTTTGTGTTCGTAAATTTTGTTCACTTCTTTAGGAAAACAGAATTAACCCCTTGTCGAGTCCGACTCGTCACGAAAATTTCTAATAATAACTTATCGAGTATGGATGTTGTTCTGTCCTTTAAAATTGAAATCAAATTCTAATCTCTTGTCATCAATATTTAAACATTCAAGTAAATTTAGGTACACACACAATGAGCATTAATTTTCTTTCCCTTCCAAGTAATTATTGCAATCGCAGTAAGCAATTTCCAATCGCAGTAACTGCGAAGGAAATGGTATGTCAAGGGGTTAATAGAACATTTTTCAAGTTTTAATCCACGACATGACTCCTCGATCTGCATAATAATTATAAAATCTTATTTTCGTTTCCTTCGTCGGCTAGAAAAATTAGAGATGCATTGAAATGTATATTAGTATGTATACCCAATATAAGAGCAAAGAACATTGAAGATTGATTAGTATATTATTATTTTATGCATCTATACCAACAATCGATAAGAGATACACGGAATTGTGAAGAATCACAAAAATTCAGAAATATTGCTACACTATCTTCAATTAATTGAAACTATTAAAAAAAAGGAACCCAGGTTTTATTGTTGCAGATAGTTTTTATATTGTTTAAACATCCACGGCCTATTGATCAGAAATGAAATATTCAGACCGATGAAACGTTAAACAAATGTCGCAGTCACTGGCATTGTTGGTGGTCTTCTTCGTGGTATCCTTGAAATGTTATGAAACAATTATTTCCGGAAGGAGCATGAATTTTGAATGGAACAGCAGAAGAGCCCGGGAACCGTGAATTCGTGGGTTTCATTTTTACAGGCCGCGGTGAAAACGTGTAATTTTCTTGCGGGCGTATGTTTACCATTGAATGGAGAATCCGGGAAAGTTTGCGCGACGCGTTAGAGTCGGCGCTGAAAGTTAATTCGTCGGGAGTGCCGCAAACTTGGACGAAACACCCTGTTAAAATCCGCGGCAGCGTTTCACGGCCGAGCGGGCGCTCGGCATTTTTAATTGAAAAAAATTTATACCAGACGCCGCCATCGTCGGCTGTCGAGCGCCGCGAGCGCCGGATTTTTCCGCAAAAAAGTAACGTTTCTTCGGGAACGGTGTTGCGTTAAACGACGAGGGATACGTTGAAACGTCGAATACCACGGGAAATATTGAGGCGCCTCGACGATGCCAAAATCGTCGACGAAAAATACGATTTCCGGGCGCGAGTTTACCGAGCCGTGAGCTCGCTGAGAAATTGTTTCAACATTGCTTTTTTACGGATCTTTTTCGTACGCCTGATATTACCAAATTAATTTGATTATTATCGTAGGAAAAGTTGGAAGGTCGATCGAGAAAAAGTGTGGTTAAATCTGGAAAATAATTTTACCTGAAAATGTTAAAAGGCCTCTTTTCATAGTTTTCGTAAAAATAGTGTTAACTATAATGAGAATAAATTAATTATAATAAAAAATAAATTAAAAATGTAGAAGGTGTCTTCTCTGACCTCTTTGGTAAAGATAGCGTTGCATTAAAATTTTAGAAGACGTCTTTTAATCGCATTACATCTTTTAGTTGCATTAAAATTTTAGAAGATATCATTTAATTGCATTAAAACTCTTTTAGTTGCATTAAGATGTTAGAAGAAGTCTTTTGACCTCTTCGGCAAAAATAGTGTTAAATTAGAGATGCGGTAGGTGTGTCTTCGTTGGTAAAAACAGTGTCGAATTAAAATTTTAAAGACGTCCTTTAACCTCTGTGTGAAAATAGTATCAAATTTGAGAAAAAGAATGCCTTTCATCCCTTCGTGAAAAAATATTCTTATCTTGTGGTTTTATTTGTATAAGAAACAGCCCACGGTGTTTATGAGCGACTGTGTACACTAAAAAAGATCATCACGCTCGCGGAAGATAAAACTGCAAGCTACACAAATATTCAAATGGACTGCTGCAGCACCCTTAGCTACTTGAGGAATTCTTGAATACGCGCAGACTTAAACATTTCGAGCCCTCAGATGACGAAAACGGATTTCTACACCAGCCTGGCATGCATTATTCAGCGTGGAGAACGTGAACAATGATCCTGCGTAGCTCAGATTGTTAAAAACATTCGTGTATTATCATATGCATACATGTAAAGTCGTTAACATTATTTTAAAAAATTCTGAACCCTTGGGAAAATTCAATGTGCTGTTTTAAAAAGGAATTCGACTTAAAATTTCAGCTTTTTTAAAACTTAAGTAACCGTAATATTAACAAGCAAACTCATCTGTTTACAATTACTTATCTTCTACCTACGCATATAACAGTATTTGGTTCATTGGTTATAAAATACTGAAAGAAAATTTTATTTTCCTGCGGGACGAAGAAAGAACAACACGATTGATGATAAAATAACTTTCTTTATATGATCTGGGGAAAATTGAGTCTCGCATATGGACGAAGTAGAAATGGTAAGTCAGGATCAGACGCGTCATCCTATTCAATAACCCGCGTACCCTGCGAATTTGAAAGCACGTTTCACTCGAAAAGCCTCGTACATAAAACTTTATTATACTCTCAATGTTTTCCATACAAACAAAAATTTGTATGCTTATCACACTGGTCAAAATGAAGAGATAATTATGTAGGACATAATTAAACGTACTTATTAATTCCAGTACACATTATATTAAAAATCTCCAAAAATCAAAACGAATTTAGTCTTGACATTTATATAAAACAATATACCTTATAGTTAGACTTTATGAATTTTGTGCATTTATGGCAAAAATGGGTAAACGCAATACAGAAGTTTATTAAAAGTTATTTAAAAAAGCATTAATCTAGTATAATTACTACCAATATAGTTTATTAAAAGTTATTTGAAAAAGCATTAATCTAGTATAATTACTATCAATATAGTTTATTAAAAGTTATTTAAAAAAGCATTAATCTAGTATAATTACTATCAATATAGTTTATTAAAAGTTATTTAAAAAAGCATTAATCTAGTATAATTACTATCAATATAGTTTATTAAAAGTTATTTAAAAAAGCATTAATCTAGTATAATTACTATCAATATAGTTTATTAAAAGTTATTTAAAAAAGCATTAATCTAGTATAATTACTATCAATATAGTTTATTAAAAGTTATTTAAAAAAGTATTAATCTATTTTAATTACTATTGGTCCAGATTATTAAAAGTTATTTAAAAAAGTATTAATCTAATTTAATAACTATTAATCTGATTTATTAAAATCAGTAAAAGAAATACAAATGCAGAGACAGAGAGAGAAAGAATAAATCATAATTTCGTTACCGAGTGTTTCGAATTATTTAACATATGTCTGCCGTTTCCAAATTGTTTAATATATCCTTATCATTTCGTATTACATAATCAGTTTCTACTTATGTTATTAATTTACGTCAAATACTACAATCCTGTTCAACTCTGATCCCCCGTACATTGTCACCATAACCCCTGTTTCGTCCAGTTCGAGCAAATTGCATCGGTGATTCCAATATTAAAAAAAGTTCCTCCCCCATTCCGATTGCATTCTAAGAAAACCGATTAATCAATACAACGAATAATATACCTTCCACGCATGATTCCATGCATCTACGAGAAAAATAAGCGTGGTTACTAATTTCAAGCGCAGAACTGTGACGGCGATAGAAGAATTTAAGGATATTGTCAGCTTATCTGCGACCTATTGCAAAGCATCGAAACAGGGAAAAAAGACATTTGCATCGAATTTATATCTCGAACAATAACGAAATAACGTTCGCGAACGCGCTCGAGCTTTACGCCGGTTTCCCGTGGGGGGTTGTACAAAGACAAACGGTTTGATTTAAACGAAAGTCGCTTCCGCTAGTGTCTGCGTCTGGCATCGATTGGGCATTGAAACTTAATTCCGTGGCCGACGACGGTCCAACCCGAGCCGTCGTGACGTGACGGACAAAAGATGGCCGGTCGGCCGCGGGTGAAATATTGACGAGAAATTAATGTTCCATGGGCGATTTCGCCGTGGACAGGTCTCGCGCGGCGCGACGCGAATATGCGAGGGCCTACGTAAGGGTTGGCTCACGACTGGCGTCGAGTGTAAGAGAGTCTCTTTGCACCCCGTCGATCAATATTCCGTCCAGTGGCGTAGCACGGAAAACTATTTCTTTTTCCCCCCTTTGCTCGAACTACTTCGCAACTCCGGCTTCTCGCCATCAAGGCGAGCCCTGGTGAACCGACCATAACCGCCGGCCCGTCTCCGCGTAATTCCGGAAGTTACCGTCGCGAAATGCGCGCGGAGGAGGCGACGATTGTTCGCGATCGTTTCAACCCCGGCGACCCTCGCCGCCCGCCGCGAGCCCGTGCAACACCCTGCCGGTCCAATTATTGTTGCGTTAAATAAAACGGAAGAATTTAGCGGAATTAGGTGTCGCCGCTCGTGTTCCTTCGCTAACGAGCACGCACATATGCAACGCTCGAGTTTCTTAATTATTTCTGAGTTACTTGGCTCGGTTAGCCCGGCCTCCGCCTTGTTGCGACGCTTGCAGCGGTGCGTGCAGTTGAAAAGCTTTAATTATCGCGGCACCGTTCGATCGAATTTTTAGGTGGCCCGTTGTGCCGACCGTCGACTAACATTGTTTATTAAATGTATCTCTGTTACTTAAAATATTGGAACTGTTTAGGAAAACAGAGTTGGGGGTTTCCTGAAACAAAATAAAAATTGTCTGCGTCAATTGTAAATAGCAGAGTAGCCAGTTAGGAGTCTCCTTTTTCCTTTAACAATTTTAATAAGTTCAGAATATTGCATCGACATTCTCCAATTTTTGGAATCTTTCTACTGTTTTATATTTCTTTTACTATTTTTTTGTTGTTATAAATGCGTAGAATCTGCAGTACAATTGTGAAAAAAACAATGTAAAAAAACAACCTGTTGCCGGATTAATTTATGTATTTTTGCTGCAAACTACGAGCTCGTGACGATGGCCGCGAACCTGTTAAGAATTATTTCAACTTGCTCACCGTTGCGTCGAATGCAAACGTGTTTACAGAATTGTAGCATTGTTTGTACGAACAATGCGACCCATCTGCAAATATTGGCTGGTTTGCATAAACTTCGTTTCCAGTGGCTCTCGCAGAAAGTAACCAGGGAAAAATCAATGATGTTTCCTGTAGATGATTCATGGAACAACGATCGCTCGCAACATGTTTCCATACAACGAATAATTGACAGATAAGTGTAAGTTGAATGACTCAACCTGTCTACCTATCTAAACCACGGTAATTCAGGTTTAAGGGGTGAATCCACCCTCCGAAGCTCGACCCTCGAACTCAGAAATGATTCACCATGAAGAAATAATGAGACCACAATTTTATTAAATCAGAACTACTTTGAATAACAGTTCGCGCTCCATTTTGTCAAACAAATGAATTCTTTTGTAGATTGTATCCAGCTTTTTGTAAATCGAACGAATTCTTTCGCGATCTTTGTTCACACTTCTGCAAATCGAGTTTTCTTAGTACAAAGATAAAATTAATTCTTTCACTGATTTGCGATGTTTTATTCAATTTTTAAATTTAGCATGAATTTATAGACTTATTTATAAAATGATACAGATTTCGTTACGCGTAAATTAGTCTTCGTCGATCTTCATTATTTATTTGTAAAATGTTATTCGATTTCTAAATTGAACGTTACATTTATTAGAAATAATTACGAACAAGTAAATTCAATTTGCGAAATGATAAATGAAATTTGCGAGAGGGTTGCTTTGATTTGCAAAAATTTGAACACGATCCACTAAAGAAATGCTTAAACAAAAAGGTGAGCTAGATCCGCAAAATTGTTAATTCGAATTACAAAAAGGTGTGAACACGATCTACAAACGAATTTATTCGAAGTACGAAACCCGTAACGTTCGAATCAATAAAGGGGGTAGTATTTCTTCCGTCGTCGACGTCCCCGCGCGGGATCCGCGATAAATAAATTCCCACGATTGTAAGCAAGGTCGTGGCCATACGATTTTACGGTAAACATAACGGTAAGCAATAAGGTGCCCGTTTCGATCGCGAGATCAAGAGGGTGCGGATCGTAACGGTGGCTGGAATCGAGCCCGTGCGTCCGTTTCGTCCCCGATGGCCGATTCGTCGCGCGCCGGTCGGTGCCTCGAAGTCTTCGCCGTCGAACGACAAGCACGCCGGAGAGGGGCGAAATAAAAATGAAGGAACGAGGACGCGGAGGTGACTCAATATTTTATAAGGGTTCGCGTGCAACACGAGACAGAGACGGGGACAACGTAACAAGACGCGAGGGCCGGGCGACGCACGGAAAGGTAAACCGAGTTCATTTCAATTGTACATATTTGAGGCGGAACAACACTCGATGTTGGTTCACGTCCAATGTTCATACGCGCGGCACGAATATTATGCGGCGCGCGTAGATATTCTATTCGAAATGGCTGGCATGAATATGTAGGAATCGCCCGACGCCCCCGTCGCCCCCCGGCGGCCCGATCGTGCCAAAAGTCTGTCGCGATGTTGCGGTTATTGAAACAGCTTTAGTTCGCAACTGTCGAATTTACCACGGGCCACCGGGTCCAGATAAGGAAAGACAACAGGCTGCTACCCCGTCGCCGCCCCACGGAGATTCCTAATCAAAAAGTTCTCCGCGCGTGAATTTTTAAACCCCTCCGACGCGTCCGCTTGTCCCCCTTTATTGCGGAATTTGCGTCGACGGCTCTCCGTTGTATTAAAAGCGCTTTTACAAATGCACGGTTCACGTTGTCGCGAACATCTCGGATCGTATGAAAAATATCCCCTTTCAACCCTTAATGGTTTTCCATGAGTTGTTAATAATGCACAATCTTAAATTCATTTGATCTTCATAATGTTTCGAATTTCGCTGATCTACTTTAATTATAAATTAAATCACTAGTTCAGTAGTAATTCTTCGAAAAGAAAGAAATACACGATATTTTAAGGACGTAAAATTAGCCGGGCCATAAGGTAATCACGCTGCGATAATTCGGACAATGCATTTTAATCTGTTATTTATAATATAATAATGTATGTAAAATATATATAATATAATATAATAATATAATAATATATAATAATAATAATAATATATATAATAATGTATATAAAAATAATTCTGTATATATAAAAATGTATATAAAATAATTATATTATATACAATATATAATAATTATGTTAACACCCAGAAAGGAGTGATTCCTGAGGTCATTTGAAGTAACTTTTTCCTTAGCGAAAATGCAATCCGCGGCTTCGTTTACGAATTATTAACGAAAAACGCTGACCAATGGGAGACGAGATCAGCCGAGCGGTGAGATCACGAGTGATGGCCGAGCCAATGAGTGGAACTGGGCTTCGCCCGCTGGTTGGTTTGACCGCCTAACGCCAGCCAAATTTGCCTCCTATTGGTCACTGTTTTTCGTTAATACAGTAATGTCTCCCTTACTGACGCGAAGATTGTCCACAAAAATGGACAATTTGCGAAGATACGATTATTCGAGCCTTGTAGCACGTTTTTATAGTTGTTGACAATTCGTGACTATAAAAATGAACCGCAAGGATTGAATAATCGTATCTTCTCTTCCCAAATTGTCCACTTTTGTGGACAATCTGAGCGTCAATTAGAGAGACAATTACTGTAACTCGTAAGCAAAAAGCCGCGGAACGCATTTCCACTGAGGAAAAAGTTGCTTCAAATAACCTCAGGAATCATCCCTTCCCGAGTATTAACATAAAATTATGGAACACTCTGTAGCTCAGTCGATTTTACGACTTAAATGCATCGCATCTGCGACTACAACTTCGGCGTTGACGCGGCGAGCCTCTTCCCCGTTGTTCGTGCCCAAGCATCATCGTAATGCCGGGGTGTAGGACTTAGGGGGGTTAGCTACCGGTGCGCCGGAGGTTACTTAATTTCGGTCGCGACTCATAGGAGGCTCGGTGATCCAATTATCGCGGTGCACCGCGAACGTGAAGCACGGGTGACGCTGGGGGTTGTAAAACCCTCCGCCCCTCGTCGTTGTCGAAGGGGAAACCGACGGTACCTGGAAGCGGTAACGATCCTCAAAAGCGGAACGGATGATGTCTAGCCGTAGGCTCGACGGCGGGAGACACCGTGGTATCCTCTGACGGATATCAATTCATTTCCTCGAAAATGTCCCCGCCCCCACCGACAAGGGGTCGCGCTTTCGATTGAAATGCCCCTTCATCGTCGACCGTTTCATTTGTTTCATCTTTGCTCGCGTTAGAAACGTCGCGCACCCGAGTCCTTAGATCACTTTCGCACGGTGACGCACACGTGAGGTAACTGTGTCAATTACTGTGCCCATTGAAGCGACGTTCGAAGCTTCCGACCAATTAAATAGTTTCTTTTATTTATTAAAACATTTCAATTATATGTCGATGACTTCAATTGTATGTTTATATGAGTGCGATTTCTTCTGTAATTGAAATATATAAAGAACACAAAATATTTAACAAAATATATAGAACAGCTTTTGAGCGAGTTACTGTGCTTTTAATAAGATGAAGAGCTCATTTCTGCGTGACAGTTGCTGAGCCTTTTCCTGGTTACTGTGTGTTAATTTTTGTACATTGGTTTAGTTACTGTGCGTCAGTTTTTGTACATTGGTTTAGTTACTGTGCGTAAATTTCTGTAAACTGATCTAATTACTGTGCTTCAGTTACTGCGATCGTCAGATCTATACAAATAATCCTGCAACAAAAATGTAAAAACGTGAAGTATTCCGTATTGAATTATTTAGCATAATTTATTATATATACATGTTTCAATACTTACGATATTATTGAAAAAGAAGAATACGCATATTTCGCGGACCAAGAAAGTAAGGTTATTCGAAACTTGAAATACTATTTATCTGGATTTGACGTAAAAGTCGTAATAAAAATGAGCAAATAAGGAACATTGGATTCATCCCTTAAATAATAATAATAGTATATATAATAGTATAGTAGTATTAGTAGTAGTAATAGTATAAATAATAATACAGTAGTATTAGTAGTAGTAATAGTATAAATAATAGTATAATAATAGTAAATATAATATAAATAAAATAAAAAAAATAAGATAAATATAAATATAATATAATAGTAAATATACTATAATAATAATAATATATATTAATAATAACATTGGATAATAATAGTAATTTTTAATTACTATAGAATGTACTGATACAATTTCCGTTATCAAAATCGTCCAACATGTCCTCTACATCGTCGCAACCTATGGGAAAAAGAAGCAATCGCGATCGAATTCGTCAAAGAAACCGCGATATTCGCGGACGAAAGGAAAGCCCGTCGTTGCAGACAGATTTAAAACGCGTGCGTGAATTCTCATTTTCTTAAGTAGACCGCGATCATCGCGCGTTTCGTTCATCCCCCTGCAAGTACAAAGCGGGACCGACCGGCCGCGTTCTTCGCCGCGGCGGCGCGTTCAAGCTTCACAATTATTATAATTTTACGGTTCGCGTAAAGGATGCGGAAGCCTTTCAGGCCGGCAAAAGAAACGGCGGAACTTAGGTTCGCCGTTTTTTCATTAAGGCGTGTACGCACGCGAGCGCGGCTGGAAGGGTCGTGCACGGGGGGGCCATTTAATGAAACCGTTGCCATGTTTATAGGATGCCGGGGCCGTGGCCGGCGTTTCTCGCAGCGATATAAATATTATATATGTTGTTACGGGCTCGTTGAGCAAGCCTCCGGCATCGGTGGGACTTTAAGCAGCCGAAATGCCGGGGCTGCAGGCGCGATAAAGAAACCCCGCGTGGCCAGAAAAAGCTTCTTCACTGGGAGAGATCCGCTTTTGTGCGGGCGGCCGGGCCGGGCCGGGTTAGGGGCCACCGGTGGAAGCAATTTGTACCCCGCTTAACTTTCGCCTTGTTATTTACTGATCACTCGTGGATCCGTATTGTTCGACGATGATGCACGATTATGGCGCGAGGCGCGATCCGATGCCGCCGGGCAATAAAAGTTGATCTTACGCAGCGCCCGACGGGTGCCAGGCTGTGTTTCCGAACATCGCGGCGTTCCGAATCATTTGTCAGAGCTGCGCGGGTTTATTGTGCTACTTATAGTTACCCGGCCGCCAGATTTATCGAGGAGAATAGAGCTCGACGGAGAAATGAAAATAGGCGAGGATAGACGTCGCGGTCGAGGAAACGCTGCTTTCGTGTTCGAGCGACGATGCTCGTGTTTAAAGGATTCAATTGACGCTGAACGAACGGAGCACTGATGATCTAAGTTCATTTAATAAAAGTTAATTAAAATTTACGGGTGCGACTCGTTTTCATAGTTACCGATTGTCAACGACTACAAAAACGAGATTTATTTAACGTTATACATAGATTTATTTAACGTATATTATAGATCACTCGAACAACGAAGCTTTATGACAAAAATATAATTGAATATGCTTACACATGCTTACATGTATTATGCTAATAATACATGTAATATAATATTATTATAATTTTAGTTAATTATAGTAATTAATATTATAATAATATATAATAATATAATGATAATATAATAATAATATTATAATAATATATAATAATATAATTATATTATAATAATAATATTATAATAATATATTTGTACTGTGCTATACTAAATCCTCTTATAGCTTTATGGCAAAAATATAATCGAATAAGCTTACGATCATTTATAATTACCAGGCTGCGAATTTTGCGCATTCATGACAAAAAGGAGCACAGTAAATTCTCCCTAATTTTCCTTCAGCTTATAAACAAAAATAGACAATTTAGGAACAGGAGATACGATTATTCGAGCCTTTTATAATCGTCGACGATCGTCGAGTATAAAAATGAGCCGCGAGGCTCGAACAAATCGTACCTCCTCTTCCGAAATTGTCCATTTTTGCGCGCAATCTGAGCGCGAATTAGGGAGAAATTACTGTATTTCTGGGACGTTCGGTCCGTTTCACCGAGAACTGGCGCGTATCTTTCGAAGATGGAGTCGCTTTGGCAACGGCGGTGTTTGGTAATAAAAAGCAGATGAATCCACAAGTAGATCGAAATGAATCAGGGTGTATCCGTGCGCCGGGAACGTCGAAATAAAGTCCGCCTATGGTATTCGGGGGTCGCAATTGATTCCCTTCAGCGAATCGGATAAATCAGACGACGCGACGGTGGGCGGAATCGGGAATACATAGTTCGCGGCCACGAAGACGTATATTCGATGGGACACACAATGCCGGTCCCAAATGTATTTTCGATAGAAAATAGAATGGTCGCTCGCGTGTTGAGGTGAAACGATCTAGAAAACTAGGAGCTAGACGCCGATAAGAGCGAAATCGTTGCTACGTGACCGAGGTCCCCCACCCCGCCATCGACCGGCCCGAATTGTCAAGGTAAATTATTATAATCTTCGCGAGCACTTCCACCGCGAGCCGATGTAAATAATGTAACGCGCTCCCCGGGCGAAAAGCTACGAAAAAAACACAATTCTCCACTCACCCTTGTCTCTGCGAGAACAGTTTTTCACCGTTACCGCGAGACGAACTTATCAGTGACGACCATAATTTTTTGTGGAATAAACTGCTGACACGTAATTTTAATTAAATGTGAAAAGCAGATTAGAACGATGTCATGGCAAACGGATTGGAAAAATTATTGGCACGGCTGGAGATGTTAAATCAACGCGTTTGGCGGTCAACTGATGATTTTAACCCTAGAAGTGCCCTAAACGCGAGCAATGGATATTGTTTTATAATAATTACTATATTGGATTTATTTAAACTTCGCACGATTTTTATGATAATTTTATGTACAAGTTTCACATAGAAACGTATCAATGATATCAAGAATTGGCAAAGAAAAAATTAGAGATCAGTCATTTTAAATGGTTTGGTAATTTTCGCGTTAAATGAAATTGTATTTTTACACGTGGTTGTAGCAGTTAGTCGATGAAAGCCTCTTATCATAATTTATAAAACATGCTCGTTATCAACAATTATCATAAAGAATCGAACCTGTATGATATTCAAAGTTGGAGGTTTATCGACGAACTTCGTAAATTAGGCTTCCCTTCGATACTTTGTAATTCGTTATAACATTTTTGTAAATTCGTAACGTGTTTCGATGAAACTAACGCGACGTTTCAGGAAAGAAAGAAGAATGTTCAAGAACGTGAAATGAAGCGAATGCTCAACAATTTCCCTGCGAGAGAAAAGCGTACGGTGGCACAGTTCATTGTAATTTTTATGGCGGCGTATCCGGGGGGGAATCCACGAGGTGCAAATACATAAAAATTCGGCGACTCCCCGAGGAAATAACTTAGGATAGTTTACGCGTCTCTATATCGGTTTCCGAGCCGAAAATATCGAGTATCGATTTCGGTGCGCCGCTCGGCCGAACCTTGGCATTGAATTCTCCGCCTCCGGTCGTTCTTTTGCTTTCGGTATCTTCCCTTTATTTTCCGGCACGCTTTTCATGCGTCCCGCTTTTTCTTCCCTTTTCATACGCGGCATTGTTAGAGTAGACGCTCTGAAACTACTTTTCACCCGGGGCTGCACCTACTGCGCCCCCGACTACGGCGAGCCATCCCCGCGCGACCCTTTCGCGCGCAATATCTGCCTGCATTTTGTCGTTATGGCATTGTGGGCCCTGCTGCGACACAGAGGAACAGTCTGTTGTTCCCTCCGCTCGAAGGCTCGCGGTTCTTCTTAATACCGTCGATCATGCGTTCACCCCGAGCGCAGATTATATCATCCCCTGTGAACAGACATCCGCGACAAAACGCGCTTCTTTATTTCGCTGGGATTCAATAGCAACGTTCCCGGATTTCTGGATTTCTAGGCTAAGCCGACGTTGTTGCACTGCAATTGTTTATATCTTCGGACAAATTTCCGAAGCTTGAATAAAGGAACTTGCGTCCATTATAATTTGTTATTTAAAGATATAATGGACGCAAGTTCCTTTATTCAAGCTTCGGAAATTTGTGTTACATTTTAAAGAGTGTTTGTAATTTATAATCGATCTATATAATTTATTATTTAAAGATATATAGATCGATTATAAATTACAAACACTCTTTAAAGTGTAACACATTTTGTATCTTGAATGTCTCTTGATACGTTGTCTACCAGCAATTATTTTATAATTTACAGAAAGTCTATAATTTACAGTCGAGAACTGTTTAATAAATTGTTTAGTGGCACTAACTATTTCTGCCGTGTACCAGCAAGACTTCCTTACTAACATTATCTAACTTCATATAGCCTCACTTGGGATTGTTATCTAGAAAAACTTTGCTAAATTGTTAAATTGTTCCGGCTAATGTTTATCTGGTTTTAAACAAAAAGCGCCACACGTGACAATGGGAAAATTGGATTTATTCCAAACTCTGTACAATTTTATATTAATATATGCTCGATTAGAAAGATTATCAAAACATTTCTCATGGGAAGATTGTTGTAATCCCCATGAGTGAAAAATAAAAAATCAGAAGCCAGTCGTTTCGATCGATTTGGTGGTTCCAGTGTAAATAAGATATTGATTTCTGAAATCTCTAAGATGATCAGAGATAACGGATGGAGTCTCGAGAACACACACACTAAGGACTTTAGGGTATACACAGGAGAAACATCCATGGCTTTGGAAAGTCCCATGAGTTTTAGAGTCCGAAAGGTTTCTGTGGACTTTACAGCTTCGGATGTCTCTAGTGATTTTAAAAGATTTCGGGGAGTCACGAATCTCTGGGATCTCTAAGATGTTAGGTATTGGTGTCTCACAGCTTTTCTGGCTGTCTTCAGAGTCTCGGACATTTTTAAAACCGATACGAGTTCGGAATCTTTAGATTAGGAACTGTCAATGGAGCCTGATCAGTATAAAGATGGATTCTGATTTCTCTAGCATCGTAGCTATGCTCACTAATACGAGTTCAAAACTGTATTCGCCATTGATACTTGCCATACATTTATATATTTTTCACTTGGCAAACAACTCGCACTATTAAACACACACAGTGACCATTGACACTGATCTCTAATCACACAGATTAAAAAATTAAAAATCATTTTTGTACTAATTTCCAAGGAACACTAATTTTTCATTCAGATGAATTTGAAAACAGTTTTCCATATAATACGATTTTAGCTGTAGATTCTTCTGTATAGCAAATAATAGTGAGTTCATCTTTTTATCACGTGTCTCTTTTTGATGTTTAAATTGTAGATTTTTCAAATGCAAGTAAGCATACAAATTAACCCTTTGCACTCAGAGACATTTTAACTCTAAATCCGAAATAGTTTTCCCTACAACTATAGTATCGCCATTTTCTGTGATTTATAATTAGTGCATTTTATGCAGAAGTTGAGTCTTGTGACGCATGCAACGCTTTCTACACTTTTTTAAATATTAACAATTTTGGTGATTCGAAAATGATTTTGCAACGTGATGAAACAACTTTTAGCGGTGCCTTGCAGTCACCAGTCGAGTGCAAAGGATTAACAAGATCTAACAGCATTTTCATTTTCATCTAGAATGAGTAATGTTTTAGTCGACGAAAAAACTTTCTCTTTAATTCTAATTTCTGTAAAGTGTCTCATGAAATCGAGAACTTTTTCTTCTCCGAATAAATCAGCAATCTGAACCATGAGTTCAATGGGCTAATATGATGTCCATAGGCTTTTACGTGTAGCCTAAATATAGCGTGATGAGGTTTGCTCCATTAACACTAGATTTACTCTAGATTTACTTTAACCACTAATCTTTTAATTTACGATTATTCATAAGGATACATTTATGAGTAATTTATTCAATTTATATGTTACTCGCGGCAAATGTTACAATAACGCTTGTTAAAAATCAGAATAAACGTCTTATTGTTATTTTCATAAACTAATATAAAACAGCTGTTTTTTGTGCTGCGTAAAACTAGTGTTAAAAAGACATCCTTAGACCTCATCTAAAGTCAATTGGACATTTTCTTTTCAGTCTCCTGTTGTCCAATTCCTCGATAAGTGGCTTGGCGAGCGAATTTAGTGTCCGTCGAATTTAGCGAAATGCTTCCCGCTCCTGTCGTGGATGATGTCAAGCGCGAATGCGATGCCCAAGTCGTTGTGAAACGTTGCATTGCAAACATACCAAGGTGCATTCGTCGTTGAGCGAAAATTGAAAACTTGCCGAGAGATCCGCGATCCGTTAATTTTCTTCGTCCAAGATTCTTTGCGCTCTTTATCGCTCTTTATCAACCGACCGCTGTTTTTTAGCAACGCGTAATCGAAAGCTTCAAGACCGCGAACGTAATGGTTCGGAGGTGAGAAAATATCGATCTCCGCGGCAGGAACCGTGACATTTCAGCGGCGTAACTAAATTCGCGGCAAGATCCAGCCGCGAGTAACTCGGCGACGAAACTCCGCCAGTATTTCACCGTGGAAACTTTTCTCCGCCGTTCGATCAAAAACTGGCTCGGCTGTTTGAACAAGTTCCCTAAATCAAAAGGTGAAGGTGTTTCATCGGATCAAGCCTCTCTCGCTGCCCCTAACGATGAAATATCTGCGTGGAAACGTTCGCCGGGCGCCGCCGCGAGGAAAAAACGAACGAAGATATATGCCGGCGCTCCTGGGCCCGGACGGTTACATCGGTAAATCTGGAATAACAAATAAAACACGAGTATTATTCTTGAATAACACGCGACACTTAATCCTGAGACGTGCTCGGGGACCGTCGGACAGCCCGGGGAAATAATGCTTGCACTTCATAAACGTGCTCCTCCTTTGGTGCCGGGTGATGCGAGAGAAAAATACGGGAAAATCCGTCACTGTCGGGCTACCGAATGCTGATGAACTCGTGCGTGCGAGACGCGTGAACGAAAGAGATGCGCTTTCGCAATTTTCGAAACGGCCGGAGATCGTTTCTTTCGGAAATTATTGCGAATCTTCGCGCAGAATAAGAATTGGCCGAATCTTGCCAGGAATTTCTGTCTTTTTCTCTCTGTGTGTGTAAAATAAAAATAGATTGCATTCGGGAATAGTTACAAGAAAAATTTAGGTGAAGTAGAAAGTTACTTCGTTTTCGAATAATATTTTGGTTTTGAGACGACGGTGTTTTGCGCATTCATTTTCATGATAAATGCATGAAGATGTAGAGTCTAATTGTTATAGTTGATCGAAAGTAACGTATTATATCATAATAGCTATATTATATTATATTATTATAGCTATATTATATTATATTATTATAGCTATATTATATTATATCATAATAGCTATATTATATTATGTTATTATAGCTATATTATATTATATCATAATAGCTATATTATATTATATTATTATAGCTATATTATATTATATCATAATAGCTATATTATATTATATCATAATAGCTATATTATGTTATATCATAATAGCTATATTATATTATATCATAATAGCTATATTATGTTATATCATAATAGCTATATTATATTATATTATTATAGCTATATTATATTATATCATAATAGCTATATTATATTATATCATAATAGCTATATTATATTATATCATAATAGCTATATTATGTTATATCATAATAGCTATATTATATTATATCATAATAGCTATATTATATTATATTATTATAGCTATATTATATCATAATAGCTATATTATATTATACTAGCTATTAATTTGTTTCATAAAACCATTATTCTAATTATTATATACAATTTCAATTCTCTAACACTCGTTCGAATGATAAAAAAGTCAGGGATATGACAGCAAATTTTGTGAAATGAATTATTCGACGTATAAGAACTTTCAATTTAGGCAGACACAGCACTCTCCGCATTTCAGAATATTATGTTTTCGAAAATCAATGGTCACTTGAATAGAAGAGTGTCTATCTTGCTTTTTGTGTACAGGGTGCCACGAGTGGGTGTCGATTTGTTGCTCTCGCTTTCAATGCAACCGGGGACAGTGCCCCTGGGCGTGACACAGCAGTCTATGTATGTACATTCATTCGTGGATCACGCGTTTGTAAGCTTCCAATGATGTAAAATTAATTTAAAAATGCCTGGAAAAAAACACCGAGAAACGTACGCTTCGAAAATACAGTAAGCTCTCCCTAATTTTCCTTCAGCTTGCAATCAAAAATGAGCAATTTGGGAAAAGGAGACACCATTATTCGATCGTTGCACCTCGTTTTTATAATTGTTGGCAATCGTCAACTGTAAAAATGAGCCGCGAGGCCCTGAATAATCGCATCTCCTCTTCCAAAATTTTTGTTTGCAAGCTGGAGGAAAATTGGGGAGAATTTACTGTATTTACTAATTCTCCCTAATTTTCCTTCAGCTTGCAAACAAAAATGGACAATTTGGGAAAAGGAGACACCATTATTCGATCCTTGCACCTCGTTTTTATAATTGTTGGCAATATTCAACTGTAAAAATGAGCCGCGAGGCCCTGAATAATCGCATCTCCTCTTCCAAAATTTTTGTTTGCAAGCTGGAGGAAAATTGGGGAGAATTTACTGTATTTACTAATTCTCCCTAATTTTCCTTCAGCTTGCAAACAAAAATGGACAATTTGGGAAAAGGAGACACCATTATTCGATCCTTGCACCTCGTTTTTATAATTGTTGGCAATATTCAACTGTAAAAATGAGCCGCGAGGCTCTGAATAATCGTATCTTCTCTCCCAAAATTTTTGTTTGCAAGCTGGAGGAAAATTGGGGAGAATTTATTGTGTTGCGAATTTCAACTCAATCTTGGACGGTGCAATCGAGAAGATTCTACGAACAAATTGATTTTTACACCGAAAAGGAGAAACACTTCCTTAGGATTTTAATATGAAACATCTCCAAAGAGGTAAACGAGAAGATTCTACGACCAAATTGTTTTCTTACACCGAAAAGAAGAAATTCTTTTTTGAAATATGAACGTGAGACACCTGCAAAGAATTAAACTATAAAATTCTGCAAGCAACTCGATTCTTATACTGAGAAAAAGGAACTGCCCCTTGAAATTTGACTGTGTGTCACTCACAGTCTGTAAAACGTCTCCAAAGAGACTCCAAGAGACGTCCCCAAAATTTCGCAAACAAATCGCCAGCGAAAAGAAAAGAATTCGTCGTTGACACTTTTACCAGCCGAAACGACCAGTTTCACGTTTTCAACATGGAAAGTGTTGGAATTGAAGACCGTTTCATCTCGAAAATGGTATTTAATCATTTCTGAATTTAACCATGCGTTGCGATAAAAATGACAAAATATCTGAACAATATAATTAATATAATAAATAATAGAATAAAATATAATAATATAATTAATGATTAATAATAATTCAACTACAGCGTTGAAATTTTATCAAGGCTACAAGATCTCGCGAACAGATCTCCCATCGCGCCGAGAACAAAAAATGTCTCGTTATTAGGAAGTTGAACGATCTGTTAACACCCAACGGAAATCTGTGTCTACGTAGAGGCCAGGAAGATAGCGGAAGAAGAAGCGACGAATCGGGGGACCGGTGAGGACGGGAACAAACGAGGAAAAGGAGCAACACGGTTGAAGTCGGGCGAACGGGTCCTACTTGAGCCGGGGACTACACACGTCTCGTGCAAAATTTATCCGAGATTCGAGAGACAACGGACGGGCCGAGGGAATGGAACCGGCTTTCGAGTTTCCCGATAGGAAAGCATACAGCCCGGCAGATTGCTTGCTAAAACTTTCAGCGCAGCCCGGAACGAAATCCTCTGTTTTTCGGGATATGATCCCGGGCTACGGGAATACAATAACGAAATAAAGCCGGGCCGAGCATGCTGCGTCCTCAAAGCTCAACCACGTGATTTCATACGTGTCCCGTTCGGATGCACGTGCATGTACATACGTGCGTACACGCGCGTCCCGTTACCGCGCGCGCTCACCTGTCCGCGGAACATTTTCAGCTTTGTTACCATTGTTCGCGGCGCACCGCGCGCTACAACGAGAAAAATCCTCGGCACTTTTCTTCCGCCGGCTTTTTCTATTGACAAATTAAAAAGCCGCGACGCGACCTACCATCCGCCCTCCACGAAAACAGATTGCCACAGGCCGCCGGTGGTACTGCGAATTCAGCTGCATGTACACGGGAAACAAAGACGATGAACGTGCTATCACTTATTGTTGTCCGTCTATTTGGCACAGCGAGATTCTTTCTGTTTTTTTAATCGAATAATTTCGTTTTCCTTTTGGAGTACATTTGTGTCAGATTTGTTATGGTTATTTTACTTTTTAATTATAAATATATGTAATTATGTATAATATTTTCAGAATATTATTACATTATTTGGAATGTAATAATATTCTGTATATATATAATATACAGATATTCTGTATATAATAATATATATCACTTATTGTTGTCTGTCTATTTGGCACAGCGAGATTCTTTCTTGTTTTTTAATCGAATAATTTCGTTTCCCTTTTGGAGTACATTTGTGTCACATTTGTTATGGTTATTTTATTTTTTTAATTATAAATATATGTAATTATGTATAATATTTTCAGAATATTATTACATTATTTGGAATGTAATAATATTCTGTATATATAATATACAGATATTCTGTATATAATAATATATATCACTTATTGTTGTCTGTCTATTTGGCACAGCGAGATTCTTTCTGTTTTTTTAATCGAATAATTTCGTTTCCCTTTTGGAGTACATTTTAATTATAAATATATGTAATTATATATAATATTTTCAGAATATTATTGCATTATTTGGAATTTATTGGAACTCTGTTATTGGAAGAAATATATTTTTATTTATATCCTGTTCTATATAAAAATAATAATAACGACGATAATAATGTATACTAATGATAAAATAGATAATAATGATAATGAATGATTCGGTTTTTATAAGTAAAATTGACGAACATTTTGTATATTTGCTTAACTAAATTTTGAGATAACGAAGTGTAACTTTTATACAATTATCTGTAGGTATTATTATTAACTTTCTTGTACCATTCTCGCACGATAACATTTTTCACAGCTGCCCCAATTCAGCTGGTTATATTCGTTCGAAAAAACTCACCCCGTATATTAATCCTGTTCAAGATTCCAATATTAACCCCTTGTCCTATGATTTCTCTAGAAGACACGTTAGTATGAACTTCTTTATTGTTAACAGTTTTCTATCTAGAACAAAAATATTTACATTTATTGTATGCCAACTTTCGCTCTAATAAAGAAGAATACTGTTAGCAAAGAAATAAAATTGTATTTCAGATCAACGCACCAAAAAAAAGGTACGTGCATATCTTTAGAAACTGCGCTATAATACAGTGATTCTAACCCTCTTACATCAAAGAATAGCATAATCAAAAATAATTCAGTCACATAATTTAAGAATTTAATCATTTGCAAACTTCAATAAATTTCCAACGAAGTTGAAAGTTGTTTCCAACGAAGCGGTGTTTCAAAAAGCTATGCAATTAACCCAATTAAGCACGGACCGGATCAAAATAAATTAAACTCATTCACGTTTCATAAATATTCTTCGCGACGAGCCTTGATCGTTGTCGCAGTTCAAACTATTAATGTTCAGATGTTTTTCCAGAACCTCTTCAGCAACAGGAGTTGGACTGCAGCGAAGTGCGAAGTCGATGCGATCCGGGAACCCCGCAACCCCCATTGACTATCCGACGTAGTCGTCACGATGCCGACTATAATAGCCACTAAATTCCGAGCGAAGCATCGGCAGATCCTCTCGTAAAGGAGAAGGGCGGCTCGCTAACACGTGCTAAAACCGGTGCTAAATATAGGCGGCGAGAAATTATAGATGCATTACCGCAACAAGCAGGATAGGGTTCGGGAAAGTAATAACGCGGTGGCGTCCTGCCAAAGAGTCGCGCCCCGCGACCGCGACACCGACAGCTAGGGGAAGATTGAATTTGTTAAATATTTCTATTGGGATTATGGAATGAAAATGAATATGATTCTATAATTCTTTGCTTAAAAGGACTTTATTTTATTCCTTTATTGAGAGAAGGTATATGGGCGAATACGATCGAGCGACCAAACTCTACTGAGAGTCCGGCAAGAAAAAACGCTTCTTTTATACCCTTTTTGGGTTCGTCTTGTCCACCAATCGGAGACGTTTTATTTGTCGCGTTTCACATTGTATACGTGACGCTGGGACCCCCAACAGTCAGGGTACGATGTATATCTAATGGTACCGGTGATGATGTATCGCGGTATCTACTATATACAGTTTACATCACCGTCGTTGCCCGCTGACGGAACCGACGAAAATGTAAACCGATATCTTAGTATCTTAGTACTAAGTAAACTATAGATTAATTTTTGTTCGAGGCTAAAATTTCAACAATTTCAAAGCGGCCTAATACCGAGGCTGCACATACGCGAGCTCCATTATATCGCGCCCAGGAGATTTCCACGCGGCTCTTCGTGGCTTCGCTCGTAGCCTGTTCACCTGGCCTCTCCTTGACTCCGCTGGAAAAGGTGCTGGCCGGGTATCCGGCGCTTTTGTTTCACGCATCTGGGTAAAGCCGATTCATCAACCTTATCTACCCGATCATCTCGGACTCTCTGACTCACCGTATAGGGATCCAAGGCCGGCCGTGCAACTTTTACCGCATTCAGCATAAATGTTTTCAGGCTCTTCGACAAGGCGGATAGCCGGCCGGATTGCAGCCGATCCCGCGGGCGAGAACCATTGTCCGACGAGCCGCTGGAAATACCACGGGTGGTCCTGGCCCGATAGAAAGGGAGTACAGTATCGAATCCGTAAAAAACGCGAACTACTTTTAGAAAGGCGATTGCAGATTTGATGCACTCGCGGCACAAAGTAGATCGAACGCGGTACCGTGGAAACGTTTGGAGAACCTGTTACGCTGATTAGAAACGAAAATAAATGTCGGTGCGGTTAATAAACACGGCAAATGTATATTTATGCAGTTAATAAACGCAGCGAATGTATGTCTATGCAGTTAATAAACGCGGCGAATGTGTGTCTATGCAGTAAATAAATGCGGCAAATAAATATCTTGCAATTAACGCGGACATATTCTGCTTTGCATAGGAATACGTAGTTTTGTAATAATGATCGTTAACACTAGATTTAAGCGCAAAAAAATAGCTGTTTTATGTTAGCTTATAAAAGAAACGATAAGACGTTTATTCTGATTTTTAACAAGTGTTATGGTAACATTTGCCGTAAGTAACATGTAAATTGAATAAATAACACATAAATGCATCTTTACGATACGAATAATCGTAAATTGAAAAATTAATGACCCGTCATTTTGACGAGTTCCGTAAATCTAGTGTTGAAGATTCCCGAAGCATATCTTGAAGACGGCAGTTGTTGAATGTTTAAAGTTAGTGCGAGCAAAATTGGCGAAGATACAGTATAATATCGTCTGCTATTGTTTAACGTAATGTAGATCCCAACACGATTTTCATGGAATCACATTTCCGAATTTGTCAGTAAAAAATCGATATTTTACAAAACTGGTACCCTCTTCTCTCTCTCTCTCTCTCTCTCTCTCTCTCTCTCTCTCTCTCTCTCTCTCTCTCTGCACAAAGCTGGTATCTCGTTCTAGCAGAAAAGAATATAATGCCAGAATAAGGCTCTAGTTTCATTATAATAAATATCGTGTAAATTGGTAGTTGTGGTGAGAATTTAGCAGTCTTAAAACTGTACATCTTCGGACTTAGTCAGTTGGGAAAGGACGACAAAAACTATAGGATACATTTATCCCTGTTTTTAAACAAAATAGTTGAAGAATCACTGAATAGCTTTACGAATGCTGTTTGAGAAGCTTGAAAAAGCAAATTTATGCATTGTCGGGATTAAAAACTCGCACGCGTGTAAATCGCCATGGCACCGTGTTGAATTGCTTGCTAAAAGTAAACGTTGACAAATCATTCTGACAATTTGTTAACACTTAGCCAACCGAACGGAGAGATCTCCCCGTTTTAAATTCAGTCGGTTGGCGACCGAATGGATGATTAATGAAAAATTAAAAATGATTGCTTAATTTTATTAAGATTTGCAAGAGGTACGAATGCTGAAGAAGTAATCGATGCCATGTAAGTTTGCTTCATAATTTTTGTTCAATCGAATGAAATATTTTAATTTTACGAAAACTTTTTAGGTTTCTAGCGCGTGCGTGGAAGTGTTAAGAGAAGAAAGTTTGATAAATAGCGTCTTAATATTTCGTAATTTCAATCGATTCGGCTGTTATTCTTCGCTGGAGTATCCGATACAGAGTAACGCCTGACCTTTGAACAACCTCGAATTCCATCCCCGGGGAGAAACACTCTGTGGAACGTGAACAGAATTCGTCTTCAGAAGTTTCCAGCTTGCCGAATAGATTCCACATCTTCTCGAACAACTGTCCTATTTATTCTGCAGCGAACGTATGCGAAATTTACTGCTCGATCCACCGTGTTCGATAAATACTTCTCTCCCAGAGCGCGAAGTTCATTTTTCTTTGACAAATTCACTTTCTAAAATACCATTGACGCTTTAAGCAAATACTTACTAGCATATGTGTAGCTCTATGTAGTAGTATATGTAGCTGAAGTTTAGCAGTCTCTTTAAACATCGTTTAAACATGTTTAAATGTTTACAATGTTATGAAAGAATATTTGAATCTGGAGGAATCCACGCAAAAAGCATTTCTGCATTCATGATAGGAAAATCCTTGAATTTGTAAATTTGATTTCCTTTAAGTTGAATTATTTAAAAATTTAGGCCGATGCAGGGAAACATACTACAATTTTGTATTGTATATATTTTCGAATTAATTTGAAACTTTACTCGAATAAAATTGGTAAGAAATAAAATTAAAATAAAATAAATAAAATAAATTAAAATAAATTAAAATAAATTGAAATAGATTAAAATAAAATAAAATCTACTAAAGAATACAATTTTTAAAAGCTTCGCGCTGCACACACGTTTGTAGAACTTTTCCGTGGTAAGTATTGAAATGCACTCAGTGTGTGTGTGTGTACGTATATTTTAATCAAACGGAAATATATATTATGTATATGTACATAATCAATACAGCAATCGACAAGACAAATTTTACAAAAATGAAATAAAAGAAAAAAAAATGTAAATGCTTGATCGAACGAAGCTTGCGTTGAACGGTATTACATGGAGATGATAAAATCTTAATAACCGGCGTCGCGCGCTCGCAATGATACCATTTCCACCATCTATTCCGACCGGCGAGCCGTCTTCTAAATGGCACGGTTCACAGCCGGAATGCATAAGCGAGAATATTAAGTGGAAATTGGGGCTTGCAATATGTGTACATGCACTTGAAATCGGACTGGTAATCATACGAGTATAATTGGCGACATCCATTCAGGGTAGGCGGGAACTCCGCAGCGCGTCGCAAATTTTAATGATTCTACTCAAGGCAAACCCATGCTCTCGTCCGTTCTTTTTTCGTACGTGCTCGAAATGCTAAAGTACTCGGCGATACGGTTTGCTCCCTTTTCCAGTGAATTTTTCGAAACAATATAATTAGTATTAATTATCGCATGCAACGAACTGAAACGAATGTCCAAATGATTTAACGGCTGCGATAAAAACCGAGCATGAAACGAACGTTTATAATTCGGCGATATGATTAATTCCAGGTCAGCGCGCGCCAATGACGAGGAACAATTAATTGTTAGTCGTCGACTCTGCACCGAGTGGCGCGTGAAATATGTAAATGCTGTGTCCGATGTGTAGTACGTCCTGCACTTATGTTTATTCATAGTGTTCACGGAAGATCTTTACTCTACTAGGGGAAGCAGTAAATTACAGATGTACACACGCGCGCGCGCGGCATCATCCATCCACGGTAACATATTAATCCTATAAAATTATCTTATATCGAGCTTCAAACTGCAAAAGACAATGTAGCACCTGTAATATACATAGAAAAATAAATGTATTTTGTAAAGTATATGTAATCGTACATATCAGATCAATACATATCAGATCAATACATATCAGATCAATACATATCAGATCAATACATATCAGATCAATACATATCAGATCAATACATATCAGATCAATACATATCAGATCTGTAAATATATGTAGGAACATATTATAGTACACGAATTAGCTCCAAACTAATTCTATTGCGGTTAACGTCCGCGCTAAGAACTTTAACTTCCACACGTTGACCTATCAAAAGCGTGCAATTTTTCGTATATTTCAATGGTATAAGACCATCTCTGCCAACACCTACATCCACAAACACCCCAAAATGAGTGACGTTTCTTACTGCACCAGTCAACGATGTTCCTCTGCTTATATCGTTTATGCTAAGCATACTATTCTTGAACAAAGGACTAGTGTTCTTCAGTCTTATATCTTCGTCTTTTTTCATGGATAATCCTTTAACGATTATTTCCATCGTCGTCTCATTTGTGTCGAACTTCTGTGCCAAAGCAGCACAACCCTCTTTAGCGAAAGACATTATTCTATCGATGAATGCAACATTACCAAGGTACTCTATGTTACAATTACAATACTTCAAAAATCGCTCGGCTATGTTATATGACTCTGGGTGAATCCAAGTTTGATCTAACAAATTGGGATCGTATTTTTTAACGCTTATTCTTTTCACTGATACGTCAGTCTCTGATGTCTCTGGCAGAATTCTGATAAATCCGGCACACTGTTCAAAAGTTTTGTTACCGATACCCTTCACCTCCAATATCTGTTGTCTGTTTTTGAATGGACCAAATTCGCTTCGCCATTGTATGATACTATTTGCCCTAGATACATTTAAACCAGCAACCCTTTTTAAAAGGCATTGGGACGCCGTGTTCACATCCACTCCTACAAAACTCACAGCCTCTGAAACTACCTGTAATAATTTGTACCATTTTCATTATTTTTATTTCATAAAATAATTGCTTTATTAGCGCAGACCGATAGAAATTCATACTCACTTCGTTTAATGTTGTTGATAATTGTTTCTCTGGTAAGTCATGTTGATACATTCCCACACCCAAATGCTTAGGTTCTACCTTTACCAATTCGGCAAGTGGATCTTGTAACCGCCTTGCTATAGAAACAGCAGAAATTATATTAGTATCGAGATCTGGAAACTCAGATTTTGCTTCTGCGCTACAACTGTATATCGATGCTCCTGCTTCATCAACAATTGCATATGAAATATTTAATGCCTCAGACTTAATTAATCCGTTCAAAAATAGTTCCGTTTCTCTACAAGCTGTAGCATTGCCCAATGCTAAAATTGTACATCTGTAGTTGTTTATCAATTTCATCAGAACACTAACAGATTCTGCCATGTGATTTGCCCCTTTCTTATGTGGATAAATTACACCCGTATCAAGCAGTTTCCCTTGTTCAGAAATTACTGCAAGCTTACAGCCATGAACAAATCCAGGATCTACGCCAAGTATAACTTTTCCTCGAACAGGCGAAGTGAGAAGCAACTGTTTGACATTAACTGCAAATACTTCAATGGATGCAGTTTCTGCTTGTTTCTTTAACTCATTCCTAACTCGGCGGACAACTAAAGGCTTTATAAATTTTGTGAAAGCATAAGTAATACTGTCATGCATTATACTACTATGGCAGCTGGATGCTTGCATAGCATCTTTGAACTGTTTACAACAGTATGACTTGAATGCATTTTGAAAAAAGTCAGGCAATATAATTTTTACTGTGAGAATCTTTTGTGCTTCTGCCCTATAAATAGCTAATATTTGATGAGGTTTAATTGTTCTTGTAGTAGCATTAAAATCATAATACATCTCATACTTTCTATCTGCATCTTTCTCTTTGGTATCAGACTTGTTGACTTTACATGCATTAGTTTGTATTTTTATAATGCTTTTAGTTTGAAGTTCTTTGACTTTATCAAATATGCACTTATCCTTGTTGATTATATCTCCTATTATATGAATAATGCCTTCTGAAATCTGGGCCTGTGTTCTCAAACCTTCCTTATTAGCATCGACAAGTGTAGAAAAATCAGGTAATGGTTGACCATATAACACTGCATTACTTATAGGTTCCAATCCAACTTTTTTAGCTCTTTCTGCTAAGGATCTTGTTGATGTAGTCTTAAAGAGGGAGTATATGTATTCTAAGTCATCCAAACATTTAGTAGATGTAACAGCCGCATGCACATTGGGTGTCCAATTTCCTGATTTATCAATAAGCTTCAGAATACTATGAGCTCGATGTTTAATTACTGTAGCTTGATCAAAACTCTCTTTCAATGCTCTTAATTTATCTGCTTCCATACCGCCAGTCATGTTTCTTCTATACCTTGCAATAAAAGGTATCGTATTATCTTCCTTTAGAAGATTTACCACATTTTTTGCTATGTGCTTATCAATATTATTTACCTCGCTTACATAATCTACATCTGTCCATTCTTTACACTCTACAGAATTAAATTTTGACAGTATTTCAGTTTTTAGAGAATCTTTAATACTTGTCTTATCAATACTTGGTGTTTCTATGTTTTCTTTATCAGTACTTTCAGTTTTAACGTTCCCTTTATGAACACCTTTATCTTTTTTATTTTTATCATCGTAACTTTGCTTTTCCTCTTCCTCCGAATCTAACAAGATTTCAACATTAGAATCAGTAATAGTTTTGGTTTTTGATTGTTTACTTTTTGTCTCTGTCTTTATTCTCCCACTTTTTTTGGTCTGTGCAAGAGTATCAGCCTTCCACCTTTTAGTAGTGGAAATACTTCTAGATTCTGTTACTTTTTTCTCTAAATTTGTAATTTTAATTTTTTTTTTAGGAATATATTCATCATCACTAGAGATAGAGGTATGTTCCACTTCATCTTCAGAGTCACTTATATCAATTATTGGTTTTCTTTCAGATTTTACACGTAGAGATCTTTTCATTGTGTATGCTTAAAGAAACATTAGTATTAAACTGTATCAAGATATTTTTTTTTAAATCATCTGTATTGAGGCTTTTTTTGCCAAGAAACCAAGAGAAAGGTAACTGTGAATTTCACAGTGTAAAATGTGATGAACTCTGACGTTAAAGATGGCAACAATCACAGTGTACTTGTGCGTTTCAAAATTTCTAACCAAACCTGAAGAACTTACGTCACCGAAATAAGTAATGATTGAGAATGTGCCTTCATATTATTTTCAATCATATCGTAGAAATTGTATTAATATGTATTTCATCTGTAATTTCTATTTAACTATAATTGATTAGTAACTATCTCTCTTAATAACACAGAGAATCAGAGGATTCTTAGTCTGTGACAAGAGAGATAAGAAGATATTGTCAAGTCACAAAGAAAATCTTTGGTATTATCTACTAATGTAATATGTATATGTACTACTGTATATAAATTAGCATTAATACTTGCAAGGTACATAATGATATCCACACTGTATTGGACTATTTTAAAGAAGTTTTGGATACAATCATTTTAATTATGTTAATTGTTATATGTTTCAAGAACACATACAATGGCAGGGAAATTTCAATCACTACTGAAAAGTATATCTAGTGAAGTAAATAAATATCTTTTATTTAATAATCGAAAGACAATTAATAATGCCACGGAAAAAATACACGCAAAGTTGAGTAACATACAAAATACTGTTGCTACAAAATATGACGTTATTGCAAAGGTATATTACAAATGTTTATTTAATGTTAAAATTTTGTAGAATTTTATTTGAAAGATGTAATGATAAAACTTTTATTATTGATTTCAGCAAGTGAATAATGACATTACATTCATGCAAAATTTAAGTGCAGCGAAACTAGAACCAAGTCCATTACCAAAAAAAGTTGTAAAGTGGTGGCAATGGTATCAACAATTAATAGGCTTGGATATAGTGGAAACAGCCAAACATCAAGTAATTGTAGCTCAAGATAAATTATTTAAGTGTCAAGAAGAAAGAAGGAATCTTAATCGGCATGCAACAATAATAAATAATAAATTAAAAGATATATACTCAGACCTTATACAGACCAAAAGGGATGATCCAAAATATGTTCAATTAACTATAACAGAAAATAAACATCTTCAAGATCAAGCAACGATTGCATCAGAACTTAATTTATTAGACAAAGAAGAAAAGGATCATTTTACACAACTAGCAACAGCTATCAAAGAATATCATGATAGCCAAACAATATATGCTCAAAAGTATAAATATTTGTCTATCATTGCGTCTGCTACATTAGCAATTATATCATTAATTGGTTCAATGATCTACAATAATCAAAGAATTCACAATATTCGAAATGCTATAGACCTGGGTCTGCACTCTGTAGAAGATAATATAAACACAAAACTTGATATAATTAATAATAATATCATAACAATTAATAGTAAGATGAATGATAATAGTAAATCAATTGTAGTACCAGACAGTAATGAATCAACAACGGATAAATTGAAAAAATATGGTGCAATAGTTGGCTCAAGTTTTATTGTACTATATATAACAGTAAAAAGTCTATTCTAACTACTTCATTCATCATAGTTTCTTCTTTGAAATATTACAAAAATGTTGACTACATGAAACATATTATGGTGATTTAGTTGCATTTATTATTTGTAATTTTTTGTGCTTTGTACATAAAACAAAAGTTACACTGAGTCAGGAAAATATGCCAATGTATTTAATAAACTAAACAAATATAAGATAATTATTATCTATGAATAGTCACTTAAATAATTAATTAACTTTATGATATACAACACAACATCTGAGAGGAGTAGACATTATTATGAGTTTTATCGAGTATTTTAAATATTTAGGAAATAATTTTATTAAAAATAAAAAGAATGAATTTGGTCAAATAGTAAGCAATTTAAATATCCATTATATCGACTGTATTATGTGTTCCAAGGTTTCCATTCCATTCCATCTGGAAGTTTCCTTTCAACTTTTCCTTTTCCTACATTCGACCAATTAGTACTCAATACTGTACCACCAGATTCTTGCTGTAATAAAGAATATAATATTAATATTGTATATTAAGCGCAGTTATATTTTTGTAAATTAGTCTCGGACAAATACTTACAAAAGATTTATTCATTGCTCGCCTAACTTCATCAGAGCCTTGACTGTATATCCGTTGGAACAAAGCATTTACAGCTGCTTCTCCTTCTACATTCTCCTCTGCCTCTTGTTTTTCAATCTCTTTCTCTAATTTATTCCAATCTCGAGTTTTTGCACATGAAGTGGGATACTTTGATGGTTGAGCACTAGCTTGTAAAATTTCTAAAAACATAACACATTCTTTTTAATGTCTGAACTCAAAATTGAAACAGGCCATATAAATGCAAGCTAGCTTACCTTGAGGTATAGACTGCACCTTAGCCTCTGCTACTGGATCTCCCTTTAAGGTAGTCCATGTTATCCCAGATTCTTTCTTCAATTTGATTTCTATTTTCGATGGACTTACTTTGAACGTACAATGTTCGGGTACTACAGGATGAGCTAAATTTAACTCTAAATTGTAATCACTTTGTGGCAGTAAAGCTGATACGCGCAACTACAAACGAATAAAAAATTAGAAAATTATTTGGATAATCAGTGACCTAAACGATAAATATTAAACAAACAAGAAACGTATGTTTGTATTATGAAATAACATACATACACTATTTTCATTCATATCGACATTAACGTTTCGTGTATTCTTTGCAAGAATCATGACTATGACATGCGTTTCTGTTTGATACCACTCATATCTTATTTTGCGAACTATCTCCTGTAAAAATAAAAAATATTTTTATTCGATAGTAGAACACTGTTTAACGATTGTTATCCTCCACGATATTTCTCAGTTGTAAAACTTACTGCCGTATTGTCGTTTTGCGTAGAACTTTCTTCACTAGCCATTGCACCGTTTTCTTTGTGATTAACAAACGCTCAAATCATTCAAAAATTTGACACAAAAATGATTCGCGATGCTGCAGTTCTCGAAAGTTCATGTCACATACATCAGGATCGTAACAAAGTAACAAGAGACCCTGTGCCAAGCCCCTGAGATAAGATGAGCTTCAAATTATCTTATGTATCTTTAGAGAAATGAGAACTTTTTTCTTTTTATATTTATAATATAGTGAAAATTAAGAAACATCATTAAAATATCTAGAACATATCTTGATAAAAAATACTAACTACGTCTATGTTTCAAAATATTGTATATATGTACGTGATTCATATCATTGAAAGCTGTTTAGAAATTCGATCAAAATATTTCACTTCCGTTGTAACAATTGAGAATTCGCCAACTTCCGGCAATACTGGAATCAAAGAAGACCTTCGAAGACCTTTGAATTGAATGTTTGGAAATTTGGAATGGTTTTTTAAATGTGATTCTGTTGTGAGAAAAGAGAAAATATGTGTGAAGAATTTTCAGACAAGATAAAGATCAAAGCGGATATTGAAGAAGTAATTGTAAATCCGGACAAGGTTCAACCCATTATTGGTATCACGCACATAATCTTACAAAAAGTACTTTATATTTAAGACAAGTAACGTTCAGTTCCCTTTTTGTGACATGTAATTGATATTCAATAATCATTTGTACTTTTCTTGTATTTCTCAATTGTTTCTGTACACTTATTCTGAAATTAAAGGGACAACTTCATAAATTTGTTAATGTCACACGTTGTCTAAATTTTTATTCGGCAGAAGCTTATTAATGATTTTTTTCAGTTAATTTTCAAAATGGAGAACTCAAAGATGAAGAGGCTAAGAAAATGGAGTGCGGTCTATTCTACGACTCCAAGAAAAATAAAAGGACCTTGGCTCTTTCAAATGGACAGATTGTTTACAGAGGTTATAAGCCCGACACGAGTCAAGATTTAATGCGCACCATGCTTGTTCTTCATAACAAAAAGACAGGCAAAGTTCGAATGGTCCATGTTGAACGATGGCAGGTGACTCCAGTATTGGAAAAACCAGTGACGGAAAATGGTTCAGCAACAACGAATGAAAAGGTTGCTATGTTGAATAAACAATTTGGTTCGAAAAAGATGAAGCGAAAAACAGAACAATTTGAGAAACTGAAAGTAAATGTTGACTTTGTTAAAGAGCAATTAGAGCAGACAGTGATCGGTAAGAACATATTTTAATATTATATTTATATATTAAGTTGACAGACGATACTTTAATCTTGAACCTATCTCTTTTGTTTTAGATGTTGAGATTGACAGAACTGATTTGTCAGTGCAACTAGCAAACAACGAGTACATAACAAATACTACTTTGCCAAAATGTAATAGGGAAGCAAAAACTGTAAAAGATGTTTATGATATATATGATATCATACCACAGGAGAAGTTAGAAACTCTTTATGATAAAGCTATAGAAACTCTAAATGATGATTCTAGTTTAGTAGGGTATGTTTACTATTGTAAATTGAGATATAATATATATATATATATTTCACATAAACTATAATTTTATGTTACATTTAGGGGATCAAAATTCTTCCATAGGACAATAAAGTTCTTGCACACAGACCCAGACAAGACCAAAAAGACAGCTTTACTGCTTTATATACAAGCAGTTGCATCATGGTTAAATATGCCCATGAAAGATGGTAAAAAACGAGGTATTGAAGTTTGTGAAGCTTCGCAAGAGGTGAATTCGCATATACTAGACACATATAGTGTACAAAGCACAACTGGAAGGTACATACATGAAAAGTAAACATATTAGAAAAAATTCTACATACATAATTAATTTAAATAACGAAATGATTTACAGATTAAGACCAGCCAGTATTAAAGATAAAGGAGTGATACACTGTATGATTTTAGCTTTAATAATTTGCAATTTTATATTAGATATAGAATTGCTTGCAACAACATTTAGTCATAAAATTGGTATGAAAAAATTATTAGATCTTGCCAGAATTATTGGTGCTACGTCAACAAAGGAAGACAAGAAGATTATTACTTTAAAAGTTCCATTGCCACCACCGGCAGCTGTTCTAAAAAGAAGCAAAAGGAAATAATTTTATGAGAAGTGAAATCTTCTTCAAGATATATTTGTACAAATAAAATATATTTAAATATTAAGACACTTTTTAATATCGTGAGAAAATTGAGCCATACTTAGTGTGCTTTATTAGAATTATCAAATATTATATAATTTTATTAAAATTATCAAATAAGTTGCAATAATACAGTAGAAAGTATGCGTGTGTGAATAAACATAATTGGAATTACCAACAACAGGATCTCGTGTGTATGACTCGATTCAGTACTTGATCACATGAATGTTAAATATTGCATCTATTTTATTAAACATTATAATTTTAATCTATGTACGGGGTAATTAGAACTATTCGAAATACAAATCTAAATGCTTGAAATTGTTTCTTACATATCTGGTATGTCGAAAATCCGTCGTAAACACTCTCTTATCCTCTTTTGTTCGAACATGAAGTGCGATCCTCGAACTATAATTTTAAGTTCACAATAGATCGAAAGTTCTTACGAAAAATAATTTTTTTCAATAATATCCAGTTCATGAAATAGCGTGCATTTACTAAACGTGTCTTTTTACCATACATTTCAAATCTGCCGCGCTTGATTAGGGGTCCATACGACGCCATTACATGTAGTGGCAAAACGCTCAAACTATTAGCCAAATGATCCCGACAGAGAAGTGCACACAGCGCCTTAGACAAGGTTCAAGCGATCGTCACTAACGCTGTGTTCGCTTCTCTGTCGGGATCATTTGGCTAGTAGTTTGAGCGTTTTGTCGCTACGTGTAATGGCGCTATACGGACCCCTAAACCAAGCGCGGCAAATTTGAAATGTATCGTAGAAATCCATGTTTAATAAACGCACACTATTACGTGAACTGAATATTATTGAAAAGATCATTTTTCGTGAGAACTTTCGATCTATTGTGAGCTTAAATTAAAGCTGGAGAATTGCCAGAGAAGATACGACGGGTTTTCGGTATGCCAATACAGTAACTTATAATTTACAAGGATCTGACATGTTTGGTTCCTCGTTTGCAGAGTTTCGGGCACACGAGTTCTATGCTATCATGGACAAAAACGAGGCCATGATGCTCATTTGGACTTCTTAGTACTCAAAAGTACACACGTTGGGCTTTTTTGAACACAGGCAGACCGAATATGCGTACTTCTGAGCAACGAAACGTAGAAAAGATGAGTAAAAGACGCATAGTTTTTAGCATTGTAAGGCCAACTTTGCGTACTTTTGTTCACTAAGGAAAATCTATAAAGTAGTTGATCTTTTTACGCTGCTATATTTACCAAGGCAAGCTGTGAACGGACTAGCAGTCGCACGCAAATTTCCTAGCAAAGCGTGAGGGATCGATTTACAGGAGAAAAACGAAAAAGAGGCAAAAGATTAGATCGAGCTCACGCGAGTGCGAGGAAGCGGGGACGCTGCAAGAATAGTAATGGGATCACGAAGAGAAAGCAAAACAGAGACAATAATTATATTCGCATAATGCTTGGGAGGCTCGAACAGCTCGGTCACAATGGAAAGAAAGACGGGGGCGGTTTGGGACCGATGATCAAACAATTTTAGACTAATCGTAGAGTGTCTATCGTGGTTAACGGAGGGTAAGGTCGAGGAAACTGGCACGTTGGCCGGCCCTGAGCGACTCCCCGCAATGTGGGTCGTCGTCTAACTGTTCCACGTACCGTTCTGTCGACTCGGTGCCGTCCATTAGTCAGATACAACTCTTTCTCTTTCTCACCTCCGACATTGGTAGCCGAGAAACGACGGAGCATCTCGCCTCGCCTCTTCCTTCCTCATTCTATCGGTAGCCGCGACGCATCGAACAATCTTTCTCCAATCGATACACCGCGGAAACCTTAGAAAGTTTGTCTCTGTTCCTTTTCCGTGTTTAACGGGATGAGATTTCGAGTCCTGATGCAAACAATCTTGATCTTCCGCAAAGATATTCTTCGAGACAAATACGAGTATCCGAAGAGACGACTTTTCCTCCGGAGATTCCTGAAGGGAGATTTTACATAGACTGGTCAGCGGATTAATTAATTAATTAATTAATTATTAAAAAAACACTGTTGACTCATTTGTTTTACGCACGCGTCTTCGTGTCCATATTCGACGAGGAAGTCTCTACGATCTCAGAATCAAATCCGAAGCGGACAGCGAATGGCTCCTGAAAAATTGATGCCTTGGATTCTGCCGACTTCCGTTTCCAGGACAATTTGATTACATGTCTGATTGCGTTAGCGACCCACCGAGGACTCGATGCCCTCTCCTCTTCTCCGAGATCTTCGCACTGCTAAGCGTGCGATGCTACTTATGCAAAAATAAAAAAAATCATCGAAAGTTTTTCCAAACCGGCGTTCGTTTCGCGATATTGATCCTATTAAAATTCAACGGTGTACTTTCATTCCGTGGTTAGTGACGTCGCCGATGGGAGAATCTTCCTGAAACGTGTTTTTCTTTCGACGGAATTTCCTCTTGCTCTTGCACCATTTCGTTCGCGGGCCTTCCACCTCTTCGCCCTCTCACCGTCACTTCGTTGTCTTCCTGCTACCACCTGGTCGCCGAGGCACCTCAGTCGACGTGTGACCTTCTATCAGGGCTACGGGGCACCGTGGACACGTCACACGCTGAATCGTCTTCGTGGTGGCCGCGGTTCGATCGCCGATTCCCTCGGGAGAGATAAGAGCCGAGGGCGCGGAGAGTTTTCGCATGGGGCTGTGAGTGATCAGAATTCTGCCGAGACCACCGTCGTGGAGACGACGACTGCGAGAACCGTTCATGACTTTGGTCCCGTCGATCGGTCAAGGTAATCTGTCCTTCGTCATTTAGGCGATAAATCGGTCGCGAGAAACGAGAGCGAGCTCTGTCGCGAAATCCCGGACTGAAAAAGTATTATCTCGATCGCCTACTTCCTTTATCAGGCCACGGAGATAAGGTGGTCTCGTTTTAAATAGCGCACGACTCGAAATTGTTTTTTTATAGCAGCGCCTTATTTTAACTTGAATTAGATCGATAGCTGTTTATAGACAGCTATAATGAGTTCGGTGATTTATTGTCGCGCTGCATTAGAAATGATCGAGAACATCGCGTGTTGAATCGGGAAGCTGATTTTTGGTGAATGTTAAAAATAATATCGATCTGCAGCGCAGATATCTGTTGCTCGTTTGCGGACAATGTAGTGGAGATTTATGTCATGCCAGATTTTTGGTAGCGAAAGATTGTCAAAAGGATGTCAAAATCTTTGAACCCGGTAGACCGTGGATCTTCATGCATTTACAGAAAAAAATGGATAAACGAAACGCAGAACAGTGAGGATAAAAGAAGAATTTCGAAATACTGCGGCCTTACTTTCATTGTATTATCGTCTTTTTGCGTGATATAAGAGATGATGAATAAACTTTTCATTTTGCATAAAGATCGACGTTGCGTAGTTTTGGTTTCCTGCGCGGCGAGAGCTTCGTTGCAACAAATACCGATCACCGTAAATACCGTCGATCAGGATGCGATCTCTTCCCGGACAGTGTAAAATTAGAATATTCTGCAATTATTGTACCGTTATAATTAGGCCGAGTTCGCGTTCCATTAAAAGTCTCGAACCGTTCCGTCAAATAGCGCAAAAACAAGCGCAATAAGCGCCACGTCCGAGCACGTTAAAAATTGAATCTCGAACCGGTTGCCTGCTCTGATTTGCATCGGTCAGCGAGCATCCCTTCGTTCAGAAAAGAAAGCAAAGACCGATTGGTTTATTAAAACTGTGATCGCCGATAAGTCGATCTTCCTGTTCTCTTCCCTGCACGAGTAACAAGCAGAGCCTTTTTAATTCGAACCTGGAAAGCAAAATTTGCCTTCAATGCAAAGCGATTATCGATTCTCTCTCTTCGTCTGTTTAAGCAGAACCGAAATTCATCTTTGATCTGAAACAGTATTAAAACAAGAATAATTAACATTTGCGAAGAATTGTTATTCTAATGAACATTAGAATATAATAATATTAATATATTATTATATTAGAATAATAATATTAATATATTATTATATTAGAATAATAATATTAATATATTATTATATTAGAATAATAATATTAATATATTATTATATTAGAATAATAATATCAATATATTATTATATTAGAATAATAATATTAATATATTATTATTTTACATTATTTATTATTATTATTTTTTATTTATTATTTTGATTTTCTCACGGTCAAGTATCATCGAAAGGTCCTCAAAAGGAGGTTCCAAACCAAACAGATTGCACAGAAAATTAGAGCGGGCCGTGAAATTCCGTGCTTGGACCGCTCGTCGTAGTATAACTTCTTAAACGTCGTTTCACATTCCTCGCGAACCCGTACCGCCGTGAAATGCATAAGACTCGCGGTCGGATCGTGTCGCATCATCAAATGGGACATCGCGCGGCACGGCGCTGAAAAACAAACTGATAAAAATTTGAATGTCGCTCCGAAGAAAAGGAGGTCGAGAGAATTCCTGAGCCGTCGAGGATTCTGCTCGGCGGCGTGTCGGTCACGGAAAAGCGAATGATTCATGACCCTGTACCCGAAACAGCTCTTCGAGGATGAAACCCCGAAACCGAGAGGCCAAAAGTGGGTCATCGGCGAGCACCGACACACGAAACAAGAGTCGTTTCTGTTTCGTGTGCCAGTCACCTAACTAGGATTCGCCGTGCCGGTCACGGTCACGAACATCCTAGCCACGAATATTATGGTCGCGGGCAGCGAGGGACCTTGGACGATTCCATGGACCCTCGAGAGAGTCGCGCGTTCGGGTCGACGGACGTGTACCAGTTCCTTCTTCTTCCTGCCCGCCCACGCAACCGCTTGTTGGCTTTTGTTTGTCAAACCTTTCCCGCAGTTACTTCTCTCTCGCGCCATGCCGACGTGTTCTTTATCAATTATCTCTGCACGATTCACTTTTACGTCGACAGTCAGCATTTCCTGCGCTTTACGTTGGGGTCAAGGTATTCGTGTACCGGAAGCTTTCGGCGTGCATTATCAAGCCTCGAGCCAGCGTATAATTACCCAGAGAACAGGATTCGATCATTTACGGATTCGTTGATCTCTTTACACCGTACTGTTCGGCCGAAGTTGTGTTCCCGATCCGAGAAGTAAAAATCGCGTCCGAATCGCCAAGAGATGGGTAGAGAAGAGGATGCTGGAAATATAAAAGCAGCAGAACAAGGAAACTGGGATAAGATAACAACTTGTACAGTTACCTATAATTCTGCAAGCGTGTAGTTAAATCTGCTAGTCATGTACGTATTCGATCCTCGAGAAAGTTCTGAGATCGGATCTTCGATTCGCAAGCACATCGGCTGCTCACCGCGATCCAGCCCCCGATAGTTATATATCGGTTTATCAGCACCATCTCTAAAATAATGGGCAAGATTCGTGCCTGACAATGCCATTTCTTCTTCGCGTTGTTTTTCGATTTCGAATCCCAGCGCAAACGACCCGGGTTCCGTCATCGAAACGGTTTCTTCATCGTGGAAGCGTCCCGGTGAAACACTTGCCCGATGACAAAGCGGAAATTCCTCTCGTACGTGTCCCGGTCTTGTCTCCGCCGTGACAACGAAAGCTCGCTCGAAAGTGCGAGTAACGAAATGCTAATGCCAAATACAGCAATCGAGATTGCGGAGCCTCGACAAAAGGTTGCTGGAATGCTGCGTGAGAGAGCATAATCGCGACGAGGCCGCTGACGAAGACGAAGAAGAAGAAAGAGAGAACGGCAAGGGGCCCGTTACGCGTTGGAACTCGATTCCGCTCGATGAAAGATGTAGCAGCTTGTCCCTGTTTATCATTCCATTGTGGAGAGATGGCTCGCCACGGTCAAGGGAGCCCGTTAATTACGAGCAGGAGCCTGAACGCCTTAAACACCGGGCAATTACGCCGCGGACAATGAACGGTAATTGCAGGGAACTGACGATTTCAGTTTTACACGCGATCGACGAGCTGGATTCTCGCGCTCCTAATTGGATCGTTTGCATCTCGGAGTGTTTACGAGGTGCTAAAAAAAAACTATTCGAGATTCGCAGAATAGCGAATTAAGAATTCAACCGAGAGGAATACGTCCCAGATACACGAAAATAAAAGAAGTATTATCTCAAAACGCGATCTATTTCGAATTTACGGATACAATTTCTTAGAAACGAATCCTGCATCAGCGGTCTTATTATTTTTCTTTTTTAGAAATCCTATATTTTAAATTGTTTATTGTGTAGGATCGTTTGCATCTCGGAGTGTTTATGAGATGCTAAAAAAACTATTCGAGATTCGCAGAATAGCGAATTAAGAATTCAACCGAGAGGAATACGTCCCAGATACACGAAAATAAAAGAAGTATTATCTCAAAACGCGATCTATTTCGAATTTACGGATACAATTTCTTAGAAACGAATCCTGCATCAGCGGTCTTATTATTTTTCTTTTTAGAAATCCTATATTTTAAATTGTTTATTGTGTAGGATCGTTTGCATCTCGGAGTGTTTATGAGATGCTAAAAAAACTATTCGAGATTCGCAGAATAGTGAATTAAGAATTCAACCGAGAGGAATACGTCCCAGATACGAAAATAAAAAAAGTATTATCTCAAAACGCGATCTATTTCGAATTTACGGATACAATTTCTTAGAAACGAATCCTGCATCAACGGTCTTATTATTTTTTTCTTTTTTAGAAATCCTATATTTTATAAATTGCCTATTGTGTAGGATCGTTTTTGTTCTTTTTAGCAAAAAGATCCTAGGAAGTTTTATTTTCATTTTTATAAGTTAAATTTGACGTTCCGTACATTTGCGAGATTAAAATTTGTACGAGCATCTTAATTAAATATGAAACGTGAACATTCAAGACGTAACTCTTCAGCGAAACGATGCATTGCGTTTGATTTGAGAAATTGTGGAATGCACGAAGAACGGATGATCGATGCATCCGTTCATTTGCATCAGCTCGAGAATGATTTCATACAAAGGCTGCTGACGCGTTTACAGTACATATCAAATCCGGTGGGCGTACCATGAATCGTGCACGTATCCCGCATGCACGTTCGAAACCATGCCCAGATATATTAAATGTAGGACGCAAGGGAGGACGGAACGTCTTTCCGGCCCCTTTTACTTCACCGCTTGATAAACTCGTAGCCCAGAAACACGCGGCACGTGAATACTTAGCATAAAGTATTCGAGCATTTCAGCGCGGTATGGAATTTGCGAGGAATCGTTAAATAATCGCAACATTTATATCATACCGAAGTAAATTAAAAATCAAGATAAATATTAATTCAGCCAAATTCATTATCAATTTTTATATGCATAAAGCAAATGTTTTTTACACTAGAAGTATTCTTCTATTAATTTCGAAGGACCGCGTATCGGTGTTATACAATCCTGAAAATCTCTATTCTTTCATTTCAACACCTTCCTCAAAATTATTAATTACGTTGTCGAAAGCAGTTAATAATAAGAAAGTAATGCAGAGCTCGCGATCGATACGAACAAAAATGCTTCACCCTATGCACACAAAACTTGATATATGTTTCATAAGAAATGTACTTGATCGTTTATGCGATGGTCTTTTAGATACGGGGAGAAGGATGCAGTTCAGTTCGTGCACACTGGTGCTGGCCCTAGCCTGCGTGGCAGGCACGTCCTCGGAATACTTGATGGGTGGTCACATGGACAATAATCCACCTAAGTCTATACTGGAAGAGATCGAATCTTCTCCGGCTTTGGCAAGAACGTCGCAACTGGATGACCTTGACCTGGATCTCGACGCAGAGGAGAGCACCGTTGCCCTGTCGACGACGAACGAAGAAGATCCTTTGCGTTATCACCTTCCGTACCCTTTCGCCTTCAACGGCGGCAGACCGTTCTCGTTAGAGAAGGACCCTATCACCGGCAAGATTGATTTTGAGAAAGCACCACCTGTGAAAGCTTTAAATTACACCACTCGTTACCAAGAGCATGCGAACGACGACGCACAGGTCAACAAAGATTTTTCCAAAGAGCCTACCACTTATTTAAAGAAGAAGATTGAGAACAAGGAGACCGTGGACGTCAGCCCTAACGAGATCAATCCCTATTCGCCAAATTTTCATGATTTCCTTAATCTGCCTGTTCATTATTCGTCCGACGTGTATGGCAAAGACAAGTATCCGTTGATATCCAGTTCGTATGCGAACACCAAGGTCCAAAGTGGCTCGAACAGCTATAGTACCTACAATCATAAACCTTATCATGGAGAAACTGTCCTCTATTATCCAACTAGAAAGCCGTATGTGCCGAAAATATCTACATCGACAACGACCATGGCTCCTAGAACCACAACATTGTCTAATACTCCTGCTAGTACCACTACCACCACCACTACCACCACAACCACTACAACGACTCCTAGACCGCCGATAACTACAACTACTAGCACTACTACCACTATTACTACACCTCCCCCGCCACGAACCACCGTTGTTTCCACATCTACAAAAGCACCCACGATAACCACATGGAAGCCTTCGATCACTACTCCTAAGCGATACATTGATCACTTGGATGATTATGAAGATATTCTGCCAATAGAGAAGCTACAGGCCTCTATGTATAATAATAATCATCAGCAAGGACAAAACAACATAGTTCATAATAGAGATTCAGTGAAACCTCCTGTACACCATGATGATTATATAGATGGTTACGAGGATTATGAGATCAGCGAAGAAGACATGAAGGACTACAGTTCAGCGAAGGAATCGACGAATGATATTGTTACGACTAGCACTTTGTCTGCTACAGTGCCAACTGTACATAACATATCAGTGACTGCTGGAACACCAGAGACTACTACAATTACAACAACAACCACGTCTATGCCACCATCGGCGGCACCACCCTCTATTTTCACGATTTCTTCGCCAATGCCTCAAGAGAGTACATACCAAAGTAATTCCTTGGCATTCCAACCGCGGCCACAGCGTCCAGTGACTTCGATGCCTTTGGACAATGATCCCAGGATCCCGATAACTTTTGAAAATGACCACAGAAGGCAAGGCGTGGCAGACAATGTTATCATTAATCAAGGCTACAGGCCAAATCCAATCATTAATCAAAGGCCAAATGGCTTAGGTGGAATCTTGGTGGAGAGTACCAGTAACATTGTCATACCGCCTGATCAAGACACAGTGTCTTTTGTGCTTGGCAACAGGCAAAATGTCGAAGGTGGTTACTATTCGTTAGGAACGGCGATTGGAGAGAATCTTTATGGTGGTTCGACGGGAGTAGACGCTTCCTTCAGGCCCCAGTATAGTCCATCGATTGATAAGGGCAATTATGAGCCACAAGTCCATCAGGGAAGCATCGGGCTACCTTCGGTGTCCATAACTGATAATAATCCTATTTACGCCGCTCAAACGTGGAGACAACCAAATCCTTCTGCTCCACAAAAAGCCAACAATGAAGTAGAACCATCAAGAACTCAGGGTACAGTTGTAAAAAGTACGGTGCTCATGGAACAGGCAGACGACAAGAAAGATGACAAAAATGTCAACTATGTTGTTTTTCCTAAAGACGAACCCAAACAACCTGTAGAAGAACACATCGTGGTTATAAACGAGGCCGATGGAACTGTACACGAGATTATACCTTCTTCTACTACGAATAAACCTATCAGAGTAGAGTTACCTGCATCCGACGAAGAACATTTACCTCAGCTTTCAGAGAATTTGACTCCACCGGCGGAAAGACCGAGACCTCCATCCCAGTTCTATTATCATTATCATCATGGCGGTACAGTAAGGCCTGATCATCCAAGGCCGCAAAGGCTACCATTGCGTGGGAAGCAACCGTCGATGCCTCCTCCTTCCGACCTAGCAATAAGGAGACGACCTTATCCTGACTCTAACTTGCCAAATATTTTGCCACAGTTCAGACCAAACGCGAAAACATCTCATGGACACCGTGGCTCGGAATCTATTGGTACTATTCCAGCTGGACAAGCTTACCCTACTAGGGTAAGGCAACCTGTGCAGGTCCATCCTCCTACAAGGAGACCTTTACCTCCACCACCGTCTTATCTTCAGAGACTCAATCCTCCACCGCCACCGATTCATGCACTTAGAGTTGCGGGTGCAGCTTCCACAAAATCTGAGAGTATCGTTCCGCCTAGGGATCCGGAGTCCACGGTCAAGAGATTTCGTCTCCCAGCGGTATCAGCCACCTCTAGAGGGGATGAGGAGGTCAAATCACTTCAGAGATTGTCCAGTCAGAAATTGCGGTTGGAAGAGGAGGAGAGATCGGAACGTTACTCGGAAGAACCTCCCCAGGTGCCACCCAGGCCGCCTTTGTTTCCAAAACGTAGAACGGCCGACTCGCCGCATGTTGCCACCCTTCAAATGATTCAACAACATGGAACATTCGAGGAAGACAACGCAGAATTGTCAAGCCAACCACCTAGTGCTCCAAGCGTGAACGATGAATCGGACGAGATTGTGATCGACCAGGAGGCAGACAGAAGGAAGTTTGATACAAGGAAGACAATGGCCGAGCCTCCGGTTTACGTAGTATACCCTGTGAATACTGCAGTTAATATACACCCTGACGATTCCAGAGAGAAAGATGAAAGTGTGGTTGTAGGAACTCGTGGTCCTCACAGACCTCTTCCACCAGAAACGCTTCTCCAGGACAACGAAGAACAGGAAATGGACGAAGAACAGAGTCCTCCAATTCATAGTTTATTCAGTGGACGACCCGTCGTTTCGGACTTCCCTTATCCGTTAGAGCGACCTGATCCTTCTATTCTTGCGAATGGGATGAGGGAGACCCCTATATTGGTTCCTAGTGATCAGCGCCAGGAGGAAGAATCTGTAAAAGAGAACAGCGAAGAGAAGGATGACAAAGATTCTAGCGTGAATGTTATACCCTATTTACAGGACTTCCTTCCCTTCCCGGCAAGGAAGAACGATGTCATCTCAGCGACACTTCATAGACTACCATCTTCGCCATCTTCTACGCCTATTGCCTTTGTCTATACGCCAACAGCTCATGCCTCTCATCGTCTTGACATTGATGTACGAGACGAAGACAGCTCGAAGACTGATAGTAACGAACAGAAGCCGGTTTTGTTGCCTTCACAACAGCCATCCAGTTCCTCCAGTTCGGCGCCTTCTCCGCAAAATTTCATGGCACCGTTTGTTGCTAGTGTCAGCGCCGAGGCACCCTCTAAGAATGGCTGGAGCGTTGTCGTCGTAGAACCCACTTTAAATAGAAAATCGGATGATGATCACGACTCTTCTGAAAATACTTCTAATGCAGAGGAGACGCAGACAGAGAAGAACGAATTCGATCCAGAGAACTTCAAGCCTCAGTTATTCGGCGGGTTCAAACCAATTTACGAGTTTCCTACGGAAGACGTAGACAGGCTAGAGCGAAGGGAGCCCAGTGAAGTGAATTCAGAGGCGCAAGTTCAGGAGTCTACTGGTCCAGTTGTTTGATGAAGGAATAGGTTTAATGACTAGAAAATATGCTATTTAAATGAGAATACCTAAGTTTCGAGTATTTTGTTGTCACGGCGTCCCTTTTGGCATTATCAGCCTCTGACTCAGAAAATAAGGTTTTGATAGATATATCATAAACAATTTTTGGAGTACAAGGGTCTGCATTAGTATGTGTGATGTATAAAAGGATAATGCTAATTGGAACGCTTAAAAGCAAGAAAAAAATGGAAGAGAAACTAAATATCTCGAAACTTCGCGCGTTGGTGATTGGGAAGGTTTGTTGTCTTCGCGGGGATCAAAGTTAATTATACAAGTCTGAATGTCAAGCATTTTTTGAAAAATCAAACTGATTGAATTGAGACAGAACGATTAAATGTAACGCGGCGCAAGTTATTCGATTAGACTAAACATTGGTTACTAAAACGAAAATGAGCCATTGGAACTATGCACATAATTTGATATGACACAGTGTAACAAACTTGAGTTGGATTCAACATTATGTGAACAATAAGAAATATTCTTATATGATAATACTTGCACCTCTTTGCATGTAATCGTCTTTAACGTAACCGAAAACGCTGCAAATAATTATCATACCAAGAAATCGTTATATTTACATTAATTCATCTGCTTTAATCATAGGATACATAATAATTTATAAAACATCATCCAAGTACACGTTGTCATTTTTTTGTACATGTCAATTCGTATTTATACGTTACACATTTTCGCGTGTTAGCAAGCGCGAACGATGTAAATTAAACTATTTATTTTATTGCAAACTTGTTGACGATTGCACTTATATAATAAGTATTCATGCAATAAATCATTCTTAAATTATTTGCTTTGTGTCCACTTTATTCATATTAATGCCCTTTTAAATATTCCACATTTTGTTGAATAACATTTAATACAAAAAATAAATGCTTTCTCATTATATACTATCATTGTTACGATAACAATATATCTATTTGTAAAATAACAAATACTACATTTGTATAAAAATTTCTTATATAATACTGTAGATTGACAAGAATTTAAATAGCTACTTCTAAGGAAGACTGAACGTAAAACGATTCATTCTTGGCTTTCTTATGATATGTATATAAAAAGTATGAAAAATAACAAAAATATTTGTTTAATAAATAAATTCCAATGATTGCATTGGATACGAGTTTCATATAATAAAGATCATATCAGGTAATCCTTATTTATAAAGTCTTATAACGTATAATAAATACTCTTGTATAAAAATGGTCCTCTATCTATTAGTATCAATTACCTCTATCTAGTATAATTGTTTAACTAGCCTTAAAGTAAAAAACTTTTGTTATGTATGAACACATTATTTAAATTACCGTTGCTTCGTACCTCTGAACACAATACCCTTTTTCCGATTGCCAAATAGCCGTAGATCCAGTTTTAACACTACAATGCCTTTCTCAACTTCATGTAAGCGAATCCGTTTTTGGATCGGACCGCACGAGTCTCTGCTATCTTTCATTATGTCTGCAACCCTAATCTCTGCTCGACCCAAAAATTCTGTAAAGAGTATTAATTGTACTGATTTTTATTTTCGGTCACATATACTTTCTTAATTATTCTTATAAACTATTTATGAAATTAACTTTACCATCAGGACTGTAGTAGCCTTTATCAAATACAGTTATACATAGAGTATCTTCAAGCACATCCTTTACTTGGAATTGCATTGACGCATCCCATAGAGGGCAATCTGTTCCTGATACAACACCCGTTCTCTCTTCTTGTGAACCCATACTAACTTTGCAGAATGTACTGCATTTTCCTGAGAACATTATTTCATTAAGTTTCCTTTAGATTTACTCTATTTACAATGTTAATATAAAAAATTAAGTTTTGTCACGTACAACAAGCATAGCTCTATTGTTACGTTCACAGACAGTGTATTTATATATAGCAGTTTTATTACATTTATTAATTTTATGTTACTAAAGTAATATTATCTATGATTTCACTACAAATTACAGTGCACTACTATTAATTTTAAATGTTGCAGAAATAGGAAAGCATTACTTCAGCACACCTCAATTGTTAAATTGCAAACAACATGCAAGCAGAATATTTTACCTTTTTTGGATATCATAATATCTTCAGCTTCTACAACTACTAACGAAAGTTTACCCTGAGGTGGTCTCCTGCGAACTATAATCATGCCAGGTATTTGTTAGTAAAAAGTATATCATGCAGTTAGATAGTGATGATATGATTAAAGAAATTTTCAATGATATCGTTTCTCCTGGTTGATGAGTCCATTTTCGTTCCTTTTGTTAGATGCTTATAAAGAAAGATATTAAAGGGACCAAACAGCTATAAGCAAGCAAGTAGTGCATATACAAAGAAGGAACACCCTAAGCACACTCGTCTGCTTACCAGGTGTTGTCTTCAAATTGAAACCTTGCAGAACTGTAACGAGTATTCTGCCACACGCTCCAAATTGTGCCAGCTCTGTTTATTTACACATAGTACGTATTATTATACCTCGAATTATTCATAATAAAATGCTGATAAATAATGAAACGTCCATTTTTGCACTCGAGATTATTTTGGGTACAGATATCATTATTATGTAAGGACATATGAACCATACTATTACAAACAAGAATATTTGTAAATGGAACATTATAACACTTACTTGATTTTTGTCTTTGTAAACGAGTTTTCTCGTTTTCTAAGAATGTCTTTCTTGCCTCCGTGATTCTTCTGGTCCATAAAGAACATTCGCCTGGGGACGGGGCTAATAATATTATTGGTTTCTTCTGGTCTCTTAATCTGAGCATTTTCGTTGAGTTTTCTGTACTCTCACCCCAGCTTAAACTATTAACGCTTCCATTTGTGTCTGAGTCTCCTAAGAATGACAATTCATTTAAAAATATTGGCTGTAAAATAAAAACACTTTAGTTAGCACGCTCATGTAATTAAGATATTATTGATAATGGTATTTAGTACCTTTCTATACATCTTGAACTTCTGATGTTCATTTCTTTCAAATGAAAATTGTTGGCCACTGGGAAAAGACTTTTTGGGAAGTGTTGGTTGAGCAAACAACAAAAAATCGTTTGTGAGAAATCCAACAAGTTCCTTTCCACTTTTTGCCTAACATGTATATATTTGTCAAATAAATTCTGTTCATTTAAAAATACATATCTTCTGCTTTATACTACCTTATGAAGGATGCCAAAGTGAAGAAGCTTTCGTGGACCTAAGGAATTAGTTAAAGAATTAAAGATAAGTTGTTCCTCAAGACCGTCGCAAGCCACATGCGTTTGTAACCATTCTAATCTATCACTGTTTTCTTTCTCTCTAACTCCCTCGTTCACCTGAGTACAAAATTCTTCTGCCTTAGCCAATGCTTCCTGGAGATACTGTCTGTCAGGATGATTAGCTGCTGTGTGTTCTAAAATCTAAAATGATTACGTTTAACATACAAGACGTTCTCCAACACGTAGTAAATATTTTAAAAGGTGAGTATATAAAGTAAAAGAATCCGAAAATCACTCTTTAAAATATTTAGCACATGCAGTCAAATGTCTTGTCTATAATATCTTATAGAAAATGGAAATTAATGTAACAAATAGATAGTTTACTTTCCCAATGATTAAAGGATACTTTGTTATCCTTTGCATAGGCTTGATTAAAAAAGAACTTAGAGGCATTCCTTTTGTCCGGGGATCTTGTTGGCAAGTGTGTGCCACTTCAACAAATTCTGGTACAGTTTCAGTCAATCGTTGGAGGTATACTGCAGCAGATATTTGACAACTGCAGAATCTAATATAAGCTGACATTCTGGGTATCTAGAAGACACAATGCATGCTATTAGAAATACAAAACAGTAACATAAAAATGAAAACTTACGTTTTCACATAGGATATCACCGATCATTCTTACGACTCCTCCTTCGCTGTTATCTCGTCGTATTCTCAGTGTTCTGAAAAAATATAAAAATTATTATATCAAAATTATTATTATTAACTTAATGATTTGCTAAAAAACGCTACCTTAAAAAATTGTCGTTGCAGGCAATGATATCTCTCCAATTAACAAATATTTTGTCCACTTCATCCACAGTTAAAACTAAACTTTCAATAAGAGGTTTCTCAAACACCTGCAAACAGATTTCGTTCATTATATTAATTTATTCAGATATAAATATCAATGTAAGAAACACAAAATAATTTTTAAATACCTCATGAACAAGTCTCATATCTTCTATATAAGCTTGTTCAGTTGTAATAAGTTCTTTGATGTATTCTTGACGTTTTCTTTCAATTGCATCCAACCCAGATGTTAGGTCAGTTGTCATCTCATTTACTACACATAAAATGTATGAAAAAATTGTTTATTGTACTTATATTACTCCTCCTTTTAAATTTACTATCATTAATCAAGAAAAAGGAAATAATAAACAAATTACTCAGTACATTGTCAATTAAAAAAAGAACGTATTCCCGAAATTGAACATAACAAAATATTGATATGTTTTGATTTGAAGTAACATTGTTAATACTTAAGTTAGTATTTAGGTATTGCCAAATAATAGAGAGTCGTCGTAGACAACGATACTTTACAACGGACAGATACTTTATTTCAATCAGCAGTTTTGCGAACACGTTTGTATATGTATGGATATGTGTACATATGTATAAGAACGGCGTGTATATGCATACGTGTAAAGATCCAGAGTATATTCACATGAAATGTGAACAAAAATCTGATAATAAATACACAACGATCTGAACTTGTTCACACTCGTACAGTGTTCCTTCACTCACGAGTACACCACACACAATTGAGATTCATAATGAGATTCGACATTACAACAAACAAACAATATGGATATTTTTGCAAATAGTAACAATCTTAAGGATTAGCACTACACAAGTATTTTGTCTAAGTGTAACCAGTTGCATAACTTGCTTTACACAATTATCAACATGTTTAGATAAAGATTACAAGATTACAGGCGCATCTAGAATATTTAATATTAAGCACACAATGTTTTTCCATATGACCAGACATATTTATACACCTTTCTTGCAAAGACTCATATAGAACGTGTAAAAGGATCAACCAGTGTATAAATATGCTGGTCTACTGTGCGCTTGGTTCTTGCAGTTATTCGAAACTAGTTATTCCATCAATTTTCTGATACAGTAAATGGAATGAACTTTAAGTGAACACGAAAACGCTCACTAATTTATTTGTTCTACTAAATACAGCGAACGATTTTGATGGAGGATTTAAAATTATAAAACAATAGAGTATTAAAATAATTTACAGTTTTATCCACAATACTCACTGATTTTAACAGAAGCAATAAATTAGGTCGACAATAATTCTATAAAACAATAACACAAGATTTAAGTATCTCAACATCGAGATTCATTATATTATGTCCATAAAGATAAATAATAAAGGTAAAAGATCTGCCATTAAATATAACATAGTAAGGTATCCTACATATACATAATTATAAACTATCATATCCAGGAATAAATTGATGGAAAAACTGGCTTACGATAATGTAACATTACTTAACAAATCATTCCCACCAGTGGTAATAATAACTATCTATATCTTTATGATTGTTATTACTGATATTTTAATGATGATTTAGGCTCTATAATAGAAGGCTGCGAAGAAGGAGCACATCATCTCTCATTGTGTATTACTTAGACGAATTAAAGAGAAACAAATAATAACTATGTATAGAATAAATAAATAGGAACAACAGATTTGGTTAAACACGTTGAATTTAAAAGAGAACAATCATTCTCTTAGCTAATTCTAGGCAGATTGTTATCTCTTTTTTAACTGCTATGTTTACAATAAAATTTTGAATTTAAACAGGAAAACTATATAAACTTCATAATCGAGCAATATTTCGAGACTGAATGAGCATTGTTTATACGATATAACATTCTTCATCTGTCCGCATGGTGAAATGAAATTTCGACCAGAATATTCAGCTAGTGATTCAACAACTCCTTCTCCCTTTACATTGAAGGCAAGCAGAAAAATGATGTTCATATGCTCATACTTTAAATTGCTATGAAACCTTTGCACTAGGCCTTGGCGCAGTAGAATAACTGTGCAAACCATCCGTGTTGCGCACCAAATGATATGCTATGCTGCTTATATAAAAAAAGGAAGGGCAGTATTAAAGATTTTTTAATGTTAACATTTCCTACAAAGGGCACTGGTTACCAAGAGCCGGAATAATTATTAACAACCAGCATAATTATCTTTCTAACTGGCCTAACACTTTAAGCCCGACATTAGTGACTTTTAAAAACAATTTCCTTTTATTACAGAGATATTTTTTTTTGTACGTTTTTATTTACACATAAAGCCGCTCAAATGTTTTTAAACCTATAGACTAGAGTGAATGTTTTACAGATACATAGTTAAATATTTATTGTCATTGCTTCTAGTAAAAAGTACTTCCATTTACTACAGATCTATCATCAAATATAATAGATTTTTACTAAAATCATTTGCTAAATTTGTCATAAAACAAAAGAAATAAAATTATTTATTTAATAAATGAAGTTTCGGGCTAAAAGTGCTAGTACGAATGAAAGCTGCAGTTAACTTGTTCTAAAAATAGAATGTTTCAAACGAATTTACATTTCATTAAAATATTAAGCATTGATGGTACTAGATATTATTCTAAGTAGACAAAGAAATCATATTTGCCTCGACTTTGGAGTTTTTGGATCAAAGTAGAGGGTTGAGGTAGAATTTGGTGCACATGTCAGGTGGTCGTAATGATATTTACGATATAACTTTTTTTTCATTTCCATTTTAAATATTTAGCGCTCTTGTATACGCATACGTTTATAAATACTGCACAATAATATCCGCATTGAAACCGTACATAGAGGTTCAATAGCTTTAAGTATAATGGTCGATGAGACGCATGGTAACAATTTGAATGACAATGAAAACAAAGGAACGAGCAGGATCCCGTACCAGAGGGAAAAGGCTTGCATGTAATTCAAAGTAATATAGAAATGAAGAACCAGCCCTGAGTCTTTCTCTCTTTTTTTTTCTCTCATTTCTATGCTCACTGTCTCTGGCGACGAGACTTGTCGGTTGCAACACGTTGTGCTGAGCGTAGAGTCTGCTATCATTCTTATTGCACTTCTGATGTTTTTATTTTAGCCTGCAATGTTGCGGTGCTGCTCTGCTATCCTTTATGCTGCATGTTAAGCAGAGGCGAAAGATAACAATTAGTAAAAAGGATTCGTTGATTCAAGAAATCGTATCAAATGAAAGTTTGAATTGCTTGAAGTAGCTATTTCATTTTGTAATACTAGCAATACAACGGACTAGTTCTCAAATATTTTACAAAAGCAAATGAATTGCAAATAAAAGAGTACAGTTACAAATACTTTCAATGCCATTAATGTTAATTCCATTTACTAAATTTGCTGAAGGCTCTTAATGCAAAATAAAACTTGTACGAATTGTTATCAAGATTACTGATACAAGAACTGTGATTTACAAACTGCTGATGCAAATATAAACATTGAAAATAATATAATACTACGTATGTTTCTTAGTAGAAATGTGTAACATAATATAAAATAAATATATTTTTCTATTGAATATGTATAATAGAATAATTGAATGCTTTATGTTAGAACGAAACAGCTACCTCAAACGGACAGACGGACGGACAGGCAGGCATGCAGGCAGACAGGCAGGCTGTATAATAGAGAAAGTATTCTGCTCTATAATAATTTATACCTCAAACTACCAATAACAAATAGATCAGAAATGAAGTAACAATTACTGTACATTAAACATGTACCATCTTTCCAAGCCAAAGTGCTAATTTTAATGCAGCCATATCAGAGCAGGAAGCACACACAACACCTGTTGTGACTAATAAACTCTAAAGAACGCATTGTGTTTGTACAACTATCACCAATCTTGACATAGTAATTCTCATGAATCATAGTAGTAGTCAAGGTTTACATTTAGCATAAGAACTGAAAGCATTACAGTTCGATGTGTTTGGTAACGATACTCCTAATTATGCCTGTAATCTTTAAGTTCCTTAAATAAAAAAGCAACTATTCGGATACGAATACCATAAATACGAGTAATATGTTTATAATCACATTAAGGCGAGTATGGAATGTGATACATTTTACTAATACTAGAATAATTTCGTCATATATGCACTAGAAAATTATTATTTGTCAAGTCTTATTAAACGACCGTCGCAAAAAAATGATAAATTATACAATTAACATTTTTATTTATATAATGTCAATTTCCATCAACATTGTCAGATACTGATCAAAATTAAACCTGACGGTCGTCCGTCTATCCGTATACCACAGATGAAAACTATGCTACAATAATTATGTTTCGTGGTTTCGTACAACTTTCATGGTACTACTTTGCTACACACAGTCGATGAAAACATGATTCATTAACCGTTTATGATGGACAAAAACATAAGCATACTTCTTTGGAAACAAATTCTCTGTCGAATTCTGAATTTTTAACATACTACTATGCAACAAAAAAGAATACTTACACATTGGAGATACATAATTACTGGGGAATACACCGGACACTCCGTTCAGTTCGCCTTTCCACCACTGTTCCTCGTCTTTTGCAGTTACGAGTATAACATCACCTTTCTCGAAACTTAACTCGTCTTCATTTTGCGCCTGGTATGGATATAATGCCATAACGCGTTCTAAAAAGAAGATAGAGAGAAATTTTAATATCTTATACCTATTATTAAACAGGTATAGTTAAATATATTTTCTGGAGGCCAGAAAAGAAACCTTACCAGCATTTGGATCTGTAGGGGAATCTTGATAACCATGGGAAACTGGTGTACTTCGATTGCTACTACTGGTCAAAGGCTTAACATAAGATGCTGGGAACCAACCAATTTGTCTTTTTTTACCACGAGCCTATAAAAATATAGTATTTAACACCGTGATTATTAAGATTTCGGATGTTATTTGACAAGTACAATTAATAGTGTATTGTCGCGAACCTGTAACTCGCCTTCCCACCATCCGCTATCTGTCTTTTTACGTATCATTATCAACGCTCCTTTCTGTAAATCTAATTGCTCAGAACTAGTAGCTTGGTACGGTGCAATAACTTGTACAATTTCAGGTTTCCTCCCTCGCTGTAGTGTGAAAAATATATATTTTAAAACACTGTTTTATTTGTCTATTACTATCTTCTATATTCAATTGTATATGAAAAATAAGGGAAGCTTTTTACAAAGCTATGTTTTTAAGAGATAGAGTACCTTAACATACTGCAGTAGTGGGATGCCAGCAATGAGGACAAAATGGAAAGCAATTTAGATTCATCAAATAACAAATACCATACACTTTCAAAATACACATACACAAGCTATGGCCCTACTAATTACCTGCTGTGCTGCCATTGCGGTAAAGTCTGGTAATTCTGCTCTATCTTCTGCGGCAGCTCTTTCGTCTTCTAGCTGCTCAGCAGTCTTTTCCTCTTTCTAAACATGGATATAGCGTATCTAGCTTACTATACATTTTGCAATCTAATGAGCTTATGTATACGTACAAAGTTAAATTAAGAAATAAATTGATATTGTACAATACAAGATAGCAAATATACTTCTCGACATGGGAGTATACGAAATGAGAATTTTAAAATAAATATTACAAACCAGTGCTACATGGCTAGGTGTCGTTATCTCTGCGGTCGGCTCAGTCGTTGCAATTGCTTCAGTCGCTTCAGTAGGTGTAGAGACATCCTGATTAATGTTACACATGATGTTAAAGTCAAAGAACTCACCACGTGTTAGAATTATAAATAAAATCACGATTTCAAATATAATAAAGAATCGCATGTGTTAAAATAGTGAAATAAAAAATTATTGCACCTGATCTGGAGCATCGCATTTTTCTACATAATTAGCAGGGAAAATTCCACTTCTATCTTCTACATTGCCTGTCCACCAGTCACCTTCCTTCTTAGTCACCAATATAACTTCTCCTTGATTAAATGTCAGATCTCCAGGTTCGGCAGAGGTGTAAGGATATAGAGCCATATAATATTCGTTGAGACCATCAACCACTGCAGCTTGATTAACACTAATTTCTTTAGCATACGACTTGGGAAACCAACCACTGTTTCCAATACTAGATGTACCATACCACCAATCACCCTAATTAAGCAGATAATTTATATAATTCAGTGCCTCAATTGACTTACTTATAAATTGTATGATTACCTGTTGTTCAATGACTTTAATAATATCTCCTTTTTCAAAATTAAGGTGTTGGTCGGTTGTAGGTCGATATTGAAAGAGAGCTGTTGCTTGGATATCGCAGGCTGCACCCAATCCAAGAGTAGGAATAATAGGTTCAACACTAGGAGGTTCTCCACCTAATGAACCAGCGTCGGATACATTTTCAGGAACTTCAGCTATTCCTCTGCGACGATAGAAATGAGAATAAGTAATTTAAGTGGTTTTAATAATTTGTATATTTTGTATTTCACTAACTCTAAAGTTCTTTTTTCCACACTGTCTTGTTGTACAAAAGCATTTTCATTTTCTGGTACAGCATCTACACGTTCGACATAAGACTCAGGAAACCATCCAATGTGACCGCGAATTTCACCGGCTATCCAACCTGATTCAGCATTTTGAACAGGCGGTACCTAATTTATATATATATATATCGATTAATTGCTAGTTTTATATTTCAATGCACAATATCTACATGCTTTTAGAACAATTACCAGAATAATATCGCCAGGTTGAAATGATATCTCATCTTGATTTCTGGCTACGAATTCATACAGAGCCCTATATTTCATGACACCTGGAGTAGCTTCTTCTACAGCTGTAACTGTGGTAGTATCACTAACAGGCCAAGCATTATCATTAGCTGGTTCAGCATTGTCATTCCAACCACTATCACCCCAAGCAGATGTATAATCGGTTGGAGCACCGGTACCGGCATTAGCTCTAAGTTCTAAGACCTTCAATTTCTTTTCCTCAAACGAAACATAGAGATTCTTGCAGTCGGTGGCTAAATTTTGTATCTGTGTCTTAATATCTTGAAGTTGGCCATTATTATTTTCTATATCAGCCATTTTTACTTCGATCTATCAACATAAATACTATACTTAGAAATTACTGTACATTAAACATAAATTTATCAGAATCTATTTATGTATACCTGTTGCTGCAAATCAGTAATTTTATCCTTCATTTGTTTAAGAGCGATCTGTTTATTGTTATCTAATGCCATTTTAATCGCCTCTTGTCCAGCAGATTCCATGCTTGCGTTTAATTTGTTTTTCGCTTCGATACGAGCTTTTTCTTGACTCAAAACTAGTAATCTTTGGTTGTGTTCGCGGAGTTTATTCTTTAAAGCAGCCATCTCTTGTAATTGTGCATCACGAGTCGACCGCATTCCATCAATAGTCGTTTTAACACCAGAAACACCCACTCTAGTGTCACAAATTTTTTGCGATAATTCCTTTACTTTATCATTCTGTATAAACGAGATTATAAATTATGCAACCTGCATTATACGAACAAAGTTTACTTCATTGAAAACCTACTCAATACTTACAAGTGTTCCAAGTTCAATAGTTAACGTTTGATTCTTTGCTTTCAACTTAAGCAGTACATCCTGTTCTTTTTGCCTTTGTGCCTGCAGTTCTTGTGATTTTTGATTCTCCCATTCTAACTGTCTCTGTCTCTCCATTTCTCTGGAAAACGAAATGAACTTATAAGAATCTATTAACAATTTCAAAACAAAATATTCAACTTACTTCCGCGCTGCTTCTCTTTGTTCCTGTGCTCTTTTTCGTTGTTCTTCTTTTTCCTGTTCAATTTCTTTTTGTCTCTGCATTTGTTTTTCAATTTCTGCTTGTCTACGCCTCTCTTGTTCTAACCTGTTATATTATTTTCATTAATATGAGGAACATAGAGCTATAAAATACATAAAATTCACTTACCTAATTTTTTCTTGTTTATCTGCTTCTTCTCTTTCTTTTCTTTCGCGTTCTTCCTGCTCTTTTCGCTGAATTTCTAACAATGCTTTACGTCTACGTTCCAATTCTGCTTGACCTTTTTCAAAGTTTTCTTTACGTTTATCTTCAAAGGATGTCTTTAAAAAAAGTCTTCAATAAATATGGAACATAAAGAGTAAATATTGAAATCCAAGATTATAAAAATGAATTTTACCTGTGGCATACCAGCTAATGGGTCAATATTTTCTGTTCCACCCTGTGAAAGTGTTAAACTGCTCTGCCGTTGACGTCTGAATGCAGGTGGAATTAATTCTATTGGAAGCGTGGCGGGTATCTTTTCACCAACCTTGGCAATATCACATAAATGCATTGCTAACACAAATTCGTCACAGCTTAAACGACCATCCAAATCCATATCGGCAAGCGTCCTAATAAAGCAATCGCATTCTACAAAACTGCTATGGACCATTACTGTAATGATATCTATTGAATGTTGTATATGATTAAGTCACCATACCATATCTCTGCCAATTTTGGTTGTGGCAACTGTGACTGCACCATAATATTTCTAGCTTGCGGACCAGATAAGAAACCAGTTCGTGTTCTATCCCAGGTATTGAACAGTTGAGTATACTTTAATTTTGTTTGATGTGGTACAGCCCATTCTATAGATTGTGGAGAGCCCACTGAATGCTGACTGTGTTGACTATGCTGACTATGCTGGCTATGTTGTGAATCAACCGAACCCACTCTATCTATACTTGGCGGGCGTGCTGTTGTACTTAATGGTGTGCTTGTGGATACTGGAGTCTGAGCAATTACACCGTTCACTAATGTGCCGGTTGCCGCAGATGATGAGACTAGGGGTAAACCTACAATTGGAGGGGTAGACACTACACCAGTTCCTAGAAAAGTATATATCTATTGGTACATCAGTTAGATATTTATAATTAACATCGCTAATTCTATTGAATGCATGAAGATTTTACAGTATTGATTAACTTTTTGCCTTACAATTTTAAGACCAAAGTTTCTGATGTGATGGGATAGAGAAACATTTTGTCATACAACTGTGTGTTTGATTCGAAATCCGCATTGTAAACGTCCCTTAATATTGTAAGGTAAAGAGAGAGTTTAATAAAAGTTAATTGAAAACATTTTAAAGTTTATATACCACTAGGCATTGGTGCAACGGATGATACAATAGCTGGACCACCAATTGGAGCAGTCATACCAGTACATAGTGGTTGCATTGGCATCGTTTGACCCATTCCGAAAGCAGCAATTGGTGTTGGATTTGTATTCAAAGGAGCGATTGGCGCTACTGCTGGCATACCTGTTTAACATAAATTGTGTACTTAATGTTAAATATTAATATTTATAAAATTACTAAATTTTATAGGTTTTGGAATTAGTGACTTCAAGAAAGTATTACTCTTGTCTACATAAATCAATAAATGATAATACATACAGTTAATATCTTATCCTAACAGATTACCAATTTAGTAGCCTTTTCTATAAAAACAGTGTTACTGAACAATTAGTCCTACACTATAGAATACACACTACCAAGGATTATATGTACTGGAATTTCATATTAGAAAATAAAAACTGTAAGACTTTTACAAGTATTATAAACAAAAATATAAATTTTGTTATTCACCAACAAAAAAGTCATGGAAATTAATATAATTGTACTTCCTACAACACACAATGTGTTATTGTATTAAGAATACCTGGTAAATCAAAATCAAGGAAATCTGTAAACAAGGAAGTAAAATATCATTGAGAACTCAACATAGTATCTCTTTCCAATCTGCTCAAGTAGTAAAAATATATAAAACGTAAAGAAAATGAAAACTGATTTAAATGTTAAAAATAAGTAGATTTTACCTATTGCAGAAGTGGGTTGTATTTGCTGAACTGGAGGAACCACTTGCATAGCAGACACAGGTGGCACTTTCACTGGTGACATTCCAGCTGTTACTGGACTATTGGGGAATGAAGGTGGTGCAGGTTTTGGTGGAGGACCAGTAGTAGCAGGTATAAAGTTTGCCCCTGAAATTATACAGTGTCAATTACCTATTCACTTAATATTATTCTATATTAACTGCAAAACATTCAGTACAATAAGATACTGTAAAGGAAATATAGGATATTAGCAAATAAGATAATAATTTACAAAAAAAATGTAACAAATTGGCAATTAAAATTATTACAATGCATTGCAATATAAAATTTAAGCATAATGTATACATTATGTATATACATATGTATATAATCTGCAGGGATTTTGATTTTTTAACAGAAAGTGTATGATGTCGTGATGTATGATGCAAAAAGGAATCATTTCTCTGCCCGAGCATGTAAATCTAGAAATATGGGGATCTAATGTCTAAGTTCACATGCGTTATCATCTATTCCGTTTTTAAAGAAACAATATCTATTTTCTTCAAACTTCCTTTATCCCTTGAGACATACCAATATTTGTGGGTGGTGCAGGTCTTTGAGGAGGACCACCACTAGGGGTAGTAGTAGCGGAAGTGGTAGTAGTAGTGGTAGTACTTGAAGAAGGCACGATTCCTTTTTTTTTGCAGCAGAAATATTATATCATTGTATAAATGTTGTATAGGTGTAAGTAGCAGATAAAAAAATCAGCAGAGTAAAATGTATATAATATGCATGGTTAATAAAACAAAGCAACTGTGACACTCATAATATAAAATCACGTATTTTAAAATTAGAGCACATACATACAGAAGCAAAATGTTCATATTGACAATAAATCCATGTATAATATATGCCATTGAATAATAACTCCTTAGAAATATACGCAGACAGAAGGAATGACAATATAAGTTTAATGATGTGTTTGTGTTCCTACATATATGTGGCAATTATGTTATGCATAACATGAAATAACACTGCATGATAAAATATAATGCTATGTTTATATTAAAATATATGTGTATTGGTTGGTAATCCTTATTTACAATTAAAATTTTTTAATGTTACTTTTCAGCTTTATTATACATTACATTAAACATGATATACTAGAAATAGTTAAAATATAGAAATTTATTTTTCATGCAAAACTGAACTTCTGCATTCAAAGTTTTAAAGCATACATCACAGTAGTATATTATTTCATACTGTTGATTATGTCATATCAATAAAAAAAAGAGAATCATAACGTTCTGAGAAACTTCAAAGAAAAAATTTAAGAGAAGAAGACCCAGATATAACCATTCATATGCAAACATCCAATTCTTATAACATACCCACAGAGGGTGGTGCAGGTCGAGCGGGTGGCTTTGACGCTGTGTGAGTTGTGGCATGTGTAGTGGCAGCCAGATTCTGTCTACTTTGTCGTGATGCTGTGTAGTATGATGCATAAGTAAAATAATGCTAAATAATGCTGCTCATTAGTTAAGATGTTTTTCATTTAGGGAAACCAAGTATTGGTATGAATTTAGGTAGATATCAATAGTGATAAGAAATACTGCTTATTCTGATTCTTGAGACTGAAATATTTAGTTGTTATGCAATATATAGTAGCTATAAAGTCAGCTTAAGACACAATATTGTATCTGTTGTGAAATATAATACTTATCATTAGTGTAAGGAGTCTAGTGAACCCTATGAAAATCCATACTTTCACAATGTACACTCATTTTTTAGATTCTTTTCAATGATTCGGATAGAAACATATAAAATAAATTACCTGGTAAAGTCATTGGTGAAGCAGGCCTAATTTGATGTCCAGGTAGTGGTCCATTTGATGGTGGCGGGCCTATTAAAGGACGTGGAACTGATCCAGCCATGGGCATCCCACCAATTAAAGGTTGTACTGTAACTGGTGGGGGTCCAGTTAAATTTACTAAAGAAGTAACATTATTGTGCGGAGGTATACTGGCACCTCCATTGGTTAAATTTGTTACACCTGTGTCACCTAAACATAGATGAAAAAATTAAAATATATTTAATGCTCATTTGAAGCAATTCTTTTTATTATATATACTTACTAATAGAAAGCGCCTTTAAACTCTGCACTAGAATTGGTGGCAATGCATCTGGGATCTCAAAGCCACGTAATTTTAAAGTAATTAATTTACAAGCAATACTAAACTCATTTATATCCAGTTTACCATCTGAATCTGTGTCTGACAAAGACCTGCATACAAATGATCACATTAGATATATGATAACATTATCACATTGTCTGGAATTTAATTGCACTTCAAATATTTCCATAAGTAATATACTTGAATGAATCACAAAAGTCACATTGAATGAGCAAAATGTAATGATGTTATAGCAGGCTATTGCTGCTGGTATTAATGAAGAGCACTGTCAACAATATTCTCTCTATATTAAAAATCAGAGTAGCAACACTATTTAATAAATAAATATTCAAAAAATATAAATATTTAAAGAATAAATATTCAATTTTTTAAAGTATAAATATTACATTATGCAAATAATATAATGTCATATTATGGTCATCATGAACATAAAGCTAAGGAAATCACAATTAACTTCCAGATCACTTGGTACTTAGCATTAAATGTCAAAGCATTCTGACAATAAGAAAAAAACAATACCATATTTTCCCAAGAATTACAGGTGGAAGTTGAGATCTGAGCAAAAACTCTTTTGCCTGTCCTCCAGTGACAACACCATTAATTGGTTTTAAAGAGTCAAATTGTTCTTTATACTTTGCACGTTCCCTGGGTTGAATCACCCAGGGATCCATACCTAAAAAATGGTGACTCTTTAATTTTTCCCATGATACTTTATTAAAACGATTTTTCTGAATGAAACCACTAATATTTACGACACAATTCGCTATTTTATGAACAATGCATGCCAAATGGAAGACTACAGACTGTTTTTATTGTTTCCCTACAGACAATTGCTGTCAACATGACAGATCAACTAAAAGATGATTGACAACTACAAATTCGGGAAAAAGAAGAGATTTACCTGGTGTTTGTGGGGTGGCCATCTCTATTCACCCGTAGGTGACCACCGAGCTGAATCTGCAAGGAAAGAAAACTAATAACTTTCACGGAAACATTATCTCCGGAAACTCGGTCGGGATATGTGGCGATTTCAAGGTTAGGTCACGGTGATCGATCCTGGCAGGAATGACTCGAGATATACCTCACGAGAGAAGAATTGTCGAAACGCTATCAATTCAGCGTGGATTCAATCACGAATAAATCCAATTAACCAAATAAGAGCGGGGTCATGAACTTGAAGATTGATCGGGGCCCTAACGCACACGTATAAGAGCAGCAATTTTTCTCACACCAATGTATACGAACATACGACAGTGAGCCGCTTCCCTCGCTCGCGAACCCTTCTACAACTTTACTGAACAAAATTCATGATTGCGTATCGCAGCGTTAGCGATTTTCCTCCCGATACAACGAATTCGTAGAATTTCAGAACTCTACCGACGATACGCGGGTCGGCCCACATTGACTGACGTACATACGTCACTTTCACGACCTCGGCTATTTCCGGAAGTCTTCGGTTGGAATCGATAGCTCAGCCGAAACCGTTTCGTTGATCTTCGGCAGAGATCGTCCCTTCCGCAACCCCTTGGTTCAAATCTTCTTCTCTTTATTTAACGCGATAATATGAAAATTATAATTAAAAAATAATTATAATTGAATATTGAACACAAATAAGAAAAGCATTAAGACACTGATAATATTTTGTCCAATACGTAACTTTGCCTTGTAAGCAGCTGTTTAAAAATTATTTTAAATAATCGCTTTACGTAAATGCTGATACCGCATCAGAATATTTCAAAGTAAAGATACCGAACGAAGCACAATTTATATTTTGAATAAATGTAGAGTCTGTATTGTTGTTAAAAATGAATTTAAATGCACGAACAATATAACACAGCACGTGTATGTAAACGAAGTAACTTTCAAATAGATAATCTCGGCTAAGAAGCGAAATCGAACACTGTTATCCAAAGCAATGAGTACTTATATGATAACGAACTTATTCGGGTTTTAGGTAGCAAAAATACTATTTACTAAAACTGAATTATCTATCGATGAATAGATATCAACGAAGTACAAATCGGTTATCGAAAGGTTCATCTTAAGATGCCACGTGCGACTGTAGGAACGTACCGCTTTTGTGTAACAATAAGTACGTCTATTGATTCGAACTCGAGTTCGGGTTAGATGCCCGGCTACTTGAATACTTGGATGCTGTCCTATGCAGTCCTATGGTATCATGTTTAATCCGAATAGACTGCGTAAAATCGAAGCGTAACAAACTGAATTTGATTGTAGTAATTATGAGGTTATACTCACTAATCAATGCTTCATACCTTCATATATTACGACGCTAATCACGCCACGTTTAAAAGTTTCAAGTATTTTCAAGAGATTCTTTTAAATAACTTTTACTGTAACAGAAAACACGGAAGAAACACTAATTAATACCAACAATGTAATACGAATAACACGATATTTAGCTACTCCCTCATCGTTGAATAACCATAAAGTATAACTTGATCGATCGGAAATGCAATTACATTTAGATGTATCATATATTTGATTGATACGAAACCGAATTCGGACAGGTTTTTTGATAGTCGAACACACAGTGGACCAGAAAGTAGTAATTTGTGGTTAAAATCTAATTTGCAGTTTAAACTTTACGATGAAATTTTTATTTGAAGAAATTAACAACTTTACAGATATTAAAGATAAAATCGTGTGAAATTTTATGCTTTATTAATTACTTTTACTTTTAATTAAAATTTATAACAATTTGAACTTTAAAACAAAAGTTTATACATTTAGTTAAAATGGCTTCAATAACGTTTGCAAAAAAACTGAAATGTCTAGTAGTACAATTGGTACGGTACTTACATAAATGATACAGTGGCACCTAAGTGCCGCGTAATCTTGGTACCCGGTTTATCGGAGTATTAATGATACTAGTGATGAGCAGTGCGAATTATACAAAATTACAAATGACCTGTGCTTCATACGTCCTTGATGGTATCTGTTTCGTGCTCACTATACATAGGTGCACACGACCTGGAAATTACAAAGCTCCATTTCATTGTCAGTTAAGCGCGTGCGAACGTCCGAACGGGAACACGTAACAGTGAACTAAGGACCAAATATATGAAAAGCGTTGTCAAAAAATATGAAAACGATTGTTTCGTGGAGTGAACGAGGTTATCTGGTTTCGGTATTTTTCGAAGTACTAAAAAGAATCGAAGGTTTATAGCTCATACAGTTAAGTGAAAGTGCAAGAAGGGTATATGATCGAACGTTTCATCACGATCGATAACGCACAGTGAACAGTTTTTATATATTCTTGTCATATCGATACCGTACCTCAAGAATTTGAATGTGTACGTGTTTCTTGAAGTTCATATACGAAATTATAGTTAAACAATGCAACGGTGAAAAGAATCTAGTGAATGTGTTACAAAATGACATGCGAGAAATACGTCTCGAAGTGAATCAAAATCGATCGGGACGCGATTATTCATAATCGATGGCGGTGCAAACGGACCAATCGAGTTCCACTACATTAGTGATCTGGGTATGATTTTATACATTTTATTGAGTTGTTCTTATTGTAATATAACTCAAAGAAATAATTATGAGATAATTACAATAAACGTTCACATTAGTGATAAAGTAATCTATTACTTATTTAATTCTAATTAAATTCTATTATTTTTATTCTAATAAAATCTAGTTATTTAAAAATATAAAAGGTACGGTTGCCATGAATTTTAAATTACTATAAATTAGAAACATATAATATCTAAATTAAAGTAATACTATTTACAGTTTATGACTTTAAACATTTCGATGCAATTTATCGAATTATAGATAAGATAATTTGAAATTTTAACAATTTCTAACCCCTTTCTGCTTATCTTCTTGGAGTAATTTTCTATACAATACGCAACATAATTGGATTGTGGTTGCGTTATCGCTGTCAAGCGAGTACTTATCGTTATTGATACTTTCCACGTAAGGAACACAAAGGATGATAAACATTTAATAGGCATTAATAACTCATTCTAAGTTAAGTATCTAAAATTATAAAGAAAATTCAATGAAAATAAAAGAAGACTTAACGTGTCGGTATGAAAATCTATATTCAACGTAAAATAATCCATTGTTTAGGTCCCGGGAAGTTAACGGTATAAGTTGCAACCACCTTTTGCATACGACACGTTTGACGATCCTATCACAATGTTGTCGCACAACCCGTCACTAGTCCCATTCAGAACATGCACTGTTAATACGAGGCGATTACGCGTTTGTCACTAGTCAATGCCAATCGTTTCAAGTAGAGCCGGTAGCGTTATACGTTCAACTCTCTGCGGTTCAACTGTTACAGCCGGAATTGTAACCGCAAACCGACACTATCGCGCTAACCTACAAAAAAGAAAGGGTCAAACCACGTGTTCCGTGAGTGCAATTGAATTTAGAATTGCGTTCCTGCGTTAATCCCATATCTTGTATTGATCGTATCATAGGAATAAAGAGATAAAGTATTGTACGCTACGATTAAATTTATTTTATTGTAAACGTGCATTAACAACTGATAAGAACAACGAACACAATGCATTTCCATGCATTGCATGGAATTCCATGCAGCCAACAACTGAACAGATCTGATTTGTTAAAAATAAATGATGTACCTAGAAAACCAGAAGAACAATTTGCACTACTCTTGTCTTATGCGCCATTTGAAAATATACATTTTCTGCCGGGGCAATGATCTTTATTACATTTACTTAATTCGTTTGCTCGAAACAGCGAACGTTCTAAAGTAGACGCAATCATGCATTTCTCGCAATGCTATCAAACGACATTGTCTGTATGAATCAATAATCATCTGCGTGAGCATGAAACAAGACAAGAGGTCAAGTGCAAATGTACATACAGAGTGTACATACATCGTAGTTTCCCTATCTTGATTAACTGAGAATTATCATTTTGTTATTCGTCTTAGATTTTGCATTTTTTAAATATCTTTTAAAGAATAAATTAATAATGCAAAAAACACGATTTTATAAAATAACTTAGAAGAAAAATTACTACATGAATTTGCACGTAAAATACAATATTCCAAATCTGTACTTACTAATTGTATAACTTTTAAAGCCTATGCAAATCGAACAAACCACCTTATATAATGCACAATATTAAAGTACAATAGATGAAATGTATCGTTCGCATCTATCAAGTGATCTGTGATGTGAATAGATGTGGGGCGGATTTCATTCAATTCAAGTAACGTTTAGCAAAAAGGTTCAAGGGTCAAGCATTAAAAATTAGATTTGTCAAAGCAAACTCTTCATGTGCCGCGTTTAATGTAATATATAGAGTAGCAAATACAAGCGGTTCAAAGGGCGTTCTATATTCTACAGTCGACGACAAATATTCAAATGTTCCGGAAACTAATGACTTCTTTATCCCCTCTCATTTCATTTCAATTCGCGTTCTGTTTAACTGCGAATTCGCGACAATACGTATCACCTTAAACTAATATTTACCATACAATGGCAATGCAAATTTCACATAGAAACTCTCGTCAACTTTTGCTTCAGACTATTCCAACAATCGGTGGACGAACTCGAATTATACGCACACAAAATTGGGCGTGCACCAATATTTCTAACGAAGATTAGTGGAAAAATGAAAGAAAACGCACAAATTTAGAAACAAAAACATAGTATATATACTTTGTTTTCGTAAATTCTATTAAATAACTCATGTAGAAAATTTTAAATAAAACACGCGAACTTAACGATTATTAACAGAACAAATTATTTAATATACTTATACTTCGTTGCATAGCCTCTTATCCTAGTTGTGGCTTGTAAACGATTATGGCAGCGAATAATAAATTCGGATTTTTTTATATGTACATGGAATATTTCGTTATTTTTGTTCCAATTTTTGCTTGAAATTGAAGTCTTTATTGGATGAAAGCATCGATGAGAGTCCGGTAAAATTTGTGAATCACCTGGACCGCCATCTTCCGATGGCTTCGGAAAACGTTCAGTACTACAGGGTCTTCGACCTGTCCCCTCTGCTTTCGCGTGTGTTTTTGACGTTTTGTTTCGTGCATCGTCTGCTTGTGTTCTGCCGATTCGATAGCTACCTAGGTAGATCTTGGACCCGGTGACAGAGACAGGTAAGTACAAAAGAGATGACAACCGTAATAACGGTAACATAGTCTTGCAATGATTTCACCTGTCGCGGCACCATCATGTTTTCCGTTCGACGTGCATTATCGATTAACCGTATTGCCGGCCGGCGCGGGTAGTCGACACCGTGTCAAGTAAGGTGGTCTCTGGAAACGTTTTTCAAGCAAACCATCGGTTCGTTAATGGTGGATCGGCCTGTGTCTCGTGACCGGATATTAACAGTGACAGGAAGTAATGCTGGATAGTTTGACCGTTGTCATCGGGTAATTATATCATTGATAATTTATCTGAAATAATCTAGGTCACTGGCACGTGAAGCTGCGCGAACGTCTGCTTCGTGAGGCCGACGGTGCGCATGCGCGTTGGCGGGAGAATATTTTACGCGGGGGTGTAAATAATGCATCGCAAAAACATCCGATTGTAAATAGAAATCATTTAAACGTGATTACGCGGGTACAATTGTTTATTGCAAGAGTAATTGGACAATTTTGTCGGGCTATAATCTGCTAACCGGTAAAAAATGATTTATCATCCTACGCTATTAAGTGTTGTAACATTGACGAGATAACATTGCGCACTTCCTGTCGCGAAAGCGTCCTTTGAAATATTGGATAACAAAGTGTTCGATAACGCGTGATAGCCGAAGTACGAGGAAAGAGTATGTATGCTAATAGGATAGATAAATTTTGTAAAATTCGATATTTTTTAATCCTCTCAATGTCGTTCGTCACCTGTGTTTATGGAGTGTCATGGCTGAAGTTACCTTGAGCTTCTCACATGGCCAGTAAAAATGTTAGATTTACAGCGGCGAAGACAATACGTTGAAGTAGTAACATTAGTTAGCATAAGATAATTGTTGCCAGGATATCAGGTTAACGAAAGATATTGGAACTGTTTGTTTTTGCTTGACCATCCTACATATGGATTGTTGTTGCAGATAAGACAGTAGGTAATCAAATACCGGTGTGTAATCGTATTTCCAAGAATGTTGCGCAATGAAAGCAGATTTCTATTCAAATTACTTCTATTCTTGTGCATATGTACCACCTCGTTCCGCAAGGTGGGATAAACAGGCGCCGGATAATAATAATTCAGGCATTTAGAACGTCAACGGCGCAATGAAAAACGAGCGATTCATCACGGCAACGTGTAATTAACCGAGAGAAAATGTATTCCAAGAAAAAGGATATATACTTCCTTTCTCAGAAACGAATTATCCACGATTGCAACGTAAATTAATATCTTCTATGCCACATAAGTACGGTAAGAATTTCAATTACACCAATTTAACATAATGTTCATTGGACTAATTAAATCCTTTTGCATGGTGCATTTAGAAACACTAATTTTTCGCGGGAAAATATATATCGCAATTACGACGCCATCTTTGCTCTTGTAACAAAAAATTGAAGCACTCGACATAGTTGAGTTGCAAACGTTTGTAAACATGAAGAATTAGATTCTTTTTAAAAATGATTCACCAACAATATTATTCGGTAATTAATTTCGTTCTGCACGTACAAATTAATCGAATCAAGTTAATTATCGCACATTGAATTAATTTAAATTTAATTTAAAAAGTAAGTTGGTACCTCGGTACATCATCGAATCATTCTAAAAGTAAAGAATTCAAAAAATGCTTTAAACGAAGAGTTGCTGTTAAAGAAGAGTGTTAGTAGTATAAAAAAGAATACATAAAAATTGTATACTTGTATTAGTTAATAAGTTCAACTGTAATACAAAAGAGGAACATGTATTTCGTAACCTGGAAATGATCCTAAGCCAAAAAGGCAATGATCAGAGTAAATAACAATTACTATAAAGCATAAATGCATTAGAAAAATTTACGAACGCTTCATTTCTTTCAAATCATTAAATGAAGAAATACTTTCCATTCAATCTCTATTTTTACGACTGCGTTAGACAATTGTCATTTTACCCAAAGATCCACAGTCAAATAATAGCTTTCCAAAGAACCTAAATACGAGTACAAAGAAAACTACCGAAAAAGTGTCCGAAAAATGCGTGCAAAACGAAAACGGAGAAGATATAGTTATAAATACGGTGGTAAAATAAAAAATAGCACACATAGGGGGTGCTCTAAACAATCTAGAGCCGTGTGTCTGTGGAGCTATCAGAGGAAGGGAGCATCAATCTTCCTTTGGTCACGCTTCTCCGTTGCAAAAACACCGATCAGCGATTCGAAATGAGCCCGATGCGTCTGAACGCTTAATCCGAATGTCTCGGTGAGTCCGGTTGGCCGGCCGGCCGGCCGGCACGGTTCGCCTGTATTTCTGTCCTGAAATTCCGCAGAGGGGGATGTGAACGTCTTCGGCAGCTTTCTTGTCTCCTTCGCGGGTGTAGTTCACGGGAGCGCCCTTGCAAGGACAGCGGCCTTTCAGGGCTTTCAGGCCTTTCGGGGCGGACGCTTTAACGAGCCGAATGGATAACGCTGCGTGCAAACCCGCTCGTGAAGCCTAAAGCCTCGTCTCCGATCTTGTCTGCTGCCTCGGGACGACACTAAAGCCCGATACACACTTGTCTGCACTGTAAAGCTGCGTCCCCACATTTACTCAGTAGCCAAACAACCTGGCGGAAGTTCCTCAAGAAAACAGTATTTTTGAGTATCGAAAGTACTCTTCATCGACAGATAGAACATTTTATGGATTTACGAAGACTAGCGCAGGTGGAACATGAGAGGAAAGTCCTCCTGGACCTTGCAGTTGGCGCACAATATTTTAATTTTGACACGATAGTTATACTCATCTCATTGCTAAACCGTAAAACTGATTCTAAGCGAATTGAATGAACAACTTCTATAGTCCACTTTATTTCTATCACTTCTAGTAAGATCCACTTGAAGAAGAGAACCCCTAGGCGCAGGCTCTCCCGCGATGAAAATTTCAGCTCCCAATGGCCCAGGTCAGAACCTCTGCACCCCCATTCTGTCTTCTTTACCCCGCCCACATTTTCTCCTATGGAAAAGTTTACTCCGCGCTTCTCCTGGCTACCTGAGAGTCGTGGTGTCAGATTCCGAACGGTACATTTCTGTATGAACGTTGCGGCTCCGTTCGAGAGGCTCACATGGGCCACTTGTCCTCGTGTGGACACCTAGCTGGCAATCTCACTCAGGTCTGGACGCACCCTAACGAGTCAAGACGAGTATAGACCGGAGTCCTCTCATCTCTTGATTCTCCTTCTTTCTTCCACTTTCTCTTCTCGTCTCCTCCTCCACCGACTCTATTCTTCCCTTCCTTTCATTTAGCCCTGCCATAGCCCCCTGCCATATCCTCGCCCTTTTCCCCTCGCCGCAGCCTCTCGAAGAGTCAGCCGTCGCGTTGCCCGCTTTCCTTCTTTTCTTTGGCGCGTTCTTTCTTTCCCGCTCTCTGGCTCGCAGGAAACCAGTCGCGATTTTTCACGCGGTGGGAACTAGAAGCCGCTCCCTACTATAAATAGCCTTCGAGTTCGCTCTCGAGCCACGCTCTCGGCCTCCAACGGCGATGGGAGTAGCTAAAGGGGGTAGCCGTCCATGGGCGCCGACGCCGGTCACGTTTTCATTAGGATTTTTTTATCGCTCCGCGATCCTTCTAATTTCTCGCGTTCCCCGACCGCGCCGGACCCCATTGTCTTGTCCCTTTTCCGGCTTCGACTTCAGGACCTCGCTGCACGCTGATACCTTTTCCCAAAAAGTTGCAATTTTCGAAGTACAGCAGGACCCCCCCTCTTATAACGCGGACTATGAAAGTTAGCCTGCACACAAAAAGCATACTATTCTTTCACCCTTAAAAATGGCGACGTCTTTAATGTGTCAAGTTAAAGTTTACTCTCGAAGAGACCGTTTGTAAAATATTTTACAATTTTTCGCCCATAATCGATCCAAAATATTTTATAATTAAGTTACGCGCTCTCTCTCTCTTCAATATGCTCTGAATCGTTGTCATGTTGTACCATAACGAGAGAGAAAACGTCGTGATAGCCATCGAAAGACTTAGTAAGATGACAACTACGATATCCAATCGAAAAAAATTAAAATCGCCATGTTAAATTTTATACTCAGCTAAATATCGGAATTATTGATATTCCCAAAAAATGAGTTGAAAACAAATTTTATGTCAGTATGGTTTCTGAATTTCCATATTGAATTTTGCATTTTTGCAAACACTTTTGAATTCACAAACCTCGAGAACATGTCTATTTTCGTAAAAGTTATAAGCTGTGACCAAGTTTATGGTAAAAAGTAGCACCGTGCACTCACGCAGCCAGATTTCACGGAGGGTGGTATGAAACACCGACGAAATCGACTAGGTCATGATCGGGCTACATTTTTTCGCTCCACTGCCCCATCAGCATCGTTAATGGCACCTTCTCGACTCTGGAATAGTCATTAGCTCGGGAACGTTGGAGCTGCTAAATTGGGTTTAGGGGATGCCGGTCCATCCCTGCTCGCGATTAGGAAGTTCTTGATTCAGACGTCTGGTCTGCTCGTCTTTGAGTTTCTGCGGCAGTGTTTCTGGTGTTAATTGTTTATGCAAAACTTTTGCTTTGTCGAGAGTGTCGTTTGCAGTTTAGAATGTCAGTTTCAGGGGCGGTATTTGATCGAACTTGGAGGTTCCCTCGAATCTAACCGCGTGTCAGAATTCGTTGTCGAAGCATTCGAAAAAAATGTCTCCTCCCCCGAGCTGGATAAAATTCTATCGGCGCCCATGCGAGACATGACTTTGTACGCACGACAGAGCAAGGGGGTTGAGGGAGGGGTAAGCGTTGGAATTTTTATGGAAGAAAAAAAAGCTCCGAGTCTGCGACCAATCGGAAGGGCAGTCGCAGAGCGCGAGGATGGGCGCCGAGGAGAACGATAAATGCAGATAATTTGGAAAAAAATGCAATGTTAATCTCTGGGAAAAAAGGAAATCCATGCTCGCATTGACATTAAAAGAACCGTGGGAATTTCTGCATCGTGTTGGAATTTTATAAATATAAAGAAGAGCGATCTTCGGAGCGATGTATTTGATTAATGAGAAGATATTGAAGAACGAAGAAAGGACAGAGTGAATAGTATTCGAGAATGAAAAGAGAGATCTGGAAGATGAATAGAATTAAGTAACAGATTAAATGAGAGGGTTGAAAGAAACTGAGCATAAAAGAAGATAACATACATAGAATAGCCAAGTGAAGTAAAGTGGCTGAGTGAAAGAAGATACGGTGGAAGTCTGAAAGGGGATACAGCAGGGAGCCTGAAGAAGATAAGTCGGGGAAGATTAACACGTTGCCTGCACAGCAATTTTGTGTGTTCTAGCATCGTGACCGATTTTTCCAAATTCTAAAATACTGTAAAATATTCGATAGTATGATTAAGGGTTAGTTGAAAATAATATAACGATGTAGCTAAAGAAATTTATATAAAAAATAAGACAGAACTGTAGCAATGAGATGGACAAAACGATCATAAGCAACTGAAATAGTTGAATCAAAATGAACACTTGATTAGACTAAGGGAAGAATGATCATATAGTCGACAACTTGAAAGATGTGTACATCTACGCGTATTTATCAAAATCTATTAATCCCGTTCACGCTAAATTAAGATCATTCAAGTACCATCGCTTCGGATAAAATAAACTAAAATGTCACTTGACATCTTGACCTCCCACCACTGTTTCTCCATGCTCTAGCCACACCCCAGAATTATCTCATCCAATTACAGCTACGCAAACTTTCATGCTACCCTTCTGCTCGTGATTGCGTGCAAACAATAAATAGAAGAGTACACCAATGCGTGTTCGATTAGCGTCAATTAAGATCCCGATACGCCGTTCGTCTGGCTATTGAATCTCAATCAGCTCGACTGGTAATCGGTTAAATCACCAATTGGCGTCTTATTGGTTTAATATTCGTTACCGTTTTCTACGATGTTGTCGGCGATGCTATGCCCGCTAATCGTTACCGTCCGATTGAAACTTGCGCGGGGAAATCATCGGTTGATCTTATGACGGACACTTGGCGTTGATTAATCTTCTGCGGGTACTAGAATCGCTTTCGATGCCTTCATCGATTGTCTTTTATCATTCAAGGATCAATTCCGCTCACGTGTACAGTGATAATCTGATAAAATCATGTTCATTCACTATCTATGCGTAGTTAAAGTTTCGTTCCATCCATCGCATAAAATATTATTGCTGCAAATTAATATTATTATAGCAATAATAGCAATAATATTATTGCTGTTAATTATATACGTATATGTCTGTGTATAAATTGTAGCTTAATATTTCGTTTAGAATAGAATACTATACATTCTATGTATAACAGAACATTATGTATTTTTACAAATAGTTACACGTGAGAAAGAGCAAGTACAAAATTACTTTTTATACATGTTTACTATTAACTATCCAATACTTCGTGTTGATTATCAATTATGTGAACATTTTTTAAGCAGTCTGTCAGATTCGCGAGTCAAATTAGACCCAGGCACCGTTAACCTAGAATCAACATCGTCGAACTCCCATCGAGATAGTCTATTCTTTCGATCATCGTAATCTTTGACACCAATGGACCTCCTGCTGACGCCGACGCGGTCAATTAAGTTGCAACAAGTAGTGAACTTGAAATGAAATTGCTTTAGAACGCGGTTGCATGTCCGCGGACTATTTTTGTATCACGCTTGCCGCGATTCGACGCTCTCGCAAAACGTTTCAGGAATTCGTTCGGAGACCCGCGGACGTTTATAGACGAGGAATAGTTGCGGTTCTAATTAAACGCAGGCAGGAGCAAAATAGTTGCGAAAACTATTTCGCCTAACATCTTCTCTCAGGTACTATCCTTTTGAAAGAGAAAACAGTTTTCGCAATCATTCCCAATTGTAGCTCACACGATATGCTTACGTTACTAACTATTTAGATTACGGACTTTTAGGCATTTATGTGCAGATTTTTAAAGTGTAAGAAAACGTGCAAATTAAGAAGATATTGTATAATTGCAGATTTATTCCTACAATGAGTAGCAATCTTTTAGTTAACAAATGAAACTTTTCCTCGATTCTCATTTTTGTCAAATGACATATCAAAATCAGAACTTTCATAAAGATTATTTAGTGAATTTAAATATTTCAATAAGTATCTAAATATAATTTTAAATACCTACAGATTTAATAATAATAAATAATATCTTAAATACTTAAATAATTTTAATTAGATGTAATTACCACATCAATATTTGTAGTTTCTTTCAATTCTTTTACTATTTTATGTTTCACTATATATATTTTCCACATAAATGCATGAAATCCGCAGTTTATTTATAAGTTCAAGTGTAAAAATGTCTTGCAATTTGTTTGACTGATCACGACTACATTTTAGACTCCCCCTTCCAATTGACTCGATTTGCGAGAAAAAATATTTAGAAAAATATCGTTACATGGTGTAGACTACACCGTAAATAATTTTCTCACCAAATAATAATTTTTCTTACAAATCGAGTCAGATGAATGTTGCCTATTCTCCAAAATGGGTACAATGTTAGCGACTCCGAATGGCATCGTGCCGGCAGCCTAAAGATTCAAAAAAATATCACGACCCCGCATGACGGATCCTCCGCGCGAGGATGCTCCGTTCCCCGAGAAAACGAAACTCGTACGCGTACTTTAATTACGCCAGTGCTGCGATAAAGATAAAGAAAAGGAAGCAAAAACCGGTAGAAACGGGGGAAAGAAGCACGAAGTATCGCGAGGATCGCGGTAGAAACGATAAAGTTACGATTTGCGGGGCAATCAATGCGCGGAACCGGTCGGTACCGCGAGCATCATGATTTTCGAATCAATTTGCGCTCGCTGGCAAATGCACCTGTATGCACATGTCGGCGTCTCCCTTTCACGGCTCACCGCGAACTGAGCGCATGCGAACGTGTGCGCGCGCGCTATTTATAGATAAGCGTAAAGCTGATTATTTCTTTCACGGATACCCGTGGTCCGACTTCGCCTCACTCTAGACGCTTATAATGGCAGAACCGTATAGCCATCGGCGAGGAGACCCGCGGTGACGGAAGGGGGATGCAATAGGTGATAATTGCCGATGGTCAAAAGGGGCAAGGGGTGGTACGCGAAGAATCTCCGTCGCCCAAGACACTGTTCTGTCCATTAACCCTCCGCTTAGAATTGACGAGATTGACCCGTGATGAAGAAATCGGCCTAAGTTTAACAAGTATCAACAATACAACTCTATTACGATTAGGAGGACACACGTGTCGCATCGTCGCTGTTGCCGGAGGAGATTATTCTTTGGACAATTAGACCGTTGTGCGTCACACTTTTTAATTTCTTAGAGATTTATTTTCTTTATGTCGACATTTTTTTTTTTTAAACAATTGATAGTCAGCGCGGTCAGTGTTAATATTTTTGTATTTCTTTGAGTCCAATCTGTCCAATTTGTTTTCATGATTTCTTCCCGATAAATACGCCGATCCTGTACTTCTACAATTCAATAAATGCAGAAGATTTTTTAAATTTAGACATCCGGCGTTCTGCCTTAGTGTCGCAGAAATATGTGCCGAAATATCTATGGTCGCAAGGAAGAATGTCGCGTGACTCACGTGTTCTCACTTTCTAGATAAGTTATGATCCCTAATTCTTCGCATTTAGTAGTGTTTTAAATTACATTACTTTGTCCATTATGTCGTATACGTTTTCATGATTTGCTTACGACAAACATGTAAATCTTGTATGCTACAATTTAATTAGTGCATAAACTTATCAATTTTTTAAAACTGTGACACACGGTGTTCTTGTTTACGACCGCAGATATTAGTGTAGGAAATGTTAGCGTGCCTATTCATTGAGACATGATTTAGTCGGCTGAAACATGTTCAAGGAATAATAACCGAGTACGATGAAACCCTAGATGCCCGACGTTTCGCATGTAATCCATCAAAGATGCATCGCATTTAACGCTACAACAGCTGTTTACTATAAAGATCGATAAGGATTTAATCTGACACTTCAAACGGCTGTTACATTACTCGAACGTTTACGTTCTCCTACCTGGGACAATCAATTCTCTTCCGATATCTAGATCCTACGTCGCAATGGATTCTAAATCACGATAGATTCCAAATCGCGACAGTCTCTAAATCAAGATAGATTCTAAAACAAGATTCCACGATGCAGTAAACAGTCTATAAATCGTCTCGCAAGAAAAAAGAAGCGGAGTACAAATGAACGGTGTTTACTTTTTTGCAACGGATGCGTTAAAGCCTGTTTTGAAATGCGGAACGTAAATTACACCCGCCTGTCCGTTTTCCTCGTGACGTAACGCCGCGGAATGATCGAGGAGCGCGATCCACGACACACGGATTGCTTTGTCAGCTTTAATATAAACAGTCGTCGGGCTGTGAACCAATGATCGTGACACGAGAAGCCGCGGGCATCGCGCCGCGCCGCGCCACGCCGAGGGTTGAATGAGGGTTCGTTCGGTGATGAGCTGAAGAACGGGGATGGGCGAAGATACAGAAGCTGACAGAGGTGCATCAGAAAAAGTACGAAGAGATTGCAACATTCCGGCATGCGATCCGACTGCAGTTCCCTTGGAATTTCGAGTTTCGCGGCTTGTTTCCGTCGGGAAAAAACGAGAGCCGAGACGCATCGATGGTCGTAATAGCTGTCCGCAGCATTGCAAATGCTAATACGCGGTTGCAAGAGTTGGGACATCTGTTGCCACTATGTTTATACTTTCGTCGCAGTGAACGCGCGAGTAAGCAAATTGTTCGAATAATTCCGCAGAGACAACGCCGATATTCGAGTCATTTTTCATATCGGTCCGATGTTCTCTATTATCATCGTCGCTATTGGCCCAATAGAGTTCGTTGCTGCGGATAAATGGTCCCGCAATCGCGACGAACTCGATCTCATGGAACGCATAGAAAATCTGTCGTGCAGCCACTTCGATCGAAACGAAACGAGTTTTCTACCGAACCGATAGATCATCGAAGATCACGGTCAGGGTGGAAATATTTCAAGGCCGTCGAACGATTCCGAACGAATTGGGCCAGCTATCGTCCGGTTATGGTCGCTCCACGTACAATTATCCGCTTCTTTCGAATATCAGACGTCTGCCCGGTCGTCCCCGGGGAAAAGCATTATAGTACTTAATACGGTAGGTACTTAGGTACATGGTATCGAACGCGTTTCATTCGTGCCCGTTAATGTTTTTCCTCGAACGAACCTGTTGGAAATTACATCTCTTCGACCTCCTTTGTACTCGTCCTTCAGAGACGCGGTGGAGGGAGGACGGGAGGGCCGAGAGGGGAACAGAGCACCGTGGATGAGTCGAGAATTGTAATTTACAAGATCTCCTCGTCCTCCTTGTTTTTCCACGCATGAATAATTTACGGTCTCTTCCACTTTCGCGATCGATTTATTTGTTTTCCGCGGGATCCTGTGTCCTCCGAGGATCGGTCTCCTCTTCGTACCATCGATCAACCCTGTCGATTTTCCAGCGAGAGGATCGCGAAAGTCGAATTCCGGATCTCTTCTGGGTTAATCCACTCCGGTTAATCTTTTATCGAGTCTGTCTTTTGTTTTCAAAGTGAGAATTTTTCTGCGTAAAATTGTTCACGTTTCCGTCGCATCTTTACAATTTAACGCCAACGGATCCATTCGATTTGAGAAATCAGACGGCGACAATGGGGAGAAGTTACTTGAAAATTCCTTGCAACAAAAATGAACAAACTCGTTCTTGTAATTCTTAACCAAGCAACACATGTCGGACATATTTAGAGCACGTTGTGGACTTGGTGTCAAAAATATTTTCAAAGACGTTGGAATAATAAACTCTTCCGAGCTGTTTTTATTCGCCCAGCATAATGTAGCTTATGTTCAGAATACTCGAGCTTATCTATTATTTCTAACTGCAAATATTATTTCGGCAAATAGAAGTCGCTAGATTGCGGATCTTCACGCATTTATGGCGCACGCGAGTCTGTAAAATTCAAGAAAATGTACACGCTGATCGGACGATTTCGTGCGTTTATGACAAAAATGAGGGATATTGTCTTTACCCACTTATGTATGATTCAATAGAAAAAAAACGCCACGCACGCGTGGCCAAGAACAAAGTATGGCTGCTAGCCTAGAAAATAAAATTGCGCCTAATTTCGTTTCCCGCAAATTAGCATCCGTGAGCGCTGCGATAATACGCGCGGTCCACTTGTCGCTGATTTTACCCGGTTGCTCGGCTGTTCGCTTTCTTTTATGTTGCCATCGCGAGCACGTCGCAATTAATCATGGGACACCCTTCTAACGACGACCGGGATCGTACAGAATTATTCAGACAATAAGATTAATTGCCGTAGGCCCGAATGGAACCTAGTTCTCTCGGCTTTCACTCGCGCGGCCGCGTCCACGGATCCGCAGAAAAGCGAGCGAGCGATGATCCCGATCGTGGTTGGCTAACAAAGAGTGCATATAAATATTCGTAAAGCCCCGTAGATCGTTCTCGGACGAAGGCAGAAGGGTACCAGGGCCCCGGACCGCATTCTCCGGCGGTCCTAAACCTTCCGAAACAACCTTAAGACCCAGTTTGAGCACGCGACAGGAGGATACAGCTCCGGCATGCCGCGGCTGCAACCGGTCATTATTTATCCTGTCATTGTTGCACGGACCATGCGCGAATTAATCCTTCGAAAAAGGATTATTAACGATCACCGCGAGATTTAAAATATCCCTTTCGTTGGCACGCCGCATCGCAAATCTTGAACGTGTGTCGCTTCGTTTCACGTAGCTCACCTGTTATTACCGTCGGGTCGTTTCGCGCGAAATCGGACACCTTTCGGATTCCGATGGAATATGTTGCATTCCGTAGAAGGGCTTTTCAAAATTTGTAACATCGGTGATTTCGCGTTTCAAGTAGGTCTCAATTTTCTCTGTGTTTCATTGAAATACTGATATTGTCTAAAGTGATAAAAAAATAAATACTGTCCAAAGTGAGCATTGTGTGATTACTGTTATTTGCATCCACTGTACAGAATAATAATTAAAGGAAAATTCGCTTCTTCTTTAAATCGTTTCAAAAATATTGAAAATGGTGTAACAAAATTCTTAAATTTTTCGGGAAGACTGAATTAGGATTTGAAGAATTGTGAATACGCAAAGAGACGAACTCGACTGGTAAAAAGTTGAATACGACGTGGGAAGGGGATGGAATTTGATTTGAAAAAGTTGAATACGATCTGCAAAGGTGTGAATTCGATTTGGCGAAAATTGAGCGTGCAAAACGCAGAATTTGGGGTGTAAAACCGGTAGCGCATACCGCAGAAAAGGGAAATACCGCGAGATAACTACCACAAGTTCTATTATTAAGTAACGAAGGTTTAAGATCGTAAACGCTACGGAAAAATCAATAAACTTGTAAAGTCGTCTGAAAGGAGTATAATAAGATTGGCGCTGCATTTCAAACGATCCCGACATCGATTACCGTCGATCGTTTCACGTATTTAGTCTTCCTGCCCTTTCGGCGTCGTTTCCATGACCGTCGGTCGATCGTTATCGTTAGACTCCGTTATTATTAGACCCGTTAGGATAATCCGTTGAAACGGACCCTATCAGCGTGCACAATTAATCGCTCCTGTAATTTTCCCCGCGATCCTTTCGAGACTGGATTATTGCTGGCGCCTGGCGCATTGCTCCCCGATGAGATTCCTGAGGACTTTTTCCACAGATACGGCGATACTATATTTAGTGGCGTGTTCACGAAGCCTGTCCAATACGCTTATTCCCATCGGTGAATGAAGAGACTATTAACCGTCTGATGGCCGGGCTGGGTCAATTTTAATTGAACCGACGTTTTTCATACTCAACGAACGTCGCCGTCCGTTGACTCGACTCTAAATCCGTTCTAACGCTACACCTATCATGGTCAAAACGACCGGTTTCTCGTTTTACAATTCTGCAAACCTCGATGACTCTTGCGTCAGAATTACTTGAAAAAGCTTCACATTATTGGAGCAAGTTTGCTATTATTGTATTTACTATTTTGCGACTGCAATGGAGAACGCTGTGTATCACGTGTTTTATAATTCTTTGTGTTAGTAATATTTTATTATTTTTATTTTATTATTTTATTATTCTTGTATTTTTACTTCTTTTCACAGTTAGCCTACCGCGCTCGAATTGACCGGTCCCTCGTTTCACAAATAATGCTTTGATTTATACAATTTAAAGGAATCATAGTCATTAAAATATTTGCCGTTATTTGCCGAGCGAAATTCGATCTACAGTTGCAAAAGGATAAATATTTCTAAACTGGTAGCACCATTCGAAGAGTGGTGGTTGATGGGTTCTTCTGAGGATTGATGACCGATTCACCCCGTTCGCCGGACCACGGCCAGGCGAATCCGGCGCCTGCAGAATCGTTCGATTCGTCAGGGAGCAACAGGTTTACCGGACACCGAAGGGAAGAAACGCGGGACGACGAGGGAGACGGAGAGGAACGGGGCAAAGGTAGAATCTTTGGCCACGGCTGAGCCTCGCCGGTATTCGAGGCACCCGTTTAGGATGACCGTGGTTAGCCGAGGGTAGGAGAACGATGGTGGGAGTCGCGACGATGCTGATGACCGTGACGGAAAACCAGGGGCCAACGACATCGCATCATGAACATTTCACTCTGAAAAGGCCGACTGTCCATCCGCATAGTCGTTTGTTTTAGACGACGTTTCTCTATAGTAATTATCATTTCCGAAAGCTCAACCCCCTTGCCGTAACTATTTTCTTCACAGTTATAATTAGACCGCGAACCTTTGTGCGACATAAAAACTTGTATGCATCAATTGCAAGACGTGGAAGCCAAATGGAATTTTACTCTCTCTTAAATAATTTTATTAAGTTGGACTATTTAGTTTCTTTTAATCTTTTCACTATTGAGCAATAATTTATAGCGGTTATAGCAATAATTTCTTAGAACAAATAGAGAATTTCTGTTCATTGCGTGCCTTGAATGCTTAAGTGTTGGTAATAAGGGAACAGAATTTTAGACATACTCGTCAAAGTAACCCAAGAGGTTAAACGACGCTTTAAGTTCTGAATGCTTTAGGTCCGTCATTTTGACTTGGCGAGGAAATACTAGAAATTTTACTTCTGTCGAAGCAAACTATTAGTCTCTTACATGGATTTCTGTTTAGCAACGTCCTAACTCCTTGATCTAATTAGTAGATTAGTAAAACAGTAAGAACTGTGAAAGAGTTTAAAAAACACTGTTTAAACTCGCTACATTTTCTACACTTTACTAAACCTTATTCAACTTTACTGAACTCTACTAAACTATACTAAAATTAATTTTACTAAAGTCTCTTAATATTGATTTTATTAAATTATGCTAAAATTGACTTACTAAACTGTGCTAAAATTAAATTTACTAAATTATGCTGAAGGTAAACTTACCACGATCATTAAGAAAGAAAAATGTATCTACAGATCCGGCATCTCGCAAATAATGTTTTTATTTTGCATAAAAATCTACAGTTAACAGATAAGAGCCTCTTTGCCTTCATAATTTTTTAGAAGTTCAATTTACATGTACGCTTCCCGAAAATGTAGGCACCCAACTCAACCGAACAAACGATAAGGAGAAACTCATTTGGGTAAAGTCTATTATTAGCTGACCGTCCTTATCGAAATCGATTAGGTCCTTCAAGCTACCGAAGAGTACCAAAAGAAATTCCCGAATTCTGATGGAAGCTTCGCGATCATATCCATCGCTCGAAGATCTCCAAAATGTGTCCAAAATTCGTTTTCTATGGTCGCAGAAAGGTCACAACTTCTCTTCCTCTATAATGCTCACATTTATGTCCATTTTTAACTGGAAAAAAATTCGGCGAAGGACATTGATCATAAATAAAATATTTAATGCACAGCGTTAAAACATAAATTCCTTTTTTTATCGTTTTATTTCAAAGTATAAACGTACCGACCTCGTTAAATGACAGACAAAATAGCGTAGAAATAATAGACAGAATTCAGCGTAGAAATAACAAACCATACAGGCTAATTAATTCAACGCAAAGTTAAAATTTTATAAGCCACCAATTAATGCAACGTAAAAACTCGAATCAAAGTTGCACAAAGTTAAACAAACAAAATTCGGACAAAAATTAAGATTATTTCACAAACACTTTTTTTTGCAATTGGAGGCATCAATTTTAATAACAAATTGATCTATACAATTAAAATCGAAAGTAGTTCTACGAACTACGTTTTGTCATGAATATTTTCAAACAGACAAATGTACAGCTGTACGCTTTGATTTTCTGACTTTTTTTTCATTGGATGAAACAGGTTGCAGAGTGTCACGGGAGAGAATGAAAGCAAGCCTGGCATCGCGCAAGGGTAAAGGGCTCGGCGTCGGGCGAAAATTCGAAAAACCCACGGACAAGAGTCGGAGGGACGAGGAACGATCAATGGCTCGGGATTTACCTAAAAGCCCCCGGCTCCCGGACAAATGACCATAGCAGCAGACGCCTGTTGGCACGGTGGGGGATGAGGAAACAAGGGGAAAGCGAGGGGTGGTGAAGGAATAACCGGCGGCAGGGGTTCGACGATGGTGGTGGCTGCGGCGCCACTGCCACTGCCATCGCCTTCGTCGTCGTCGCCGTTGGCCGGTCGCATACATACACTAACTTTCTGCTTCTGGTGCCGTATAACGCCGGGCACAGCGCAGAACGGGTGCCGGCAGTCGTGATCGGTCCTTCGTGCGGGTTGCCTCGCCTCGTGTTCCTCTATCCGCCAGCAGTGAGACTCATTGACAAGTGTGACAATCGTCAGGGAGCTACGCCGCTCTTCCAGGGAGAGACTCTTTCCTCCGAGGAGCATCCTGATTGTCTTGCTCGTGTAGGGGAAGTCGTTCAACCCAGGCAGCTTTAGGTCAATTTGTTCGTCAACCGGAGTGGCAGCACGTGACGTTCACGAGTCCAGTGACTGCGCGATCCTTCCGGCCCTTTGGCTCCCGTGAAGTTACCCGTGACCTTGAGACCAAGTTCACCCGTAGGTCGGACCGCTTTCGGAGCACCGAGGGTGAGACTCGCGCGCGGGCGCATGAGTATTTTCGAAATAGAACATTCCTTCCCGGTATTGATAATCGTTCTCCCTTCTCGGGTGTCGATTGCGGTTCCTTCGAATTTTTGGGGATGCTTTCGGTCGTCGTTCACCCCTTTCCACTCGGAGCAATAGCTCGAATCGCGTAACAGCGGGTTAATTCGCTTTGTGGATAGGAATTATCGACGAGTCGGAAGGAAACGAGTTCAATGAAATGTAAAATGAAATCGCTCGAAATGATTATTCTGTTTAAGTAGAATTTGGTGCAGGGTTGCACAGATTTCAGCCCTTTTAATGCGGGCTGAAATAGAAAAGTATACTATAAGAAACGTCTACTTTTATAGTAGAGTAGTTTTTATATTTTTTATACTATTTCGATGAGTTTTTATTATATTCGTATTGCACGACTGCCATTTGCATTACAATTGCCTGTACTTGCGTTATATTAACGTTATGAATATCGCAAATTAAACGATGTGCTTTCGCGCGTACACTGTAACTACCGAGTTCTATGCACGACTAATGTGTATTGTTTTATACCAATAACGAGATTAGATTTATTTAATCTTCGTATCTATGCTTGAATAGAGAAGTTTATCTAAAAGTTTGTGCCAGAAAGATTTTTATAGTACTGTTATAACGAAACAGACACTCAGAAAATCAGTCATTTTTACCAGTTTGGTCGATCCAATGCTAATCTCGAAAGTACCATAATTAGCAGCAGTCTTGTTACGTTCCCTGATAGGGCACATCCGAGTGCAAAACGTTAAATTTAATTTAGAGATTTTTACGGTTAGATCCAAGATTTTGATTTCAGAGTTGAGAGTTCGTTAAACATTTTTAGCTAATTTTAACGGTTTCGTATTCGCCATGTACGGTGTGCTTCTTCGTTTCCTGTTAAACGGCTTTCTCACCCATTATAACACCATTAAAGACATGTATGTATTCAGAACGTGTTGATGGAATCGCAACAAAGTGGTAACACGTGATGATGCTGGCAAGTGCACGTTCACTTGTGCACACTTGGCTCGCGATAAGGAAAGTCATAGGAGTTCAGTTACAATTACAAACTATCATTGTATCAAGTTCTAATTAGTTTGTGCAAATTTCTGTTTTCATGCGAGACTTTTGGAATTACCGAAAGATCGTGCGATTTCGATTATAATTTGATTTTATGCATCCCTAATGAACTTGGGTAGGTGAAATTTAAAACGGTGGAAATATTAAAAGAATTTATTGTTTAACCGTTTGCATTTGTGTTTCAATCAGGGGAAGAAAGTTGTTGATAATTATGGAATTTCCAAAATTAAAAATGTTTACTCTGTATATATATATGATCTGTATCAATACAATATTATCTACCCTTTTGGCAAAAATATAACCAACTATGTTTCGGATCATTTATAATTTTATTTATCAGTCTTTTCAATATATTTTTTTAAGTACTACTCTTAGACACGTTAATTTCTTTTTTTTTTCTTTGAAGACCTTAATGAAACCTGTGAAAGTTTACCTTAATTTTCAGAAACTAGATAGCCAAATAATAATATTTATACTCATGGCCCAAATGGACCCAAGGCCCAAGCGTTAACTATCTAGATTCTGGCAATTAATTTCAATTCTCGCGTGTTCCATTAAGGTCTATAAAAAAAGTAGCGTGTCCAGAAAGATTACCGTAAAGAACACGTTGATAAAAATCGCTAAATAAAATGTCGAACGATCCCAAGCGTGCTCGGTTATATTATTGCGAAAATAGTCCGCTGTTCGAGCGTATAAAAAACTTTAGCAATTATTTCCAATGTTCTATCAGTTCATATTTTATTCAATCAATTACCTATTTACCGCAGTGATTGCATTCCAGTTATTGGTAATCGATCCGAGAAAACTCCCCGAATGTAAAGGGATGGCACAGACTCTCCACATGAGAGAGAGACTGCGATAAACCGAGAGCCAAATAAACAGAACAAAGGATCGAGATCTGAATGACGCATTGACCAATATGCCGCCCACGCGCGGGAGGCGAATGATCATTACATTCCCTGTCGATTTTGATTCTTGACGGCGTAGTCGTAAACGCGCGGTTTCAAGCGGTAAGGATCACTCGAGCGTTCATTATGTATACATTGATTATCTTTAAGCCTCCGCTGGAGAGCCTCGACGGCTCGCGTTGCGTTCCCGAGCTACTCATATGCGTTCGGATCGTGTTCCTGCGAATTGTCTTGCTAAACAGTCAACAGAGATTTACAACTCAGGTCCCTCGATAGAGAACACGTTTACTTGCGGTCGCATCGGATCGCGATTTATTTATTGCGTTGCACGCACCTACCGAGCAATACCACGTGGCATTTACGAGTATTTACAACATCGCTATACGACATAAGCTCTTCGGATTACGGATCTCCCCCTACTCTGTCGGCCGCGACCGACACACCACTGTGCACCAATTAAATGCACCGGCCATATAAAATAATTCCTGCCGGTCGTCTCTCTCGCCGGCTTATGGTTCACCCGGCAAAAATCACTGGAGCTGCGTGTTCGCACGGTGTGGACCATACAGAAAATTATAGCTCGTTATTATGCTCGCGTGCATACGGTGTCCCGGGATTTGTCAAGCACAAACGACGCTCCGCGTTTAACTGTAAAAATATTCGATAACGTGCGACAGGTTTGAACGTTGTCGAATTGGAATTTTAATTTTTATTTGTCCGCGGCAGAGATACACGATGCTTCTTCGTTAATGCTCTATTTGTACAGGAGATTACACCATAATCCAAGAAATTGAGTTGCGTTGATGTAATGTAACAACTTCTTCCGATGTTATCGCTTGAAAGTATGTTTAGAAAATGTAAAGAGAGTGGAACGCATTTAGCATGCAAATTAAAACACGGCTGATAAATATTGTTTTATGATACTGTTAAATAGACTGTGGATTTTATGCATTTGCGTCGGGATCGAGTGGTTCGGATATAAAATAGCAGAACGATTAAGAGAATTTAGGAATGTCGATGTATTATTTTTAATCTATTAAAATTATTAGCGAAAGAAAGAAACTGTTGCTCAGTTTCTATTTCTAAGAATTGGTGGAGGTAATTTTTATTTTGCAGAAGAATATTTTTGTTGGAAAGATTTTATGCAGCTATTGCGAAAATTGATAAGAAAAATACCATAATGCACAGTGGAGAACATCAGACAAATTTAAAAATACTGTCGCATTACTTTCATCTAATTAAATCTGTTAAAAGGAGAAATACATTTTTATTTAATTCTTCTTTTATACAACATAAAATATATATAATAATAATATACAACATTTACAAAACATTATACAACATTTTAGTCATTTTTTGATTAGAGCGTATATTTAGTTAACGTGTACAATAGGAACATTTATTCGAATATTCTCATACTTTCAATAACTCAACGTAATATTTTCCGAGAATATTTTCTTGCAACATAATTGTTCTTTAATTCGACTAAGGATCTAAAGAATTCTGTTGACTATGCGAGCGGAACCTTCTTGTACATATAGATTTGTCGAGAATGCTGTATAAGATCCACTAGATAAGACGTCGGGAATTCCGATGGCCATGGATTATAAAAATGTCTGCGGAGGAGAAACGAATTTCGTAAAGTCCTCGTGGCCCTCGAGCCACGTGGGTTATTGACACAACGGCAGCCTTGAATCGTTTGAGAAAAGCTTGTTAACTAATTTTGGTAACGCACACCGATCGATGGTACACGTTCCCATCCACAGACCATGTCTGTCGGAAGATACTTATTTAATTTCATCACTGGTAAATTACATTGCTTGTGCAGAGAGACAGTAGAGGGACCTGAGAGAACTCCACTCGTAATTACAAATATTCTTGATCACTCGACAACGTACAATTGAAGTTTTCGTAGAAATACCGACGTCCTTGGCAAAATTATGGTTCGAGATATTCAACATTTTATTTTAATTGGTACTTGAATTTACGAAACCAGTCGAAATGGTTTCTGTCTTTCTTCTTTTACAATTCTTTTACAATTCGATGCTAGAAAAATCTTTCTACTAAAAGTTCTTAGGTAATCTTTCGTAGTCTAGAATATTTATAAATAATCTTTGTCAGAAGCATAAATAAATCTAATCTTGCCATTGTTATAAAATAATATACATTAGTCGCGTTTTGGGTTCGGTAGTTTCAGTGTTAATAAAATTGTAATATCACTAAAATTCATTTTTCGTCTATTCTGTTCAATTGTTGCTATATAAAGTTGACCATATTTGTTAACATAAATAGTCAAGTCTGTGGATCCTAAAAATGGAATTAATTAATTAATATTGAGGCTAAAGGTCCCTGAAGTTTTTGAAGGTGAAGTATATTGAAATCGAAAGTGTCGATCCTCAAGGCTGCGATTCAAAAATGTTGTGAACGTTGACTCGGTTGTGAGCGACTGTGTCAGAGAATTGATAGATCGTTGCCTGCCGTTTCTCGACCCGTAAAACCGCGGGTACTTTCTTCAGGAAATACAGACGAACTTGTGTAATGCCAGCAGAACGATGGACTCCGTTCGTCCCGGAAATGGCTTTTCCAGCTCTCTTCGTTTCTATCTCTGCTATTCATTAATTCAAAGCTGAGACGCAAGCTTTCGATTCGCTGTCGAAATTAGTTCCGTTTCTGCGGAAAATGTATTCACTCGTTCGGCTACAATGATTTATAACTTAATTGTATAATATCAGTTTCCAATTGTTTCAAATCACTGTGCTGCGAACTTACATATTTCTGAACTTGAAATAAGAAGTACATTCCAATGAAATGAAATTTACTCGCAGTGGTTTCTGAGTTCGAAGATAACTCATTAATAATTTTACGCATTTATGACGAACACGAGTATTCGTAATTTAAAATATTAGAAAGATTAGAAGATCGATAATGTTAACGTACAATCGTTAAAGAAGGAATGAAACTTCTCGAAGAAACTCCTCACTTTTGCAATGGATGCAGAACATTTTTCTTTCGCATAAAGACTTTCAGTTTACTCGTTACCAACGCAAGTCGCGTTTTGAAAATAATACCTGGACAAAATAATACTTGGACAATGGTAATAGAAATAACGAATCCGATACGTCGAGTCTAGTAAGAACGTACGAACAACGAAGAATAAAAAGAAACGAAGGTAAAATGAAAGTGAAGTAAGACTCGAATGAAGAAACAAAATACGTATGTGTAGTGCAAAGTTCAAACGGCGGTTTTAATTGCTAACCAGCGTGGCTATTAAATCAATTTGGGCACCATAAATATATATATGCTTATTGTAAAAGAATTGTAAAAGAAGAAAGACAGAAACCATTTCGACTGGTTTCGTAATATATATATATGCTTTCGGACAACCTATTTTTTTTATAACTTCGGGATATTTAACTCTTCTTTTTTTATGTTTACACGCACTGCAAAAAAACTGTTTTTGATTTTTACCGAGTCACCAGTTCGTGTTGCGGCACAGAATGTAGTCTGAGAATGCACGATTTTTTCGCATCGTAACGTTCGAACCGCTGCAAACGAGGCTGCACCTTTTAATACACTTTTCCTTGTTCCGTTTGTTGAAACACGAATGGAGAACGTTCCGCTCGGAGCCTCTTCCATATACGACGCGATTCGGTTTCGCTGAAGCGGGTAAAAGTGGCCATGTGTGCGCCAAGTTCATTTACATTATTAACGATTCGATAACACACACGCAATGTCGCAACGGGTGTCACGGTGCGTAATACACGAGGTATCCCCGTATAATGAAATCTATACGTGGTATCTGCGATCTTCGACAAGGAAAAGGACAACTTCATGCCAGAACTTCGTTCCAGGTCCCTTTTTTTTACATTTTATTCGGCGATCATTCTGTGTTTGTTTTAATCCTCTCGCCAGCAGCATAAATTCCTCCAATAACATTTCACCATGCTATAAGATTTAGCATTTACCAATGCCATAAGACGAACAAATTATTCACGATTTCATCTATTCTAGTATTTGTTTCTTGGCGCATCAATCATCGGCGATGATTTCATAATTTTCGATAGTCTATAATTTACGATTCAAAAGTGCTTCATAATTTGTTTAGTGGTACTAACTATTTCTATCGTGTACCACAAGTCGTTTCCGGCAACGTTATCTGATGATTTCGTTTGGAATTATCATGTAGGAAAAGATTATTTAGATTTCTTTCAGCATGGTACAATAATTGATAATTTGATTAATAATTATGTCGGTTTATGACTGATAACATTGTCGCTTTCTTGAAGATTTCTTTTTAGAAAATTCTCAAACTGTTAATTTACGACTTTAAAAAAGTACTATTAGAAAACTGGCGATAGATACAGCGTTAACGATCAACTATAGTTTTCTCTTAACCCTTTGACGATTAAAGTCGACGCAGTGACATCAGGTGTATCATAAGATCAGAATATACATTGTTCATTTTTCTTATTATTGAATTCTTCGACGTACAATCTAGTCCTTCGAGAAAAATGTTCTTAGTACATTAAAAAATGCACAAAGGGTTAATAAGTTTTATTGTTGCTACAGCAACAGAGATCATTAGAAATTTTGTATCTATACAATGTTAACATTCTGTTGAATTAATTAATCGTCGAATCGGTTACAGTGTTTACTAAAAACGTTCAAAAAATAAACTTGCATTTTTTGCACTTTGTACTGTCCAAATTAAATGGATGGAATAAAGTCAAGGAAAACTACATGCATCAAAAATTGAATTTACACACATATGTTATCCTTGAAGAAATTAACACTGTCCCGCAGATACGCACGACCGTCGGACAACTCTTTTCAAAAAAAATTTCCACAGCTCACATCTTAACCCCTGGCAATATGATTTCTTCCATATCTACATTAACGACTTCGATTTTTACAATTTCCCAATTTCTGTTCCTTATTATCTGATTCCACAAAAAGGTGAAATCTGACTCGTAAAAGGTTAAATAGGACCTACAAAAATGTTCCATAGCATTTTCGCACCCTCGAATCAAGCGACAGAGACGAGATCCCCAAAAACAACCCCGAACACAAAATTGAAACCGATCCTTTGAATTTCAGGGTGATAGCGAGAAATCCGTCAACACCAGAACCCGAGCCGGCAGCACCGATCACCGCACCTGAGGCCCACAATCGGCAGAAAGCATTTCTTCCCACAAGCCCCCTTCTCCCGAGGGAGCTGCACCCCGGAACACCGAGCCTCGAATGAGTTGATCCGCGGGACCTGCGTTTCCGGTAGCGCGGCTTCGAAGAGAGCAGACTGAACGCTTACCATTCCGTCAAACATGACATAAACCGAAGAATCTCATCCTCCTAAGCACACAGAGATCACCGTTGGAAGAGTAACCCGTTGAATCGGAAGGGAACAATCGGCGAATTTCGACGCGGAGAACAGAGTATTTTTATCGACGTGAGGTGTATACCATCGGATTCTTCGAATTCAACGCTCGCAGGGTTGATTCGACTGATTCGCGAGGACAGGACAGCTCCGAGAATCTGCCCGCGGCGCGAAATAATTATCGCCGTCGTGACGGATCCGTCGAGCGAAAGGAACCACTTGATCGGCGTATACCCAAGCGAGCGGACCACGGGGACCAGAAGACGTAAACGAAGAAGGATCCGAGGCATCAAGGAAAAATGGCGTATGACGACGTTATCCTGCGGATGGGCGAGTTTGGCCGGTACCAGCGCAGAATCTACCTTCTGCTCTGTCTTCCGGCGATATCCTGCGCGTTTCACAAGATCGCCGGCGTCTTCCTCAGCGCGAAGATGAGCACCAGGTAGCTGCCGCTTCTTCGGCATTTCGAAACAGAGCCGGCTATTCTCGAACATTTTCTCATTCTTCTCTCTTGCACGAGCAACAAGCATGGATAGACAGAATTATTAGAGCAATTTCCAAGGGCTACGTATAGTCAGATCTGATAGATTTTGGACATGGAAGCTGATAAAGTTGTAAAATATACATCACATTCAATTTAGAAACACCTTTTTCTTTGACGATGATTGCTCATATTGTCTTGGGTTACAGTTTGACTTTTCTGATATATTTTTATTTAAATTTCACTTCGCTCGAACAAGTTAGGGGAACATGGTATAATAGTAATATTCACTGGATGATGATCTGAAAGCATGGAAGGGTGTTCAAGAATTTTTGGGGATTTCTTCAAACACAATACTCGGAGAAAAATATACAGATATAATCGATCCAGTATGCAGCGAACAACTCAATTAGTGAGTGAAAACAATCGATGGTTCTTGTTTCAAGAATTCGAAGCGTGTGTCGGTAATAGGACCCACCCGAGCGAAGTGAATCACTGTGCAGGTCGGAAAGAAAATATTTTGCACACGGAAACATGCTAATTATCAGTATTAACATTTTTATGAGTCTGCGAATTTTTTTGTTTCGCGTTCCCAAGGTCCGAGAGCTCTGGAGAGATTCGATTTGAAATTCCGTACATAATCACAAGACACAAAGATATTAAATTTAGTGACTTAGTTAGTACTTTGCAATTAAATAATACGCATTGATCGCGTTGACAACATTTTTCACATTTTTCTAGGGCATTTAATGAATTTCCATGTTCGGTATCAAGATTGTTGCTCGGAAACATTTTAAAATTGATATTATGCAAACGAAAGCGACACGAGATGGTTTGAAGAGGAAACAATTTTCTTTCAGATGCGTATTGCCGCATGAGAACGTGGACAACGCCACGTATTTTTTACCCCGAAATGTGATAAACACGAGCTACCCATGGGACGACGAGCTGAAAGAATGGTCGCAGTGTTACAGACACGACGTTCCTAGCTTTTTTAATGAAACTACAATCGACAGGTATGTCGACACGTCGACGAACGACGCTCCAATTCAGAAACCCTTCTCCCCGAATGGTCTCAACACTCAGGGCCTGAAGAGATGCGAGGGATATGTGTACGACAGAAGCAAATATAAAAGTACCACCACTTCTGAGGTATATACACTAGTTTTGGTCCGTCATTTCACGTGCACCTAACTCGTTACTAATCGATCAACCAAGTCCTAATTGACTTCACTGTGCTACAATAGTGCTTTAAGAGATAATCGGTAGTCCCAAAACTCTTCATTGGCGTCCTCTCCCAATGCTAGAAGTACTGATAAGTTGCTAAAACGACAAATTAATTTCGTTTCACTGACTTGAGTCAAAAGCTTGATCTCAATTATAGATAAAGGTTTTGATTGCAAGCATAGAAAGCAGAGCGAATGCATCAATATAATTTTTCGCACCCCTTCGAAGAAGCACTAGTGTAGCTATGCGATAATTGATTGAAAGATTCGGCTGTAATGTAACCGTTTGTGTTGCTTCTTTTCAGTGGAACTTAGTTTGCGACAGGGCATGGTTGAAAGCTACGGGGGATTCTTTGTTCATGGTAGGAGTCATGCTTGGCTCGATGATTTTCGGTGGTTTGTCCGATAAATATGGGCGTAGACCAATTTTCTTCCTGTCTTTAGTCATACAGCTGGTCGGCGGTGTACTAGTCGCGGTTGCACCCGAGTTTATATCCTACGTTATCTTCAGGTTAATAGTCGGCTCGACTACCAGTGGGGTCTTTCTAGTCGCCTATGTCATTGGTAAATAGTTACACGGAATAAGTCGTTCCATGCAGTGTGTCGTTTCCCATTTTTATTCCAATTGTGCGTTCTAATAACGCTCGAACGGCGGATATTTCTGACAAAATATAACTGTTTAAGTTCAGGATGTTTCATAATTTTATTTATCAATTTCTCTTGACATATTTTTTGAGATACTCCATCTAGGCGTGTTAGTTTTTTTATGGATCTTAATGAAGCATATGGGCACAAACCGGGTCCAAAATGGATCCGAGTTCTACCGTCCCAGTTTTGAAGAATATTTTTTTTAATTTTTTCAAACATGACATCGATTTTGGAAACGGCACCACTCGTGGAATGTTCTGATATGAAAGTAGCAGCTCTGGTAAATATCGTTCCAGTACTATGACGACACTATAATCTTCAGATAATGTTGCCTTTTAGCCCTGGAAATGGTGGGTCCGAGGAAGCGTTTGGTAGCCGGAGTTGGTTGTCAACTGTTCTTCACGACTGGATACATACTCACCGCTGGATTTGCATACTTTATAACCGACTGGAGAATGCTACAAATGGCCATCACCGTGCCAAGTATCGCGTTCCTTCTTTATTGGTGGTGAGTACAATATCTTATTTCTTAGTTTGTGGTCGCTCAAAACTATACATTCCTGTATTATCATTCCATCATTCTCGTCAACAGTTTGCTAAACATAATAATTTCCTAGGTTTATCCCTGAATCTGCGCGTTGGCTGTTAACCAAAGGTCGTGTGCAGGAAGCAAAAGATCTTCTTCAACGAGCCTCCTTAGAAAACGGCGTGGAAATGCCAAGCGAGGCACTGGACACACTTCTCAACAGCTATGAAGACAGCGCTCCAGATTACAAGAAACCGTCGCTGTTCGATCTTTTCCGATATCCAAATTTGAGGCGGAAGAGCATTTTACTGTTTTTCAATTGGTAATGTTTCCTTGGAATTTCTCTCAGACTTTTTACAATTGCGATCAATAATCTGCAAAGTTCAGGATAGAACCTTGCCAGTTAGTCTTTTGCTGTTCTTTTCATTTATTAAACGATTCATTTTTCTCATTGTTAAAAAAAGAAATCGGTAAATGTATAGTCACGTGTAGATAAACAGCAAAAGGATAAGGCTTGTCCCAGAACAGACCATCAATTTCGATTCATTTCGCAGATTATCCAGACTATCAACGACTGTTAATTCGTATTCTCTGGAATTGATTTTCAGGCTTGTAAATAGCGGTACCTACTATGGGCTCTCCTGGCATGTGGCCAACCTCCGTGGCAACGACTATGTTAATTTCCTCATTTCTGGGTTAGTGGAAATACCTGCGTACACGTTTCTAATTTTCACCCTAAATCGTTGGGGTAGAAAGATTATCTTATGCGGCTGCATGCTAACATCCGGAGTGGCGCTACTCGCAATCTTGTTCGTACCTGCTGGTTAGTTGAATACGAAGAATTTTGTACATTCTTTCATTTCGATATCATTCCAATCCTTCTTCTGACGATACTTCTCCTTTCAGATTCCCAATGGCTCATCGTGTGTCTCGCCATGATCGGAAAACTCACCATCACGTCCTCCTACGGTGCTATTTATGTTTTTACTGCCGAACAGTTTCCCACGGTCATTCGGAACGTCGGTCTCGGAGCCAGTTCAACTTTCGCTCGAATCGGTGGTGTAATTGCTCCATATGTCATTCACCTGGTAAATAATTCTATACTTTCGTGCTGCGAAGATAGAGCCGCTCGTTGGACATGGTCCACTGCATTAATTACACTGTCCAACGCATAGTTTACGTTCCAATAGATGATTTTTACGGATATCTGCGTGCTAAATACGAATTTATAAAGAAGAATTTATAAAGATAATTTTGATGTAGATCAAACGATTTTCAGAAAATCTATACGAATCATCTATTGGTCCTTAAGTGACATGAAAAAAAAGTTTCTAATTTGTTCGAACGTGTACAAATGGTTTGAGTTCTTGACTTTTTACAGTCTGAAATTTGGATGCCTCTTCCATTCGTTATTTTTGGGTCGTGCGTACTAACCGGTGGCGTTATGTCATTGCTCCTTCCGGAGACACTGAACAGGAAACTTCCAGAATCTATACAGGACGGCGAATTGTTTGGAAAGTACGTGAAGAAGTGATTACTTATTTTTTTTTAGGTATATGGTTGTTTCGATTGTTATCACGACGAATGTGTCGTTTTAGAAAACCTTCGAAAAAGGAGAAGACTAAGCACCTAGACATAGAGCAGCTGAACGAAGTGGACGTGATAAAACCACTGAAGCCGCAAGAAAACGGCGTACACGAGAAGCAGAACGGATGACAGTGATCTCCAAGGCGAACATCGGTTATGCTCAAAACATGTATTTGAATTCCGCCTGTTCTAGACAGCCTTCTGTGTACACGTGTCCCGCACATAATGAATCTTAGCGTGTCCACCGCAAAATTTCACCAACAAATCTCATTCGACCTCACAAGCTGCATGATCAATCAAATATAGGCCGTCGCTGACCGAGAACGAAACACAGGAACACACGAATCAAGGGACTACTGGTATCCTCATTGAAAGTTTCAGCTTCAGACGATTGAAAGTGAGAAGGTAGCGTTTACCTTCTGTATGTACGTACATATAATATCTGTAATCGATAGCACACGAAAAGGAAAACGAATCTGCCAAGAAACATATCATTTACTCTAATTTCTGAATGTTGTTGTGGTAAGTGCCCTTGAAATGTAAACTTGTAAAAGCTTGTCGGAACGTTCGGGCGGAAAATGAACATTTCCGTGCGACTAATGCGGATAAAAAATACAAAGACTTTGACATTTTACTGTTCTGTGTTGTAATACTAAATGTCGACCTTATCCTTATCTTACGTCCTACTTAAAATTCAAACAGAGTCTATCTATAGTTCTGACCGTCTTGATAGTGTATATAGTAATTATTTACATTTTTTTAAAATAAATGATATATACGTACTGATTATTTACATTTTGAAAAATAAATTATGTTTGCTCGCACGTTACAACTAGATTGTAAATATTTATGCAAACTTGAATTTTCATCGAAATTAAATAAAAATTCTTATAATAAACTATCTTTTTTTGTAGGAGCTTCAAGCAATTGCAAAGCAATAGACTCCTACGTCTTTATTAATTCTTTCAATCTATCTATCTACATTTTTATTTGGTATATAGGTTCCGAAAACAATACAATTATTCAATTGTTATATTATCTTCTCTTTTTCGATTTTCACAAATTTCACGGGATCCTGCATAAATAAAGATACGAAGTTTTGCATTACAAATTGGAGTATGTTAGGTATTAACAACTTAAACTTACCTCAACAATATCGTTGTTAATGCTGCAATAACATAGTTTCAACTTATTGTTGTATTATTCTGTATTGTATTGTACTTTGTATTCTACGTTCAGTATGTGACACAAACTAATACCTCAGAAGAATGTTACGAAGTCTGGGTTGACAAAAGTTTAACACATTGCAGAATTTGAAATAAATAAGTACGTCGACGAGAGACAAACTAATACATCGATGCATTCTTCTGAAACATTTGACAACACTATCGAATCAAATCAATTAACAAGAGAAGTATCATTAGAAGAAAATTGTGAAGTCTTGATTGACAAAGGTACAATGTTGCAGGTCTATCAATTAACTTGTATGAATCAGAAACTAAGTAACTTGTAGCTGACCTCATGCAGCAAAAGCGCACGCTTACAGTAGAAGATTTCACAATTGCAAAGCCGTTTGCACAAAATAATGATTAAAAAAATGCTGAAAGTATAAAACAAATGAGTAACCGCACTATGAATGTATATTTCATAAGAGGCTAATTCACTCACATTCATATTAGGATGATTTATTTAATCTGACTTGAGATGTTGACCAGTTGCTTCTTGTCTTTTCTGTATGGTTTTTCTGGCGACATGTCTTTAATCGGTAGCAAGCCAGATTTAATTAGAAATACGAGCAAATGTGATTTAAACGTGCCATTGTTGCACCGACCCTCTTCTAGATATACATTTAAATGATTCCCAACGGTTTACGTTAATTGCAAAAATAATTAATTCTTTAACAACGTGATACAATTTTTTAATGAACAATTGCTTTCATACTTCTCTCGTGTAATTTGGATTTTACATTCTCTACCTCTATAAGATGGCTTACTATTCTTTATACTACAACGAAACGAATTTGAACAAATAATTCATGGAATTGTTACAAACAAAAATTTAACATTATCGTTAAGCAATAAAATATAAAACGAACCTGCAGCTCCGTTTGAAGTGTAGTTAACTGTTCTTTCTCAGATTTCTTTTCAGCATGTGAGTTTTGTTTTCCATTCTTTTCTCATAAGACTTTACATTCTGTCAAAATTCGGAGACTTCATATTTTTCATCCATACATCAATGTTCCTACTTATTATCATAAAATTACTCTTATCTTCTGTTTCATCTAGCTCATGAATCTTCAATTGCCAGTTTTACCTTTTTTTTTGCTAGGTGAATCATCAAATTTAAAGAATGTTGTTTCTTCTCTTTGTGTTTGATTGTGGCAGACCGCTCCAATGCTTGCTCTTCCATGTTCTAGAAATCAAGTATCTGTACAAATTATATACAGATTGTAATATTTTGCTAACAAATACAACAACAATAAATTAACAAAAGTTAATTTACACACATCCATATTAAGATGATCAACTGCTTGCCTTTTTTGTATGGCTTTTCAGACAGCATCTCTTTAATCAATGGCAAAGCCAGATTTATTTAGAAATACAGGTAAATGTAATTTGAATGTTTCAATGTTGGACATCCTTGAATGTTGCAAGTTATCCCAACTTTATCATCTTCTAGATTTACATTTGAATCTAATAATAAATTTGATACTTCGTTCGTACTTTCGATTTTATGTTCCTTACTTTTATGGATGACTTTCCACTCTTCATACTCTAACAAAACGAATTTTAATAGATAATTCATGGAAATTGTTGTAACAAAAATGTCACATATCATTAAACAATAAAATATAGAACTTGCTGCTCCACTTAAAGTTTAGTTAATCCTTTCCAGTAACGCATTAATACTGATGTGTCAGTTGTAAGGACTAACAATTGAATTAAACACAACCGTCCTCTCGATCTCTATCGCGGTCACGGCCGCTCTCGGTTCACAACAATAGTGCGACTGTCAAATGCCTGCACGTAAATCGCAGCCACAATAGACATTTCTTCAAAATCTCCTTTGTCTAATAGAACCGTTAATCGGGAGCAATTTTGTGCTAAGCGATTAAAATCTTTGCGTCTTTGCGCTTAGAAGGCCGGCTTCACGTATTCATAGTTTAGTTAATTGTTCTCCAAGTGAATGTCTCTATTCCCTTCTTTTCTTACCGGCAAACTTTCAAATTTGCTTCATGTGAAACAGTTGTAATTTTGTTTCTCCAGCCTGTGTTAATAAATTAAACAAAAATTAATAAATTGAAAGAAATTGGTCGCAGTTTGAACTTACCTGCATCGGTATGCATTCAAGCGAATCTGAAATTTTGAAAATTGTTGAAAATAATATTGGTACAGTTATATCAAGGCATAATATAATAATAGATTTGTTATTTTATACTCTAATTTTGTTATAATTAATGTTGAAACCATCACTTTGCACGTTGGAGGTAAATTGAAGTTTCGTTCTAGATTCGTACAGTGCCAATTAGTATGTGACAAAACGCTGAAAGTGTTAGCTAATAAGTGGCGCCTCTCGTGGTGAAACGTAGAAGCTTGGTTCAGGGGTCCGTACAGCGCTAATTAGTACAGTGGCAAAACGCTGAAACTACTAGCTAATAAGTGGCGCCTCTCGTGGCGAAACTTGGAAGCTCGGTTCAGGGGTCCGTACAGCGCCAATTAGTACAGCGGCAAAACGTTCAAGCTACTAGCCAAATTACCAACAGTTGATTTTGGCTAACAGTTTGAGCGTTTTGCCACGGGACTAATTGGCGCTGTACGGACCCCTGAACCGAGCTTCTCAGTTTCGCCGCGAGAGGCGCTGTTTTGATATTTGAAGCAGATGATTCGTGCCGGATTTTACATTGTTTCTATGGGAATAGCGGCACGAATCATTCGTTCGAATGGTCAATATGCAAACAAAAAACGGATAATCGTTCAGAACTCACTGTTTCTAACTCGAACACGTAAAAAATAATTACGAGTCCTTCCTTAGGGGTCTGTTTTAGATTATGTCAATCATAAAAGTACGCTTACTACGTGGTTTATAATAATATTTATTAAAAAGGGAAGATGATGGTTGAAATTACATTTGAAACAGAACTCATTGTTATGAAAATAATAGCAACGTTCTAGAGTTTATCTTTTTTAAAATATGGCACTTGCGAAGACGTAAACGAATAAAATTCTCGATGTTCAATTAACAAAATTTTCATCTATCCTTGTTAATTATTATAAAGGATTATCGTAAAAGGGATAGGCGTCTACTAGGCTTCTGCGGTTTTCGTAAGGGTTCCTAAAGATGTTCGAATCTTCCGGGAGCTCGTCGGATTCGAGCACCTCGAGATCCGGTTTCTGGCAGGTCAGAGCACCGCAACGATTTCTGCAGCACTTCAGCGATCCTCTGCAATCGCTGTCAATGTTGCAGGTCGGCGAGCATACCCATCGTCCTTTCGGCACTGCTGGACAATATCCTGCCTTCTCTGTAACCGAACAATTTTATGTCATGCTGCCCAAACAGTTTCGAATACAAACTTCAGATTAACAATCATCAAATAAGTTAAACATCGTCTCGTCGAAAACACGTGTTTCAGTAATTAAAAGACCATCAGCACTTAGTCATTTTACACAACGATAGTTTAAACTCAGTCGTTCACACGACGATACATTTGTTTATGCAACAGATTTGTGTAAAAATATCATCGAGAAGTCTACTGGCTGCTTTTTAAAAAGATCGTCACACCTCGTGGATTTTCTGCTCGCATCGTTACAGGCTTCGAACAGACAGTTCCTCCGCAAATAGTCGGACAGCACTTGCCGATTCCTAAACAATGGCCATCGGTGAAACAGGACTGGCTGCAGATTTGAACTGGCAGAGGCGGTGGGCAAGATCCTGATTTCTCGGTGAAAGGTTCATACCTGCGGTGATCGTATTATTCAAAATGGGACGAATTCCACGATATTGTTGAAATTGTTGACAATAGAATTTACCTCATTTCACCAACGGTCGCGGTTAGCATTATCGATAGAAGAACCAGCCATAACTTCATCCTTAGGCCGTTCTGACGATCCCTAGCAAAATGATGGCACTTCCGACGGAACTGAAAGCAAAGGGCTCCCATTAAGTTCGCTACATCTCTCTCTCTCTCTCTCTCTCTCTCTCTCTCTCTCTCTCTCTTTCTCTCGTAGCAGATATTTTGTATCAATATTTAAACAATTGATCTTTTAACACTGCTAAGCTAAAGATCTGGTAGATAAAGCGTAATATTATTCCATTGATATATATATATATATAAGTCAGAATTTTATTCTGGCCTGGAACAATGGAATAATATTGCTATGGAATATATATAAGTCAGAATTTTATTCTGACCTGGAACAATGGAATAATATTGCTATGGAATATATATATATTATTACTCTCCAATATTATATATATATATATATATATATAGGAATTTTATTCTGACCTGGAACAATGGAATAATATTGCTATGGAATATATATATTATTACTCTCCAATATTACTCTCCAATATTATATATATATATATATAGGAATTTTATTCTGACCTGGAACAATGGAATAATATTGCTATGGAATATATATATTATTACTCTCCAATATTACTCTCAATATTACTCTCCAATATTATATATATATTATTACTCTCCAATATTATTATCCATAATATTATTCCATCGTTCCAGGTCAGAATAAAATTCTGTCCTCTCGCGAGCAGCACGTTTAATCACTCAAATAAATGCGGGCACACGCGACAACAACAGAAATCTTCTATTTCCTCCATGAAATCACTAGGATCGAGAGAGTTCTAAATCGTTGTAACCGTGAGAAAATGGTGGAACAAGGGGTTGGGCAATTATTTAATAACCGATTATCACCGTACACGAGAACGACAGACAGGTCACACGGCGTCTTTTGCACTTTTGCCGGCGGGGAGACGAATTTCCCCGCTATATAGGATCGATCCCCACTTTACGGTGAATCGTGCGTGAAGCCTGTCGATGATAAAACCGGAGACGTCGATCCCGCCTCGGATGCTGGACCGCAATGCCAATCGACGCAGCGAATTCAGCTAACGAGAAATCTAAATGGAGCGGAAGGAAGTTTCTCGTGGTTCCTGAGAGCCTCGGGGAAAAAAGGAACGCGGGGCGGTCGAAGTCTCGACGGTTTCCGCTCGGTTAAACCGCATCCTTTTTATTTTTTGTCTCTGCTCGTATTCGTTTATCTCCTATTTTTTTTCTTCGAGACGAAATAAATTATCCAGACTTTTTACACGGAATTAACGAGCGATCACGTTACCGGCAGACGTTATGCAGACCGCGAGGTTCAAGCGTGGAATGTGTGGTTAATTCGTATTTACAAACGAGCTGTTCTTTTTACGGTGTACCTGTTATCATAATTCGGTCGATTTTTAATTCTTCGTCAGGCCGCGAGTCGCGTTGTTTAATTTGTCACGAGGCGCGAGTTTCTCGAATCCGTTCGCGAATGACTGGTTTTTCCTGCCGGACGCTGCGAGAGACAGTTTAACGATGCCGATGAATACCGAGTCTTCATGTTTAATTCAGAGTCGTCGTCGCGCAAACCGCGTCGTGACATCATTCGTCGTTGAACGTTGCCGCGTTTTATTGTCTGAAAAATATCGAAGAAATGTTTATCTTTACCGATCGTCAGAAACGGCAGGTACAATCACGGTACACTGAAGTAATTTGTATAAAGTTATTATACTATATTATATATATATATTATATAATATACTATATTATATATATATATATTATATATATATTATACATTATACTATATATTATACTATAAAGTTATTAAGTTAAGAGGAGAGTTACTATAAAGTTATTATACTATATTATATATACTATATATATATATATATATATATATATATATATATATATACTATATTATGTATATTATATATATATATATTATACTATATTATATATATATTATATATATATATATATTATACATTATACTATATATTATACTATAAAGTTATTAAGTTAAGAGGAGAGTTACTATAAAGTTATTAAGAGGAGAGGAAATATGTTTATCGAGGATCCAGTAGAATAATGGTCGGCTAACGAATTTCGATTGAAAAATGCTTGCTTTCAGACATGCCGATAATTTTTGTTCTTCGTACTATGCCTCGGATCTGCATAAGTTGCCACGTTCGTTGCATAATTGTTCGGATGCATTGACTTCCGAGGTCGACCGGTTTGCTATGTCGAGCGAAGCAACATTTTTCACACGAGGTAACCTCAGAAATCTAATACGAAGACATTTTTGATTCTTCGAATTCTTTTACAGTTCACGGAACGCAACACGCGAGCGACGACTATATTATAGTAAACTTTTTTCCTAATTGACGCTTAGCTTGGAAACAAAAATGGACAATTTGGGAAGGGGAGGTACGATTATTCGTGCCTTGTGGCTCGTTTTTATTGTTATTGACGATTGGTAACTATAAAAACGAGCAATTCCCAAATTGTCCATTTTTGTTTCCAAGCTGAGCGTCAATTAAGGAGAATTTACTGTATTGTTATAATTGTAATTTGCAGATACAGTAAATTTTCTGCAATTGTCCCTCAACGTGTACAATAAATTCTCCCTAATTCACGCTTAGATTGCTCACAAAAATGGACAATTTGGAAAGAGAAGATACGATTACTCGAGTCTTGCGGTTTGTTTTTATTGTTATTGACGATTGGTAACTATAAAAACGAGCAATTTCCAAATTGTCCATTTTTGTTTCCAAGCTGAGCGTCAATTAAGGAGAATTTACTGTATTGTTATAATTGTAATTTGCAGATACAGTAAATTCTCTCCAATTGTCCCTCAACGTGTACAATAAATTCTCCCTAATTCACGCTTAGATTGCTCACAAAAATGGACAATTTGGGAAGAGAAGATACGATTACTCGAGTCTTGTACCTCATTTTTATAGTTACCGATTGTCAACAACTATAAGAACGAGCCACGAGGCTCGAATAATCGTGTCTCCTTTACCAAAACTGTCCATTTCTGTTTACACGTCAGTGACAACTGGAGAGAATTTACTGTACTCGAAGTGATCGTCGTCGTTTTGCATTATGAATTATGCGGATATTCTGAGAACCGAGAGATCAAGTTCCCATTGATGCTCAAGTGGGTTGGATTTCAGAGCAAATATTGAGAGAGAGAGAGAGATCTTGTAATATTGATTTTCCACTTCACCGCAAGTTCTCGTGAAAATAATTAACGATTAACTTCTACCGCAGCGCCAGTCAGCGCAGCTCAACAATAAACGCTCTGCGATTTCATTCTTTATTGGTACGTTAACATAAATAGAAAAGAAGGGACCCGACGGGTCCGGTAAAAAAAGTTACGCAAAATGGCTATAGTTTAACGTGTTACAATTACAATTAAACTGTTAAATGCATTCTTGGTACTTGAGACGCGTGATCATAATATGCGACAGTTGCGACCGAGACCTTTCGGCGTCTGTACAATGATAACAGGTCGACGACCACGCGACGCCATTTTTTCTTTACAGTCTATCGGCGTTGTGGGGGCGTTATTGCTTGCACTTAATGTTTCGAAGAAAACAATAGTTATATTGGGATTACGGTGACAGGATAGAAACGAAGGGAACGTATATATATGTACAGAATTTCAATTTTGGCTGTCAGCCAAAACGACGAAACTTTGATTTGGCGCTCGCTAGCATTGTATTCCATGTTTTGGATCGAGATCCAAATTAATCGACTAATCAACTAATGTACAACTTAGTAGTGGTTAATTTTGGGCCTCGAATGTTCTTGATCACCTTTTCGCTTAGCCTAACGAGTAAAAGACGAATTACGTGTCGCCATCTTCATACGATCCCGAGGAGGATGTACAGCCTCCGAGGATTCTCGAATCCTTGAAATCGACGTATTACAAAATAGGTGCAATTATTCGGCTAACAATTATCTAAATTGCGATATCGTATATGTAAGAAAACTACGGTTGAGTTTGGATTCTATACAGGAATCTTGGAAATGTTGCGACGGTTCGCAAAAAAACCTCAAAAATCATTGTAATCTCCAAACTTCGAAACACGTATAAACTAATTGAAACTTAACTGAAAGTCTCGGACATTTTTCATAATAAAAATAAAAATAAAAATAAAAATAAAAATAAAAATAAAAATAAAAATAAAAATAAAAATAAAAATAAAAATAATAATAATAATAATAATAATAATAATAATAATAATAATAATAATAATTAATATTCCTTTTTCGTCGTCGAATGACGAACAAGCCGAATAATTCTTGTTAAACGTTCCAGACGCGTGCCGGCGTATTAACATTAAAATTTCTAAGATTAAGTCACGTCTCTTCGAGTATTCGAGCGAAAGTGAAGAGAAGACAACGCGAAGGGAAAGCAATGTACATAAAAGAGCCAGAAGAGTTTGGAACCGTGCACGGAATATCGATGAGGGACTGTTTTATGGCCTCCGTTCGATGAACGAGCGTTTTTACACGATTTACATTTACACGCTATTAATACTAACAATTACGAAGAACACTGGCGTCGCACGATCACTTCGGCGTTCGTGAACGAAGAACACAATCGTCGAAGGCACATTTCGCTGACGGTCCTTTGTTCCGAAGGGAGGAGAAGGACTGCGCGTCCTTGGCCTGTCATCTTCTCACTTCTTCGTGGCGCCTGGAACAGAAAATATAAGAAACAAATTATATAGACGAACATCTTTTTTTTTAATTTTATATAAGCAGCTTAACTTTTATTAGAAAATATGAATGTATGTATAACACAAAACGATATAAAAACGAAAATATTATTTTCATTTAATGTAACCGTAATTTAATAAATTTCTTCACCTTCTAACCTTTTTAAAAAGTCTGTAATTTAGGTTTGTTTGCAGGTTCTACAAGGTCATTGTAGATTTCATGGTATTTCATGGTATCACTTCTCTCAGCGAAAGGGTATATAAATAACCTTAAAATAATGTCGGGGGAAGGAATAATGAACCATAATGGCTTTACATAAAAATATAATTATATTATATTATAAATATATATATATATTATATATTATATATATTATTATATTATAATAATTATATATTTATATACCCTTAATTATATTATATTATAAATATATATTATTATATATATTATATATTATACATATTATTATATTATAATAATTATATTTTTATGTAAAGCCATTATGGTTCATTATTCCTTCCCGACAATATTTTAAGGTTATTTAATTTTTAAATATGTTAAACAAAGTGCTAGTATCCAGTGTTGTAGAACTACAGAGTCGTACAAAGGTTTTCGCAATTTTCTTATCGTGCTAGATCGAAACAATGTTACAGGATGCGGTGTTGTAACAGAGCTACCAGCATTACATTCCGACGAGAAAAATATCCTGAATTCGAAATCAACGAGGGCTTCGATATCCTGAATAACGTCGATGTTACAATGAAGCGATTACCGGCAGGGAAGAAGCTGGTCTTTTAAGGCGACTCGAGAAGGTTTCAAGAAATGGTGACGATGAGAGTCCGATTAAGTAACCAGCCTCCGTGAATTCGCAGAGTAAAAGGGAACGGTCGGGTGATTAGTTCCTCTGGAATGCCAATTTGCGACCGGGCTTTCAACGAGCCTTTTGAATCACTCCGAGCCTTCTTAAGGACTTCTTTCAAAGGGTTTCCGAGTACGCCGATAGTGTTCTCGCGAATGCTCGGTTTTTTTTCGCGAGGCAAAGAAACCTTGGCACTATCCAAACGATCACGACCTTTTATAAAACTTTGTTGCACAATCACTGCAATAGTCTGCTAAACATTGCGTTGACGCATAGTCCAACCCTTTGGCTATGACAGATTTTTACGTATATACCTTGCATGTAGTATTTGTAATATTTTTTAGATTTATGTTAAAATGGTCGAAAAATTGAACCCTGTATTACATATGTTCGTTAATAATATTAGTAATATATTTATTAGTGATATATTTATTTAGTAATATATTTATTAGTAATATATTTATTAGTATTATATTTATTAGTAATATATTTATTAGTGATATATTTATTTAGTAATATATTTATTAGTATTATATTTATTAGTAATATATTTATTAGTAATATATTTATTAGTATTATATTTATTAGTAATATATTTATTAGTGATATATTTATTTAGTAATATATTTATTAGTATTATATTTATTAGTAATATATTTATTAGTAATATATTTATTAGTAATATATTTATTAGTAATATATTTATTAGTATTATATTTATTAGTAATATATGTATTAGTAATATATTTATATACTAATATATCTATTAGTAATATTATATATATTTACTAGTCGTTTATAGGCGCCAGAAATTTGCTAAAATTATCTAGACGCCTATAGACATCAGCGGAAGTAGATTAAAAAACCCTAGTCTTTCGGTGTTAAGAATGCATCCACCATAGAATTTCGAGTAGAACTCTCACCTCTGGGAGGTACAGGCGGGGCAGGCGCCTTCTTGGCGATCTTGAGCTCTTGGGAAAGATCCACATTCATGTAATCCGGCATTCTAGCGCCGTCAGGGACGTCGACGTCACAGGAACCGTTCACCAGATCCGTTTCCACGTACTCCTCGTTGCTTTTATTCGCAGCCGTTGCTTCTATCGCCGGACCTTGACCCTCAGCAGGCGTCTTGGCGTCTTCTGTCATTGGAGTCTCAACCTTGGCCGGGTTCTTCGAGGTTTCAGGGGTCTGGGCCACTTCGGCCGAGTGCCTCTGCTGACTCTGGGCTTCCTGGATCGGCGTGACGTGTCCAGGTGTCACGTTCATGTAGTTCGTGGGAATGCACATGCCTGCAGGCGGTGCCGGAGCTGAATTCGCCGCTGCTGGTTCGACGTTGGCGTAACTGTTACCAGGATGCCTCGGCGGATCCGTGTCCGGGGTGTCCGCGCTCGCTGGAGACGAACCTTGGAGCATTTCTAGGTATTTAGGGTGGTCGCACGGGGAGCTGGGTGTCTTTGGTTCCTTCATGGTGTGGTCCGGCTTGAACGCTGTGGGAAAATGGGAATTTTTCAATCTCAAAGATTTCATAAAATTGAGGTAATATACTTAATTCAGTATATTATACTTATACGTTCTGTGTACCACCGATGGTATGTGCTTACGTGTTTATTTAATGTGCTAAAAAAATTGTTTATAAGAAATTTAGAACCGAAGAATTAATTTCCACTATAAGAATGGGTCACAATAAGTTTGTTTCATTGTTACATATCTACGATAATTAATAATTACATATAATATATATCAAGTGTTTTAATAAAAAAAAAAAAAATATCAGAAATATTATATTATTACTATATTATAATATTATTATATAGTATTAATATAATATTATGTTATTACTATATTATAATATTATTATAGTATTAGTATAATATTATATTATTATTATATTATAATATTATTATTGTATTAGTATAATATTATATTATTATTATATTATAAAATATTATTATAGTGTATTAGTATAATATTATATTACTATTATATTATAATATTATATTATTATTATATTATATATATAATATATTATTATATAGTATTAGTATAATATATTATATTACTAATATATTACTATTATAATATAGTATTAATATAATATTATATTATTATTATATTATAATATTATTATTATTATTTTCAGATTTTCCGGTTTCAATTCCAACCTCCGAATATTTAGGAGAAATGACTGTAACTGACTGCACTTAACGCGGACGATTCTTACAATGAATGGGTAATCCCGAAGGAGGAAAGGCGATGTAATATTCCGTGTCCTCTGCCTTCGACGGTAACTGAGGTCTGAGGTCGAGGTCGTTTCCAGTAGAGGATCGAGGCGACGGCGAGTACCTGAGTGCGGGCGAGTACCTGCCGGCGAAAGGTTTCGGGGCAGGCGGTATCTCGTAGGACATTACTCCCGGTTTGTCCTCCCTCGCGTTTTGTAACTGCAATTACATCGACCCTGATCGAGATTCGTTCGGACAAAAATAGAAAACTGAATTTCCGGTTCTGACACATACTCTCCTATCTTCTGTGTCCGAATGAGTTCCACTGTCACCGAGGCTGGTCCCGCTGCATCCGCTGGCGGTGCTCATTCTACCGGACGAAGACGAACCTGAGGAAATAGAAACGCAGATATCAAACACACGTTTCCCTGTCTCGCTTTCAACGAACAACGGCCACGTACTCGACACGCTGCGAAGACTCAGACTGCTAACTGGCCTGCGATCGGCCAATCCGCCGTTGATGTTCTCCGCTTTGCTGGCCGCGGAGGAATCGTCGCTTCCGCTCGCCGAGTCCTTCGAATCTGTCCAAAGAAAACGCGCGTGTTACAATGTGTTCTTCGGCAAGCTGTAACGTTAAATTGATCACCGCCGTTCGCTTCTATCCTTCTTCTCACCTTTCTTCCCCTTGGAGAAGAACTTCCTGATCCTGTCGAACGGGGTCGGCGCCTTCATCTCCTCCTTCAACCTCTTCTGTATTCTCTCGTACTCCTCCCTCATCGCGGTCAGCTGCCTCTGCTTGTCCTTGAAGCTCTGCTGGACGTCGTTCCGGTTCCGCCAGTTCTCCACGAGCCTCTCGACCTCGTTGATCGTGAACACGTTGTTCTTGAAGTCGTTTATGATCTCCAGAAGCTCGTCCTGAGGGCCGGAAGGCTCCCTGGACTTTCCGCTCGAGCTCGAGGCGGTCCTGCCGTAGGAACAAGAGGACTGACTGTTCTCCTCGCGGCCGTGAGCGTCGTGACGACTCTGCGTGGGCGTCGCTGTCCTGGACGGCTGCTGGCTCGATATGTTCGACGTGGGCGTTTTTGGTCCTAGAAAAATCGAGATCCCATTGACAATCGAATCTTCTAAGAAACGAGAACGGTATTGCAACTTTCGAAATGGAACAATCGAACCGACTTAATAATAACAATCCTCCATTCATTGGTCATCCTTCTTTCATTCATCTTTCTGCGTTATTCCTCCCCCTTCCCCCCGATCCTTTTTTGCACCTCTCCTCCTCGCATTCGCGCAGCTTTCTTTCGATTAGATTTATTAACCCTTTCGCTACTACGGGTGACTATAGTCACCCGCCACAAAACGACACCCGCATGCGATGGGTGACTATAGTCACCGGCCACAAGATGCCACCTATACACGACGGGCGACTATAGTCACCGGTCACAACAATGGAGCCAAAAGTTCAAACAAGGGCAATCGCCTCGCTTTCCTCTGTTCGTAGACGCTGTCATCTACCAAAAACTACGATCAATTGTAATAAATCTGGCCATATTAATCCAACGTTTTCGAAGCAAAAGACTTGGCCCCGAATGCTGAAGACTGCGCGCGCTTGATGTTCCTGCTTTCGGCAGGGTGCTCCGTTCTACGCGAGGGACTCCGCGGCGAGGCCCGCCGTAGCGAAACGGTTTGAGGGCTCAGCAAAACTAAACTGAAAAGTACCGACTGACTCGTTGACTGACTGGGGTCTCTTATTTATATTACGTCCCCCAAAAAGGCCACGCCTGTTGACTCGTTGACTGACTGGGGTCTCTTATTTATATTACGTCCCCCAAAAAGGCCACGCCTGTTTTGGAGTCAGTCGGTACTTTTCAGTTTAGTTTTGCTGAGCCCTCAAACCGTTTCGCTACGGCGGGCCTCGCCGCGGAGTCCCTCGCGTAGAACGGAGGGACTCGCTGTCTTCTTTTACCCCCGTTTAGTTTGGCGGGGGAGACAGCCATCGATGAACCCTCGCTGTAGGAGCGCGCTGGCCGTTCGGCCAGGTAGCGGTACGCGGCCGGCGGCTTTCTCCGCGACCAGGCATGCGGTACATCTGGCAGTGATAAAAAATAAAGAGACAAAGGAATTTCCGGTTCTTGCAAACGTCAAGGACGTTTTCTCTCCGTCGACCCCTTGACATCTGCAAGCGGACAGTTTTATGGTTATTACGGTCGCCGACCGTGTGCCGCTACAGGTTAAATGCAGAGTTTCGAGAGTATACATATTTATTTCAGACCCATTAGACTTGAAATCAACGATCGAATGAATGAAACAATCGAGAGGAACGGTCGTCGGCGACTCACCGGCTGGGTGCATCTTCATGTAGCCTTGAAGGGGTAGTTCGAGGCCGTTCGGCGTGTTCGCCGGCGCCGTTGGCGTCGAGGGACTGACGTGGACCGGCGTCGGTGCCGGTACGATCGAGTAATTAGCCTCGATGGGGTTAGTGGTGGTCGGGCCGGGGGTTACCGGTAATTGGCCAGGCAAGATTAGAGACGTTATTGGTCTTGCGGCCGGTGGCACTGAATAAGCCTCGCTCAGTGGTCGTGGACGACAGTAATCTTCCTTATCGTTGCTGGCCTCGTTGCTCGTGTTCGCCGTTGTTGGATCCGCGCCTGGAAATTCACCGATCTTACAGATCTGCCGCTTTGGAACGCGACATCGGCGACGCAGCGAAATCGTCAACCCTCGAGAGCGGGTCCGCTGTAGCGTATAGTCGTGAGAAGAGGGATGATACTCACTCGCCGCTTGATCGGTGGCCGTCTCGCTGATCACCTTCAGGTAGCTGTACATGTTGGTGAACTCGTTCATTTGCTGCGATTCAAGGCCGAGCCCGAAACATGCAACACAGAAGCGAAACACCAGTTAGTTCGATGAATACCGAACGTGTGTCCAGGTTGAATTACACGATCGAGAACGGTTGTCTGAAGTTAGTCGACAGCGAGAGAAAGAGAGAGAGAGAGAGACGGAGGGAGGTAGAGGGACAGATGGATAGAAGGACAGAGAGAAAAACAGAGAAAAAGAGAGATAGAAAGAGAAAGGGGGAAAAAGAGACAGAGAGAAAAAGAGAAAAAGAGTGACAGAGAGACAGAGAGAAAAAGAGAAAAGGAGAGACAGAGAGAAAAAGAGAGCCAGAGAGAAAAAGAGAAAAAAAAGTGACAGAGAGAAAAAGAGAGACAGAGAGAAAAAGAGGAAAAGAGTGACAGAGAGAAAAAGGGAAAAGGAATGACAGAGAAAAAAAGAGAGCCATAGAGAAAAGAAGAGACAAAGAGAGAAAGAGTGGCAGAGAAACAGAGAGGCAGAGAGAAAAAGAGAGCCAAAGAGGAAAGCAGAGACAGAGAGAAAGAGAGCCAAAGAGGAAAGGAGAGACAGAGAGAAAAAGGGGGAAAAGAGACAGAGAGAAAAAGAGAAACATAGAAACAGAAAGGAAAAGAGAAAAAGAGTGACAGAGAGACAGAGAGGAAAAGAGAGACAGAGAGAAAAAGAGAAAAAGAGGAAAAGAGAAAAAGAGAGACATAGAGGAAAAGAGAAAAAGAGTGACAGAGAGACAGAGAGGAAAAGAGAGACAGAGAGAAAGAGAGCCAAAGAGAAAAGGAGAGACAGAGAAAAAAAGAGAGCCAGAGAGAAAAGGAGAGACAGAGAAAAAAAGAGCTGGAGAGAAAAAGAGAAAAAAAAGCGACAGAGAGTAAAAGAGAAAAAGAGTGACAGAGAGAGACAGAAAGGAAAAAAGAAAAAGAATGACAGAGAGTGAGAGAGAGAGAGAGAGAGAGAGTTCAGTCAGCCGAATTAAGTTGTACAGTAAGTTGGTAATGGTAATGGTAAGTTGATGCTTGATCTCGATGTGAGCCGAGTGCTTACTTTTCTCCATCGGTGCAAAATGCGCGAAGCCACCTCGGGCGAGTGCCGTTACTCGATTATTGTACTTAGAACGGTTCTGGTGGTAGTCTAGCGGTGAGGAAAGCACAGTCGAAGCGAGTAGTGGCGATTAGGAAAAGAGAAATATCGCGGAAGTACCGGGGTTCCATTGGGACTAATCTGTGACGTCTGTTTAAAGGCGATGTTTTTGTACCATGTAGCCGCGAAGCTGGTGAGCAAGTCTCGCGTGTCCAGCCTGGTCAGCGAGATCTGCCGGAGTTAGCTCCGTCACGTTCCTCAGGTCGCATGCTATGTCGCCGCCTGGACACTCCAGAAGCTGCCAGGCCAACCTCTCGAGGCCGAAACGGGCGGCGAAGTGCAGCAACGTTGGATTCTCTTCGGGACCTGGATCGTCAGAAAATTATTACCACTTACTAAATAATGTTACACTCGTTTCTTTTTCGTTTTAAAACAAATTTTTTTTTTATTAGCGCGAATATTTCTGATGCTTTAGACTACCGTACAAGCAAAGAGGAAATTCTAGTTTTCGAGAGGGAGGCGATGTCCTTACCCACGAGTCTTCCTGTGAGCGCAGTCGACATAAAATATGGTAAATTTCAGTTTAACCGAAGATAGCAACCTTGTACAATGGGAGAACAGAATATAGACGTACAGTAGCGGGCATAAGTTGAAGACGATGAATTTTAATCGTTTCGCTTTGAAATCTACAGATGCATGTTCAGCTTTCTTTTATTTTCAGTTTGTTGCAATTATAAATTATAAATTCCTTTCGTACAAGCGTAAATTATAATAAAAATGGATTCACTCTTATCGTTCTTATAAAAAAACACACCTTAGTCACGTAGACAAACAATACGAATTTATAAAACTACCAAATTTTGCAGTCCTGAATTTACAATGCTATTTTTAAACTATATTTACTCATATTAAATTAACATTATCCCTAATTTTTAAACCAATCAAATAATCATCAATGGTTTTATACCTAGCCAAAATCAGTAAATAATTATAAAACTATGAATTTGCATAGATTGAATAAAACTGATTTAAAATATCAAAATTTTAGTGTTGAATTTAATCCAAATTTATATTTCCACTAATTGAAGCCCTACTACAATTTGTTGAAATAATATAGGACTACGAAATATTTTTTAAAAACTTCATCGCGGCGATTCGCATCGTCGAAACGCGAAAAAAGTTTCAAGCTTGCGAAACCGATTAAGGTATCCACCGAAGAGCAATCAATGTTCAGAACAACGAGTTACGTTTCGTTTTTTCTTATTTTCTTTTAGTGTCTCGATGTCGCGAGAACAGTTCGACAGACGGCTCGGTCGAAAGATACAGTGGCCCACAAAAGTGTTCGTACACCTTCTAAAACACAATAAATTTTTCAAAACTGAACTAAAAAAATGTCCTGAACTTTTTTTAGATGACAGAGGGACTAGTTCTCTAGACAATGGCTAAAAAGCTTTTGTTTTTAATTTCGCTATTATTTGGAATTTTCAATATGCATATAAGTTACCGAGATCTACAAAAGCCATTTTTTAAATTTTCGTTATAGGCTCGGATAAAAAAGCTAAAAAACGAAAGATCTTTATTTTTTTGTCATTCCAAGTAATAACAAAATAAAAAATAAAAAAGCATTTCAGTCGTCGTCTAGTAGACTAGTCACCCTATCATTTAAAGAAAGAAAATTCAAGTTATTTAGTTCAGTTCTAAAATAGTTATTGCATTTTAAAAGGTGCACGAACACTTTTGTAGGTCACTGTAGTATTTTCGTCCGCCACTGTACGTCTGTATTGTAATGGAAAGTAGAGCAACGCGAGGAAACTCACTGGAGTGAACCTTCTGATTGGAAACCACTCCACTGGGGGTGGACAGAAGATTGAAGTGCGGCGGCACGTTTCGTTGAAACGCGTGGACCATCCAGTTGTCCAGCTGCTCGCGGTCACTGGGATTGAAGCCGAACGTCTGCAAGCATAATTAATTCGAGATCGTAATCCCGTCAGATCCAATCGACGAGGATGATCCTCTTACGTGCAGCCGGTTTGCTTAGATCGAGCGCGATCTTTACCTGACACATGAACTCCAATGGATTGTCGTGGGCCCGGAGGATCTGGTCGAGCTCCCTGAGCCTGCTCTCGCACTTCACCTGCCTCACTCCCAGAGGACAGCCGTTCTTCGATATCCTGACGCCGACCAGCATCGACACCTCCAAGCATCTCTCCGGGATCGAGAACTGCAGGGCGTACGGGTTCCTTCTTTTCACGTGGGCGATATCGATCGCCTCCCCGCAGCGATCCACGATCACGGACACGTTGTCCTCCGGGCGCAGAGGGTCGTTCAATAGAGCTATTATCCTGTTGTGACCCTGGAAATGATTTTCCCTTCGTTACTCGATCTCCTATCTTTCGATCGGTTCCATCAAATTAAAATTATTCCCGAGGGTACTTTCTAAGAAACTATTAGAAAATGCAAGAAGTTATTATACAATTTTATCCTAATCTATCTTGTCTTAAAGTAGACGCTTCCAGCTTTCATTTAAGCTATCTTGCATGGAAATAGCTCTACGGGAACGTATCTTATAAAAAATTCATCTAAATTTTTCGTTTTGATTCTCGTAAACCCCATGATGTCGGAGGTCGATTCCTCTTAATTTTTCAAAACGATCTCGTCATTTTATTGGAATATAATCTACTCCATCTTAAAGTAGACACTTCCAGCTTTCATATAAGCTAATTTTGATAGAAATAGCCCCGCGAGAACACATCGCAAAATTCATTAGAACTTTTCCTTTTAAATCTCGTAAACACCATGATGTCGGAGGTCAATTCCTCTTAATTTTTCAAAACGACCTCGTCATTTTATTGCAATATAATTTACCCCATATTAAAGTAGATACTTTCAGCTTTCATTTAAGCTAATTTTCATAGAAATAGCCCCGCGAAAACATATCTCAAAATTCACCAGAATTTGTCCTTTTAAATCTCGTAGCCCCACGATGTCAGAGGTCGATTTCTTTCAATTATTCAAAACAATCTCATCATTCTATTGTCATCTAATCTACCCAGTCTTAAAGTAGACACTTTCAGCTTCCATTCAAGCTAAGTTTCATAGAAATCGCCCCGCGAGAACGTCTCTCAAAACTCATCTGAACTGTCGCCTTGAATTCGTGTAATTTTCCTTGTCTTTTCCTAGGTGTCAGAGGTCAACGAACGGACTTGTTACACAACCTACTACTATCGTCGAGGTTAATGGACAGATTACAGATTTTCGCTCACCAGTTTGACCTTCTTCGGATGAACGGAGAACGAAGTCTTGTCGCTTCTAAGAGCAGGCGGAGGCGTAGTGCCGAGGATACCAACCGCAGCACCCAACAGCTCGCCAACGAAGGTCTCGTCCTGGTCCTTCACGAAGAATTTCCTCCACTGATTGTACGAGACCAGGATCGACCTGTGGGCGTCGCTGATGTGACTGTCGTGGACACCCAGCATCATCGCCAGGACCTTGTCGCTGACCAGGTGTCTGGCCAAGCTGGTCGCATGTTCTGGTCGGCTTTGAACCCTTTCCAATAGCACTGGACACACGACCACGATCTGTAGACGAGCTGTTCTGATCCTGTCCTCGGTTCCTGAGGGAATCGTTTCTTCGACGGTGACGTGACGCACCCTGAAACGATTTGTATCCGGTTAGCATCGTCTCTGTAATTTACAATGATCGACTGCTGTCCAATGGAGCAGAGCTTCAGCTTTTAATCTTTCGAGGATGAACGTCGACGTATCAACGACATCAGGACTGCAGATCTTATTTCAGAAGTTGCAAGCATACAAGGTATTCCAAGATTATGATACTTCAGAGAAATAGGGGGTGGGTTCCTGAGGTCATTTCAAGTAACTTTTTCCTCAGCGAAAATGCAATCCGCGGCTTCGTTTGCGAGTTATTAAGGAAAAACAGTGACCAATGAGAGACGAGATCAGCTGGCGCGCGGCTGGCTGAGTCAATGGGCGGAACTGTGCTTCGTCCGCTCGTTGGCTCGGCGCTAGCCGAGCTCGCCTCTCATTGGCCAGTGTTTTTCGTTGATAACTCGTAAACGAAGCCGCGGATTGCATTTTCGCTGAGGAAGAAGTTATTTCAAATGATCTCAGGAACCCCTAATTTCCCGAAAGTATCATAATTTTGGGACACCCTGTTTAATTCGAGCACGTGCGTAACGAACGATCAGAATATATTGTTCAATTTTATCATTACTTTAGTCTTCGATACATACTATTTACATTAGCGAAGGCTAAATTTTTATTTTCCGTATTAAACCCTTGGACGGCGGAAAATTTTCATAATTATACAATTGACGATGTTTTATAATAATTCTATGCTTTATTCAACAATTTTTCCAAACATATTTTTGAAGATATTCCCAGTGTAACAGCCATTTATTTCATTTAATTGCCGAGAATTGACTAATGAGGTGGCCATTTAAATACATCGGGTCACAAAAGACCCGGTGCCCGCATGCCGAGGGTTAATACGTATACATTTTCAGTTGTTTGAGAGAAATATTTTTAACACTTTGAAAAATCCTCGTCCGAAAAAGATTAAACGTGAATTCCTCCGAAGATGAAATAGAAAATTGTCGGATTGGGAAGTTTATTTAAATTTATAGTAATTACTTGAATGGCGGCCGGCCTTGCTGCCTGCTGATCTGCTCGAAACAGGCAGTCAGATAATTCACCCATAGGCTCGAGATCTCGCTGTCTTTGCTGGACACGAAGAGCACGTCGTCTTCAGGGTGCGAGTCGATCTTCGACACCCCTGACGCTGAACGTGATCCTGTAAACAAATTAATATAACGTTAAAAAATTGTCACACTGACGACGTGAAAAACTGTATAAAATTAAAGTATTTTATTCTGTCAAATTAAGATTGATATATGTATTATATAATATATTATGTAATATGTAATATATAACATGAATTACTTTCTCCAGATTTTTACGTTTCACAGATCCTAATGAAATTAGGAAGATGCGATAGCAAATGCGTTTATTAAAGTGTTAAAAATTTCAGCTGGAGAACTTTATTATTGTTCGAGTTATTTTAATCTTCGTGTGATAATTATTTCAGCAGCGCAACGATTACTTATTATTCATCATAAATTACTCAATAATAATCGTCAACAATTATCGCCGAAATAGAAATAACTCGAACAATAATTAAGTTGTCGAGTTCAAATTTTTACTGCAGTTTGTGTAGACGAAGTTGGAGTGAAAATTGGGTACGGATTTTTCGATCCGATAATATTTTCATGAAAAAAAAATTGTTATTGTCTAACAATTTAATTGACAAAATAATTTGCACATAATTCGAATCGGCATGATAAATGCTGCGGATACGCGTATTTACAAAATTGTATTCGAAGAATTACAGGCAGTTGATTCTCGCCTGAACGCCCCCCGTAAGTTAATCGAGATCGTTGCAGGCTTGCACCGATAAAACCGTGTGCAGCAGGGGTGAGCTGCACCGACCCTGAACAGATCGATGCCCTTTCTGTTTAGCCGACGGAGGTCCACGATGTTTTAATTAATGCCCCACGCTTAATTTCCGCGAGCTATTACCGTATTACCGGCAAGACACACCTTGCTTTAGTTTTCCCCACCGGGGGAGCCCGAGTTCAATTTCATTTAATGGGACGCGAGACACGCGACCGTACCCCTCCCCGGCGAGGCTAATAAAATAATGGTCTTTTAATGCGTTTGTTCCTCGTTATTCGAGAATGTGGCATCGCTGGAGCGCACGAATTACGCGGAGGCATTTCTTCCGCAACACGCTTTTAAACCGCCGACTTTGCTCGAACGGAATTGCAATCTTGGCCGGCCCATTTTCTCGGCGATCTCCCAAGGAAAAAAATCCTTTTCTTCGAACGTTCCGGCAATTTTCAATGGAATTCTCTCATCTTGCCCTGCGGCTATCGCGCGCGAACAATTTTCCCCGAGTCCCTGCAATTTCTGCGAAGCTCCGGCCGAGCTTTGGTGTTTCGGAAAGTCGGAAACGACGGAGACAGAATACGGAATACCGAGGTTTCGTACAACCGACCGAGGCCGGATTAAATTCACTCCGCGGTCCTTCTGACCTGGCCTCGACACGCATAATTTCATTCGAACGAGCAGATACATTTGAACAAAACCGTATAACGCAGTCGTTGCGCTCATAAAAAATACCATGTTGTACTAGTGCGAAGAAGGAAGTTAGGCTGAAAGGATTATATTTTTATAATTATATCTATTATATTTTTAGAATTAGGAGAAGTGTATTTATTGAGGTGATATTTAGCAAACTTATTACATATTGATATGTATTAACCCTTTGAAGTCGAGTGGCGACTCTAAGGCGCCACTAAAAGCTGCCGCATCGCGTTCGAAAATAATTTTAATATTATATATATATATATATATAAAATATCAAATATAATATTTATATATATATAATTATTATATTATTATATATAATATATTATATATTATATATAAAATTTGTAAAGTGGAAATACTAAAGATCAGAAAGACTATTTTTTGAACTTTGAGTTAAAATAGCTCCGACTGCAAAGGGTGAAATGAAATTACAATGTTTTAAAATGCGCTGAATACTCCACGAACAGAGAATGGATTTAAAATTCTAATAAATTTCAAAACTCTGCAGGCAAATCTGATACGACGTACTCGCTCAAATGACAACGTTCTTCTATTGGTGGTATATTTATTTATAGGATACTGCCCAATAATACGTTTAAGTACCAATTAATGCGAAAATAGAATATACAAAATTTATAAAAGAAGATCGTTACAGCAAAAATACATTTAAAAATTCCATGAACACATTTTGACCCTTCCTTAACCCCTTGCCATACCACTTTCTTCATAGTTGCAGTGATTAGAAGTTTTTCGATTGTAATAACTTTTAAGAAGAAAAATAGACAATTTATATTTTCTATATGCCTGCATTTGATCGAATGCTTAAATATCGATGACACAAGAGAACAGAATTTTACTTCGACTTAAAAGAACGGAATAATATTCATACTTAGCAGGTGCTTCCTAGAAATCTCCGTCACGTGTCAGACTCGTCAAATTATGGCAAGGGGTTAATCATGTTAGGGTTAATAAGTTTAAAGGAGCCGATACCGCAAGCTCGGAAAAAGTGCCTGATCTCTGAAACGACGAGGTCACCGTTTCTCGCTAACCTTGAAGCGTCTCGAAAGGCGCGAAAAAAGAATCGCATCGTTCGTTTATACGTTCTGATGCGACGCGGACCGTTCTCGCGAGTTTATCGGGAGCACAATGGCGTAATTAATGGGGTCGCTCGTTTTCCGTAACCGTGTGCATTCCCGGACAACGGAGCCTTTTGTGTCGGCGATATCGATATCTAACCGCCGCCGACTGAATACACCAGGGTTCACGATCCCTCCCGGCCGAAAATAACCGGAAAGAGTCGTGCTCCTTCTTTTTTCGCTTTAATGAACTCTCCCCATTATCGACTGCCATTCAAGACCGCTCCGAAAACCTCGGTTATCTCCGAAGACGTTGCTTCTTCGAACGAACCACCCGTCGCAACGTTCACAACTCGATAACAGCGTTCTATCTACGAATGTTTGAACACCTGTTGGACCCCTCCTATTATTTCCGTACACTTCAAACTACATATTAGGTTGTGTAAAAAGTCCGTTCGCGGATCTCTGACGCGTTGGAAAAGACACGGAAGTGCGACAACAAATTCATAGGGACAGTTCAAATGAATTTTGAGATACGTTCTCATGGGGCTATTTCTATGCAATTTAGCTCGGATAAAAGCTGGAAGCGTCTACTTTAAGATGGAGTAGATTAGATTGTAATAGAATGACGAGATCGTTTTGAAAAATTAAAAGAAATCGATCTCTGACATTATGGGGTTTACGAGATTTAAAAGGAAAAGTTCAGATGAATTTTGCGATGTATTCTCGCAAGGCTGTTTTTATGCAATTTAGCTTGAATAAAAGCTGGAAGCGTCTACTTTAAGATGGAGTAGATTAGATTGCAATTGAATGACGAGATCGTTTTGAAAAATTAAAAGAAATCGATCTCTGACATTATGGGATTTACGAGATTTAAAAGGAAAAGTTCAGATAAATTTTGAGATGTATTCTCGCGGGGCTGTTTTTATGCAATTTAGCTTGAATAAAAGCTGGAAGCGTCTACTTTAAGATGGAGTAGACTAGATTGCAATAGAATGATGAAATCGTTTTGAAAAATTAGGAAAAATCGACTTCTGACAGCATGGCTTTACGAGAATTAAAACGAAAAGTTCAGATGAATTTTGCGATATGTTCTCATGAGAATATTTCTATGCAACTTAGTTTAAATGAAAGCTGGAAGCTTCTACTTTAAGATAGGGTAGATTAGATTACAATAGAATGACGAGATCGTTTTGAAAAATTAAAAGAAATTGTCCTCTGACATCGCGTTTGAGAACAAGGCGCCACTGTGGACGCTTCCTGTGAACTGCATTACGTATTTTCTATATTTTTGTGGCAACGCAACCGAGTCAACAAATACCGAACACATGTGTTTACCCGGGAGCATTGAGATCGAAATCGTGGGCGGAATTATGAGCGGAAAGAAAGGTTCACGGTCTCTTCGGGGTGCACGGCTCCGAGAATAACCGGGAACGGGGTAAACTCCCATTTTCTCCCTCGATTCTGTTCGTCCACGGTTTTCCGTGAAAACCGCGAACAAATAAACGCGTCGTTAAGAATAGAAGAAGACTTGTAGCCGAAGGGTGCGTTTCCGTGTTCGTAACACGTGGTTCCCATCCGAGGAGCGCGCCGACGAAAACGTTCCTTCTGTCCAAATGATGATAGTTCTTTCGTTCACGAGTCACAACAGACGCGGACGAAGCATTTTGAAACAGGACGAGAAACCCGAGTGAGTCACGTTCTACGACTTTAACCCTATGATGGCGGACGCCGGGTCCGTTTGGACCCGAAGAGACGAACACTCCATCGAAATTCTAATTTTTTGACAATCATATGTAATTATTAATTATTAATATTCAAACTAATAGAATTAATAACGTTTGGCTCAACGAAGGGGTTTTAATAACACTCGAATAAAAATTAATCGTAAATATTTAAGTGGATCTAGCCGTGGCTGCCATAAATGCTAAAAAATGTTAGCCGTCCAAAGGTTAAAAGACGATTCGTAGGTGCAAATAATTTTCCAGCTAGAGATATACAGAATCAAAATGTGGGTGCGTATGTGTAAACAGGAAAGAAGCAGTGCTCCGTCGGGTATTGTTTCGCGGACGCTTTACGGCGTCGGAAGATTAGTATTCTCGTTAACAAATGTTGTTGCGCGATGCATTTTACGACGAATTGAAATCCGCGGCACAAAGACGGCGAAGGAATCTCGAATTGGAAAAGGTCGCGACAGAGGCGACAGAAATCCTCCGTTCCGAGTTTGGTTTCCTCGGGCGCCATCTTGTCGGCTCCTGCGGCCGCTACGTGACGCGCGTGGCTTCCGTTTTCGGCCGCATCCGGCCTTATACCGAATTAATAGTCGAGAGCTAATCGAGCTGCGAGCCGTTATCCGTGCTCTTCGTGATACGGTTCTAGTCCGGTCGACAGGAAACGCGCTGGAAAATTGTATTTGCGAAATGGAACGACGGCAACCATCCTCTGCGCACGGAATACTAATCGCAGGCACACGGGTCGCGTACATTTAAAGTGCCCATAATTACATGAAACACAGCTACGTTCGAACGTTCCACGTGGTTGACTTCGCCGAAAGTAATTCTGCCCGCTTGGATCTCCGTAATTTATCGTAAATAAAAGAGAAGTTGCTTTAATAAAACTAGACGCGTTTCCGCGTATTTTTAGAAGCGCAATTTTCGTCGAATCGCCACTGGCGCCGCTTTTATCCGCGAGACCGTTCCCATTTAACGGGAAGCGCGTATTTTTTTATTTATCGCCCCGGATGCACCGAGTCTTAATAAAGCTGTTTAAAAACACGGTAATCACCGGCGTAGTTACACCGATCTACAATCTCTCGTAAAAACGCATCAAGCAAGGGAAATTAATCGAGGAATTACGGTCGCGTCCAGACCGGCGAACGTATATCTTCGCGTGCGGACTTTCGCGTCCGCCGTTTTTGCTGGAGCTTTCGCGGAGGAAAAAGCGCGCCGTGCGAGAGCCGGCGAAACGGCGAAAGAAATGGGCGTAAATTCGGATGAAAACGAGGCACTCACTGGTGACGTTGGACAAATCCAAAAAGTTCGGCCGGTTCCGGCGCCGGGAACGAGGCGTTTCGCACGTGTTCGCCATATTTTTCTGGGGGACGAACTTCTCGACCATCCTTGCGCGCCGCGATTTATTCGCGAGTTCGCACCTCGAGTGATCCTGCGTCCCCTACCCGTCCAGAAACGATCTACATGTTCACTCGTCGTTACTCGTTTAAACAGGCCGCGGGGACCACGGGCGAGCAAAAATTCAAAACGTCGCGTTCGATCGATCCTCGACGACTGATCGATTCGACGCGAACTGAACACGGTAGAATGCCCATCGTCGAATTCGAGACGCCCCACCGCCGGTCATTGGCGTCATTGTTTTCACGTACAGACTCAGAAATCAAACGATGCCCATAATTAAGCTGGACGAGCCGCGAATTTCAATTGGCCAGCGCCTGGGACTCCGTTTGTTTTGGATTTCGTTCGTGGGACGTGCCATCGCAACAGTAAATTCTCCCTAATCGACGCTCGGCTTGGAGACAGAAATGGACGATTTGGGAAGAGGAGATTCGATTATTCGAGCCCTGCGGCTTTATAGTTACTATAGTTATTGGATTGTCAAGAAGTATAAAAACGAGCCGCAAAGTTCGAATAATCGTATGTCCTCTTCTCAAATTGTCCATTCTTTTGTACAATCTGAGCGTCAATTAGGGAGAATTTACTGTACAAATGAATTTACAGTGAACGTTAAGAAACTATGATCAATGTTTTATAATTAACATTTTAAGCATTTGGCGCAAATGTTTAAAACGTGTATCATACTTGTATTATTAATAAAATTTATTCAACTTATATTGTTAATATAGTATATCATAATTGTATTATTAAAAAGTATACCATAATTGCATTATTAAAAAGTGTATCATAATTGCACTATTAACTTGCAATGTCTACCTTATAATGGTTAACCATTAACCGTTATAATTTCTTGACTTTATTAAGATCCCAAGAGGTAAGACTGTTAAAAAAGTAATTTACGTCATAGAACTTTGCCTTGCAGTTACAATTTAATTGAATGAAATACTATAATTCCATGTGAAATTGTGTTTCCTTCATCGATTATAAATATAATATAATTAACTATTACTTTGTATTAAATACATAGTTCTCGCAGCAACAGTGAATTCGGATCATCGATTTCTTTTCGCAGAATATTCTCCGGTATTTTAAATGCATACAGATTGCAGTTCGCCAATCGCAGTTGACGAAAAGACATTTTCAGAAAGAAAATTATTGCTGTTATCGTGTAAATATATATCCGCGCGAGGCGAATGTTCGCAGAAGAGGTTCGATGGTTAATAATAATCGTGATTTTCTGTGAGTTTTCGTGTATGTGTTTGCCTAGTCTGGTGACGAAGGCGTTCGTAGTAAGATGTTACGAACGGAAAACGCCAGTAGAGAAAATATTTAGATTTGAACGACGGCACGGAGACGAGAAGAGGCTAGGACGCCGCAAAGATGGCGGCAGCTGGGCCCCATTTGTATTCGCCGCGTGGCAAGCGCCGAGGGAGCCCGCATACGATTAGCATACTGCATATCCTGCGCATCGGGTGCATCAGGACACGACACAACGCGCGCTTTCGAATGCACGAAAATGCCTACCTCGTGGAATTCTCGAAGGACGCTTTATAAATAATCCCCAGGGGACGCTCTTCCCCCGCTTTCATCCCCCGCGGCTACCCGGTTGCATTTCATTAAAATCGCGCCGGGACGCCTGTTCGTATCTCTTTTTTCATTTGTTTTTTTACGAGACCTTCGTTTCATCTATTAATGGATCGCCGCTTTAGACCTTCGCGCTACGAAATGTTTCGCAGTTGATCGACGCTTCCTCGTTCGTAATAATTTAATACAGTAGAGACAATTTTGATTTCTTATACGTCTACATTTATTAGAGTTTGACGATAGAACACTCAAATTTCGCATCTCGATTTAGAAGAAACGAGTGACATTTATATTTACGGGGTTCGATAAAATTGAAAAATTTCATATTTTTACTTAAAATATAAAAAAGTAAAATTAAAATATTTTATTGTAAAATTTTTTATATTTTAAATATGCGTATATAGAATTGTCCTATTTGGTGTTATCTGACAATATTTGAACTACTGGTAAATAATTAATTCTTTAAAATTAATTCTTTTATAATATTAATAAAGTAATTCTTTCTTTTTCTTTCGGGTTTAATGTCGCATCGACTGCAAGCTCATTAGCGACGCATTTGTTAATTGTTCGTGGTTGGCGACACGAGAGGACGTCACGGAGGGATTATAATTTTTAATCAGCCTATTGTCGTACACCGATGTCGGATATATTTATTGTAATCAGCGTTAGCCGCCCTTAAAACGATATATGGAACACTGGAGCACATTTGTAAACAATCGCGTTGCCATTTCGGCGCTGCGGAATTTCGCTTAATTGAGCCGTAAATTGATTGCCGAGATTGTGCTTCTCTATGCTGCCAAATGACGTAAGCCATTATATAATATAGATCGTACATAAAAACAACACGGTACATTATTTCGTAAAAAATATTTGTGATCGACACATTTTCCAATAAAATCTACACCCAACATTTAATTCCTTGAATTAAATAAAGACTATCTTTGACGATTTCGCACGCGTCTGTAACAAATCATGCGCACCTGTAATAAATATGTAAAAAAATCTCGCGCAAGTGTAATAAATTTTATGCATATGTAATAACTTTTATGCATGTGTAATTAATTTTATGCATATATAATAAATTGTATGCATCTTTAATAAACTTTATACATCTGTAATGAATTGTATGCGTTTGTAATAAATTGTGGGCAATTGTAATAAATTGTAGGCAACTGTAATAAATTGTATGCAACTGCAATAAATTGCATAAATCTTGGGCATCGCGCAAATTGCTAGAATTATCGGACGAGATCGCAGCGGTCCGAAATCGCTAAAAGAAAAAAATGACGAAAGACGAAATTACCAAAATATTCCATGCTCCGCTTGGCATAATGGTTCTCCTCCTTGATCTTCATGTTCCCGAGCGCCGATCGGCGTGATTCCAAAATAATTTCCAAACCAAAGTTCAGCACGAGCACTTCGCGAAGCCCATGTCGCACCCCGATCGATACAGTTCACCAGTGGTAAAAATCGACGCTACACGGCCAGCGACGCGACAATTAAATCGTGAAATGCGACAGGAAAAGCTCGCGACATAGATTGAATATTAAAGCGTCGGGAGCAGATCGGAGGAGTTCATGGAAACATCCGAACAAAAAAACAACGTCCGGCTGGAGCGCGGCGCGCCTCGTCACTGAACATCCTCGAGGGTTGTTTCGGATGATGCGGTTCGGGGAACTCGGACGCATGCGCGCCGAACAACGGCCTCCTACGCGCAGTCGCGACGTTCGAATATTTTCGGGCAGATCCACGTGGTCCAGCCTGTGAACCGCGCGCGCGGACCCGCGACACCGCGAAAAATGGCACGCGACCGGGAAACGTAATGTCCGTCGACGATTCGCGGGATTCGGGGCCGGCGCGTTCGTCGGAAACGATTTGAAATTCGCACGAGCGGGATGAATTATTCCGCACCTCGCCTAGAACCTCGCGGGCTGAAAAAAAACCAGCGGTGACAGCCGGTATTTATTATAGTTCTTGAGCGCTCGAGTTCCACGTATCGGTTGCTCGCAGGCAAGAAAATTTGACGGACGATTGAGAGACGGCGCCACGGCATATCTCAGCTGAACATCGATTTTTACTGTAGGCTACGATCAAAAAATGGCCCTTTTCATTTCGTGCGAGACACTGGAAGAATGCATTATTTATTTTTATTATTGTTTTATATTTTATACTATGATCGGAAGCTAGAAAATTTGACGGACGTTTGAGAGACGGCGCCACGGCATATCTCAGCTGAACATCGATTTTTACTGTAGGCTACGATCAAAAAATGGCCCTTTTCATTTCGTGCGAGACACTGGAAGAATGCATTATTTATTTTTATTATTGTTTTATATTTTATACTATGATCGGAAGCTAGAAAATTTGACGGACGATTGAGAGACGGCGCCACAGCATATCTCAGCTGAACATCGATTTTTACTGTACGCTACAATTAAAAAATGGTCTTTCTCATTCCGTGCGAGCCACTGGAAGAATGCATTATTTATTTTTATTATTGTATTATATTTTATACTATGATCGGAAGTTAGAAAATTTGAAAGGTTGAAAGACAGCGTCGACGGAATCAGCAATAAATGCTGATTTTGCACATATGTCAGTTCAATATTATACCTAAACACTGATTTCGACTAAAATTAAAAAATGGTCAATCTCTGAAAGAATCTATTATTTATTATTACCAGTCTGCGGACCTTTATGGAAAATAAAAATATTCTGCATCAATTGCAAGTAAAAGGTGCTAGACATACATTAAAATTCCTCTTTTAATCATTCGAACAGCTGAAAAACAGTACACCGACGGTCTTAAATTATTTCAATTGACTCGCTTATAAATTGCCGCTAATCATCTTTATCATAAAATTGCATCGATCGCTTTTTGCATAAAAAGCGCAGACCAATTATTACCATTTTATATTTAATGCTATACTCGGAAAGCACGCCGCATCCGAAGACAAGTACTGCAAAACATCCGTGTTAACGAGGAATGTTTCTTAACTCGATCGTGTTCGCGAAAGGCTCGCAGAAGAACGCGTTTCGAGTAACCGCGTCCATTTTCGCGTACTTCGATCTTGATTTCGTTCCGCGTACGCGGCTTTTTCTCTCGGGATCGCGTTCGCTCGGAGGGTGTAACAAGTCGAAGAACAATCCCCGACGGATTGTTAATCAACGTCGAATTAATTAGACGACTCGAAGTAACGAGCGGCGCCCAATATGGTCGCGGATAAAGGAAGTGCCGCGGACGCCGAGACACCGTGCATTGTTCCGATCGCAGGGTGGGCTAATTAAACATTAATTGGCTTAATTGGGGAAGAGTCGCGCGCACGGCGAAACTCGTGTATCGCTTTGCGAAGAGATTGTAATCTTAAACGGTGGATGGTTCGAATGGGTGTTCTCTAGGCGCAGATGCGTCGATTCTTGCTATTATTGTTATCAAGCTGATAAAGTATCGTAGATATGCGCGGAACCTAAGCAAATAAGGGTGACAGAGTAATCGCTAACCAAACATCCTTTCGGCTGTGTTACCGGATTCTGGAGTCGTGAAAAATGAAAAAAAAAGTATTCGTCACGTACTGTATTATTTATAGAATCAAGTTTGCAATTGGGTTTATTTGATTTTAATTCGATCTTTTGGAGACAGAAACATTGATGCTGCACTGTTGCATCCAGAGTTGGGCAAATTTTATATTAAATTAAAATTATTATTACAATTATTATTATTAATTTAAATCAATAATAATCAATAAATTACAAATTATATTAATATTTTATTTGCAAGTAACGATTACATATTTTACTTGATTGAAGAATCGTTTAAATAATTGCACAAACTAATTTATTTATTATTTCTTATTTGAAAATAATATGTTCCCTTCTCTTTCGTCTGTTGCATATTATACAACGGATATTTCGTACATTTGTTTTGCAAATTAAACGAATTTAGATGAGAATCAAATAATAAGGAACTTTTGTTTCCTTATCGTTTATCGTGTAATAAATATTAAATTCCATTTGTTATTGTTATCGACGAACTTGCGTCTTTCTTTCTAACTATGACGTATGCTCGACGCGTTGTGTCGACTAAACAATGAGTAATAAGCGATTAAATGATAATGAATGAGTAACAATTGAAATTGCATTTATAAATACGAAATAAATACCATTATCTTGAATAATTTATTTAGATCTATATAATTGTATTGTATTTTATTTCAACTCCCGAATAACAAATAATTCTCTAAATAATCGTTTAAGTGGACATTTACTTAAACGATGCCCGATTCTGGACGCATCGCGGAAGATCTGTCAGTTTCTATATGGGAACACTCGACGGATTTTCCGACTTACTTCTCGAAATTGTAGCAACGCTCGTGTGGCTCGTCGCGAATGCTGAGTCACAAAGGCCCCGTAGACGAAAGCTCGGGCCGCACTTTACGTGGAAGCACGTCGGTTTCGAGATTTTCTCAACGAAAAACCTTGAACAGGGCCCCCATTCACGAAGAATTTCATCGAAATTCCAGCAGCGAGGTCGGTTTTAGGCGGCTTCCTTTCACGCGCCTCTATTACCGCAGCTGCGAGCCGGTTCGGTAACAGTTTCGAGACGTTTTGACGTACTGCGCTGGCGTATTTTTTCTTTTTTCGCACGCGAACGTCACGGACCGCGCAACACTGATTTTTGTATGCGCGGCTTGTCGGCCGTTGACGCGCCACCGTGTCTCCGTTCGCGGATTTAATCGGTTTTACCAACCGTTCCTATCTTTATTTCGTGAATTGTGATCTCACGACGGGATTGATCGTTAACGGCCTCCCGTTCGTTTATAAATAGCAAGAAGATTCGTTCGGGCTCTTCGAGGGAAACTTAAACGTCTAGGAGAAGATTGTTTCCTAAGCTCCGGAGGATACAAAATATAAACACACAAGGAAACCCGTAAAACGTGCACGAACGCGGCGGTGTCTTCACGGTGAGAACCAAAGGCTCTAGCCGGTTTTTAATGGCCGCCAATTGCGTTATATTGCTTCCGTTCGTAAGCGTTCCCTTCCATAGAAATATAAGCATAGAGATCGCTCCCGGGCGCGTACGATGAATCCGAAACAATGGCTAAATAGTTGCGTCAGAGTATTATATCGACGACAGTTTCGTTTCGTCGAGGACGAACGCTTTCCTTCAATTTCGGTTCGTGCCACATTCGTTAAGCCGTCACGTGTCGCCGATATTTCGCAGTCGAAGTGTCCGTCGAGCTTTATGGCACCCTAATTGACGTCTAATGTGCTTTTCGTAAACTGCTCGCGGATCGATGCTTAAAGAACGTGCGCTATAAATTCGTCGTTGTCTCTGCGCGAAATATTTCACACGAGCCAATATCGATTATTGTTGACCCGTTGCTCTCGAACGGCGACCCTGTGGCATCTTCAAAAATTGCTGTATCATTTTTTAAAAGAATTCTTATGTTATTATTATTATTATTATTATTATTATTATTACTATGGATCAAAACCCTTTATTACGAAGATGAAGGAAATACAATAAAAGAAGAGAAAAGTGGATGCTACAATATCATAGAAAAATTAGGTTCGTGGTATCATATTCATGAGCGTTTAAAGTCGAGAAGTGTGTTACAACCATCTGCGCTCGAATGGCGTCTGCGAGATACAATTAAAAATTGCTACATCATTTCATAAAATATCTTTCGGTCGCGTGAACTTCAATTCATTTCGTGTTGCTAAGCGACGTTATTGTCGTTCCTTTCTGCTCACTTGTTGCTATAAATATTATGTATAGTTCGAATATAATTAATATAATATAATTGTAATATAAAAAATTAGTATTATATAAAAATATAATAAAATTAATATTATAAATATAATACAATTAATATAATAAATATTGTTGCATCTATTCCTACATTTCGAGTGTACGAAAACCTTTGTCCCCCATTGTACGTCCGGTTTTGTAATCCTTCGCGAAGTTTCACATGTCGGATTTCTCTGCAGGGTTAATTAAAAGGTTCCGGTGCAAATGATTTGATTCTCATAATTTCTCAATTTAAAACCGATAATCGCTCGACCCTATTCGAAGTCGCAAACGGGCGCGATTAAAGAATATTCGAGATCCGAAATCGTTCAGCGTTTTCCATCGGGTCGAAGCGTCTCATTAGGAGCGCCGAACGTTCGGCGTTCTCTCCGGCTTCTGGCATAATGGGTCACGGTTTTTCAGGTCACAGGAGTCGTATATTTCTCCGGAACCAGGGTGTACAAGTAGGACAAGCCCGCTGTTGTTACCTTGAACTTAGATAAGCGCCCTAAAAGCGTCTCGGCGCGCTTGCGCGGACAGCCGGACGAATATTTTATTTGACAGCCGGTATGTAACGCGATAGTAATCCGTTTACGGCCGCTGCTCGACCCTAGCGTACCCTCTAATACAGAAATTGGGCCTCTCAAATTAGAGAGTGAGCGAGAGAGAGAGAGAGAGAGAGAGAGAGAGAGAGAGAAAGAGAGAAAGAGAGAAAGAGAGAAAGAGAGAAAGAGAGAGAGAAAGAAAGAAAGAGAGAGGGAGAAAGAAAGAGAGAGGGAGAGAGGGAGAGAGAGAGGGAGAGAGAGGAGAGAGAGAGAGAGAGAGAGAGAGAGAGAGAGAGAGAGTCATCAGAGGCGGGGAGGGAACGAGGGGTCAGAGAATCGTTCCAGAGGCCGAGTGACCGAACAGAGAATAATCGTCTTAAGGTCCCAAGAGCAATGGCTATTAGCGTCTTCTTGCGCGTTTATGGCATGTAGGAACATATGCTGCGCGAACCAGTTGATCGCCGTTTCAAATCGCTCGATATTCCACCGAATAATTGTAGGACCTCGATTACTCGTGTCTGAACGTAAAAGCAGCGATCGTGGAGAAATAATGTAGCGTTCGATGAAAATGTCATTTAATATTCTTCGAGGAAAACTCTTTGGTCAAGAAATGTCCACGGAAATTTAAATTTGTGTTTTTGTTATATCGATGTTCTTTTATACATTCTTTATATTTTATCTTTTTGCATTGATAGGTACCTACACGTATTATTTAACAGTATCGTATAAATAAATAAACTTCGAACAGAAAGAAACAATTTTTTTTAATCCTTCGAGTATCTTAAGCGTCCTAGGGTTAAACAGAGATAACTTCCGGTTCTTGTACGTCTCCATTTCTTCTCATTCCTAATTTTTATAACGGAAGAATCAAACTTTGTTTCGTCTTTGAAGTATATAATATTCATATTCAGTATATTATGTATGGAATATTTGTTACGAGTCTAATTCGTTGTTTCAGTGTGAGGTTATGTCAAGTTTATGAAGAAAGTGGTATCCGAGATCTATGGTAATAAAGGAATTGCTGAATCGACAAGAAAAGAGTAGAAAATCGATTGACTAAAAATTCTGGCATGAAAAACATCAAGAATCTTTAGCAACATCACTCAATTGTTATTGAGTACATCGGTACCGGAATGCAGTGATCTACTGTTTAGTTTATCTTTCAACCCTTAATCGAATTGCCAATATGACTGCCAGTTTCAATAAATATACATATACTCCCAAATATACTTCAAATATACTAATAAAATATACTATAATAATATATTATAATATACTAATATAATATGCTAATAATATATGTATATATATATTATACATTATATTATATTATTATCTTTTTTATATTATTTTTTATATATTTATTATATTATTTATATATATAATATATTTCAAATATACTTCCAAATAAAGTAAGTGCAAATAAATTTACGTTGAATCAGTACAACTTTGACGTGTCAACCCCTTGCCGTATCATTTTCTTCGTAGTTACAATGATTAAAAGTTTTTCGATTGTAATACCTTCTACGAAAAAAAGAAGGCAATTTATATTCCACGTGAGTATACATTTACTTAAATGTTTAAATAGCGATGACAACAAATCGTGTTAGACTAAAAAGAACGGAATAGCACTCATATTTAACAGGTTATTACTAGAAATCGCCACGTGTCAGATTCGTCAGAGTATGACAAAGGGGATGCATGGACTTGTATACATATAATTACATTAACATACATTAATAATAGATTTGTTTAAAATTGGGGCACCGCGGTCGCCATAATTCGTTTAAGGGTTGATTCAAATTGGAAAATTTTGCCGACACGAACGGTATTCAAATACACGACAATGACAGAATAAATTATTAGGTACGAGAAAGGGGCGAATGTTCTGCGCAGGAATGTTGATCACGATCATGGTTGTTAGCTCGCATCGAATGCGCCTCGATCTCCAGTCAATATTTTCCCGTCACGCACAGCGTGTAAACAGAACTAATTCCGTAGCAATAAACGATACACGCGCCGAAATTGTCTATTTGCACAAGTGGATCGCACGATCGCGCAAAAGTGATCCATCGCATCGAGAGAGAGAGAGAGTTGCACTGAAATTCAGGTATCCAGGCATCGGGACACGTCAACCCGGTATCATCGAGCCGATTCGTTGCAGCGAGACTACAAAGAAAGACAATCCGGTCGGAACGAAACTGTGTCGCCGGTATCGATTCGACTATAAAACGACGAAGTGAGTCAACGATTTCGGGAAAGCTGGGTTTGCACGTGCGGGACACGTAGTGGCGGAAAGAGGTCGGCCCGACGAATACACCGAAGCGATAGGCGAGAATCGGTTTGCGTCGGTGCGAAGCAAATTTTCCCGGGAACGACATAATTCACACGCGAGCATGCCTGTAAACGATCCCTCAGGAACGCGAGACCCGTCCATATCCCACAACGACGGTCAAAATGCAATTTTCAAAGTACGTAGCGGCGAAATGCTGCTGCACTGCATATGGCGTGTACATTTCCACGACGATTTATTATTGTAAGTGCATGCATATTAGACAATTTATTGTTGTACAGGTATGTTAGACTGTTTAGTACTATATATTTGTATTAGATTGTTTGTTACTATATATTTGTGTTGGACTGTTTATTACTATATGTATATTTGTATTATACGGTCTATTATTACACATTTATATTGGACAGTTTATTTATTATACATTTATATTGGACAGTCTATTATTAGACATTTATATTGGACAGACTATTTATTACACATGACTATATGACACTTTGTTATTATGCAATACATTTATATTAGACAGTCTATCATTACAAATGTGTATTGGACAATAATTAGTATACATTTATATTGGACAATTTATAATTACACATGTGTATACGACAGTTTATTATTATGCAATACATTTATATTAGACAGTCTATAATTATAAATGTATATTGTACAATTATTAGTAATTATTAGTAGTACATGTGTGTCAGTATACATTTATATTGGATACTTTATTATTACACATGTGTATACGACAATTTATTATTATGCAGTACATCTATATTAGACAGTCTATTATTATAAATGTATATTGGACAATTTATTAGTATACACGTGTGTTAGGCAATTTATTATTATACACGTGTATTAGGCAAAGTATTATTATACATGTATATTAGGCAATTTATTATTCGTGGTCCAAAATGCAATTTTCGAAATGCATATGTACAGACCGCGAAAGGACAGTTTCCAATGAATTTGCTAATTGGTAATATCGATTATAATTGTGAAAATGACTGATTTTTCCAAAAATAAGATCAGAGCAACGCTTGCGTCAGTGCTATCTGATTTTCCACTTTGAATTTCGCATTTCTAATAATACAGCAGAGACTCTCTTAGCCGAACATTTAATTTTACAATATTCTGTTATCGAAGGTTATTTATATTGTATATTATTCGTTATGTGATCGAATAAAATTTTCAAATAATAGAACGTTTTGGCATCAGAATATTACAGAAATACATGTTTACACAAAAGAGGCTCCGCTGTATAATAATTTCAGCAATCTCGAAAACACAAAAGTGCTGATCTCCAAAAAAACCGTCCGAAGCTGCTAACCACGGTCAACTCATTTGGGAAAAGGCACCCCCGCGCATCGCTCCGTCGCGTTGCATCGCGTTGCAACTGCACCCGCGGCCCACGGTCTTTCTCTCTTTCGTCTGTCCGTTCCGCGAAACCGCGATTCATATCTCTCGACGTTGCTAAATATGACTAATTGCACGGCTTCCGACGCGCCGCGACACGCGCGCGGTCCCGCCATTCACCGATTCGTTTGCCTTTGTGCCCGCGGTTGTGCCGGAGTATAGTCCTCGCCTAATTGCGACCAGGTAACGAGATCGAAATGTATCGCGCGGGACGGTCGTACGGGTGCTAATGATTGTGTAACACGTGTTACGCTCGCAATTAGACCGAACGGCCGCTCTGTTTGCCTCTCTTTCCCTAACGCGGGCGCTGTTATTAATTTTAATGGTCCCGCGGGCCGGCCATCTGTAATTCCACAAACACAATTAGCGCCGGCCGCTTCGCCTTTTCGCGGGCCCTATTAATTGGCTTCGAATGGACACGTTAATACCTGCCGGCGAATTTATGCAATTAAAGGGGCGCCGGAACGCGCCAGACAAGACTTCCCCGCGCATTGTCTTTCGCGTCTAACGACCATTCGAACCGTCTTTATTCAATAACGTTAATTAAGATCGCGAGAATTTAATTCGTATTTCGTTTTGTTGAATCGACACGGTCTGTCGCTTTTATGACTGGTAATTATTAGACGCAGCGTAAAAATAAATATTCGTCGGGTTAATTATAAGAAACAGAATTCGAACGAAGATCTGTGCTACGGTTAATTCTCCTCCAATTTTACTGCAGCTTGTAGACAGAAATGGACAATTTGGGAAGAGGAGGTACGATTATTCGAGCCTCGCGGCTCGTTCTTGTGGTTGCCGATTGTCAACAATTATAAAAACGAGGTGCAAGTAATCAAATAATCGTAAAAAAACAAGCCGAAGGAAAATTAGGGAGAATTTACTGTACTTCTTTCGAAGATTTGAATAAATGGATGGAGAACGTAGCGATGCATCATTCAGCTTCATTGCGATGGAAAAAATCATGCATTCAATTCTATGTAGCTTTTATTTCTTGATATTATCGTTCACTTTAATTGAGTATTTTTATTTTATTTTGTCCTCTTTCTGTGTATAAGAAATATAACTGAGAAAATGATAAAATAAAAACCAATGAAAATTTGGATATCACAATTTGTTTAAGAATAAATAATCTGTTTATTCTTGCAGCTCATTCAAATTTTTACTGTCCCGCGAATGCGACGATATCTTCATTGCTCGGAATTTCACCTCTTCGATTTTATCACAAATGCATAAATGTGACAAAGGTTAATTTATAGGAGTGTCCTAACGGTGCTTTTGAAATTGTACTTTTAACACTAAACCTACCAAGCCGGTCAAAATGACCGGTTTTACATTTTGTATTTTAAAATTGCTGAAATTATAGAGACTTCTTCATAGGAAATTATTAAATGAATTTCACAGTCCGAGTATTCGTTGTAATAAAAATTATGGGAAGTCTAAATAGATTGGGTTTTATCATTCTTACAGAGCAACAGAAATTCGTCGCTTTTAGTGCTCGGTAGGTTTAGTATTAATTTCGCAGAATGATACCATACAGTGTCTCCGTTTCCATGAAACTGGCAACGAAGCTTCGGAATTGACAGTGGTGTCGTGGGAATCTTCCCATTTGTGAAGGGCTCGGAAAAATTGCATCGGAATTTATGCAGGCCCCTGACGATTTTATGAAGCGAGCGATTTCGAATCACAACCGGATCGCCGGACGTTTTCACGCGATTACCGTGATTAGAGCGTGCGTGTCGGCGTCTCTAACGATGCTGGACACGGTCCGACGACGACGACGACGACGTCCCGGTGTTTACGAGTCCGATAAAACCGGCCGAGTTCCAACGATTTCTTGGAAATCGCTCGGCAGAGCCGGCCGAATGAGGAATAATGGCAGATAAATTTTCACCGAGCGATGGATACGCACTTTGACACCGTCTTGTTGGGACGCGTTACGCGGAACGGCCGATTAATCGAGCGTTCGCGGCCGATTAATTATCGTGGCGCGAAGGAAAGTCTCGCGACTTTGTACCGGCTCGAAAATAACTTCCTCAAAATCTGCTGCTCGCTGGATTTCTCGTTGCACATCCGGTAATTCGTAGTGTGTTTTATTGTATAGGTTTATTGAAAATAAGAAATTCGATTAAAGTTAAATGGAAATTAAGGAAAAATCTTTAAAAGCAGTTGAAAGAACAACGAGGAGGGAAGATGGTACTGAATGAAAAAAAAGAAGATACAGAAGAAATAGTGAATTAACTAAAATGAACGATGCAAGGGGAAGAAGGTACAATGAAATTAATTTTAAGGGGAAGTCTGTGAATAATCAAAATGGATAGTAAAGGGGAAAGAAGATACAATGAAATTAAGATTGAGGAAAAATCTGGGAACAATCAAAACGAACAATGAAAAGGGAATGAGATTAAGATTAAGGAAATTATTCTTAATTAATTAAAATGAACAATAAAAAAGGAATGAAGGTAAAATGAAATTAAGATTAAGGAAATTATTCTTAATTAATTAAAATGAACAATAAAAAAGGAATGAAGGTAAAATGAAATTAAGATTAAGGAAATTATTCTTAATTAATTAAAATGAACAATAAGAAAGGAATGAAGGTGAAATGAAATTAAGATTAAGGAAATTATTCTTAATTAATTAAAATGAACAATAAAAAAGGGATGAAGGTAAAATGAAATTAAGATTAAGGAAATTATTCTTAATTAATTAAAATGGATAATAAAAAAGGGATGAAGCTAAAATGAAATTAAGATTAAGGAACTAATTCTGAATTAATTAAAGTGAATAATGAAAAGGGAAGAGCGTGCAACGAAATGAAAATTAAAAACTTCATTGGATTAAGAAGGATTACAAAAAGCGAATAATTAAAGCGGACAATGGAATATACAACGAGATCACCGCAATGCGAACAATATTAAATTTTACAGAGATATTGGCTCGACTTCCTGGTGGACGGAGTATTTTTAAGATGGTCTTCGAATAGCCGGCATGAACATTACGAATTTCCCTCTGGCTAGCAGCGGGCTACCGAAAAAGCGCATGATCGATGCCGGGCGAGACAGCGGGCGAGATGTAAATTAGGATTATCTCGTCGTCGGTGATTGCGACGTCGAATTGAACCAAAAATTACGACGGCCCTTATTTGTTACAATTATCTTGTACAGGACGCGGGGACAGGGAGCTCGAGGCTAAGATAATTTATCTATGGCGTCCATAAATTTCCACCGCGATAATAAAGTGGCCAATCATTCACCGTAGTCTCTCCGAGATTTTGACGGCAGCGCTCGGTCACGCGGAATAAAATATGTTGTCGCGTATAAAATCGCTACATCACTATTCCAGAATGAAACAAGAAAACGCTCTTCTCCTCTGGAAATTCTTCCTCTTTAAATCACAATTCTCGGTTCTATTTCCGTTAGCCTCGATCGCGCGTTTCGTGCGAGAGATTATCGAAGAGTGTTTCTTTTCTTTTCATTTGAAAAAAGTTTCGTGGACGGATTCGAAAAAAGCAATTTACCGTGTCGCGACCAGCCGTAAAGTATTCGCGACAGCAGATATATTTTTCTTAATGAAACGAATAATCCTGAGAGACTCGCGAGCATTCATAAAACCGGAGGGATTAATAAGGGATAATTTAGATGAGCGCGTGCACGTCTGAATTTAAACGACGCGCTCGGCACAGGGGCTTGCGGCTTCTCTAAATAAGATGTTGCTACGGCCGGATTGATTTAGTGCAGAAAACCGGAAGAAATTTTTACATCGTCGGAGCAAAGTGGCTCTTTTAATGGATGGTTTCGTCCGCAACCGTATCCAGTTACGCATTACGCATTACACGGTGCTAAACCGACCCTGAAAATAGGCAGCCGCTCGACCTCGCTGCACAAATGTCTCCGTTCTTACGGGGCTTCTTTCTTTTCGACAATGCTGCGCCGATATTTTTCATGTTTTGCAATTTTTAAACTGTTTCCTTTGTCACGAAACGTTTCTCATTCGTTGAAAATTACAATTCGGTATGTATACAGGCGTCGACAAATGTAGGTGGACACTTTCTAAATGGGAATCATTTTTCGAAAATTATACCGAACGATTTGAATTTTTTTATGAGATGCTAGAAAGCGTAGTTTGCTGGACAATATACAAAAAGATTTTTGTAAAAATTGCTATTGAGTCCAAAAGTGGACAAATGAGATTTTTAAAATTTTCTTCTGTCAGCTCACTCGATTGCTATTTTTATAAACATATTTTTACACGTTGTTTAGTAAACTTCTAACATCTCAAATAAAATTTATCTTGTCTGTTTCGCTTTTAAAAGATGTAGACATTTATTTGAGATGTTAGGTCTACTAAACAACCCGCAAGAAAATGTTTGTAATGTCTGTGAAATGACAGAAGAAAATTTAAAAAATCTCATTTGACAACTTTTTATCTGAGATATGTTTTTGAGAAAGATACGTCTTTTTTTTATTCATTTGTCAATCGACTCAATTGCAATTTAATCGATAATTGCAATAAATCGCAATTTAATCCACGACTTCATACGTTCCGTAGTTTAATGTTTATGATTATTTTATACAAGATAATTTCTTGAACTATCGTTGCGTTCGTGAATGAATTGATAGAGAATGGTGTGTGTGTGGTCGATACAAGTGTCAGCCTGACATTATCCGAAATTTATTTCCGACGTCGGCTGACCCACATCTCCAGCAGCAGAAGTAATTAATACGTTGATCGACTTAATCGAGAATAATCAATCCGTAATTATTACGTCTGGCCCGGCGACATCTGTTCCTGTTACGATTCTTTCGGATCCAATCTCTTTCGACCGGAGACCGATCAATCGACCGCAAGTTTTTCGTAGACAACGAATTTCAACGAACAATTCGAGATCGAAAGGAATTTTAGAAACCGCTTTCGTTAGTTCAACGAATACTTGTTCTGCTCTTTCCCCATAGTTTCCCCGTTTCCGATCATTACAAACTGGCAACACAATTTTCTTATCTCCTCTTATCGTGTCGATGCTCTTCCTATTCACGATTTCTTTACTTTCCCAGACATTCCGATACTATAGTTTCTGGTGCACGTTTCTAATCTTCAGTCGCCGCTTTGAAAGACGACTTTCCAGAAGGAATCACTTTTTAAAAATTCGACCAGACGTCTGCACTTTTTTAAAGACCTTAGACTGATTGGCTTACTAGACAAAGGGTACAAAAAGCATTTTTCAAATCGCAGCTGATTGGAGTTCGAAAACAATTAAACAGTGATATTTTTTCTCATCTTTTTATCTGAGCCCAAATATAATTTCGTAATTTTTGTATCATTCCAACTGATTAAAATTTTTGTGAAACTTGTTTGCTCATTATCTAGCAAACTAGTCGGTCTAACATCTCAACAAAGTTCAACTCATTTGGTCCATCGTTAAAAAAGTTATTCCACGTTGATTCAGCAGCATGATTAACAATGCATCTACGATGAAAATGAGCGGGATAAAAAATAGTGAAAACGTGAGAAGAATTTAGAAAAATACCATCAAATTATTCGCGACCTACTGAACCTAAAATTACAGTCGCGTTTTTCGGCATGTTCGCCGATTTTTCGCGGAATTCTGTGAATTCGTTTCTCGTGTCACAATCGCACGTGACAGGAAACTTTCGACGCATTCAGCGGCTCGGAAATTTCAACTAACTCCTGCGTTTGGAGGCTGGGAAACATTGACGCAATTTCCAAGGCTTATTGGAGGAGGAAGGTGTGTCCGGTTAGCCCAGGAAGTTTAGAAACCGAGTCTTAACGAGCTCAAAACTTCCCGAGTCATGACGTCCGTGGGCGGCCGCCTGTGTGCCGAAACAAAAGAAAAGACGAGGATTATTCGATTACCAGCGCCGGAACTCCCTAAAGTCTGAAGCTTGTCTGACTCCGTTTCTGCCTCGTTCCGAGCATCATTTTTTTTCACAGAAAATAGGCGGACTTAATTGTAAAGCTGTCTGGACGTTTTTCAAACGGAAATGACTTCAATTAGTATATTTATTCGTGTCTACAAAGGCTAGTAATTATTTTATTATATCTGTTTCCAATTAGAAGTTCCATATGCATTGTATTTCTCTTGAACGAGGACCTTTTGACATTGAAATTACAATGTCTATTTCGTTGTTAATAAACGTACATTTTGACGGCTATTTTCCTAAAATAATTGTTTAGAAACAAATATTCTTTTTAGACTATTTAGGAAATTTCTAGCTTCTTATCGATTTTCTGAAAATGTTGGGTTCATCAAAATTTCTCAACTCTAGGATTAACAAAAAATTGCCCTTGGTTAAATAAAATTTTTTAAAAGGTACAGTGGTGTGCATAATTATAGACTCAAAGTAATTTTTACATCTTTACTGATATTCAAACAAAAACCAAAGATCTATATTTGTATATTTCTATTATTTTTAATACAGAAATATATAAGTATGAAGTTCTTTTAAGTTTTTGTTTAAATATCACTAAAAATGTGAAAAGTACCATGGTGTGCATAATTATAGACTCTAAATAATTTTTACATCTTTATTGATATTTAAACAAAAACCAAAAAATCTATATTTGCATATTTCTATTATTTTTAATATAAAAATATACAAGCATGGTGTTCTTTTTAAGTTTTTGTTTAAATATCACTAAAAATGTGAAAGTCACTTTGCGTCTATAATTATTAGACTGCTGATTTTATGCATTTGTGACAAAATTCGGTGGTTGCATTTTTTGACATGAGAAAGATTGAAAGGATTTAATTTCTGTTTCTTCCAACTAATGTAGACAATTCTTATTTTGCATAAATCTGAATTATTTTGTATTAATCAAAAGTCTGATTCACGCCAATTTTATCCGGCGACACCGCCAAGAAGAAAATCGACAAGATCCTGCTCGACGAAGTTACTGTAAATTGAAGATATGTTTTGCGTGAAGGTTCGACTTCGCAGAAATTTCGCGCCACGAGAATCCTGTTCCAGCTCCTTGCGAGGGATGTAGAACGTGTTTCATGGAGGCGAGCGCGAAGTAAAAGGTACATCACGAGATACAAGAGCTTCCCTCAAAATAAATAGCTTGCACTATCATGGCAGAGCCATATCTCCTTGCAGGTCTGGAAGAGCAAATAAAACGGTATGGATTCCCCGTATCGCTGTGTTGAATCTTTTCCTCTTACGCTGCGGCGGAACCCTTCTGGACGAATGAAATACTGAAAACTTATTAGGTTCGTGAGGAGTTCCTCGAGTATCGATCAGAACTCGGAGTCAATTCTGTTCAAAGAACCTACGGGACTCTAGATAAGTATATTTCGCGTACATTCCATTTTTAGTGAAATGTACGACAAACAGTTTTATCCGTGTCTTACAAATAATTGTGACTTTCATGTTTCGTTCGCGCACGGGCCATTTTGCAAAACGATTTACAGTGTTCGATGCAATGGGGCATTTTGATATTTAATATACTTTAATATACTTTAATATATTTTAATATACTTTAATATACTTCAATATATTTTAATAGACTTGAATATACTTTAATACATTTTAATATATTTTAATATACTTTAATATACCTCAATATACCTCAATATACTTTAATATACCTCAATATACCTCAATATACCTCAATATACCTCATTATACCTCAATATACCTCAATATACCTCAATATACCTCAATATACCTCAATATACCTCAATATACCTCAATATACCTCAATATACCTCAATATACCTCAATATACCTCAATATACCTCAATATACCTCAATATACCTCAATATATCTCAATATACCTCAATATACCTCAATATACCTCAATATACCTCAATATGCTTCAGTATACTTCAATATATTTTAATATACTTGAATATACTTGAATACATTTTAATATATTTTAATATATTTTAATATACTTTAATATACCTCAGTATACCTCAATATACTTCAGTATACTTCAATATATTTTAATATACTTCAATATAATTTAATATATTTTAATATATTTTTCATATACTTTAATAATATTTTATATACTGATTATACATATATTAATTAAGGAATTCTAATGCATTATTCAAGAGCATACGAAGATCTATCAATTGATGAAATAATCATAATTTTGTTATCAAATAAAAAGGTTCTTCTTTAAAAGTTTCTTCTTGTTCGAACAATTTTTTGTCTATTTACCTTACTGAATATAATACCTAAAGTAAAGTTTTTGTAAAAAATGATTTACTCAAACAATTGTACAAACGAAAGATACTCGTTGATCAAACGACAAGTTAAAATTCCAACTATAAATTGTTTATGGAGCAAAAACAATGGTTAGATCCAAAAACTATATTTCGCGATTTAATATTCCGCGATGCAAGATTCTTTCAGATCTTTCTCTTCGAATTTTTCGCTTTTGTCCCGTAATGTACTGCGTTCTAATGAAAAGAAGTTCGCGCGATGTGAAACCGGGTCGTTTGATACAGTAAACGTCGGACAGGCTCGTAGAGAATCGAAAATATGACGCGTTCCGGGGGTCGAAAGCGTTTCGGGCACGCGAATTTGTGGGCGACGAGGGTGGCATCGCGTGGTATTCATGGGCCGTTTTTCGGGGACACTTTTTCACGGATCACGTAAAAATAGAGGAGGTCCGCGGAACGTCGACGCGCCGCAGAAAATGCATACGAACACGAAAATAAGAAACCGCTGTGCCGGCCAGATAAAAATAATAGAGGGGCGGCTGGAAAAACAGAAATAGGCGCGCGACTTCGCTCTGGAGAGAATGCTCGCTGCACCAAAGTTCCACGAGGCGTTTACCAATCTGCGGCCATTACATGACCATTTGCGCCCATTAATTTTCTCACCGTCGTTTACTACCCTATTTACTACCTTTTCGGTCTTCTTAATGTCTCGAATGTTCGCCAAGCCCTCGTTTTTCTGCTATTTGCGATTTTTTCAATATTTTCGCAGTCTCTTGTGTTTTTCAGAAATTAAATTTCTGTATTTTGATTAACAAACAGTGACTAGACATTTTATTTTAAGTCATGCATGTATCTTCGAAAATCAAATATTTTATTTGTTCGACAGACTGTACTTTTAAAAATAAGATATTTTATTCGTTGTAATATTAATAAATAATTATTTTTAATAAATTAATAAACATTTTAAATAGTATTTTATTTTAAAGACACTAAAAATATTTGTGACATGGCTCGGAGTATTCTATTTATATAATTTATTATCATCGAACGAAATATTTGTATTTTATTAAATCATAGTGTAAGATATAATTATCTTGGTAATCTAACACGAACGTAGACATGCAAGATTACTATGCTAATTAACGTAGCTGCGAAGGACATCGTAGCGCAGGGGGTCGATCCAACGTGGTACATTAATGCACGCTCCAATTATGTTAATTACGTCGAAAAGTTGCATGTTTGACGCTAATATTGCAAAGGAGGGGATACGGAATTGGAATAAACAAGGCGAAAGATGAGGCGACAATTATGAAGTAAAAATACGGTGCACAAGGCAGAGATAAAATGCAGAGGGAAACGCGCTTACGGATGTGCGGTGAATTTTCCCGCGTATTCGCGTCGTCGCGGTCGTTTATGCGAAAGGGAGAATCAAAGGGAAATAATATTTCGCCGAGGGGGGAAAAAAATGAAACCGAAAGAATAAGTTCGTTAAGGGCCAAAGTAGAACGAGAAAGCTTGATCACGTTATATTCCGTTGAATATCACGGTCGGCTTGCTCGCAATACGTCGCGCGCAGAGGATCCGCAGCCCAGTTACAAAATAGTGTTACAAAATCGGCCGGGGGAAGGTTTGCTGGGGCATTATGTAAATTATTTACGCGCGTCACGCAGACGTGACACTCGTGACAAGAGTTATCGACAAAGGAACAACAGTGGACTTCCGGTTCACCGAATAAATCGCAGTTGCCGGACATCGCGTATTGACCAATCAGTGGTCGTTTAGGTACTTGATGACCGTTCCGACTGCGATCACGAATCCCTTTACCGGGGCGCAAATAAAAATTGGGTCTCGAAATCATTTTCGAGCGAGGCTTCCCCTCCGCCCCGCCAGCCCCCTCTCGCCGTTCCTCGCGGACAATTAACCCTCGTTTAGAAGGGCGAACGATAACGAGGATTTCATAATTCAATACGAGCAATTGCTCGCCGGAATTAATTATGCCCGCGGGCGCAGGGGTTGGGCTCCGGGTTTCGGCGAACTATCCTTCTTGAAACGCTATTTCGAAACGTACTATCGCATCTTAAACGCTTTCGTAAGCTCCATGAAAATTCCTCAGACCGTAATATAAACTGCAATTTTGTGTAACAAATTTCTTCACCGTTGTATAGATCGCCGATTTTATGCGTTCATGAGAATATTTCTATCAAGTACAAATCGGTGAAAACATTCGAGGAATTTAAAGATATTGTTGCATCAGTTTCGACTCAGTGAAATAATTAGAAAGAGAACGGAACGTTTATGTCGATTCTGTATATTGTTATTAATGTAGACAATGATTATTTCGCATAAAAATCTGAACTCTACTGCGTGTTCGCATCGTTCGATCGTGATCCAATTACAGCTTTTGTTACGAGTGTAATACAAGAATTTGTCGAACGACCAATGAATGAACAGAAATATTCCAGTCAACGGTATTGCGCAAACAGATTTAATATAGCTTCATTGAACGAGCCTTGAAATACAAAATTATATCAAACCGTTCAAACAACTGCAAATTGAACAAATGAAACGTGAAACATATTATAAGCGAAAAGCAAATAGCGTCTGCAACATATTTGCAAGTGTATAATAGATCTGTTCTATAAATTTTAATGGTATAATAATTAATTTAAATAAATAATTATTATTATCATATATTATATATTATATGCTATTTATATTAATATAAATAATAATTATATCACATATAATATATTATATACTATTTATATTAATATAAATAATAATTATATATAATATATATATAATAATTATATATAATTGAATAAATTTTAATGGTATAATAAACACAACCATTTCATATAATGCAGGAAATGTTCATTCACTGGAGGGTGTTCATTCGTTGAACAGATCACACTGCAGACGTTTATGCTAATACAAAATCTTGCGATTCAACTTTTACGATTTGAAATTTGGTTGCCGTTTTAGCGATACTTTTATCGTTTAAGTATAACAAACAAGGTAAATATAAGAAGGTGAATTTAAATAGTCGACAGCACGTTGCGAACACATGGCGCTTGTATCAAATTCTTATTTTTCGTTACAAAATCGCGGGGATCAAAATTCCGAATCTATTCTAATCGATGTTTAGGCGTGTTCTGGCGTGGATCACTCGATAAGGGTGATCTCCAACGCCCACAAAACGCGTCCATGGAACATGTTATCCGGATGTTTGTCTAGCTCCTGGTCTATCGATAAATATGCCTGCTTTCAAAAACAAATCGGGTCGAAATAATCTAAGTTCAATCGCGGTCAGCACCGTAATAATTCCCGGTCGAAGTTCCTTGAAAGGGTTCCATTATTCCAATTAATTAGGTCCCGGCGCAGACAGGGGAGGGGGTGGGGGTAATTAAGAATAATTACTCTCGAAAGGAAGAGTTCTCATCGTCCGGTTCTTTTTCAGCGAGCCCAGAAAACGGGATGCCGGCGTTCGCATCCACCAGCTTTAATTTCAAGTTGTCGCGCGCAGGTGCTGTCACCGCCATCCTCGCCGCCGTGAAAGATTAAACGGCAGTTAATTCGAAGTCATTAGCTAACTGGAATTCGATGCATTTGTTCGGATGCTATTCCCGTAGAAACGGCTCGTTGAAACCGAGATCAATACGAACAAATTGTTCGAACGAAATTATTATTTTTGCACTTCGACGTTACTGACGCGAGAAATTATGCAATTATCAGAGTGAACGGGTGAAATTAGCAATTAAAAAGACGTGGAATTTTCAGGGAGAATGGACGATTCTAATCAGCGAACGAGGAGCGGTGTTTCCGGAGAAGAAAGCGTCGCAGGAAGATGACCTCGTTCGCAGTGATTAATTCGAATAAATGACCAGCAAACAATAATTATAGGGAAACGATGAAATATTTTTTAACCTTAGAACTACCAAAACCTAAATGCGACTAATGTATATTGTTTTATAGCAATGTCAAGCCTATGACTTGTATTATGATTTATACTTACTATATCTAAAATAAATAAAATAAATATATACCTAAAAATTTCTCCAAGAAATATTTTTATAACATGTAATAACAGTGTAAAAGAAAAAATCGAAAACCAGTCATTTTGACTGGTTTGGTAGTGTTAATATCAAAGGGCTGCTCCGATGAATGAAATGAAAAATTTTCTATTTCGAGGAACTAACGTTAAAAATTCAAAAATTATTACAATGAGCGGGTAAAATTAGCGGATGAAAAGTGTTGCAATGTTCGCAGAAAGCAGACGATTCTAATCAGCGTACGGTAAATGGAATTATCGTAGAAAACAAGGCCGAAGAAAGTGTCGCAGAAAAGAAGAGCGGTTTAAAAATCGAGTCGACCAAATCGACGGTGAAGGAACTCGAGGCTCCGTGTTCCGGAAACGAGGTTCCAGCCAGGGTGGGACCGGAAACCGTGCTCGGCCAGCACCAGGAAGTATAACCGGTAAATATATACGCGGATGGAAAGCGGCCTGTGCAGGCGGAATGCTTAATTTCACGGTTATTGACCGGCATCTTCGAAGCAGATCTACGCGACCTGCTCTATTGTCTGCTTAACATGCCATCGGACGAGCTCCGTCACGCAAAACAGAATCATTAATTATGATGCTGCAAGTTTACGGTATGCTGTGCCGTTCTGGCCGGCGCTTCGCGTGGCAAACGCACGTTCCACGGAGAAGATCTGCATTCGTAGCCAACTAATGGCCATTAAAGATTCCTCGGCCAATCGAGACATGCGTGATTACGATCGCAGAACGTAGTTCCTAGTGGTAGATTCGGGTTAACGAGTCTCGCGGCTCGTCGATGCAGTCTGCGCTTTTATGATATCGTGTTTTATTGCTTGGCGCTTCATATCCATTGGATAACGAGCTGCTTAATGTTTATAACCACTTTGCAATTTCTAACACCTGAGGATATCCTGGAAGGGAGGATGAGTTAATCGGTGGTCGCTTTTTCGCGTGCGATAAGGCGGTTAACCGTTGCCGCGCCATTCTCTTCGCAATTATAATGATTAAAAGTTTCCAAAAGTTTGTAATCATTTTAAATAATAGACAAAATATATAAATAAATAAATATATATATATATATATATGATTAAATAAATATATCGTGTCAATAAATATTGTGTGCCTGCATTTAAGTACACGAATGCTTAAATATTGACAAAAAGAGATTTTACTGTGACTTAAAAGAACGGAAATACCATTTCAAAAGGGTTAAAGTACGACAAGGTATTTATAAACGCACTGACATTAAGCACAGTTCAGTCAAGTAAGAATAAAAGAAACAATAGGCGTGGATGCACAAAGTGCAATATGAAAAAAATACAAGAAATATAAGGAACGGTTGAAAGAAATGAACTTCTGCTCGATACACAGTAAATTCTCCGTAATTGACGCCCAGATTGTGCACAAAAATGGACAATTTGATAATAGAAGGGCTCGTATTTATAGTCACTGATTGTCAACAACTATAAAAGCGAGCCGCAAGGCTGGAAAAATCGCACCTCCACTTCCCAAATTGTTCAAATTGTCCAAATTTGTTTCCAAGCTCAGAGTCAATTAGGGAGAATCTCCTGTACCGTCAAAAGTTCCAGCGGAATCGAAGACTGTCGTGTCCCTTCGTTAGCGTCGTTTACATTAACGCAGATCCAGAGGCGTTAAACACAACATTCGGAAGCTGTTAGACAGCGGCGCTACGAATCAACGACGCGTGTCAACACGGTTTGTTTGAACGACGCACGAAGACAACGTGTCACGACAGCGTTCGACCTGCAACCGGATGCAAGATGGCGCGATTCCGCAGAGCCGGATGCACCGGTTCTTTCGTCGGGCTTGTATACAGTTTATCCTGCCACCGCGTGCCCCCTGCCCCTTCCTGCGCAACGAGAAAAATATATTAAAGTGGAGTGTATCCTTTCGACGACCAGCACGGTTCGGACGACGACGTGACAGTGTCAACAAATGAACGAAAACTTCCGGCACGGACGGAGCACCCGACGATCCCGTCACTGTCAATATTAAACAGTAGCTCGTGGCTGCTTTCGGGCCGCCGATCGGCAGTCTGCCTGCGCGCGAATCAAAATTCAGCAACTTTTAGTTTCGATGGTGCGACCGGCGATTTTTACTTTCCATCGGACCTTCATCGATGGTCATCGGAAGAATTAGTTTACTGCAGTGGCGAATAAACGATTCAGATGGAAAGAGAGGAAAGAAATTGGTAAAATGCCTCATTCATTCCTCTGATTTAACCCCTTGCGCTCGAAACCATCTTAGCTCTACGTGCAAAATAATTCTTCTGACAGTATTTTCATTTCGCATGGTTTATTGTTAGTGCGTTTTATGCACGCGAAATTCAGTCTTGCGACTCATACAACGGTTAAATTTTTAACAATTTTTTAAATATGAACAAATTTGATATATCAAGGTTATTTTGGAACGTGGCGTAGCAGTTTTTAATGATCCCTCAAGTGTCACCGTTCGAGGACAAAGGGTTAATATAGCAAAGAATCTCGTGCTTGAGAATTAATATTCGCTCGACAAATATTGTCCTACCTTCCTTCGTAAGAATACACAACGATCAAGTTCCTCGTGCCAGGAAATTCAAATGAAAAGAGCGAACGATTAATTTCGATATTGATCTCCGTTTAAACGGAAGATAAAATATTGCATCAGGAATACCATTGAATCGGTCTAGCCACGACAATAAAAGCGGACAGTTTCTATTACGTCGCATTGACTTTTTCCTTTCTTTCCTCGACTTTCCACCGAAGTATATTTACTCTTATTTCATTTTATTCACTGTAATATTATATCGTTTCGCATTGCAATATTTTATTCATTATATACGTATTACAATGCTAAATGATATAATATTACAATGAATAAAATCAAAGAAGAATAAATAAATAAATAAATAAATATAAATGTATATATATAATAAAATATAATATAAATAATAATATATATATATATATTTATTTATTTATTCTTCTTTGATTTTATATATATATATATATATATATATATATATATACATTTATTCATATATATATATATATAAATAAAATCAAATAAATCAAATAAATCAATATATATAATAAAATCAAAGAATAAATAAATAAATAAATATATATATATTATTATTTATATTATATTTTATTATATATGTAAGGAACTCTTTGTTATAAACAGAAAAAAGAACATTGCAATAGTGGCTGATAAGACGAGCAATACATATACATATGTAAACGTACTTTAAAAAGTGCTTGTAAAAGTGCTTGTAAAAGTACTTTATGCACCTTCTTCCTCGAATCATTCACGGTTAGATGTCTCAAATATAGATAAATGTGTCGTACATCTCGAGATACCGGATACAATAAAAATCGATCGATAAGGGTGGAGCGGGAGAGAAAAAACTGCAATCTTGTTTGCCCTCGACCGTCCTCGGCCTCGAAACGAATTTTTTCCCCCGACTTCTCCGACGACTGCAATTACAAACGTCGCTTCGTCGAATCGACGACTCTCCGCTGCACGGATATCCACGCTTCATTTCCGGCTTTAATCGGAGGCTTGAGTGCATACCGGCTTGCAAAAACTCCTCGTAGCCCGATCTCGAGCTCATTAGACACTGCGAGTTGTTAAACTAACGAGAATTGTGCTCTGCGTTCGCTGCAGTCGTTAAACATTTTTGGGAAATCCCAGTTTTGGAAATTTCTCTACAAGAGGTAGCCCATTTCGAATTAATTCTCAGGTCTCTCTGATTCTAAATTTGATATTATATTTGAATTTGTAAGTGGAATTTATATCCGAATTTGCAGTTTTAATTTATATCTTAATTTGCAATTCGAAATTATATCTCAATTCGCAGTTTGAATTTATATCTTAATATGCAATTCGAAATTATATCTCAATATGCAATTTGAAATTATATGTATTTGAATTTATAATTGGAATTTATATCTGAATTTATATTCGAATTTGCAGTTTCAATTTATATCTGAATTTATAATTTCTACTTACATCTGAATTCGATATTTAATTTTATGTCTAAATTTGTAATTTCAACTTACGTCTGAATTCGAATTTTGTATTTACATCTGAATTTGCAGAATTAATTTCGTCTAATTGTTACCAACCGATAAATTCCAGGTCAATTGTTTCATTGTGGAAATACTTACAGTTTCGATTAACCTGAAAGCTACGAGTGCGAACTTCGCAGTTTTATCGCCGCGTTGCGAGAAACGACTCGAAACAGGGTAAAACAGGGTGCACTCGGTGCGTTTGTGGTTCACGGAGTATAATGGCGCAGAAAATTTTGCTTTTACTCTTTGCAACGGGGCAATGAATGCGCGAATTTATATCGTCGCGTCGCGTAACGTGCAATTTGCCATCAACTGCCCTAAAATTGCCTGTAAACGACACTCGTTACCCGCAACGAGGCAACGATCTCTCAGCGCGCAGCTGGAAAAACGATAGTACACTTGTCACGCAATCTGTCCAATAAGACTGGCTGCTGTGCAAGTCGATGAATCGCTTGAAATTACTATACGATCAATTCTCGCTCGTCAGCGTTGCACATTAAATCAAGAAATAATAGCATCCTGGAAATTATGCAGAAATGGACCAAGCTTCCGTTCCAATCCTGCAGCATAATTATTAGAATTTACGGATGAAAATTACGGATAAAGTTACGGCTCATTATGCAAAATAATACGTTTGCATGTCAACAGTAAAAAACAGATAAAAAACTGTTTCTTTATTTAATAATGCTAATACACCAAAAATAATATGACAGCACTCTAATATTCTTTTAGTTTTCACTGGTTTGTATTTCACCCACACATTTTTGCTATATGCATTAAATAAAATTTAATTAAAATGCATTATAAATAAACTGCATTAAATCTACAATTTAATAGTTATTATTATTTATTACATGCGGGTAATAAAATCGTTAGCCTTGACAAAAGTACAAATTTGATTGAATAAACATAGTAGAGAGAAAAGGAAAGAAAGAGGAGGAAGAAAAATATTTATAATTATATTATGATACGTAATATTAATATATTATCCATATAACGTAAATATGTACTATGTAATAATATATCAATATATTATGTATCAATATAATTATATACATAAATTATAGACAAGAGTAGCAACTTCCTATTCCTATTATGTTACGTGATATTAATATATTATCCACATAATATAAATATGTACTATGTAATAATATATCAATATTCTATGTATCAATATAATTATACACATAAATTATAGACAGCAAAAGCAAATTTCTGTTCTCATAAATTCTTCTACTAAGAACAGGAAACTTCCTTCGGATGAGATAAAATCGAGATGCCATTAATCGAGTTAATGTTTCCCCGCATTTCGACGTTCTGCAGACGTCGGAACAGCATAAAGCTCCGGCGTCTTAACGATTATATTGAATGAAACGATCGGTTATGATCGGCGGAGGTCCTATGAAATTATGAACCTCTCAAAAGCAATCGTGGGTGTCTCGTTCGCATTCGGGGAGCGTCGCGACGCTTATGATCCGGTAGCCGGTGTACGTGCGACTGCATCGATCAGCGTTCGATCGTTTCGGAAGCCCCGGAAGGGGGCCCCGTTGCCAATTAATCAACGAAAGGGTCGTGCGAGACACGTGGACGACATAAGTTCCAGGAGCCGCGAGCGGATCACGTGGAATTAATGTGTACCAAGGCCCGGAGAGTGCGCGGAGGATCCGTGGATCACGTAACGCCGTAAATTTTACGATCTGTCCCCCAGGTTTCGGCTGGCTCGATCGGCCGTAGATCGGAAAGCGACGATCGTTCCACGGAATACTAAAGGTACCGGGTTTCCGGGGACGTTCCCTTGAGAAGCTCCTTGTCGTCGCCGTTCGCACACGTACAATCGCAGGGCCGGCGATTATCTGCGAGCCGATCAAAGATCACCGGATATCCTCCAGGGCCGCGATTTCTTAAGTCGAATGTCAAAAACAGGCCTAGCCGGACGGACACTTTGCTCATCCATTTGCCGACGATTCCGTGGTTCTTAGAAAGAAGTTTCGTAGGTCCACGATCGATGGCTAAACTTTGTATATTGGCCCTTTGCAGTCGAGCGGCGACTCTAAAGCGCCGTTCAAAATTGTTACATCACGTTCCGAAATAATTTTAATTCATCTTTTGATTTTTAATTCAATTTCATATGTACAAAATGCAACAGGTTATATAAAAAGGGAGTACTATAGGTCGGAAAAACTGTTTTGGATCTTTCGAGTTAAAATTGCTCCGACTGCAAAGGGTTAATATCTATTTTATCTGTGCGATGCGAATTTTATGCGATTACATTTCTTTCTTTCCTCGAAAACTCTGCCCTATAGCATAACTGAACAGATGCTTTTTGATGTCAGTCAAATTTGCTCAAATTTGATCGTAGATATTTTCATTAAACGAACCATTCTTTATTACTTTCTTCACTGCAATTTGTTGTCATATAACTAATCAGCAACATTGTTTCGAACAAATTCTTGAACAAACGTTTTTTACAAGAATTTAGAAAGAACTTCAGAAGGAAGTTATTATTCTTTCTTTATTTTCCTGTAAATTGACAAAATAATTGCTCAGCAATAACATGACAACAAATTGCAAGAATAAAATTCACAAGAAATCTTTCAATTAATAAAAAAGTTAAGATTATTCCATGAATTGATAGATCTTCGACATGTTCTTTATAAAAGTATCGAAATTGGATCAGTTTAGGAATGAATAATCATCTCCTAAAATTCTCTAAATCGCGATAACAAGCATTTGCCCTAAGCGATCATTCTTCATAAATATTTTCTGAACGATTCACAACATTCCATAAATATTACAGGAATTTCCAGGGAAATGAGAATTAGAAAGGCGACGAAGTACGTCGAAATCCCATCGAAATTCCCTCGACCACGGTGTCGCGAAGTCGTCGAGTTACCAATTCGAGCAATTTCCATGCTATTCGAGGATTCTCGCGGGCTCCGGGCGCACTCTCTCGATCCCGTTGCCACTAAAAATCGTTGGACCGAATTCGATTCGACGTGTCCGGATTTTGGCGGTTCGTCTCGTCGCGTCGAGTCGAGTCGAGTCGAATCGCTCTCGGTCGGCTCGAATTCGTAACGAGGCTTTTGTACGTGATTCGGACGCGGGCGATGCGGGCGTACAAAGCGGAATCGGGCTCGTGGGAATGCGAGGGCAGTTGTTGCATTCGTTCGAGTGCCCGGCATAATTACCGTCCCGATTGATCGACAAGGAGGAAAGAATGGACCGCGGATTCCTCACGAAAATTGCTCCGGAGAGCCGCGTGAGAATCAACCGCGGATCTTTTCATCTCCCATTCGTCGATTCTCGGATGATTTCAATCAATCGATGTGTCGTTTCGATCAGCCAAGCAGCCTCGATTCGTTGTAAGTGTGATAGTGACGCAGTGGAAATTATGTCTCTGCTGTTCGAGTTTCTTAATCCTCGGAAAATCAATGGCTATATAATGCGTCTTTAAGATCTTAATAAATTCCATTAAGAACATCCATTGGACACCAAACTATTCTAAATCGAGAGAATCATGTAACATTATACGATGAGAAAAATAGACGATTCATTCTTATACCATTGAATTAAAGGGTATATCAATTACAAAAAAATAATTGCTACATAGAATCGAATGCACGACAATGCAGCTTATCGATTTCAATGTTATAGCATTCGTATAATTTTGCATCGCAATGAAAATGGATGCTGTAACATCTGTTGTTAACATTGTAAGCAGTTTGACTTTTTCCTATCCAGCGTGTTTTGCGCGTCAGTTGCATCGTCTTCTCGACTTCCGCTATTGATTTACAACCTTTTCGTGCATTTTCCAAAGGGATTCTTCTTCCCGCAGATAAATGAATAAATAAATCAAACTTTACCTGGATCCTTCTCGACCCAACAGTTATAAGTTCGATACCATTGTTTACATTGTTCGCAGATTAAACTAAAGGCTGCATTATGTTCCGTCGTCGCTTTGCGTTCGACTGTACTTTATAACAATCCCATCCTAACAGTCTCTTGCGCGAGGCTATGAGTCTCGCTAAGACTTTCAAACAATTAAGTATCCGCCGACCGAGGTAATCTGCCATTTGAGGAGAACCTTTCGCCCCGTCTTCAACTTCCGGAACACTGTTCCAAAGATTACACAGATTCGCCCGGCGAGACACGGAGAGGCGTGGCTAGAAGAATAATCAATTAATTAAACCCGACTCAGACATCGGCTCCCTCGAAATGGCAGACTACAATTTACCTTGTCAACGCGACACGACACTCGACGGTGGCAACAACGAATTCATTTTCTCCTTGTCAAAGCAAGCCGAACCCGTGTCACGTTTCTAATGCGTCCTGTTACGAGATTGCTCTAATTACTCACCCTTGCTGGAGGAACTGCGATGTCTCCTGCGTCTGTTTCTGCTACAGGATCTTCCTGCCCTGTCCTCGACACCGTCGACGGTGTCCACGGGTGCTGGCGGCGCCATTGTATCCGGTTCCACCATGGCAGCGGCGTCGTGTACTTGTCTCCTGGCGACGTTGTCTTTCGCACCGGCACCTCGGTCTTTGCCGAGGAAGGTGCCTATCGAGTGTCTTCTTCGACCTGCTGCTGCCGAGCCTGGCGCTGGCAAGGTCGACGAGAGGTTGTAGTACCTGAAATGCATCGATTCTTTTAGTATTCAGCGATTACTGGATAATTTGTTTTAAGCCGAATCCGGTGGACATCGATTTTTATTTGGTTTCTTTACTGACCTAGCATCGTCGACACCGATGAACACCTCGCTGGAGTCTGGATCGTCGTCGTCGTCGTCGTCGTCGTTGTGCCGATGATTGTCTCTAGCCAGACCGCAGTACACCATGTCGTTGGAGAGCAGCTCGCTCGCCGATTTCAGGACTGCTCTGCTTCGACCTGGTCGTCTTCTGTCGTTCTCCGAGTGCGAGTGCGACCTGTTGGTTAGAACGAATGTTATTACATGGCTTGGATTGACAATCCGCTTCCATCTGACAGAGTTGGACGTATTTGTTTATTCGTTCAAATTTATTCGAAACGTTGTTCGAGTAAATATTATTCGAAATATTATCTAAAGTATAATCCCTCGCGAAAGGTATGTTGACACCATTCCAAATACTATAACTTTTTTAAAATTGAAAAACCGTTTCAGAACTTGGATTTCCTTGAGACGTCAAACTGGCTGGTATACTAAACAATGAGACCAATAATTTTTGCAATAATTTTTTACTGATCGTCTAGTAAATTAGCCAGTCTACCATCTCGAAAAATATCAACGTCGTTCAGTGCTATTTAAAAAAAAGTTGGTACTTTTGTAATGGTGTCAACGTACTTTCTGCGACGATTGTACCGTTATTCTTGGATTTCGATGACATAACAATCGAGTGTTCTTTCGATTTAGAAAAAACATATAACTAGACTGCGGATTTTATACATTTGTACCAAAAATGAACAGGTGAAATACAAAACCGTGCGAAATAACCAAAGACAAATTCAAGAACATTGTTTCACTATTTTCGACCTATCCCTGTTAGTGAATAACAAAATATATATATATATATATATATATATATATATATATATATATATATTCATCCAATTAAATTTTCTTACAAGCGAGTTAAAAATTGTTCATTTTGCTTAAAAATCCGCGGTCCACGCACAACATCCATATTTAATGGATTATCTAATGAGATCTCCATCGCGAGTCCGACTGTTTGTTAAGTGCCAAGGTGTTGAACATCAAAAAAGCGTTTCAAATCATGTAGCAGCAAACCATGAAGCTGCTGAATATTTATCAATCGCGATGAGGCCGGCCACCTGCAGAACGATCGAGTTAACGCCGAAAAAAAAGAGTACTATAATAATACAGACCTGTGAGGTAGATACGGCGAAGGTGGCGCGACGTCCGACGGTCTAGGGTCGCCCTTCAGGAACTGCTGGGTCCTCTCGTTATCCGCATTGGCGCTGACCGACCTGAACAGGTTTCTGAAGCTCCTCCTCTGGCTGGCCCCGCCGTGGCTTCCGTTTCCATGGCCAGTCCCGTTTCTCGACAGCATCGGGACCCGTTCCTCGGTGGGCGTCGACGGCGTGGACGCGCCAGAGGCGCTGCTCCTGTTGCTCTCCTGATGCATCAGGGTGGTGCTGGCCGTGGACGTCGAAACGATGCTCGCGGAGGACGTGGCGCCCATCTTACAGGCCCGTCGACGGAACAAGGCCGTCAGACCTGTGGGCCCCTTAGCTGGCGGCGAGAACGCCACGCTCGTTGTCGACGTCGCCGGCGTCGCGGTGCTCGACGACGCAGCCCCGCTCGACAACGAGAAGTACGAGGGGTTGTCTGTGAACATACGGGCCCGAAGTCATAGAGTCTGGCCAACGCGATCACCCGAGGACGCTTCCGGTTTGGTCTAGCGCGACGCTGCCACCGCGATCATCGATCTCCTGTGTTATCAGCAAGATTCGAATCGCGACGAACGCTGTGTCAATCTTTTCAAGGTCGAGAAGAAGTCATCGGAGCTGTGACAGAGAATTCTGTACTGTCTCTAGAGGTCTTCAGGATATTCTGATTAGGGATTATTCTGAAGAGAACGCTGACGTTTCTTCCGGAGTTGCTTCTAGAGTCCACAGATCCGATCGCACACGTTGAACTATCGAGGTCTGCGAGAGCCTTAAAAACACCCTGTCGTCTCTTCAGTGACCCGAGGGATTTTTAGAATATTCTGATACTTCGAAGAAGACACTGTCGTTCCATCCAGTTCCGTTCGAAAATTGCCAGGGTCTGCACTTTGAACTCCGCGAACGCGTGCTTCGAACTCGTTCCAGGTGCTATCAAAGTCGACCGTCCGCTTTCATCTCCGAAAACTGGAGATCTCGCGTCTAGATTTGGGATAAACGATCGAAAACCCTCCTCTCGAACGCGATCAAGCCTTGCACTACACTGTGAACAGGTATAAACCGTCTTCGATCTCTCTAGAGACCCGGGTATCCCCGATGCTCCGAACGATCTTCTTTCGATCAACGATGCCTCTCGAAGATAGCGCACATTCTGCTCGCAAGAACAGCCATCGATGGACTAGCAGGGGACTAGAGATCCTTTTTCTATTGTAATTCTCGAACACTATTCGATCGACGCGAACTAACAGCCTATGTTGAAGAGCGGTCCTCTTTTCTAGGAGAATCTGTTTCTCGAAAATGGACCGGGACGATGGTTCGTTGTGGCGAACACCGTGGCGGTGGAACGTTTCGGATGGTGAAGAAAACAAAAGGTTCACTTGACTAGACGAACACGAGGTCCACCTGAGACTGCTCGGTGCGAGATACACGATGTCCATAGGACGCCATGAACGATTCGAACGGCGCTGGCTAGTGGGGGGATGGACCGGACGTTGTATTGTCCCCACCCCATAAACCAGAAGCGAGGAACGGGGCAGACGTACACGGCACCGGAAGTTCGCCAGCGTCGCTCACGATCCACGCGTTATTACTCCTCGAAGATGAATCGACCTGGCGAGAGCACCGCAGGGAGGAAACCGGGGAGGAAATGGCTGAGGAAACGGGGGGGAAGAGGGTGGAGATACGAGCCAAGTTTCCTGCGAACGAGTTTCACCGGCTTGTGAAAATATTTTTGGAAGTGGGTGACCTTTCGACCCGGTTCCACGATCGTCAGCTGTCCCAATACAGGATCTACCGCAGGATCTTCCTGTGGATCGTGGAACCCGATCGCTCTCGATCCATCGGACGCGGCAGAATTGAAGGATTTTCGACGAAAATCGGGACACGGTACAGCGGCAAGAATAATTATAGTGATGTTTAAGCAAAGACTTAACGAAATATCATATTTGTGTATTTCTTTATTGGAAATAATAGATAATAGAAATATACAAATGTGGCGTTTTATATCGGGTTTTCGTTTTGATATCGGTAACAATGTAAATTTTACGTAAAAGTAACATGGTATTAATGATTAAAGCTTTACAAACTTTTTAAGATTACTAGCAAATCTTCGTTCGTAATAAATTTCTTGAAAAAAATATAAATAATATGCTGTGTAGAAGAAGAGAATTATAATATTTATATAAAGAGAATTCTAATATATTATAAGTTACAATATTATAAATTATATTGTACACTATATTGTAAAATTATAAGTTATAATATATTATAAAGAAAATAATAATATATTACCTTCTTGACGCATAACGAGCAAAACTACAGTTTCAATAAAAAGTTATGAATCACGTTTTTGTTCAAATTTTCTATGTTTAAAGTATAACAAATGCTGCTCAATACTCGTCAATAAATAGTAATGTATCTTTGACAAATAATTCTCCAGTAATTAGATTGTGAAGTATTTTCAATAGTCACTAATCCTCTATCGATTTTTTAGATAATTTATATTTGCATTTATACAGTTTGCTGACCGATTAATAGTGTCACCAAAAAATAAATTCCAAATCGAACACCTATTTTCCGATGTTTCCCGAACACTAAACCCTTGCGAGCCAAATCCGTGACAAAGATTTCATACACGGTACTGCTAAATACGAATGTTATTCCTTTTTTTCTAAATCGAAACAAAATGCGAGTCTTCTTTTAAGACAATACGGGAAAAAAGATTGTCTCGCAGTATCAAGAAAATTATTGACGACGAAGAAACGCTAATCAACAATTGCGAAAGCAATCGTCTCGCAAGGGGTTAAGTCGAATCGCGAGTAGAGAGAGAGAGAGAGAGAGAGAGAGAGAGAGAGAGAGAGAGAGAGAGAGAGAGAGAGAGAGAGAGAGAGAGAGAGAGAGAGAGAGAGAGAGAGAGAGAGAGAGAGAGAGAGAGAGAGCGCGCGCGAGGTAAGAGTCAAGTTTCAAAGACGAATTGAACAGACAAATGTTTGGAGAAGACGGGCACCGGTTCAAACGTAACAGACCGCGGAGGAATCCGTGAAATTTGCGTGGTCGACAGGTATTACGTGATCGGAGTGTGAGAATCGAAAGGAGAACGGTTCCCAAGTACGTTCGTCGCGTACGAATTCGTGTCTCGATTCACCGATCGGTGATCGAGATCTCTCGTCAGATTCCACCTGTTTTCCCTGCATTCCACGCACGTGTTCGAAAACTTAAGAAGCTCCTCCGAAAGGAGCTTAACACTCCCAAGCTGAGAGATCGAGGGAGAGAATCTTCGACGACACAGTCACTTTTCCTACCATCGGAGCGCGAACAAGGGGCAACAAGTTTCGAATTTCGTGCGGGAATCGGAAGCCAAAGAAGCCGCCGCCTTTCTCCTGGATCCTCGAGGATCCATTGGAGCTTGCGGAAGTCGAAAAAAGACTTCAAAGAGGCAGCCGCCGCGAGCTGAAATTTTCCACCCCTTCCTGGAACCCCATGGTCGAGATGGGAAATCGGAATACATACTTCGAGAGACGATGAGGGTTGCGTTTGGAAAATTGGAGTATGCTATTATTTCTCTAGGGAATCGACACGGTTTAACTTACATTTTTCGCTGCGATTGCGATGCATAATTCAACGCTACTCGATGGGATTCGCTTGGCAAGTGTCGAATATCGACGCTAAAAATCGATGCGTCCTAGTAAAATTCAACTGGTTCGAATATATTTTAATGAATGATGAATTTTGATAACTTGACAGAAATTAGTGTCACTCGCGCGTGAACGATGAGACACGCGACGTAATTTCGGCAGAACGGGAAGGGGCAGAACAAAAAGTTTTCGACAGCGTACGATACTCGAGCCGATGAAACGGAGAAAACGAGAAACGCAGCGGCAGGGCATAGTACACGGTAGCCACGATACGTGGTCGCGTGATCATGCGTGAAACGCGTGACCCGGGTGCGAAAGCGTCCTCGGGATGGCTTGGTGCCGATTGCTCCAAGAACGGGTAAAAGCTTACCGACTGCCATCCTGTCCCGTTGCACGAGAAACCGCTGCTGACACTCCGATATTCTGAAACAGCGAAAACAGCATTGAGTCACTGGTGCTTGCGGAAACACTTTTCGATTCATTGAAAAGCGCGGTTTCGTTGAATCTTTCCCGCAAAAATTAACAGCAAATTTTCCTAAAGCATGCAAAATAATGAAAGTAATAATAACCTAAAAGTTACTTGAGAATGACGAGGCTGAATTTTATAGACATTTCACTATTTTTATTATAGTGTACGATTGAATTAAGAAAATCATTCAATCGTTTCCTATGAAAGATATAATGTTGAAAAATGTGAATCCGGTCAAAACGACCGGCGCGTTAATGTTAAATACAATCCAAGACTACGTTTTTAACATGTTAAATGTCTAACATTTAGGCTGAGTTTAAATCAATGCAAAAAATCCCACAAGATCAGAGTAATTTAATTAACCGGTTAGCTGCTGCAATCTCTTTGAAAAGTATGTGTGTTGCTGTTATAATGCATAGAATTAAGTTGTGATGAAATGACCGTTTTATTCTTTAATTTTATTTTACTAACATTTATTTATTTTCTTAACTTAACCAGTCAACCGTTTTCGACGAGTATACGAAAATTTTATTTGAAGAATTTATTGGAAATATATTTCTTATATGAAATTTTAATCGAAGAATTTATTCGAAATATATAATATTTCTCGTATTAATTTTTATTCGAAGTATTTATTCGCAATACTATTTGAATAAAATTTTATTCGAAGAATTTATTCGAAATATTTCTCGAATAAAACTTTTATTTGGAGAATTTATTGGCAATACTACACGAATAATATTTGATTCGAAGTATTTATTCGGATGATGCCCAACTCTGCTCCGCGTATCCAGGATAATCGAGGTCCGGCTGTACCCAGCCCGACGATACCGCGGATTCGCGCAATTAGAGCGAGCAAAAATTGCTCCGAAAAAATATTTGCAGGAGCAAAAAGAAGGAGAACAAACAGCGAATCTCCTGCGAACTTTTTCCCGCAGACATCGCAGTCAATCAACGAGGGGGATCGATCAATCTCCGTCCATGTCGGTCAATTTTCGGCGAAAATTCGCGCGATTGGTGTTCCATCCCCCGTTGACGGGGACAGAAAGAAAGCATGCGGGCGCGAATATGCGGAGAAAAAAAAGGAATGGAGCGAGAAAGGAAGCGATTTTTCATCTTGATCGCAGTTGCAACGTCTCGATCGTGTCCCCGCGCAATCACCCCATCGCGATGCTTTCAGCGTCAGTTTCATTCATCGCTGAAAATACGCACGAATATTATATTTAGCACGGATGCAGGGAGACGCGTGTCGCGCGACAGCCACGACAGGTTTATGGTGGCGGCACGGGGTGGCAAAGGGGGATGGGATCGGGCACGGGCCGTCTCATTCACGTTTTATCTACGCGATATTGGCCTGCGATCTCGGGGACTCCGTTCATCTTCAACCTTTCCTCCTCCATTCTTGAACGCGTGCCTGCGTTTCTCGTCTCGCGAATCTCGGAATCGAGCTTTCTTCCGCCCAGTCCTGGCCAAATTTTATTTCACATGGAAATCGCTGAAATTTAATTTCAGCATGGCTTGAAATTAATTGTAATTTATCTACAATTCAATCTGTAGTTTTACTGTAATTTTACTGTAATTTTATTGTAATTTTACTGTAATATAATTGCAACTTAACTGGAAACTCTTATAAATATTAGTTATTTAGCAAACTTTTAATTTAGCTTTTACATTAACACTTTAATACTGTCATAAAAGTTCAATTTTAAACAGTTATTTTGTATTTGATTGACAAAAAGGAACAGATATTTTAAAGTAAATTTTATCACATTATTCAACGAACTGGAAATAGGATGAAATTGATCCTGTTTATCCGATAAATTTAGATGGATAAGCAAGTCGTAATTTTTCAGTACTTATTTGATTGCACTGAAAGTAGGATGACATAAGAATTAATCTTCGAAATAATATGCAACGGGAAGATTTTATTTGAAGAAACCTTTACATTTATCTTTCAACAAAAGTCCCTCTTCATAAAGACATAACCTTTACAGCATTTGCTTCGAGGAAAACTCGTTGTCGTGAAAGTTATTCTTCAGAAAAATGTTTCTTATTATCGGATAATCATTTAACATCGTCAGATCGGTCCTTTTGTCTTGCAGAAATGTCAAAGAGAATGTTAGTATAAAACAGAATATCATAAAACTGGTAATTGGAACGCCTTATAATTTCCAAGAAAAATTTCTCAATCATCTGAAATAATCATTTCAAATAATTATAGAATAAAAGAACATGTTCCTTAAAATATTTCAAATAACGTAATTTCAAATGTGCCCGGGTCAGTTTCCGCGAACTTATTTCGTCTCGTAACTTCCTGGGTTTTACCGTGTCGAGCATATTTTTCGTAACTTTGTGGGCTAAATTTTGCCATGTTTTTTCCCAGAATACAACGGACATTTTTCGGAGGTTTCTGGGTCTTGACGAATCGAGCATATTATTCACAACTTTTCGAGCTCACTTGTACGGAAATATTTTCCATAATTCCATGGACATTTCGAGGCGATAGAATAAATTCTTTTACTCAAACTTGGATCAAAAATAAATGACAAAAAGTTTACATAAACTCGCTCTCGTCATTCTTATAGAGCATGCTGGCAACTTTTAGAGATCGATGCTGTTCCCAGCTAAGTCTTCAAGCCCCTTAATTTCATCTCTTAATGTTATCACCACGATGAAGCGCCGTGCTCGTAAGTATAATTATTCCCCGACATGGCATCGTATATAAACTGCCCACGTGATAACGCTAAGTAAATGCGCAACTGCGGCTGCATGCGCCTCGTTTGCATCCGGCAGGAAAGGATGAAGTTGCAGTTGCATGAAAATCGCCCATTATGGCCCGGTTCCTGAATTTTCGAACAATAACGTCGGGATACTCTAAACTTGTAGCGTGACTGAACATCACTCGAAATATTCATCGCTTCGTTCGCGAATTTACGGAGTATGCACAATCCTCGTAACAATGAGATCGGTGAAACGATTCGAGTGCAACTTACTCTGGCCCGGAGAGCCACTTAAATTTCGTACGAAATTACAGTTGCCATTGAACTACCTAAAACGAGGCAATCCGTTTTTCAAGTATTTATCTCTCACTAATTTCAGCATTTTTAACCCTTTGCACTCCGAAATGGAGACATTTGTTTCAACTCACAGTATCCCCATTTGTTATGATTATTTTTATTCGATTACGTATGAAATTGAACGTGTATGCTTATTAGAAGGCTTTTTATTATTCGGCAATTTATCGAATACAGGAAAATATGATAATAAGGAAATTCTTTTGAAAATAGCGTAGCAATTTTTAGCGTCGTCTCGGAGCCGCCACTCGAGTGCAAAGGGTTAATGTAAATAAAACAGATTTCTACAAAGGATAAAATGCTTTTCCAATTAGAGAGAACTATAGCGAGGGAAAATTTCCTAGAATACTCTGCATTTCGAGGTGTTTCCTCGTCTGTCGGCGAAATCCCGGGATTAGTATTGTATTAAGGATTTCTTAGTCCTCGAAAACTCGGTGCATTGAAAAGAACTTAATTAGAGATTTGTTCTATCAAATTATTTTTCTATTCAACAGAGATTAGATACATTTGTAAAATTAATTAACCAGTTAACTGTTTTGCTTTTTTTGTTAAATTTACAAGTACATCTTAGTTTTCATTAAAATGACAATTTAAACAGCAAATTGAAACTACTCGTCGTAACACAAAATATTTGCCACTTCTTCATGACGAGTATACTCGTCAAGAAACAGTTAATTGGCTAAGAATTAGATCGCCCGACGTTTTTAGCACGCGAATTTATTTTCAGGAACAAACTGGCGTTCGTGCTTTTTCGCTGCTTTGTCGAATGTAGCTACTAACACGAATTACGAATTTAGGTCAAATAAACTAAATGAACCTCTTCTTGGGTAATGAGATATGTTCTGCTTGCCAGGGGAAATCCCAGTTACCAGGGTCGTACCTATAATCATCTAGACCCTGTGCAAGTTCCACTCAACTATCTAGAATCTATCATTGTTTAGATCAAGTTTTGGAATAATTCGAAGTTTTTGAACGTTACTATTTTATCTTTCTTTCATCATTCCACCCAATTGCAACGTTCGCAACAATTTGTTTATGCATTGTCTAACAAACTAGCCAACGTCTTAAAAAATTCATATCGTTTGGTTAAATTTAAGAGAAGTTATCTCGTTTCAACAGGTGTCCACAAATGTTTATTCACGACTCCGAGATCTATAATAGCTCCGAGTGTCTATAATAGCAGCATAACTATAGCATAACTGATCGGAGAGATCACCAATGACCCCACAATTAATTTCTAACACCTTAAAAATGTAACTTCTTGGCGCTGCAATTTCTTCCTTTAAAAACCGAGTCTACAATCTATGAAATAAACTTGAAATAAGTATCAATTTTATCTTAACAATCCTTTCTGTTCTCGTAAACATTGTTCTCTATCACAACTGAACAGATAATCGGTTTTTTACTGTATAATAAATAAATAAATAAAATAAAATAAATAAATAAATATATGAAAATAAATCAATGTTAGAAACAAAAAATCACTGAAATAGATTTCTGTCACATCCGGGTGTAAACACCCGATTTCACAGGACGGTGGATCACGAAGGGAATCACTGTGAAAGACGAGGCGTAAGATCAGAGTTTGAGGCCCGTTCCTTCGAAATTTCTCGCTCGAATTCCGCTATAGAAGCTCTCGGAGGTTCTGGTTGATGCAGCAACCAGAGTTGCTACTATTTTCGTGCGGCTTCCGACGAAGACGGAGAGTCGGCGAGCGTGCCAGGAGCGGACGGAAGAGAGCGAGAGAATGAGAGAAGGAGAGACCACTCTCGGGTTATCGTTCCCATGAAAGCTCAAGCACTCTGATTTACTCCCCTGTCCAAATGGATCAGCTGATGGGACGAATCACGGCGGAACGATGCACGATGCGCGCGAGCTTCTCCACTTCGATGCAATGTTACTCGTTGCATGCTGCATGCCCCATGCACCGTCGCTACGCTACGCGATCACCGCTCCTCCTTTTTCATTTTACGCTCCCTTACCCTCCGCATCCTTCGCGGTTTAGGCTAACAGAATTTTTAAACGCCGCCGGAGTCCTCTTCGGAGCTTCTGTTAACGCTAAACACATCGAGCCGGTGAAAATCATCTGTTTCACACGTTCTCTTTTTAAAGTTGGTAGAATTCTAAAGATTCTTTCGCGAGGAAATGACTGAAGCGACGTTTTAGTGCAAGCATACGCTGTAATAAAAATTGTGAAGTATCTAAATACATTCAGTGACGAACTCCTTGTTTAAAAAATGGCGTTTAAATGGTCCGAACGTTTTATTTTGAAAAGATATAGAAAAATCGCACCACCTGAGGAATAATATTAAAATTAATGACTAATCGAGTTGGTCGAAATGACCAAACGTGTTCAAAGTGATATTTATTAAAACTGTCAGAAGGACATTTTCTCAAGCTGAAACAAAATATTATCGTTCGGAGCTACGAGGGTTAAACAAGTTCGTCTAATTCCGCGAAGCTTCGTACGACGATAAAACAGTGCTTTGCCAAATTATAATAGCAAGAAGACTTATCATTTTATAATATAAGCAGTGTGCGAAGATTGTACGCTCGTTCGATGAAGGGTCAAGCTAATGGCGGACGGCTTTCCAATCGGGGCCAATCGAAGGCCGTCGTTATTAGAAATCGTTAATCGCGGTTGAATTTGAACTAGGACCAGTTGCCGCAAAAACACGCGTTTAAAAATACATTGCCAGGCGTCGGAACGTTGAAAGATCCAACCTTGAAACGACAGCGAGCTGCCAATCACAATATTTGCCACTTCGACTTTAAACGACTTCATTCGATGGGGTTTCGTCGCGTTGTCCGAAGAAACACTTGACACTTTTATTGCGATAATTAGATCCCGCATTGGACTTGTCTTGACATTGTCAATCTAGTCTTAATCGCCAATTATACAGAGGGTTTAACGAAAGCGTTCGAACGCTGCTTAAGACGAATCGACTTCTTGCAAATTTTGACCTAATGACATACTACTTTGTTTTTTTAAATGTCGGAGGGGTTAGTAAAATACGCGAGTATTTATTTTTCTTTTGTAATCACAATTATCAGCAAAATAAAACAATGTGTTTGCATTGTCTGGTAAACTGGTCCCATTAACATCTTAAAAAGAATTCAAAATGATCCCATTTGAAAGAAGTTATTCCGTTTTAGCCAATTTGCTAATTGGTTAAAACATGACTTCTTTAAGTACAACACTTCTATAAAAGAAAAATTCTAATTAAGGTATATTCCTAATATACCTAATATAATTAGGTACCTAATTAGCTAGTTAGGTATATTCTCTATTAAATTAAAAAAAAATTATTCCTTGTTAAATATAATTTATAAAAGTGTTGCATTTAAACGAGACATGTTTCATAATTGTTATATAATTACAGTAATTTTTACACCTTTCAATGGGACTACAACAGCTAACTGGCTGAACGGTGTAAAAACACTTTCGTGAGCCACCGTATTCTGCCCTACTTTTTCTTTTCACTGTTCCCGAGCTAAAAAATTCTTCGCGAATCATCTTTCATGAATATTTCCCAGATTTGATTCGCGATTCCTCTGCGATTCGAATGAGATAAAAATGGCACAATTTCACATTCGAATTCGTCATCGAAGAGGGTCCCTAGCGCCGTTTGAATAGCAGAAAACGGCGGCTCGAGACAGGCCGGGATTTCCGTAAAACGGATTCGCATGCAAAGCAGTCGAAACGTTTCTTCGGCCGTTCTATTTCTGCCTCAAGGTGAGAAAGAAGTTCACCGCGACGGTGGGTCAACCCGAACCGCGTTTAACTCGGCCGAGATGCACCTGCCCTTTCTTTTTTTCACGAGGCGCGTAAGTGTACCGGAGCAGACCGGAGGCAAAAAAGGAAGGAAAAAGTATGCATCCTGGCCGATATGCGCGTGCCACCCCTCCGACAGTCGTGCACGCGTAAAAAGCGCAAAAAGCGGACGCGTGCACGGCTCGTTCTTTTGAATGTGCGGCTCGCTCATTAACATGAGACACGTAAATTAAGCCGATCCGGAAATCAGCGAACCGTGGCCCTCGGAGTGACCTCGCTTCCTCCCTTTATCTGTGGCTCGTGCGCCACTTTGTTCGCCCACAAAGGGGAATCCTCACTTTTCGCCACGTTTAAGCCCTATCTTCGCGATCAGGCCAATTAGAGATAATATCGTATCTCTTAAACCGTTATATCTCTCGGATGGAATAATTTCCTCGTAGAACCGGCAACATTTCTGTTCATAGAATATAAAAATATAGAATTAAATTTCGTCGTACAGGGCTTCATTTCCGAGAGAATCAAGTTTGAAGATACGTTAGGTACGCGTGCATTTAAATTCAGTTTGCTTCGCTCGTCAAACTCTATTGCATCTAAGTGCACGCGTACTTAACGAATTGTCAAATTTGATTTTCTTGGAAATAATGTCCTGTATGAAAAAATTGTATTCTATATTTTCGACTCAGTTTTATGTGAGGAATCATTTTGCCAGTTGTACGAAGATTTTTCGAACACCTTGTATATACGTGAAAAATTGTTCTTTGCACATCAACAATGAACAACCGAAGTCCAAGTTCGATCGAGTAGAAGCAAGTGTATGGAAAACGTTGCTTTTTTACAATTTTTCTTAATATTACAAATAAGAATTATGAACAAAAATGTAGTATAAAATAGTATAATAATATAAAATAATAAAATAGTATAATAGTATAAAATAGTAATTAGCATATTATTTCTCTGAAAGAAATACTTCACATATGCATATGATAATTTTTAGAATAAAACTACTGACTTATGTGAGGAAATTTTGCTGGCCCTCTACAGGTTAACGACGAAACAGCAGAATATTATTCCGACATTAAAAAACAGGATAATATTCGTACTTAACAGGTTCTTCAGACTTCCCTCCAAACTCGAGCGGGCAAATAAAAAAATCTATTGTACCGCACGTACCTCTAATAATTGTATAATGTATTGTTCCCTTTTCTGGTATTCCTTCCTTCTCTCTTTGTGTATTTTTTTCTATTATCTTTGTCGATTTAATTCGCGCCATTGGTAAGACCAACGGAATTACTATCCGTGTACAATAAATAATAACGATAAATTAACGATTCCGATCAGACGCGTCGGTACCGAAAATCGATTTGATAGCGATACATCGGTAACCTTTCGAATCGCACGCGACACGCATTTCGAAACGCATTGTTTGCCGCTTATGCAACAGATCGGCGCTTATGGCACCGTCGTTGCGGATCAAAGGACTGCACATGCACGTGAGATCGGACGACCCTCTCATCAAGGTCTCCCGATACAATTTCAGTTATCGTTACAATCTCTGCTGGAAAATAACATTTCTACCCGATGCGCCATTGTTTCTGATGGAACGGCGTTCGGAATCGGGTCAGGCAAAAGCAGTCGACAATTATTCGCATTATTATTCGAATAATTTTGCAATGTCTGCTCGAAGAACTTATTCAAATAAATAGAATAAAGAATTATTCGAATAAGTAGATAAAATGAAGAAGTACTCCAACTAGAAAGCATTCATTCAGTCAACTATTTAAGATAAATATTTATTCGAATAATAAATAAATAATTCGAATAATACTCGACTCTGTACTCGATTGCAAATTCCGTCGGTTTCCAACAAAAATCCCTCAATTTTCTGACTTGCAGCCCCCCTCAGCAAAATTCCTTTCATTTAGCAGCGATTTCGAAGAGCAGCTGTGCTCGCCCAATTTTCGAATCTGGCAATAGTCGAACGAAAACGCAGTGTACCTGGCACCCGTATCGATCGGAAGCGAGAAAAATTGCAGAGAAAAATGAAGGGAGCTGGTGGCTGTTCCGACGAAAAGCCGGCGGACAGTCTCGTTATTACAGTTGGCGATGTGCGAGAGGCGAAGCAAAAAAGAAAAGGGGAGTGCGCGGCACGCAAAAATAGGACTCGCGTCGAGGTCGGAGTTTGAAAGTCCGAAACGAAAACTCGAGGGAACGATTTCGCGCTTAACGCCCGTGCGTCTGGTTAGGTTCGGCTGTCAGGTTCGATCTATTAATATACACGGTGGGCCGCTCGGCTAATTCCTAATGGAATATCCGTACGGTTTTCTCGGCTCGTGGACGCCTTAACGGGCAGTGCAACGAATACGCGCGAAAAATACCGCGTTCCACTCGAGACTCAAGGCTCCCGAGTTTCACTTCGTTTTAAAACAAGCCAATTTTCGGATCTATTTTCAATTCTTCATCGACATTGTCGCGACTGAATTCGCATAATCGACGAAATAAGGTGGGAGCTTGAAAAATTAATGACATCTTAATTATCTTTTTTAGTATTTTTAAGTCTTTGTGTTTGGGGCCATTTTAACTGTAAATTAAAAATCGTTTTAATGATTTATTATATATAATATTTATTATTATTCTTATTTCCACTTTATATGATTTACTTAATTAGTGCATTTTATGCATATGAAATTGAGTCTATTGGATCCTACAGTGTTTACATTTTTAATAGTTTTTTTTTAAGATATAAATGAATTTGATAATGTGAAAATGACTTTGGAACATGGCATAGCAATTTTTAGGGATTGTTAAATCAGTATTCTGTGTGTTAGGATAGAAGTAACTGTGAATCTATTTCGATAAGGTAAACCTATGACCAGTGACATCTGTTTTATATATAGTTAAGAATTTAAAATATATTCTCGACCTAATATCCTAACACTATCAATTCATAGTTAGGAATTATTCGAGAGAATTGTTTCGTATAAATATTTATCTGAGATAATTATCCGAATGAATACCCTCCAGTCGAATATTTCATTGGAGTAACAATTATTCATTTTCGTCAGAAATTATTCTATCTATTTACTCGAATAACTCTTTGTTTATAATTCTTATAATAAAATCTGAATCGGATAAAATTTTAATAATAATAAAATGTTAAAACTGTATCGAATAAAATTTTATTCGTTAGCCTTTATCTCTTATCCGTGATCCGAATGAAAGTTTGTCCAATTCTGCGTTCAACAACCATATACATGAGCAAATACACTAATTAGGAAAACAAAAACCCTTTCACCGAGCTTAATACCGAAATATATTTAGACCGGGAACAAAAGATTTGCAAGAAAATCGACGGATCGTTGGGAGAAGACATAGCTGCTCTTTCCGAAAAGCGACAGTTACCCGATCAGCTGACCGTCCACGTGCTCAGCGTTCCTCGCGAACATTCTTCCGCCCAAACCAAATTATGCTCTAATTTCGTGGAACACATACATATTTCTCGTTGCCCGGCACCGACGAAAATAAAGCCGTCTTACGGTAATCATTCAGAGTCGGAGGAATTCCGATGAACAGATATTAACGTTCGTCGTGCGTTTTCTTCGAAAGCAGATCGCCGGAATTATGCGAGCACGGGTTTATTAAAATCATCAAGGCTAGCAATAACCAATAAATTCACGGATGAGTAATAACCAAGCGATATTTTCAAATAATTCCGAGACTCGAGGAGGTCGACACTAAAACCACGGTCCAAGTAACCGCGGTTTCACTTTATTGCTTTTAAAATTGTTGAAATTGCGAAGCCACTTTCGCTGGGGATAGTTGAACGAACTTTTTTAAATAGAAGCATACGCCGTAATAAAAATGGCGAAGAGGCCGAATGTGTCTTTTGCGTCACGAAACAGCACAGATCGGTCGATTTAAGGGAGATCGATGGGTTCGGTGTTGATCTCTCGCGTCTGAGAAAGAAAATGGCGGGAACCGCGTCGGAAGCATACCGAGTGATTCGCGAAGAAAATAAATCCTAGAGAATTCGTACGATTTTAGACGTTGACGTATTATTCTAAATACGAAGCTACGGCGAATGACGAGCTTCGTAAAGTATTCCGTAAACATGAGAGATGGACCGATAACAAAGTCGATTCGCTTACCTCAGCGATCCTACGGGAGCGATTCGTCCGAGTAGCTCGAGCAACTCATTCTTCCTCGGTTCTCCTCGAGTTGCCGATAAATCCTCGGCCACGTAACGACCTTAAATCTTCCGTAAATTTTCCCGGCGATAGTTTTGGCCCGTCTCTTTTATTTCCCCGAGTAACAGTTGCCGGGGCCACGACCGGCGATCAATCAGCGGGTCTCGGTCGCGCGATTAAGTCAAAGCGTTTCGCAGGAAATAACACTCAGCATCGCGGAAGTTTTTGCTTCTTCGCGGCGAGAGAGCATCAAGGGTTGCATTGTTCGTCGCCCTTCGCAAGATCGTCTTCTTTTTCTGCCCCTTCGACGCTGCACGGGTTCGGGCGTCAAACGTTCCCATCAGCCTCTGCTTCGCCTCTTGATCCCTCGTCGGGCCGCAGAAAATATTGCGTATCACTGTGTTTACCGCGAGAACTGATTTCGAATTGGTGCTCCTTTGACTCCGAGAAGCCAGAATCTATCTTTAGACAATTATAAACCGCCTTTCAAACAACTGTTGGTAAATGTTTATAAACGTCGAATCGAAGCCGATTCGGGATCGTTCCAAGGACCTCCGAGATCTATTTTGAACTTTCTTCTTCGCGCGAAAGCGTGGCTAAAACTTCTAGCTGCCGATGTTTCGACTTTCTCCGCCGATCGCAAGCACCGCCGAGGGAAAAATCCGTCCCTGGAAGTTCACAGTGGCTCCCCGCGCTCTCGGAAGCGACAACTTCGGCGACAGTAACGCGCACTTCGAAGTCACCTCGATTATTCGATCGGCCTGAAACGATCGTCCACACGCGATAAAAGGTAATAAAATCCCATCGGGGACCGAAGTCTTCGAGTCCGCGAAACAAAACCGAACCAGGCACATCCGAAGTTCCTCGGTCTTCCGTCAACAGCTCCGAACGAGACCAAACGTCGCGACACAACCTTGAGATCGTGTCCTATAGTTCCCGAAGAAATTTTCTTTGTCTTCGAACGCTCGTAAACCGTTGGTTAAATTCGTCCTTGTATTTTTAGTTCGACGGAGGTGTTACCCAGGTGCGACGCCGACGACGAAGTCGGCGAGTTGGAAGAACGATCTAGCCGGAGGATCGTTGTCGAATGATTTCCGCGATCGAGGGGGCGCCTCGTGTTTCTCTAGCGAGTTAGGGTTGCGGCGGAAGGAGGACCGGCGCGCATACACGGCCCAACACTTCACGGAATACTGACAAGTCAGGACAGAAGAGGAGCCCGCGACGATGCCATGTGACCGTCATTCGTGCTCTCCTTCTCTTCTCTTCACTGCCACCACCCACGCATCTGGCAGTGCCCGAAGAAACGCCCATGTGCGCCGGCAGCGTTATTTCGAGATAAACAAGAAGGGCCCCGCCGAACCGTCTTCTAATGGAGGGGTTCCGAGGGCTGTTTGTTCCTCCAAACGCGAGAAACACGCGGCCGATACTAAATATAATTAACCCTCGACGGCCGTAACGCGTCGCACCAGTAATACCTTCTACCAAAAAGTTGGCCACAATTTTGCGCCTCTAAGGAAAAACGACGCGTCTCCGAATTTCGTCGAATCCAATGTTATGGATTGCTTGAATTGTGCGGTATAGGATTCGCGTATTTATGAAGAAAGATCTTGGAAACGAATTCGATTGGCTCAGAAAAGTAAACAAAAAATAAAAGACAAGGAAATGGTACTAGCACGAAGAACTGGTGATTAGAATTTTAAGCGATAATATCTCGAAAGTGGTAGCACACGTGATATATGCAGTGTTCTTCCTTGCTACCACAGAATTAATAGTAGGTTATGCGACTTAATCTCTCTGGGACTTAATCTAATATTAAAATTTCTTAACGTCGAAAAGCTTTATTTTAAGTCCGTTGCTTTTTCTTGGAAGGAGTTAGGTACCTCTGTCTATCTTGTAAATAGCAGTAAAATGTTGAACATTTTGTTAACAACAGCGTTCAAATGAAATAAGCTACTAATATATTATCAAAAAAATAATTTCTGTGCTAAATAAAAAAAAGTATTACGCGTTGTATACTATATAAATAAATACTGGCTACACAATCTCGTAATACTATTTAAATTAATAGAATACAATGGTTATAACGTAATAATTAAACATTATTTTTGGTATATAAAGCAGAAGCGAAGATTCACAGATGTAAAGAAGTCCTCTCGTTACCATTTTATAGCCGTTTAATTATTTCGATGGTGCGATGATGGAATTATGCTGTCGCTGGAAGTTTCGATTTTACACAAATATGTATTTCCCTTCGTTCGCAACGGCGTGGAGCCTTTTAAGGACACTCTTCAGCGTACGAATAAATAAAGCGGCACGCGTAATCGTATTTCCTTAACGGTGTTGCACATTTAATGACACTCGCTTACTCGAAGAGATAAGGATGTTAGTAATTATTTGCAGAGGTAAATATTAAAATCGACGTACGTACGGAAGAACGGAAGTAAATGTTTCAATTGATTCCGAAGCACGGACGTAGCGAAGTTCATTTCATGCGTTTATTGCAGTCCCCCGGTTAGAAGAATGTAATTTGCGCTGCTTAATAAATGGCAATTAAACCGTTCCTGTAATATCGCTGGCACGTGTTCGATATGGTAAACAATATATTGAATTGGCTCAATAAATTGAATTGCTAGCTAGCGATTATCCACGCCTCGCCTCGTCGATGCCGGCGTGCTTATCAAAGGGAGAGATGGATCGATCGTATTAATTTTAATTGCGACCGTTGTAAACTGTATTAATTCTTTATGTTCCGATGTCGAACTCGGATGTTTGTCCGGTACATCTCGTATTTACAATACACGTATAAAACTCGAAATATCAATTTAACGCTGCTTTTACCAATACCTTGTATTATTTAATTCACCGGATTAATTTTGTCACGTCTGTAGCAACAAGTGATTGCGTGGAAAACGTAGAACATATAGGAAATAATTTTTATTAAAAATTATTAAAATGTGTCGTTTAACTTCTTCAGTTAAAATAACGTTGAATGATTAAAAATTATCTTTTGTCACGTTCGTTGGAGACGAAGTGTTAACAACCATTTTTTCCCTTCCACTCGATGAATTTCTTCCGAAGATCTTCGAGACCACGAATAATGTTTTAAACACGCCAACCGAGGAGACTTATCGCGAACATTTCCGAGCTAATGAACTCAAGGTGCACCACCAGCCCTTCCAGGACCGGGGTCGCCATTTGCCGTGACAGCAGCACCAACAATTACCAGGAAAAGCGAAGGTGGAGGAGGAAAAAATGGGATAAAAAGATCGGAGTAATCCTCGAAGAAGCACTTGACGGCGACGAAGACGAGGAACACGTCGCGCGTGCTGCAAAGAATTCCTGTTGGGGTAAGGTTAGTACCGTACGCGTGCACGGTTGCGTGTCTGTCACGCATGTGCGTACGGAAACAGAGCGGAGCGTGTATTTCCTCCGGCAAAGCGTTTCCTTTCGGAGCAGAACACTGTGACCCCTTCGACGTCTTCACCATCCCCCTTTATCGATCCCCGTGATCTCGGCGCGATCCACGGCCGATCCATGGTTCTACGAAATGGAGATTTTTTTCAAATAATATCACACAAGGCGGACACCGCAATAGGAAGAGGACCAATTTGTCGCAGAGGCGAACTCTGTTCGTGGCTTGGTTAACAATCGGCTAAAACGTGTACCATCGTTCGCGACTTCTCCCCCTGTGTGTCGACGCTTATACCGGTCACCGGCGGCTATTTGGTGCTTTGGGGGATTTAATCGCGTTGCTTTTAGTCTTGGAACAATTTCGGGACTTCTATATTTCACTGTAAAAGTGACAAGATTTTCACCGATTCCTTTTAAATTAATTTAATTTATTGGATTGTCGGAACAAAATTATTATATTGTATGCTTGCGTTAAAATTTTGAGACTTTTCTATAAAAATCTTCATAAATTCGACAGTTTTAACATGAAGAACGTGGCAGATCGGTAGATTTAATGTTAATACCTTTCTTCAGGTAATGACTTCTTTAAAATGAAGCGTTCGGGCCATTTTAATGCCACTTTTTAACAAATAGGTCAATAATGAAAGAAAATACATAAAAATGAATATGGATACTTCACACGTGCAATTTATGCTTGTACTGAAATATTGATTAAATCGTTTTCGATGACAAAATTTTTGTTCAGGGGTGGTGGCGATATTATTTCTGTCTTTTTAAAAACGAAGCGTTCGGACCATTTCAATGTTATTTTTTTAACAAAAAGGTCAACGATGAAAATAAATTCATAAAAATGAATCTAGATACTTGAACACGTGCAATTTATGCTTGTACCGAAATATTCATTAAATCGTTTCCTATGAAAAAGTTTCTCTTCAGGTGGCGATATTATTTCTGTCTCTTAAAATGAAGCGTCCGGACCATTTCAATGTCATCTTTTAGCAAAGAGTTATCAAGGATACAGAAGCGTCCAGGACCTACGAGAGGCAGTCCGCGACCTTGTTTTCCAGGATCCGACCTCATTAACTGGGAACCGATTAATGCACGTCGTGTATGTAGTACATTGGAAACGTCCGTTCGCGAGTCGAACGCTTTCATGTGACATTTAGTGGACATTTCTGTGTGCGCCGGTGGATTTAGTTGCGGTTAGATGTTGTGAAACAGTCTGTATAATCCTCTGTTGCGCTGATGGAATTGGGTTGGTCGCGATTAGAATAATAATCGTGGTGATAACAACGCAAACAAGAAAAGCTTGAAACTCTGGCTTCGCGTAATTAATGTTCGTTTCTTAATTTACTGGAACGAGCTGGACACGTCGGAGCTCCGGGAACTTTGTAGTTACGTATTTATACAAGGCCTCCCAATTTTTCTCAGCTTTGTATGTCTTCTTCTAGATGCTAATAAGAAGAAAAATTGGGAATGGAAGTAGGTCGCCGGGAGGGTTATTAAAAGTTTTACGGAAATACGAAGGAGCAGCTAATTATATTTGCGATATCAAACTCAAGTTCGTAATTGCACCGGCAGATGTAACATTCGGTATCTTAAGCAACCTCGGGGCGGCAAACAGCTCGTGTATACAGACCGGATGTAAATATCGTTAATCCATTTCTACTTTGTAGTGCGGCAACTGCGGCAGGACCTTCGTATTTCGTATTTTCATTATAACTTTAATAAAGCTTCGAACGAGCTGCATCTACGTAACCTTTTCAAGTATTTATGCGCATAGAATACAGCGACGGTACATGCCTGGGAAACTGGGACATCCTATGTATTAACCTTGCTGTGAACCAATGAAGCAACAGTATCAAAAAAATAACTGGAATTTTCCAAAAATGTGAGTGATCTATTTTCAAAAATTTTCCTAATTCTACGTAGAACTTCGCGAATTTTTATCGCGCGAAATATTCATCGTATCGGGTTGAATCTTTTTTCATGTCAATCTAAAACTCCGAATTTAACTTTAAAATATTTCTCATTCGGGAAAGTTTACTTATACCGGTGTCGCAAAAAAATATGCAAATTCTTCTTTCACGAATTATTCTAAATAGCGGATTCAGGCGATGAAAATCGTGAAAGTTTCCTCGAAAAATGAAATTACGTTGCCGTTGCAGGGGGCGAGATATTGGCGCTCACGCAATTAGAACTGCATCATGGTATTTTTGTTTCCGTTTCTGCGATTCGATTCGCAATGGGGAACTTTCTGAGGGATAACGAGGCGGTCGGTGGAAACGGCGCGGCGGGATTATTTGATTCGCGGACCGATAACGGATCAAAATAGTAAAAATTCCGTTTCACGGTGAGTGTCGGGGAGCAATCTAATTACCGTTGCTATAGAATGCTTATTGCAGGAGGTGCAACCTTCGCCGAGGGAATCGAACATGACGGTGCATCGCGAACGCTAGCTCGCGTTTCAGTTGCCATTCGCAGCCAGAACAAGAAATAAATGAAATCAATGCAGATATACTTCATCTTCTAGCCTGATATCTATATTAAAGTTGAAACAAGTTCCGCGACATTACTCTAACTTTTGTTCGTAGTTACACACGTTCCCTTTTTCGTGCTTTATTGTTTCAAATTCATTCTTCGTTTACATTAAACGATTCAAACCAGTGAAATGCATATGACATTTATACATGAAAAATATGCAACATATGCAGAGTGTGTAGATAAATATAACATGTAGTCTAATGAGCACACTGTTGATTTTTATAGAAAATAAAAATTGTGAAATAATACATTTGTTTCTTTTCTTCATCAAAAAGAAAATCAAAATAAGACAATAGTACCTTCAAATTCTTGAAACAATTTCACTGTTTCGAATTTGATCCACTCATTTGATCAGAAATGCATAAAATCCACGATCTAATATATTACTATGTTACATAAAAGTTCTAGTATTTTTTACAAATTTAATGCTAACTAATGACATTTGTTCGTCAAAATTAATTTTTACGCGGTGAATCACCGCTTTATTCAATACATTCACTAATCACAAACACTTTCCGTCCAGCTTCCACCCTTTTAACTATATATTTCCTACAAAAATATGCATTTCCACGAAAGGCTTTTTATAATTTCAACAATTTCTAGAATAAAAATATGTTTAGGTTTAATAATGAAATGTATAATTGCTATTTCTCCATTTCCTTTGTTTCGCCCGTTGCAGCAAAGAGCACAAACGCGAGAAATCCGCGAGTGCGCCATAAATACGGGGATCCGTAGTCCCCAGCGACGGTTACAGTCTATTTTTTGGCGAAACAAGAAATCTCGGTGCGGTGTAACACGGTGACCACTCGAGACAGAAGGTACGAATGATTTATCCCAAACAGCTGGGACGATCGTCGCCGGTTCGAACGGCCGACCGAAACATAAGATGGCGACGGCCCGAGGACAAAGGCGAAATGGTAGAAAGAGAGCCGTTCTACCAGAATTCGTCGAAACGGCCTAGCCCGTTTCTACGGGCCCGTGTGGCTCGCTCGCGTTGTCACGTGCCGTTCGCTCGAACGCTGAGAAATGTGTGGCCGCCTGCCGTTTCGCCGAGTGCAACGTTGACATTTGGCCGACACGTGTTTCACACGTTTTAATGGCGGCCCCACGGCTTCCGGCGCACTCCGCCCACCATCGGTTGTTGCAATCCATCATAGTAAATAGCCCAGCTGAATCGAATTTATGACGATACCTTGCCATTCGAACCGGGAAAGTGTTCACTTACTACCTGGACGAGCTTCCTGAGACGAAAGGTGAGCGCGTCGTCTCCTTCTAATCACTCTAATTGTAAAATATTACAGTAAATTCTCCCTAATTGACGGTCAGATTGTACGCAAGAATGGATAATTTAGTGTACAATCTGAGGGTCAATTAGGGAGAATTTACTGTACCCTTTCTTCATCATATTCTATGTTATTTAGCGGAGTGATTGATTTGTTTAACACTGCTGCTAACGCTAAAATTACAATTTACAAAAATAAATACAATAAATTACAAATTACAAAAATGAAATTATTTAGACACCTCGTTATTTTTATTCGAATGTGTGCTCCAAGTTAGAAATATATTCAATGTGGAATCTGTTATTTTGATAGGCGCTTTTACGATACAGTAGAACCTCGATTATCCGGTCCTCCAAAATCAGAATTCTGTATTGTCCAAATACGTTTCACACGCAATCAGCACAAAAACGATTTACTGTACAAATTAGTAGAATTGAGCACTGACACTACCATCCGAATATTCGTGTCACTCCATTTAGCCTGGAAAATCGAGGTTTCGTTGCATTTGTAAATCAGGGAAATAACAATATATTATTTTTAGAAAAATAAAGATTTCGCATATTACCTGTAAAGAAATAGCGACGCCTATTATAAGACGACACACAAATGAATTTAACCAGAAGAAAAACAAAAGAAAAATGTCGCTGTTTTTTTAGAAAAATCAATTTCCTCTGGAAGATATTGTTTAGTCATTCCGTGGCCAATGTAAGTGCTGCTATCTATTGTTTATCGATGCAAAAATCTACTCTATTGATTTATCGACCGGAAGATCCTACGATGAAGATGTGTATGCACTGAGTAACTGATTTTCAAAGAAAAGTGGACTTTCACTGAACAGCTTCTGTTCATAAGTATTTTATATTAGGCATAGAAAAGAAACTACGATGCATTAAAAAAAAAACCAAATGTAAAAATCAAAGTCGATTTCAAGTCTAATGGGTCCGAAATAAATATGTATACTCTTAAAACTCTGCATTTAGTAAACCTAATCGAAAGAAAGCTGCGCGAATGCGAAGAGAAGAGGTGCAAAAAAGAATCGGGGGGGGGGGGGGGGGAGGAAGGGGAGGAATAATGCAGAAAGATGAATGGAAGACGGATGACCAATGAATGGAGGATTGTTATTATTAAGTCGGTTAGGTGACAGGCTCTCCACGGTTAAAAAGCTCCGGCTCTGTGCCGGAGACAATAGCCTTAACAGCTGTAGGCAGAGGTACCGATAATCAGTGTCGTCTTCGACGGAAGCGAGACGAATGTCTAATGAGCTCACGCATTCAGTCACGTTTTTCGCGTCTTCTCCGGCCGCCCTCCCGCCCATAATCCCGCGGGGAATTTGAATTTCTAATGACGTACGAGCCCGGGCACCGAGGATTATCCACGAGAGACGCCCCGGCCCTCGGCTTCTCCCGGCTTCCCAGCTTCGGCAAATGTGTACCTTCCACTCGCGTCGAATTAAACCGAGTGGCTAAATATTTGCGAACGCGGGACAGTCATCGACGACGGTGGAATCCTTCCCTCTGCCCTCTCCGATTCGACGGCGCGACATCGACGATAGATAGAAATTCTCGCGATACACCGAACTCGGCGACGTTTGTTTGCGCTGCAAGTTATTTCGGCTTTGTGGCAGCGCGATACTGCGAGCTAGTTGCACGGATGTTCCGCCGGAACTGTCGCGATGATGTATGGTTAAGGTGCCTAGTACGAGACACAGCTTTTTTTTTTAGATCGCACTTTTCGATTGGAAGTACTCGTATGAAAAGCAGATACACCATTAAAAACTAATATACATTTATTATTATTTCGTTAATAACGTGTAAACAAAGCCGCAAATTGCATTTTCGCAAAGGAAAAAGTTACTTAGAACGACCTCAGTTACCCCACATTTCCGTACTGCGAGACATTTTTGGGACACCCTGTATGCATTCTTTCACGATCCACTGGAAAATACAGAACTGACGCGCGTTGCTTTATAAAAATTATAAGACTGAATGTATTTAAATTTTCGACTATCTGTAGCGCGTGTCAGGTTAAACAAATATGTTCAACATTTTTCAAATAGCTTCACGATTTCAATAATTATAAAATGAAAAATGTGAAGCTTATTGCGGTTATTAAAAGAAGTAAGATCTGTTTAAATAATTTATATTTCTTACAATTAACATAGACAATTTTTATTTTGCATAAAGATCCGCGGTCTATTAATTATTCGGTTAAAATTGAGAGGTGTTTAATTGTCGATCGCAATTAACGACTGAGCTGGAGATTCAATGGTTAATTGCAATGAAGGACTGAAATAGAAATTTCATTGTTAATTACCTACTGGAAAATATAGAAGTGACACGTGTTGCCTTATCAAAATTATAAGATCGAATTTATTCAAATTTTCGACAATCTTTCGTGCGTGTCAGATTAAAGAAATACCTACAACAATTTTCAAATAGCTTCACGATTTCAGTAATTGTAAAATCAAAAATGTGAAGCTGATCGTTTGACCCGCAGCGGTACGTTTAGTGTTCAGATAACTTTTCTCTCTGATAAGGTAAGATTATTTAAACTTTTCCATCGGGGCAGCTAATCGTTCGAATTTCGAAATATCGCGTTGACACAACATTCTACGCGCTTGAAACTTGAATGAAACCGAAAGAAAAAGAAAACCGATTTTTTGGTAACAGTTTGGGCGGTGTCCTCTCCGCCGAAATAGCGGAGCGTTCGAAGCGACGCAGAAATCCTGGGAATGCTCAGCGATTGCTATGACGCGCAATTGATACTATTACAGTCTCCATTAGCGATTATTTGGTTCGAGTTAGATAGAGAACCGTTCCAGCGCGAAGTAGTTCAAACTCGTGATCGAATATAAATTGAAGCAAATCGAGCTTGCGTGAAAGATGTTCGGACACGTCCGGAATATGTAACTCGATCGACGTCGAACTTTGGCGGCCGACATCTGAGAAGTCATCTGGAAAGTTGCCGGTCTTTCATGACGTTCGCGAAGGGCATTTTTTTTTGTTTTCCGCGGAGAGCGAATTTTATTCCGCAACGAAAGGAGAGAAAGCCGGTCCACGCGGACCGTTCCGCCGGCCCTGTTTGAAAACGAGCTCGTGAAAATTCAGTTTTCCGCGCACGTTCCGCGGCGCTCCTCCTTTTTGCCTCTCTGTCTGTCACTCTGTCGTCCACTTTTTCCGCGCGGAAAACTTGAGCTCTTTTCGGAAAAAGTTGATATTTCCAGCGCACACCGTGTTTCCGCGCCGTATTACATTCGCGTCAGCCCGACAGACATCGCGACGCTTGATTCGCAATAAATTCGGAATGATCGAGACCGGACGATGAAAAATTCTCCACTTTTTACCGGCGAAGGAAATGAACGTTCATTCGAACGTAATTCCGCGCGGGCCGGATACTATGCCGATACCGCTCACGATTTTTTATTTTTCGAATACCTCTCGCGCTTTTCTGCTTCCGAATTTCTCGCGTTCCCCGCATTTTTTATTCGCCATTTCGGCAATAATGACAAGGTCGAACTGTCTATTACATGGAACACAGGCTCAATTGTGACCCTCTCTCGCAACAATAGCACGGATCGTACAATAAAAAATAAATGCGGCACGTAAAAGTCGATGTAAAAATTCTACCGATATGTTCGAACATTGTTCTTTATAAATTCCCTCATGCGGACACTGTTACGCAACAATCAATTGTAAAACAAATGTTTATTCGGAAACGGTTATTTTAACAGCATATCCGCGTTTCATACGCAGTGAGAGCATCGTGTACTGATTGTACCAGTTCATGGAACACGTGCTTCGTTTTTCCAATTGCATTTTTTCCGCAGCCGAAGTACAGCAAAAATTCTTTCTCTCACGTTACGAGAGTGCGGATAGAATATTAAACTCACGTTTTCATCTTACATACAGCTAATTAAGAGGAGAGCAGCGTGTAATAAAGCAGGAAAAGGTTTCCAGGAAAAAAACATGAAGAACGATAAAGTTAGTCAAGGAGAGAAAAAAAGTTGCGGCAAAATGTCTGCGAGACGCAAAGAAAAAAACAGATGTAAAATGAAAAAATGTAATGTTGCAGTTTAGGTGAAGCTTATAACAATGTTAACGTCGTATAGTGTTTAAACCGTACCTTTTACCTCATTCGAGGGAGCCGCCGAATCGGTCGGTTAGCATAATGCTTCGATTTTTTCAAGACTGCGATAATTGAAACTCGCTGCGAGTGTTTTTTAGTCGATAGCGGCAGCCTATCGCATTTCGTTTTTTCCTCGGATCGAGCGGTTACGAAATTCGAAAGAGCGATAGCTCTCAGGTCACGTGATCTTGATCCAGATCCACACGGAGCTCGATCGGTAACGTCGCGAGATAGCATTCGAGGTCACGTGACCGCAAGTGAAAGCCACAGGTCTCTGGAATCTGCCGCAATCAAGGCTCAGTATGCGTCAACATTAATTCCAAGCGGATAGCGTTACAACGCCGCGCCGCTTTGACAATTTGTTTATCACACCGTTCGGCGCAGTGCTACAAAATGCAGAGACCGGCGTGCGCGATCCGCGAGTGCGTTTAAAAAGGTGTCGGAGCCAGGTAACACCAGTGACATATCCCTGGAAATTTTCATTAATCACGCGATATCGAGCGCTCGAGGCTCCGCGAGAATTGCTCGCGTTCTCGTCGAAAATATCAATCAGCTCGTCTTGCCGCTAATTTAATTGAAGAGAATTGACGGGATCGATTATACGCCGGGAATATAAATCGGTCTCGGATTATTACGGCGCTCCTTACGACCGAACTACGAGATTTATAACGATCGCGGCGCGCCAAGGAAACTTTAATTGGATGTGTGCGTGCTGCACCTATATGTGGACACCCTTGAAAAGTGTATCGCTCGAGTTTCCGTTGCAGGCACGGATAAAGACGGTGGGAACCGTGATTTTAACACTTGGTTCACGCAAGCGGTCAAAATGACGGGTCACTAATTTTTTCATTCACGATCATCGGGATCGTAAAGACACATTTATGAGTTATTTGTTCAGTATATGCGTCACTTGTGCTAAATATTGTATATACCGACACTCGTTCAAAGTCAAAATAGGTGTCCTATTGTTGCTTTTCTAAACTGAGATGAAACAGCTGCTTTCAGTGCTTCGTAAATCTAATAAACTTTTAACGGCTCTAAAATTCAGCTCCGATTTGAAAAATATTATTCTCTGGTAGAACATATGCACACGTATTTATGCACAGCCGTACACGGCCAGGCGTATTACAAGGATGCTTTTTAATTGTAATTGGAGAGCAGCCCGCGGTTCTTGCGCAAATTATTAACGTCCGCCGCGGTCCGTATTAATTTGCAATGTAACTCGGTCTCTTCTGCCCGGATTTATCTCTATTATTTTTTGACGGAATTAAATCAATTAAGCGATCACGTTCTACCAGACATTCTTGTGTTTTAAGCGTTTTCGACAGCTGAAATTACACGGACGTTTCCTGCCCCGACGAATAACACTTCTACCGGCAGAAGAGATCGCACTTAATTAAAAGTTTTGCTGTTTTAATTTTTATTCGGTTACGCTCCTCATATCCAGTGACTCGCATTGATATTCGGACACCTTTTAATGCAGAGAGGGTCTAATTTACCGTATAATAACTGATATATTTGTTCTTTTTTAATCTTGCTATTATTTGGGATGACAGAAAACATAAAAAGTTCATGTTTTTCTAAGCTTCTTAGCTGAGCCTTTAACGAAAATTTAAACAATACGTTTAGTAGATCTGGGTGATTTATACGTATGCTAAACATTTTACCGAAATCGGTTGACACAGAGTCAAGCTAACGGCGTTGAAAGATGTAAGAAATCTTTAGATTTGACACAGTTTTTGGTCGAAAGTCCTGGAAAACTTTAATTGTTTGTAACTCGTAACAAGACTGCGGATTTTTATGCAAAATAAAAATGTTCCGCATCGATTGCAAAAAAGAGGAAATAAATAGCAGCTACGTTTTTTCTCTAATCGATGTAGTAGATTAAAAATAATACATCGACATTTTTAAATTCTTTCGAACTTCTTATTGTTTCAAGTTGCAACTGCTCAATTTTGACCTAAATGCATAGAATTCGCATAATACTTATAATTACGTCAACTGATTTCGATGAAATTTTAAGCATGCAAACCCTCAAAACGCATTGTTTAAATTTTCGTTAGAAGCTCAGATAAAAAAGTTAAAAAGCTAGAGTTACTTATTCTTTTTTCATTGCAACCAACTGCAATTAAAAAAAGAAAATTCGTGGACATTGTCCAGCAAAGTAGTAGTTTCTCTAACATCTCGAAAAGATACGACTCATTTCTGTCCACATTGAAGAAAGTTATTCTGTTTTAAAACCTGTCCGAATGTTAATGCGAGTCACTGTATGTTAACTTTCCGGCCGTTCGTTTATCCAATAAAAACTGAATTAATTGAATTCGGCTCGGTCCCTTTGGTCGTTACAATATCCATGGGACCGAAAAAACATTGTCGACAACCGTTGTCGCACTGACTCCTGTAACAGATGAACCGTAAAAAAAATTCCATCCGGAGTTTTACGATCCGAAAACGCGGATTTCACTCGTCGTTGCAGAGTTCGAGCCTCCGGGACCTCATAAAGCTATGGATATCAATCTGTACCGAATGCAATGGAAATTTTCGAGACGAAAATCAATGACCTTCCCTTAATTCAATTTAATAAAATGTTTATCTTAAGAGGTAGATCTTACCATCCTGACTTCCTTCAGGAATTCTGTTGCTTAATACCATCGCTTTTTCTATTTAGTTTTTCTATTATCATTTATTATCGTCTGTTCAAATATCAATAGCAATTTCCCTTCAAAAGTACTGTAAACACCGATATGGAAAAGACACTTGTTGCTGTTTTCAATTTCAGCGAAGACATCTGCAGAAAGACCTACTTACAGTTTCGATAAATAATTATTAAGATCTTTGCTGTCGGACTGCAGGTTTCAGCTCGCTAAAATCATCAGAGGAAGAAAGATATCTCCATTCGGCTCCGGTAAAATGCGCGGCCCATTTATAAATTTAACTTAAAGCGAGCCCCGGTAGCATAGAGAATAATATCTTGCTACATAATTAAAATTCTTGTTGCTGCACCGTATATTTCCATCTCACTGAATTTATTACACAGAGAAAGTAATTTCGTTTTGGCTTTGTCAGTTTTATTATGATCCCGGGCTAGCCGCACCTGTACAGTACACGTGTACCGAACGGGAAATCTCCCTGGAAAAATCTCAGGATTAAAGCTTAACTCTGATACTATATAGTTACACCGGGAAAAGAATTTCGGAAGCTAGTCGTTAATTAATAGACCGTGGATTGTACGCGTTTGTGGCAAAAATGAGTGGCTGCGACGACGCTGCTAAAAATTCAAGGTTATTGTTGCATTATTTCCAACTTGTTACGATTATTAAAAGAAGCAAGATAATATTTTTAAATAATTTATGTTTCTTGCAAGTAGCTTAGACAATTTTTATTTTACATAAAGATCCGCGGTCTATTAATTATCCGATCGACAATTAAAATTAAGAGGCGTCTAATTAACGACTGAGCTGGAGATTCAATGGTTAAATGCAACGAAGGACTGAAATAAAAATTCAATTGTTAATTAAAATGCGTGATTTTTGCCGAACTCTGATCCAGGTGCGTGCGCGGAGCAGGATCTTCGGGATCGCCACCGTCAACGACGCTGTCCCATCGCGCTTTGGGGTGGTGGCGGCGGTCAGGTGGTGGAAAGGTGGTGGATAGGTGGTGGTGGCTGGCTGGATTGCGCACACGCGCGGGATTTCCCGGGGAACCGGGTCTTTCCGGGTCTCCGACACGGTTTTCCCTCGTACGGCTCACTCCGGCGTCCGACGTGCGACACGGCAACAGGTGAGAGACGGGACCGACTCTTCGCGGAAGATCCTCGAAACGACCAGAAGGATCAGAGAGGGAGATAGAGTGTGTGACACACTGGTGACGGTGACGCGGCGATCCACGCGTCTCGATCCGATCCACGCGCGTCCACGTTGCGAGAAATCCAGCGACGGATCTACTATCGGACAGGGCGAGGCTAGTTTTGCCGCTGGACAGACGAATTGGGGGAGAAGATCCGTTTCCCGGGGGACCGGAATCGTCGAGGGAAAATGAGCGTCGAGGACGCCATCAACTATAAGCCCAGCGAGGAGGAGGATTACTATGCTCTCCTCTCCTGCGACGAGAACTCTACGGTGAGTTTCGTTCTGTGTTTATAAGACTTTTTAGTTTCTAGGACTTAATTTTAGCTTCTGAGACTAGATTTTAGTTTCTAGGATTCAATTTTAGCTTCTAAGATTTCATTTTAGCTTGCAGGACTTAATTTTAGCTGATAGTACTCAATTTTATCTGTAGGACTCAAGTTTAGCTTCTAGAACTCAATTTTAGCTTGCTGGACTCAATTTTAGCTTGCTGGACTCAATTTTAGTTTGCAGGACTCAATCTTAGCTGCTAGAACTCAACTTTAGTTTCCAGGATTCAATTTTAATTTGTAGTACTCAATTTTTGCTGCTAAGATTCAATTTTAGTTTCTAGAACTCAATTTTAGTTTCCAGAACTTAATCTTAGTTTGCAGGACTCAATTTTAGTTTCTAGGACTCAGTTTTAGCTTCTAGGACTCAATTTTAGTTTTTAGAAATCAATTTTGGTTTCTAGAGCTCAATTTTAGTTGTGACAGTCCATGTTTTTAGAATTCATTTAACACTAAATTATCCAATCTAGTTTAGCATTTTTTTTTTATTTTAACCCATTGCTATATTGCACCGGGTCTCGATGTCCCACATTTCTTTCCGAAAAAGTGATGTTATCATGGGAAGAACCAAAATTAATAATTAAGTCAACATACTTGAAAAGTTGTCAAATGTTTGCGTCTCAATAATATTGTTATGTTTTGAGCGACAATTGTTCGAAAACTGAACTGGGCCCGAGAGACCCAGAATAACATAAACGTCTCGCACAGGAAGTGTGACAACGGAGGGTTAAATTTGCAGAAATTATGAATTGTACTCTTTCGTAGAAAATGATTGAATAAATTTGTTAATCGACAGAAATGACGGAAGATCTAAATAAATACGATCTTCTCCTCGTTATAAGCTCGGTAGTTCTATTGCTGAGATGTTGTTTCGTCGCTGCTGTTCGAGTTCCATTTGAAATACGTTGTAAAAGTGTTGCGCGAATTTGCCACCCTTCCGTCGCTGTGTTTATCGGATCAAATGCGCGCAGGAAACAGAAACGTAATGGACGAGAGAAATCTAAACGAGACACTAAATGATAAAGCGATGTTTGCAACAGAGGAGAGCCGCAATTTATTCCGAGAGACCACCTTATTTAGCCTACCGTTTTTGAGACGGGATTGGTGGAGAATGCTTTGCTTGGATGATTGCAGTGGTTGTTTTGTATGTTATTGTAATTTGCGGTACGGTTTCGCAGTTCTCGGGTTAATTAGCCACCCATTTCCAGTTTCAGTGAACAGTGCATACTTTGCGGAGGGTTACGTAAAAACTCGATGCTCGCGAAGTTTGTTTGTTTTTGTTGAGGAGTGACCTATGCTTTGTTCTGCCATTTGAAGTGTGTTTGTTATTTGAGATAGATCATTAGGCGGTTGATGGAAAACATTTACCGCTGCGAATTTTTATGCAAAATAGAAATTGTTTAGATCAATTGCAGGAAATAGAAACTAAATGGCTAGTTCGTTCTTTCTTGAACTATTTTAACGGATTAAAAATAATAAATTGACATTTTTCAATTCTTTTATTCTTTCTACTATCTTAAATTGCAATTGCTCGATTTCGCTGTGAATGCATCATAATCGCGGTCTATTCATCAGACTTGCAAATTCATAATTTTCGAGCAATTATTGATTACATGTACGTATACACAGTCAGTGGAGCTTTCTGGAGTATTCCTACTATTTTAAATTACATGAGATCTACAGTTTATTATTTATCACTCACTAACGTTGCTCTCCGATTTTCTATTCAGAATTACTATCAGAAAAATAGAGACGACGATTAATAATCTTTGATCGTGTTCTGGTTATTTCAATGGAATTTTCGGGGTATTTTATAATTCTACATCTTTAAATTCTTGTCATACTTCGACCGTCGCGCCAGCAATCTAAAAGAATTCATAAAATAGAAGTATTTCACGTAATCGAATAAAATTGATAAATTCTAGCTGTCCGACATCGATCGCTTTTTCAAACATACCTACATATTACAGTGAAAATTCATTTTCAAATCTGAGCAAATAGTTCAAAGCGTTAATCTTCGTACGATCTCGAATTTCACCTATTCATACGGCAGCTTCAAAGTACACAGCTGATCACTGTAGTCGTGCTCGCCAAAGGGTTCGTTCCAGAGAATTCAAATAAATCACGCACGTCATTGATCTCACGGATTCCTCGACATTCAGGAGTTAATGACAAGTCGGACGCGAAGATAGTCAATCGAGTTAGGAGGCTACCCTGATTCGACATTCTCCTCGAGCTGGAGATTCTTCCACGCTCCGTGAAGCACGCGTTATCGAATGCTTTGCCGGAAGTTACGCACGGATAATTAGTTCCAGTGTCTGTCGCGTGAAACAGGGATAATTCCATCAGCGTCCGTGGAACTTAAATCATTCAGCCACGGCCGAACTTCCTCGATTAATATCGATCAACGCACCGGCGAGTATCTGTAACGCAAAAATACGCTGCTCGATTTATCCTCGTTAACGCTTTTTATCTCACTCTTTCTCTCTTTTGCCCACTCTTTTCATTTTTTAGTCGGAACCAGCATGCGATTAAAAGCGTAACGATTCGATTAACGGGTTGATTGCAGCGGTGGTCGCCAGTGTCAGGGGAATCAAATAGACTATTCCAATTACTGTGATTATTTCGCTGTAATGAAATGCGCGTCGATTGGACACCGTCGTTCGATGACCGTCCAGGTGAAACGGGATTTTGACGCACGATTTGTTCAAATTTTGGAACGTTTTCGAGCTTGCGAAGGAACGGGAAGATAGCAATAAAAGAGTGAACATTTAAAGTTTCTGGAAGAATAAGAAGGTAGCAATAAAAGTGACGATTTCAAGCTTGCGAAAGAGCAAGAAGATGGAAATGGAGAGTGAAAAATTTCTAACTTAAGAACAAGCAAGAAGGCAGCAATAAAAGAGCGAACATTTCAAGCTTCTGGAAGAATAAGAAGGTAGCAATAAAAGTGACGATTTCAAGCTTGCAAAAGAGCAAGAAGATGGAAATGGAGAGTGAAAAATTTCTAACTTAAGAACAAGCAAGAAGGCAGCAGTAAAAGAGTGAATATTTCAAGCTTCTGGAAGAATAAGAAGGTAGCAATAAAAGTGACGATTTCAAGCTTGCGAAAGAGCAAGATGGAAATAGAGAGTGAACAATTTCTAACTTAAGAACAAGCAAGAAAGTAGCAATAAAAGAGCGAACATTTCAAGCTTCTGGAAGAATAAGAAGGTAGCAATAAAAGTGACGATTTCAAGTTTGCGAAAGAGCAAGAAGATGGAAATTGAGAGTGAAAAATTCCTAACTTAAGAACAAGCAAGAAGGTAGCAATAAAAAGTGAAAATTTCAAGCTCGTCGAAGAACAAGAAGATAGCAATAAAGAGTGAGAAAAACGTTCAAACTTTTGAAAGAACAAGAAGATCGTAATAAAGTGTGAAAATATCGAGCTTGTGAGAGAACAAGATGGTAAGCAATAAAAAAGGTCAATATTTTCAAACTCATGAAAGAACAATAAGACAGCAGTAAGGAGTGAAAAATTTCTAACTTTTGAAAGCACAAGAAGATCGCAATAAAGAGTGAAGATTTCAAGCTTGCGAGAGAACAAAAGTATAGCAATAAAGAGTGAAAATTTCAAGCTTGTAAAAGAAGAAGAAGAAGAAGAAGAAGATAGCAATGAAAAGTGAAATGTTTTGAAGTTGATGCTTGGTTAGAAAATTGGGTTGAACAGCGCAGATTGGCCGCGATTGAAATTGGAGTAGTAACGTCGGATTAATGCAATATTGCTTCTGAATGGGTTAATATCCGAGGTCGAGGATCGCGATTGTTGTAATAAAACGGCTCAAAACGGGCAGCGTCTTCTGCAATTACCCAATATCGTTCGTTTATCTCTGTCGCTTTGATAAACGCCTCGTCGTTCCGCGATCCCCGTTGCAAACAACGACAGTTTCGTTGTGACTCGTTCTTGTCGATTCTACTTCTTACTTCTTCGAAGAACCATACTTCTTCCATAAATTTTCCCTGTATAATTTAATTTTTGCTTTCTTTGCTTAACTCTGTTAGTGCCGAACGACGATATATCGTCGTTTGGTACATTAGCGAAAAGTGCCAATGACGATATATCGTTGCGCACGCGTTGGCGTCTTATTATACGAATCACAAGAGAGCTGTATCTCAAAATAACTTTATAAAACGTTAAAATACTTCAAATTCGATGCAACACAATTGAAAGAAAAATGTTTATTAGATTTTTTTGTTATATCTTATGCTGATCAGTGCCGAGGCTCTGTATATGTCGGAGCGATAAGGTAGAAACGGGACACGGGATATCCCTCGATACGGGACACAGTTTCTTGGGATCGTAATCGCAATCTTTACGATAGTTATAGTTAATAATAGTTATCAGACAGCTCAAGTGACACGCCGTGCATCGACACGGCGAGACTAAGATCTTTCTTCCAGTCTTTTTGACCCTTCTAAAGAACAGTCAGTGTTCGAAAACCGTCAACGTTTTGATAAAAATACAATTTGTACTTTTTTTTATTAAAAATTACTGAAAATGAAGTACTTATATTTTATACCACGTGACCTACATAAAATAGATAAAACGCTGATTAGTGAAAATATTGTTTGTAAAAGAGAAACATGTTTCAATGTTTTTTATTATTATTTATATTGCTGTTATTCATATAATTTTCAATAAGTATTGGAATACAATCGCCATTACATTACTCTCCCATTCTTCTCCTATACGCTGTATTTTGAATTTTTTAAATATTATTCTTAGTTTCGTTTTTATGGGCTTTTTCCTGAACCATAGTAAATTCGTCAAATTCGTGCGGTTATCTTCGCATAGATACCCGTTTTTCGTTCGGCACTAAATGGATTTAAAAAAAAGGATCAAACGAAACGGTAGATTGATAACAACATCTGATAACAACCGTTTAAAACCGTCGTAACATCGGTTCTAACTGAAACTGCGGATTTATGTGCACAATTATAATTGTCTGCTGCGTTAATTGCAAGAAACAAATGAAGCGAAGAGTCATTATTTCTTTAAGAAACGAGAAGAAAACAGAAACTTGATATTCTCGAATGCATTTCATCTTTTCACAGTGTGAAATTTGACTTGCTCATTCTTGCCATAAGTGCATAAAATACGCAGTCCGCTCGTAACAGTTACGAGAATTTTTCGTTTCAAAAACCCTAAACTAATATCGTAATCGTTTCCAACTGCTGAACGAAATCCGCGTCAATTAATTTTGCATTTCATTTGTTTTCGCCACGAGAAACATTCTGCTCGGCGGCAGAGATTTTCCTTTGCTCCGAAGTTTCCATAGTAAGTCGCGAATATGAATATTGGCCTGTGCGTGAGATCTTGTATAGTTCTTGTTCCAGTGTCTATATAGCACTTGGGTTCCAAGTTTAGGGGAACATTGTACACGTCGGCGGAATGTCCGCGAGCAATGCAGGGTTTCAAGAGCAAGGCAAAGGGTGGAATGTTTAAACTCGGAACGCGACAGTTGCTGGCGCTGGTTATTGACACAGAGGGTTAATGGAATAACTTAACGAAATAACGACGTGACGGGGAACGTTCTTCGGCGGGCGTAAATGCGCGTCGCGACGATACAGAAGACGAGGTGTTATCGAACGCACTTCCGTCGCGTCTGCTCCGTCGACGTCAAGCCCGCCAGAGTTTTCCTTTTCTGGTGGCGTGGCCGACGTAGCCGCCGGTTCCTCGTCAATTTCACGGCTAATGGGGACGAGTGATATTTGCTGGGCAATTTAATGAATTCGCCTAATGGGCGGGGGGAGGTAGAATTTCTTAATGGAGCAACGGCGGGAGCAGTCCGTCGGTAAACAGGCAAACACGATCGCTCATTAACCCCCCACCGCCCTCGTGCTTTATTTAAAGCCGCGCCGTTTATTTTCAGTGGAGCCTGGCAATCACTTCGGATCGCCTCGGAAACAATGGAAATTATATCATTTCCGATCATTTCCTATCTTCATCCAGAAAAATTTGTCAACGGAAAAAGTTATTTTACAACCACCAGTCCATTAACTCTTAACTACTGCAGTAATCAGAGTGACATCAATGTTCGGATAATGGAACAATTACTTAGTAAAAGTACCAGGTGTCGTCTTTACTGATTTGTACAGTAAATCGTTTTGTACATGATTTACCTTTGATTGGGCGGATTACAAGTTAAAGGTATTCGAATAACAGATTATTCTGATGTTGGAGAACCGGATAATCGAGGTTTTACTATATTGCCGGGCTATAGGACCGCTATCAATTACTTATTTATCTGTGGTAATAATATAATTCCAAGAACAATTATGGAAAAAGGACAGATGGAACGTTTTTAACCCGAGAAAGATAACCTACGTCGCAGAGGCGCCTGCGAAGACTGTTGATTTTTGTTAATTTTTCATAGAGGTCTAGTGATTTAAGTTTAAAATTACTTAAAATATAAAAAAATATAATATAAATGCATTTTATTTTTACAATAATGCCAAACCTTTAAAATGACTAGATTAACTTAAATAAATATCCATTGTTAGTATAAAATTGACGCCTTAGAAAAGCATGCGCCTCTGAAGCGTATGGTTATCTTTTACGTACGTTGTTATATGGTTATCTTTCTAGGGTTAATACATTTGCTTCTATTCGGTCGGACTTGGAACCGTTCGTTATTGCTGTGCAAAGTATGAACCATTTTAATGTCAATCGTAGCAGAATAAATATCAGCGGTACATGAGACCGCTAATAGTGATTACATAAGTTTTAATAGGTGTGGTAATTATGGATTAATAGATTATTAGGTTAATTTTATGCAAAGTAAAAATTGTCTGCACGTATCGCAAGATACAGGAGCTAAATAGACATTCATTTCTACCTTCAATCACTTCAAAGCGTTAAAATTAATGTAACAGTATTTTTTCATCCTTCAAATGTTTTTATCGTTTTGCATTTCATCTACTTATTTTTGCTATAAATGGATAAAATGCGTAAAATAATATATCTCTTGCGTACGTACGTTCACTTGAATGCTTAAATATTGGCGACAACAGAACGTGGAGTTAAGGTCTCAATATTGATAACAGAAGTGTTCGAGTCTGGCGCGTTGTTATAGCGCATAATTTGTTAAACATTGCGCTACGGAGGGATTCGATTAAATTTACAGGAAATTCTCCCTAATTTTCCTCCAGCTTGTAAACAAAAATGGACAATTAGGGAAGGGGGGATACGATTATTTAGGCCTCGCACCTCAAATAACTTTGCATGGCTCAAATGAGCCACTAAGCTCGAATAATCGTATCCCCTCTTGCCAAGTTGTCCATTTTGTTTACAAGCCGAAGGAAAATTGGGGGAATTGACTGCAGTTCGATATCGTTCACGAGAGGTTGATCCGACTGTCTCCTGCCGCTTTTACGGTAGATGCTATTTACGGCGTTATTTGGACCGAGTTTGAAGGGTTGCTTGGATGACTGAGTATTCCGGTAATTTTTGCAACGCTATATTTAACTGTTGCCGAACGAAGTTACCGTTCCGAGAGCCACGAATCTCCCGGAGAACTGTTTCGACTAGTTTCGTGACGATTTTGTTGCAGGTGGAACAGATCACGACCGAGTACAAGGTTCTCGCCCTTCAGTACCACCCGGACAAGAACGAAGGCGACAAGGAAGCCGAGCGGAAGTTCCAGCAACTGAAGGTTTGTTTCCAAGTCTCTTAACTTCCTTCGAAACTACGGAACAAACATCCTCTGCACTGATTTTCCCAGTGTCGCGCATCGTTAACGGCAAACCTAGCGCGTCGGTCAAAATCAGCGGGCGCGCAATTTTTATTTTCACATTGTTGGAATCAGGTTTAGGTCAGCAGAACGAGGGTCGATCGAAAGATTCGTCGATGCTTTCATAGTGTCGGTGAACGCCTGTTGTCGATGAAACTCGATTTCGGTGAACTCGTGTCGACGAAGACATAGTCGGCGAAGCGATCGTCGTCGAGACCTCGAAGTAAACCGTAGAAATCAGTTCACGATATAACTAGTTCGTGGCTACGAATTAATTGGCGGAAAATGAGTCACCGGTAACTGGTTTCGCCTTAGTTTTTGCTACAGTTCGCTTTGCCGATGCTACGCGACAACTCCGACAGACTGTCGAGTTCAAACAATCCATCAGCTCAAGAACAATCGTTGACGTGATTCTACACCTTCAAAACTTTCTTCCAACATCGCAGATTCTGGAACGTGTTATTTTATCTCCTGCTCGAGAATTTTATTCACCTCGCGAATCGATTCGGTCGGCGAACGATAAAATGGTGTCCCATCGCATCACGCCTCTCGTATAATTTTACAACAATTTTCATAGGAATGCACAATGCACCGCAATCGACCGATAATTCTCTAATTTCTGCCTACTGTCGCACGTCGCGAATCGCGGGAAATTTCATTGCACCATACCTGAAATTCGACAGTCGGTTTTCATCGGATTTCCTGGCAATTATACCGGCAACAGATTATATTAATTCTCCGACGTGTCGTATTTGATCTTACGTCGAATCCGATCGCCCAATGGAAACTGTAAAATAAAACGGCTCCGCGTCTGATAAATTCCTTGGAAATAATATCGCGTTATAAAAGCAGCTGTCAGATTCTCTGATATTATAATTCCGGTGCAGAGGCACGCGATAAAAAGAAGACGAAGCGCGTCGGAAGCGCGTCGATCAAACGCGCGCGTATCGTGCTGCGATCGAAAGGCTCTACTCGTTGTTTCCTCTTTTCTGTTATGGCAGCACGCGAAAGAGGTTCTCTGCGACCCTGAGAAAAGAAGCAACTACGACAAATGGAGGCGTAGCGGGATCGCTATCAGCTACAAGCAGTGGCTCGGAATGAAGGAGCACGTTCACCAAGTGAGTCAACTTGAAAAATTCCATCGCGACGTCCTCGCGGGCGCAACAATGGGGAGCGAAGATGTCGGACCCGTTCGTGCGAGAAATTTCTTGGCCCGGAACCTCTCTGCTCCGCTCGTCAAATCTTTCCTAGAATGTCGGAACTACCTTCCGGAGAAGCATTATTCGGCATACCTCGCGTCCGCGACTACTCGCCGGTATTTTAAAACCCTTTGTGTTCCGCGCAAATTGCTCGAACTTCGATGAAGGAAGTTTATTTGTCGTGGTTTAATTTTACAATGCGCAGAGAAATTTTTAACGAACCGCGTCGGAAGCTGTTCCGAAACTTCTCTGGAAGAGAATTCTGCTCTCGGTCTAATATAATAACTTTTCTTTGGATTGGTAGCCTTTGTTGGATTATTTATTTATTTATTTATTTATTCATGTAAATATATACGGGCAAAAAACTCTTTCTTACGAACGGAGAAAAAGCTTTGCAATAGTTGTTCACAGGCGAGCGATACCTACGATACCTAACGATACTGTAGGTGCATTTTTTGCATTTAATTTTTGCACATATTTGTTCGAACGCTTTTGTCAATCTGACATGAAAATGTTTCCATGGAGAGTTTATCGGTTTTCTGCCGGCTACTTAACAAAATATTGGCTTTAAAAGACATTATTATTTCTCTTCGCATTTACTCAATATAGTTGTTCAATTTTCTAGAAATTTCTCGCTTGACCCGGGGTTGTAGAACCTCCATTATCGGAACATAGATGAAATTTTTGATTCGATACAGAAAAGAGTTTATAACTGGAAACATTGGAAAGCAGACCTGATTATTAGACAGCTAGTGTTGAATCGGTGAGCATATTGGCCAACTATGGTTAGCACTATTTCATTTAATTCATTAATCAGTCAATTAAATCGCTGCTTATTAATTCAAGGAAATATTGCTGCACTGAACAATTGGGTCTAATAATCCCCAAAAAGTATTCTCAAAAGTTCGAACAAAAATCGTGAAGATCTCATTACAGTATTTAGGAAGTCCTGTAGGAGCTTATGAATTTAATTATCGGAAACCTATTAATAGATTATGGAATAATTGAGCTCCACATAATGAAGTTCGATAATTGTCTTTTAAATAACAATTTCGGAAGACTTTGTTACATTATGTGGATCCGAATAATTCGTTGAATTAAGCATGAAATTGCTGTCACTTTCGAACTATTTTTTATGGAATTTTTAACTGTTGATTTTCGACGTTAATCCTTTGACAGTCACGTCACCCGTATGTGGGTCACAGAAATATTTGCTCGGTTTTGAACATTTATTGTTACGCTAATCTATTATATTAGCTCGATTAAATAATTTTACTTTGATTTAATTTAATTTTATGAAATATTTGTGATTGTTGGCGTGGCAGTCAAAGTCTCAAAAGGACTAGAAAATTTCCAGTAGGTAAACTGTAAAGAACTGTTTCCTCTGAAAGAAAAATTACTTTTCCACGTTTCTGAAAACTGTCCGTGGAGGCAGTTCACACAGTTTACGATTCGGTTCTGGGCAGCTCAATATTTCAGTGGCCAGTGAGCAAAAGTTTCCGGTGTTGTTCAATGTTTCTATCGTATAATGGAGGTTCCGAGTTCCGCCTTCCCTGTTAACTCTCCTACGGTGTTGGTAAAAACTTATCTTCTAACTTAATTTAACAGAAATTACGATGAAAGCTATTGGTGCTCGGGTCATATAATCCTGATTAAAAAAATACTTGGATATCTTTACGAACTGCCTTGTAATATAATGTGTTTAACATTATTACGTAAAAGGGTAGAACGATTAATATGAAAATATCGAAGGGAGGAATACAATTGCTTTGCAGAATTATCAATATTGATCAGAGAAACAGACAAAATAAGCAGGATTTATAATTTAATATTATAATTTAAAGAATTATAGAATATAAAGTATCTTAACTTTTACAAAACATCATAAATCTAACAATTTCTATTTCACACTTATGCAATCAATTTTATGAAAAACTCGTCCACTATTTTAAAATTTGCACAAAAATAACAGAGTCGATAGATTTAGCTCCAATAAGGTGGCAATTAGGATAGTTATATAACTTAATACAGGGTCTGGATCATACATATAGACCCGAAACACCATAGAAGGGTGAACACTAGGTTTACGGAGTACTAACAGCAAGCACTTTATTTAATTTGATCAAGAACTGTTTATGCAGATTTTTAACGTTATGTATCACATCCGCGATTGCTGGGAAAAATGCCTCCTGTCACGTTTTCACCTCCAAGATATTGTTGCTTAAAGTATTCTTTGATCACTAATGCTTTGTTGCGTTTTAAATTGCATAATTTTCGCGAGCCCATCGAATTCGTTTCCATGATTCTATTTCTGACAAATACGTAAATCCTTTCGATCCACGCATCAATTTAAATGTTTAGAAACTGTGACTTCGTGATTTCGTGGAACTGTGACTTGTCCCAACCTTTCTGAGCACACTGCACATATTTCAAATCGCGAATAATCGTAATCTGAAAAATTCGGTACCCGTAAACGAGTCCCGTAAACCCAGTGTTCAAAGAAGCGAGAAGGTGGTGGTGGTGGTGGTGGGTGGTGAATGGCGTGTATCGGAGAGTGGTAGAGCCTAATCAATAAGAAATGCAATCGAATGCGTCGCAGTCGATGCACTGGAGCACACCGAAGACGAAGGATCGCATGCTGCAGGACGCGTCGGGCGAGGCGGCCGGTTCCCCAGGGCAGACCAAGGTGCTCCCGCCGAACGCCCATAGGAGAGCATCGGAAGGTGGCGCGAATATTTATTACGGGGCCCGTCGCGATCAGGGATGGGACTGCGAAGCGCCCAGCGAGGTGGTCAACAAGTTCCGCAACTACGAGATCTAAGGGGCCGAGGGATTTCCACGAGGGAGCCCGTTGTCGCCAGGACCAACAATACACTTACTTGCGTGTCTACCTTTCAGCTATACGGAATGGAAACAACCAACACGGAGAGAAGGCGAACAGCATCCAACACGTAACACACTCTAACAGCTCGATACATGAATTTCACGTTCGTCATTGTCCAACCGAGGGATGAGGTGAACGGGGTCCTGGAATCGGTGGGTCCTAGCCGATGAAGCCGAAGAATCTTTTTGCAATTTGTTTGTTTCGCTCGCGAGCTGATCGGAGGATCAACCTGGAGGATCGTGATTGATGCTGCGGAAAACGACGACGAACTGTAAACAGCCTCGATCGTTTTGCTATTATTTTACGTTCGCTTGCTCGGAGACGAAGGTTCATCGCCGACCTATGGTTTCGTCGTTTGGTTTCGCGAACGTTCGTTGCGACTATACACATCATTTCGGACAGATTAAAGAAGAGAGGAAGCACGAAGACGTGGGGATTCGCAGATTGCTCGTAAACGGAATCCTCCGCGATTTCGCTGCATCGCTTTTTGTTGACGATCCGCCGGGGACGAAAGATGGAGCCGTAATTTCGTTCCCATTTGTCAGTTAGCCGAGCATAATTGTTCCGGGAGCAGCTATCGAAGTTCCCGGATGACTTTGTAACCTTGTTTTCGTTTCCGAAGTGACTGGAGGCCGAGGTTATTAAGCATCTTCCGAAAGTTCCGGAAGAAGAGTTCGCATGATTTTGTGATTCTGTTCACGCTGGCGAAGCCGACGGGGTCCGATGGTATAATGATGCCAAGGTACTCCGAGGATTTTTCACGTTTCATTTCGTCGTCGACCACTGTACCTGAAGAACCGACCGCGTTCTCGCGCGGTGAAAAGAAACCGTAGGACGTCGGTGGACCGAAGTTTCGACGCAGCGGGAAAAGATACTATTGTTCCGGGAAGAATCGAGTATTGTTATGGAGGAAGTCGCGGAATCGAAGGTCCACGGGGGTGAGTTTATAATCTTGTTTTCATTTGCTGGGAGAATGGAAACTGGCGTTGGACGAGGGCGAAGAAAAGGGAACCGAAAGGGGACACGATGTAATTTGATTATCGTCGACGCTGGAAGAGGAGAGGCGCGAAATGAGAAGTTCTTATTTTAACACGGTACAAAATGCGATTGAAAAGAGCTGGCGGAAATTGAATAGGTATTTTAAGTGTACAAAGCGGAGAGAGAAAGAACGGGATCTTCTGAACTTCGTTATTCGCGTCGTAGCGAGGAATGTTGAATAACGCGCGTTGAACGAAGATAACGGACAGATAATGAAGGATCTTTCGAACCTAATTGAAATTCGCAAGGGGAGTATCGTTCAACTGTAACACGCATTGAAAAGGGGAAAAAAGCGATCTTCCGCGGTTAATTGCATTCGCGGTTAGAACGAAGAAAAAGAGAGCGATACAATTTAATCATTGCGAATCTTATTATCTACACTGAATAACGAGAGAGAAGATGATCAGGAGAGAGAAAGAGAGAAAGAGAGAGAGAAGGGGGGGAGAGAGGATATAATTATGAGAGAAGAAAGAATGATGAGACAAAGGAGGCAGCCTTAATGATCCGCATCAGAGTGGAAGAAAAATGGAGCGGGCAAGAAGATGACGGTGGAATTTAATTATCATAGACAATGAAGTGAGACGAGGAGGAAGAGGCGGGGGCGGTTTTAATCCAAACGTCGTGCATCGAGGAAAGGGGAACGGCCAGATAAGCAGGACGGTCTAATTTTGTTATCGATCCTGATTTCGAGGTCCTTTTTTTAGAGGCGTTCGATCGATCTCGAAGACTCGAAGCTTTCTGTTCTCTGGAGGATCAGCGGGAGGACAGGGCGCGCGAGCGCTGTGTTCCAGCTTTCGATTTTTAATTATCGACGCGTTGTTGCGCTCAGCCATGACGACGCGACGGGGACAGACTCGAAGGCTCGCCGGCCAGAGATGGAAGTTCTACGATCGGTTGGACGGTGGTATTGATGTCATGATGTCGTGTCGAGCAGTGCTGGATTTCCACGATTCCACGGAGGGATCCGAAAACGTAAGGGAATAAATAGTTGTTTCTACTTGTACGTTACTCGCGACGGAACGCGCTCGAGTGGCCCGCGATCATGCTCCTTTAACGAGATTTCGAAGTAACGCCCGTGGAAATTGCACGTAATTAGTTTCGTTCGCTTCGCTGCACGGTTGCGAAATGTTAGAAGGTTACTCGAATTCCCGACTGTGTACCATCGTTGATTGCTTTTGTCAATATTAGCTGATTTAGAAATATTTCGAGCGTTGGAAGTTCAATAAAAAGACGAGATTGCGTGGATTCCAATAAGATGTAAGCACGGCTCGCAATTTTCTTTGCTCGCTTCGAATCAATCTGTGCAGACTAACGCTTTGAGGTTCGGAAATATTAATAAACGGACTGCGGATTTTATGCGTATATATGACGAAAATGAATAGATGAAATCGAAAACAGTGAGAACATTTGATCAATTTAAAGATTAACCAATGGCATTGCGTTCGACGCATTAAACATATCGAGAAAGGAAACAAGTGTTTGCTAAGCTCCTGCGTCATGCAGTCGATGCAGACAATTCTTATTTGGCATAACGATCCACGGTCTGTATTAATAAACAAACGTCCAGACATTGTGCAACAGTTACGCCGCTTAGTTTACTCGATGCGAGTTTCATCTTTGATTCATCGCGGTTTCCCTTCGACAGACTATTTCGTGACGTTGCTTCGCTGTGTAGAATTGATTTCGTAGATAAAATAAAATCCGCTCCAGAGGTATTCCGCAAAATAACAGAATGAATCGATTCGAGCGCTTCGATGAGACGAAGCGACGCGATTCGCGAGGTTCGAAGCGTAACGGCACTCGAGCGGTTTCCCGCGACGTCGAGTAACTAGAAGAAAATAAAAAAAAAAAAACTAATAAAACGTAACTCGTTGTTCTAAACATTGAGTGCTCCTCGGTGGAGACCTTAATCAGTTTTGCGAGCTTGAAAACCGCGTCCCGACGGCGCACGTCCGCCGCGGCGAAGATTTTTCCGGGCGAAGGGAAATTGTTTAAGCGTTCGTATGCCACTGTCGAGCAAATCGATGACGGCGCACTTGTACCTGTGTCAAACGCAAAATGTATATCGTTTTTTCTCTCGACGACACTTGAATGTTTCGGAGAGTCCAAACACTACCCCCATAGATCTCGCGCTCACCACCCCCTCTAAATCCCGCGTATTTCAACCCCCTCGCCGGAGAACCGGTCGCGGAAGAACGATATTTCGTCCTGGCAAACTGTCCGTCGGACTTTATCGATATTCATCTATCGCGTTTATTTTCGAAACGGGATTGGAAGCTGGCCGGAATGACGCACGCGAGTAGATTGTTCGAAGAACGGCGGATTAAAAAATATATGCCGCTTGTACTCCGCTTCCCGGAGTTTTCTGAAACTTTCGATTTACACGTTCGCTTTGACGTACTCTCGTCAACGTTGCGCTTTGTTTTCTGGAATTATTGACGCGATGTAATTTTAATTGGAGATTCCCGTCGCGGTTGAATCGATTTACAGACGAAAAATTCACGTCTGTACACTCCTGTTTGTACGATTCAATACGGTAAAGAATGCAGACAATGGAACATGCGCACCTGGTTATTAGGCTGTTAGTGTAACGTGAGCTGCGTCAGTTACGATTGAATTGGCGCGATCAATTCGACTATTTCATTCGATGCATCATGTTTAGCTAGCTTAGAGCCAGCCAATTAAATTGGTGCTTACTAATTCAGATTTTGCTGCACTGAAAAATTGGGTCGAATAATTCCAAAAATGATCCTCAATAATTCAAACAAAAATCGTGAGGATTTTATTGCAGACTTTAGGTAAAATGCACATTTTTTGTTACGTTTATTCTGCATCAATTCAAAGTATATTTGTTCATGTAATCACGGTAACTTACGCACTTCTCAAAGAGGTTGAAACAGTTAACTAGTCAATTGAAAGTGTTACACAAATGTCCTCTAATCGTTCCAGCACCAATTTGTACATCATTGTTCGAATTTACGTCGGAAATAAAAAAAAACCGTGATTTTAAATCTATGACCGCTGGTGTATTTTCGCGGGTCAGGCGAACGTGTTAATTCGACGGTGAATCGATACAAAGGGAAAAGAGTCGAAGCGAAAATGGGGTTCGAGAGGCATCGCTAAGAGCTTCCGTCGACAATACCGAAATATTCGGTTCGACCGCAGCTTTTCAATAGATCGAAAATACGAGCACTCAATTTATCAATTTCGCCATTGAAAGCCACTCGACGGCTCTGAATAGACTCGAAATTTTCCGCGTGACGCTCGATTTCTGACGACCAACAAATCGACATATCGCCCCCTCCCTTCCCCTCCCCTTCCAAGTGAAACACAGCGATTTACAATGGTCGGCCTCCTGTGTATCGTCTCTCGGCGAAGGGGTTGTGACAAGCTCGACTTCTTTTTCACCGTCATTCATCATCTCGATAGCACACCCTCTCACGACAGCGAGTTACATCATCCGCGAGTTGTTTTCGCGGCGTGGCAAACATTCATTCGATGGATCGTTTCTTTCTACTTCTCGTTTCATTCTCGCGCGAACAATCGTGATCAGTGGGCTGCGAATTTTCTGCCTTTGTGGCGACCATTGCCGAAGCTAGGCCTCGATGACACCGAAATGTTTCGGGCGACTTCGCTCGGGATCACCAACGTTTCGTTCCCATTTTATAACGCGGCAACAATTTTGTCGGGCACGACAATATCTGGCCGGCATTTTATCATTTATTACAGTCTCGTTTAACGTTCTTCGCATCGTTTGATCGACCTCATGCATTCGCGAATATTTGCCGAAATGCAAAGCTGTGACGGCACTGGAAGAATTCGGGGCGAAGTATCGTCGTTGAGTTCTCGTTGCGTTTAAACGACTCGAAACATTTTTATTTCGTCGCGTAGAGATAAAAAAAAATGCAGAAGATTCGCAGACCAGTGGCAAGAAGAGAAACATTTTTCTAATCGATATCCTTTGACACTTCTGTTCGGCCATAATTAAGAAACCCGGCCGTAGGTAGCCAATGATCGACACCCCGAAAATAGCAACAGTCGACTCGTCTGTATCGATGTGACCTTTCGATATTACATTCTAATAAGGCTCGATGGTACGGCTTAACGGGAAAAAAAATCTCGTCTCTCGCGTATCATTCGTTCTACGATGTACCATGGTTACCATGAATCTAGGACGGCCTGTGTGTTTTACTCTTGCGAAGAATTTCCATTTGTTCGCTTGGCAGAGAGGATCGGAGCACTTAATCCTTTATACTTCGCTGTAACTTTGAAGTCGCATGCTGGTTTATTATCAATGTTCTTGTATTCCATTGAATTTTTAGCCATAACATCCGTGGCTTGTCCTATAGTTTCGCCTTCGTAATCAAGAAAATTATGCATCATAATTTTACTATGTCCATCGGTGTAAATGAATCTTTTCTAAACATTGTAAATTTTGAAGATTTCATTCGAGATTTAATTCGACCGATCCGTTTTACATTTGTTAACGATAACAGCGATGAAATTGATCTATTTGCGGTAAATGTTACTAGATTTAAAACAAGCCTTTACAAACTGTTCATCCTTCGCCATAAGTTACGCTTCGTATTCGTCATTGTAAAAATGGGTGTTTAACCGAATATACGTAAATCGATCGATCAGATCAAATTGAAATTCGTTGTCAAATTCGTCGTGATAAGATATCGTCATACATAGTCTACTAAATCTGAATGTCGCTCGTTTCTTATAAATTCAAATGAAATTGTGATTCTTCTGATAGGAACGAAAGGAACGAAAACGAACGAAGACATACGATGAACAGAAAAGTAGTCTCGTTCGATTAGAGAAATTATCGACGACGAATCATTTGTATCCGAAGATTGCGTTCATAGAATCGCTGGTTACAACGTTACATCAATTATTTCGACTACGTACGATAAATGTCGGACCGTAGAGGATTCATTCAGCGATGTTACGCGTGTTCTTGTTCGAGAAGGTTTGTAACAGGTTGCTTCTAGATTCGTGCGACCACGAGGATTCTCGCGAATCGCTTCTCTGCTTCCCCATCGCAGCGAAGTACCAAACAGTCTTCAGGAAGTCCCGAGCCCGGCGCGCCGAGCTTGTACAATTCCGATACACAGGCCGAGGAATAATATTGAAACGGCGAACGAAGCGTGCACGGAGTTCGATGCATATCGTCGGCGACGGTGCGAGATTTTCGCAATAAAATCCGGGCCGGAGTCGCGGCAATATCGACGAAAGCACACTCGGAAGTACTCGAGAGCCGGACGACACGACCCGCTATCGATCCCTATGAGAGTTCTCATATCCGGATCAAACTTTTAACCTTTCGCGCTCTGAATATTCCGCCGCGGTATTTACATTTTCTGAGGCGCATCAGGCAAATACCCTCGATACTGTTACGGAAAAAGAAACGTTTATTTGCGACCGGCAGATTGCAGTTCGAGCCTGCTCGCCGGGAAATTGGACGTTCGAACGCTCCGCAAACACTGCGCCCAGCTGTATTGTTTTAAACTAGAGAAGCGAGCGTGGTGTTCTCCGTTGGAAAATTTGCTCCACCCGTGGAGTCCCGTTTATATCCCGGCTAAGCAGAGCGACACGAACCTTCGGATGGTAGAACGGTCGCTTGGTTACAGTGCCAGATTTCAACTTTATTGATTCGCACGATGAAACGTATTTGGACAATAGAGAAATCTGATATTGGAGGATCGGATAATCGAGGTTCTACTGCTCTTTGTTGCGAAACGTCCTTCGAATGTTGCGCAAAAGCTGGATTATAGTCGGTGTTCGGCAGAATTTGATTCGGATGGCGGAGGAGGGATAATTTGATTCGACGGTGTCGAATAAGAATTTAGCGGCATAACAATTTATCCGAGGAAGATTTTGTTCGAACCAGAATTTTGTTCGAATACGAATTTAATCGTACAGGTATTCGTACGGAAATTGATCGAATCGAGTAAAAATTATAGAATATAAATTGTTTTTTCATAGTTTGTCGAATGATTTCTTCCATTTTGATTCTTTTAAATGTTGCATCCGGAAGTTTGTCACTTTTGGTTAGATTGATCGTTGCTGCTTACCTAAATAATTATTCCGCGGATGCGGAAATTGAAATCAAATTATTAAATTATATTATTAAATAATATTTACAAACTCTATTCGAATAACTTATTCGAATAAAGAATTATGCGAACAATGTATTCGAATAAATGGATAGAATAATTTATGACGAACAATATAGTTACCCGAATCAAATATTCGACTAAAGAGTATTCATTCCGATAATCATCTCAAATAAATTCGAAACAATTCGAATAATGCCGGACACCGATTATGGCGTAACATTTATTCCCCGATTATATAGAGTTTCATCGTTCGCGATATCCCGGCAAACGAGAAACGAACAACGAGAGGATTTTATTAAATGGAACGGTACAGTCTGCGATGTAAACGTTGGAAAATCGTTAGCAACGTTAACGCAGAGCTTTAAGTTAAGCTGCCTTCATATTGTAATTGAAATTTAAACAGCGCCGACAACGGAAACCATGGAGACGGGACAGCTTAACGCGCGGGCTTATCAAAATTATCGAAAGAAGCATCGACCACGAAAATTGTCAGTTCGCAGGAAAGTCCGCAGTGAGAATATTTTCCGGTCGAAAGACGAGCATCGATAGCAGGATCGTGTCCGTCCCAGGAGCACAGATAAGAATCGACCACTTCGTCGAGTCCGTTCGATGTTACATGATAATAAGGGAGATTCTAGGTGGCCGGGAACCGAGCGGAGAGAAAAAAAAGACCGGAGTCACGATAACCGGGAAACTGTCGCTGGACGTTGAGAATGTGTCCGAAGATAAAAAGAAAACCTCATCAGTCGTAATGCATGTCTATCCTCCGCGGGGAAACGAAACTTCTGAGCCATCCTGTACGTGTGTGTGTCCTACATCTATATTTTTCTAGACGCGTCTCTGCGATTCCGCCTCGTGGAACACTGTACCTTCTATCTATTCATTATTTCCGCGCGATCGACCTATCGACGATGTCGTGCATTCGGGGAGGGAGGGCGGACAGAGACACACGTCGATCGTTGAGAATTTATAAAAACGTTAAACGTAAAAATATCGAACGGTTTATATCCCGGCAACGGTCTTACTCGGATTAGCGCGGATAAAACGTTCGGTGAACCGCGGGGAATCTTGCCAGGAGATGCCGATACTTGTGCAGACGAGATTATTCTCCGGTCTTCCTCAGTTTCGAAGCGAAAAAACCACGGTTGTTGCACTCTTCGAGGCACGCCAAAGCGCGAAGCGATGCGCTCCGAGTTCTGTACATCTTTTTGTCTTTTTCTTTTTTTTTTTTGTTTGTTCATTCTGCGTAGATCAGTGCGGATCGAATGAATTGCAAAAGGACAATAGGAAGCGAATTCAATGTAATTGAATGAACGATGCGCTAGTTCGGGGTAGAACCGTTCGCAGGAGAGCCAGCACAGTTTGTAAACTATTTTTGAAGTCGAGACCGCGTAACCGAAGAACAGAATATCGGAACGAACTTTGTAAATTTTGATACAGTACAAAGGAGATATGAGAATTATTATAAACGATTGTTGGAGACCTTCTCGACGTCGGCTTCTCGCCTCCCCGGAAACGTGTGAGTCTCTGTTATGTACGTATACATATGCATATAAATCTAAATATACATATACGATGTAAAAGAAAAACAAATATATATCCGTCACGCGCGCTGGACGACGCGACGATGTGTATTCACGTCATTAAAGGTTCAATAAATGTGTTTAATTAAGATGATCCCGCGCATTTTTTCGCCTGTCCACGCTCTTTTCTTCTCGCGCGATTGCAGATGATACGTGGGAACGTGGTACCGTTGCAAATTACCAATATTCAGGCGAAATTATGCTCTGTAGTGGAAGCCGTTTATGCCGGAGCACTCGAAGTAGCGGCAGCGTAAGTACGAACTTCAGCGAAGTTTAATGCACAGCTCCTATTTCGGTCGATTAATTACCGGGTCAACGCTGTTGCATCGAATAAATCAATCAGGACTGCACATCTTGTTTGCCGGCTAATGAACGGTTTCCTTCGATTCCGGTGTTTCGTGAATTTAATCGTGCGACCGGCCTGTTCGAACGTGCAGTCACTCCGATTGTTTACTTTCACCTTTATTGTCCGATATTATTATTCATGAAACTGTTAGCTTCGATTACAATCGAGTTTACATCGCGTCAATATTTTTGTATTTCGATGGAAACACTTGCTTCGTTCGATACATTAAAAAAAGTCAGCTAGAGCGCAAATTGAGCGAATTTCGACGGAATTTCAATCGATTCCACTGCTCCAGGGGTTCTCAAGCTTTCCTCATTATTCTATTGTCAAAGTAAAAACGTAGAAGCAGGGAATTATTAACCCCTTGCACGAAAACAAGTCGCACTCGTGATGAAGATTTCATACACGATCAACTAAATACGAATATATTACTCTTTTCTAAATCGAAAGAAAATTTGATTCTTCCGTTGTCAGAGAAATATATATATAATCAAACGAAAATAAGGGAAATTATTAAGGGTGAATACGTGCTAATCAACAATTATGAAAACAGTGGTATTGCAAAGGGTTAAAACGAATCACGAGCAGTGCGTAAAAGACAAATTATTAACGAAGAAGTTCGTTAAATAAGCAATTCAGATTCATCATAGTAAGTACTAATTTAACCCTGTAGTATTCTGAAACTCCCAGCGGCATTCAGTTTGCTCTGTATGTTGCAATTACAATTATAATTAATTAACACGTGACGCGCAAAGCCTGTTTCGTCTTCCATTTCGTTTAGTCCATGTGTAACCCGCGAAGCCCGTGTTTTAACAACGCTCATTACAATCTTTTTTGTTAGCTAGTAATATTTACGTGCATTCTTTTATGAACGCCAGGATGTATAAAATTTATTTATATGCAAGAATATCATTTTTAAAATTTTATATCGTCGACTGACACACGGCGCTTAACGTGAAAATTTACGATACGAAATTCTAGTTAAACTCTTTCGTATTCTAAAACCCCCAGCGACATTCAGTTTGTTCTAACTATTACAATAAAAGTACAGAATGATTTCCCGTTTCAACGACAGAATTTTGATCGGACCCGTTATTGTACCGTTCGGGGAACGTTTCGCGTTGGGAAACACTGGTCTACTCGATCTAGTCGGGAATCGCAATATTGGACACGTTCGAGCACCGAGCGTGCTCGATGCAACAAGGTATCAAAAACCGACAATTTTCCAGGCTCTCGAGCATCCGGCCGCCCACGCGTCGGCAATAAAAGAGTCGCTGGTTGATATTGTTCGGCGAATCAATTCGAAAAATGATCGTACAATAAGCGTTTTATTCGAGAGCCGGCTGGTTTCCCGCGCGATCGCGGCACCGATGGCCGACACAGTCGCGAAAAATAGAATTGAATTAGCTGGCTGTAACGCCGCGGAACAATGGCAGCGCGCGATCCTTTGTCAGCGCGCGGCAAACTTTCCCTATCTCTTGGGACACATTCACGGACGGGGACACGAGAGGGGGGAGCCGTGGCCTAATTTACGGGACGCGAAACTTAATGTCGTTTGTTCGACGGCCGAGCGCATTCACTGCGTTATCCTCCGCGGACGAGGATGGAGGCGTCTTTTCATTCGTTCACGCGTCGGCCCCCTTTTCATAGTAAGCTCGCGTGTATCGAGCACGACCGACCGAGCCTGTAAAACGTAAAACTCGTGCTCACGCCTTTGTCCATCGTTTACGTTCACGTAGCTTCATCGTGCTCCTCAACGGCTTATGGTTCCGACGGCTATACGGGGTCGGTTCAATTATACTCTATCGATCTATTAGGCGGTCGTGTCGCTGCTCCGTTGCAAACAAATGTGCCACCAAGTATGTACAACCAATATGCTGTTTTCACACGGTGCTGTTTTACACGGTTCAAAATTGATAATGAGATGATAATTGAAATTTCATTTCATTTGTACAGGATTTCATTCGATTTAGCACGGTTAAACAACGATGTCAGCGAATAAAGTTACGTTGCTCTTATTACTGTCACTGTCTTCAAGATTATGTCAAGTTGTTTGACATTAATTACTTTCTCGATATTCTTACGTTCTGTGGATCTTAACAAAATTGGGAAGATGTAATGGATTCAAGTGAAAATTAATTTTAGGTTCTGAGCAAATAACTCTGTCACCCATACGTGGATTACATGGCAATTAGAAACGGTAACAAACCTAAAAAATATAGAAGAAAATTTGCTGTACGAGTTTTTATAGAAGGGTTGTTTCCTTCAGTTATTATTTGCAGAAAATTGTAGTCAGGAGTTGATAAAAGACATCCTACGCAATTTTTGATAAAATGGTCGGTCACTCTAGAAATTATTTTCAATAAATTATCGTCAGTCGATGATATTCGTCCTACACAATTTTTGATAGAATGATCGGACACTCTAGAAATTATTTTTAATAAATTGTAAGTTGATGATATTCGTCCTACACAATTTTTGATAGAATGGTCGGTCACTCTAGAAATTATTTTCAAAAGAATCATCGTCGGTTGATGATATTCATCCTAAACAATTTTTAATAGAATAGTCGGTTACTCTAGAAATTATTTTCAAAAGAATCATCGTCGGTTGATGATATTCATCTTAAATAATTTTTGATAAAATGATCGTTCCCCCTAAAAATCATTTCCAAAAAACTGTGGTCATACTATTTGATACACAGTGGCCGTTTTCTCTAAACATTATGTATTTGCGGAAAATAGTGGACAGAGGTTGATAGGGGATGCTGCACAGGGGTGTCGGAAGTTTTGTGGCTGACAGAACAGGAATTTCCCCAGGCGCGTGACTGTCAACCCCCAGGGGTTGCGTACGTAAGTAGACAGGGGATTGGAACGCAAATTATACGGTACGAAATATGTATCGGATGGTGATTGATTGCATCCGGAGATGGTTGAGAGTTTAATAGGCCGCCGCAAAGTTTAATTGGATCGGACGTAGCCTCTAATAAATGAAATGCGCGTTTGGGGACGATGGCTGATGGGGCGAGAGGGGTGGCCGAGGGTGGCCTGTGCCGGTGTTGCTCGATTTCAACGGGCGACCGCGCCCGATCGAGGCTATCAAGCATATTTTCCGTGTTCCGCGTAAATCCGCAGCTGATTAGTGGCGAAACCAGGCGAAACGAAGTGGAAATCCCAGACGGGATTTCTATCATCGTTCCGCGGCTATCCGCCGGCGTTTCAACACAGAATTACCTAAATTACTATGTGTTACGCAACACTGTGACTGCACGAAAATGGAACACTTTGGCAAATCATGTTTTTAATTGATTGGAGGGCACAGGTCTGTCGGAAGGTACGTATGTTGCTCGAGGCAAGTTTATTCAGACGTTTTTATGAAAACATCTAGATGGCACCAATTTCAATAAGTTAATTGGTAGCTACAATACAGATTTTATGCATGTATGTAGCTGCAAATTAAAATAACAGAGAGCTTGAAAAAACTTTTATATTTATTATTTTTGATGTATTAAAATTATTGAAGAAAGAGTGTACTTTCCATTTAATTTACATTTTCTGAAATTGATGCTAGCAATTTTTAATTAATAAATAATAACATATTTTGTGAAATAATTTAGAAATAATAAAATATTTTATGGACTTTATGTAGCTATTGCAAGAATTGGTAGCAGATATATGGAATTATTGCCAATTTACTAGAATTATTAAAAAGATAAATATATTTTTATTTAACACTTGTTATATACAATAGCTGCATTAAAATTTCTATTTTCTATTCGAGATGTACTCAAATTTAAACTTCTGCAAAAGTCTATTATAATTCTTTATAATAAAAATTCGTCTCACAATTAAATCTAATATAAAAATCTGCTATAATGAATTTCACCCCTATTTAAAATTAATTACAATCTAGATATCTATAAAAAATCTACTACAACATAAAATTTCTATTTAAATTTTATCCAAAATCTACTAAAATTTAAACTTCTATGAAAACCTATTATAATTCAAATGATTATTCCGCATAGAAATCCGCTATCTATTCATAGCCTACACAAACACTGATCTATTATACTACACAACTGCGCCAGAGCGAACCTGTTGCTACTATTCCTATCACTAGACTGCAGATTCTATGCATTTATGATATGAGTCGGTCAAATACAAAACACTAAAAATATTTAAAAAAACACTTCTGAATACTATAGCATTATTTTCAGCTTAATAAAATAATTCAATTCAGAAGAAAGAAATGTTTATGCAGCTTCCGTAGCTTGCAATTAATTGCATAGAATCCTTGTTTCGCATGAAAATTCGCAGCGTACATACACCATAGAGCTTAATATGCATCTACAATGAACAGAAATGTGGAAAAAATGCTAAAACACGAGCCGTTCATTTTTCGCTTCGGATTCCTGCGCGCGGATGTAAATTTCGCAGAAAATCCGCAGCGTGGCCGTTGCAGAAATGCAAATGAAGAGCGGCTTTTGGCGGAGCATCGTGCGGGAGGATCGTGGAGACGGTTCGCGAGCGAAATTCGACGGGGCCGTTTATAATTAACGAATGAAAAGGGCCCGAGGCCGCGCGGGTCGTGTTGGTTTCATTCGCGCGGTTCAACCACGTCGCCCGTGAACCGTCTTCACGAACAAAAGGATCACAAACAACAGGCTCCAACGTCAGATAAACGACCGAAATTGTCGAGAAATCCTTGAAGCGCGAAACGAATGTCTCGCTCCAGTTCCCAATCATCCACCGGCCGGGCAATGTTCTGTATTGGGGAACAAAATCTGTTGATCGTGTGCCGCGCGCCGGATAGAACGCGTTGAATCGCCCCGCGACACGGTCCACGGAATAAAATAACAATTAGCGGGGGATACTTTTCACCTGCGGAGTCCGCGCCGGCCACCGATCGATCCCCCCGGCCCTGTTTCTATTCAGCGTTTTGTTGAATGGAGGCCTCGGCCGATTGATGGATCGTTAATCAATTTGTTTACTCGGTCGAGCGATGCTTGCTAGAATGTTGGGACTCGTGATTCCTAATGCTGCCTGTCCACGCGAAACTAATTGACTCCGCTCGCAACCGGGTTCATGTTTCGGTGGTCAGAGACTCGTGTCGTAAGTAGACTTGTATATATATATATATATATATTTATATACATATATACATATGTATATAACAAAAATTAATAGGTCAAATGCAAAATTGTAAAGACAAAATTTATGGACATCGTTATATTATTTTCAATTTATTACAGTCATTAATAGAGGGAAGACTTTTTTTTCGTCTAACTTATACTTCTCACAATTAATTTACAAGGGATGATCCCCGACATGGAAACTCAACAAATTCTGAAACTTTTGGGATATATGGAGCATATTATAGATATGTATTACACAATTTATTTTGTTAGCATAAATTCACTTTAAGGGATGGAAATCAACCCCCGAATATTCGGCTATTTTTTACTTCATTGCTATAATTCGCAAACCGTACAAGACAGGAAAGAAATCTTTACAAAAAATCTACCAATTATTCAGATTAATTATTAACTATCATAATAGCTTCAGTGAATCATAATCAGAAAAAGTAATCATTATGTGATCAATGATTATTGTGTTAATCGTGACCAAGGATTACATTTATTTTGATTACCTGATTTATCCATTAATAATGATCGCTTGATTGCTCGGTATTCGTAATCATTAATCAGATTCCTTTTTAACCAGCTCTCTAGAAGATTAATGGTAGTCCCGACGCTTCTGCATTCCAGCTTCTACGAACGCGAAATGAAATTCGCATTTCTGATGAAAAAATGTTCCAGAAAGAGGACAAGTTACCCTCGTCGTAGATGCAACATAAACGTAGATTTCTTGTTCGAAAATAACCTCGTCCATCCGATTGATCTCTCTCTCTCCCCTCGTGGCCAGAAATATCTGCCACTGTTTTCGGAGACGACACGACAAAAAATCCATCGGCTGATGGATCACGCAAAATACAATTCACTCAAGCGCGAAACGTTCGCGTACATCCAGCAATGGGGAGGAACTCGTGAAAGATATTAGTCGGACCGCGTTTGCCACCGATGTAATCCACTTAATTCTTTCGCGGATATTTGTACGCCAGACAACGGAATTATTAATCGGCGGAAACATGCCTGTTTTGAGGGATTACAGCACGAGAGGTTCGTCGCCGTTAAGGATTCATCGCTGGACGAAAATGGTCGGTCGCATGACCAACCTCGTTACCCCCCATCTCGGAAGAATACAGCTCGCCAGACAAAATTGTGTCGATACATTTTCCATGAAGCCGCCGTGTTCGACACAGTCCCTTGTTAGACAGCGACAGAGAAATAATTGATGCACGTCCCTCCGCGCGGGGCTCCCCTGGATATTACATCGAGATATCAATAGTTGTCGGCGTCCCGTCGACGCCGGGGAAGATGTGCTAATCAACGAGCCTTTATTCTTTCGTTTTCGCAATTTCGCAGAGAAAACAATATTCTATTCCGCCTGACTTGGGAAATTTATTCTCAACCTTTGTCTGTTCGTTGCGCCAATAACACACACTTTTTACTGCAGTTGGAAGCCAAATACTCTGGCAATCTTTTAGAGAAAATTTTTAAAATACATATTTTTATAAGCATTTTTTACGCTAACTTGAATCGTGTCGAAATTAATTCTCAAACTTCCGTTTTTCTTTTTTTCTTTTTCATTAAATAGAATTATATTTTTGTGCAAAAATTGTCGGCTGTAAAATCCGTACACAGTTTTTTGCAACATCACGTGCACAAGGCACAGTAAAAATTTCAGCGTGGGAATTTAATTTTTGTTCAAGTTATTTTAACTGTATTTTTCCTTTAACTGTATTTATTCATACATGACGCAGGTCGGATATGAAAATACTTCGTCGTCTCTACTGTCTAACTTTGACCTTTTGTCTTCGAAGAAATTATTACGATGGAAAGAGTTCGAATCATTCTAACTGCGAAGAAAATGGATTAAAAAATTAATAATACGCGCTAATTCGTGAAATACGCTAAGGCGGTAGCACATAAAAAGGAAATCAATTTTAATTTAATTATAAAAATTGCGTAAAGTAAGCCGGAAGGTCGATGTTCAACCTAGTTGCACATTTATTTACCAGATCGCTAGATCGCGCGGATTTTATGCAGTTACGGTAACAATGTGCGATAAAAGGAGCGCATAAAAATTTATTTACAGCCTCCTCTTCGGTTGCAATCGCCCTAACAATATGACACTTTTCAACGACGTAAAACTGCTTCACGTTAGTACCTCGTTTATTCGGATACGGATATTCGGATAACTGAAGTGTTCCGATAATAGAGATCATGTTTCTATTCATTCGGATAATCGAGGCCGCGGATCGGATAACTGAGGATCAAATGTTTGTGACGGGTAACACGAGAAAACAGATACAAAAGATCGGAGACAACATCGTTCGAGATATCAAATGATTTTCATAATTTTCACTATTATTATTACTTATTACGACTACTTATTATTACTATTATTAATTTTCACTATTATTATTCACTATTATTTATTTCGCTCGTTATTCCTAAGGATTATTATGTCAATAAGAATGAACTGTTTCGTTAATTATTCCGTTTCGCAATAGAACTATGTACTTACGTACAAAAATATGTATTCGTATAACCGAGAATATGCTCGACGGATAATATGCTTCGAATAATAAAGTTTCAGTTGCAGAGTTCGTATATTTGCGGTAGGACATTAATTCGTTCGAATAAACAAGGCGCGGAAAAACGAGGTTCTCCCCGTATTTTCATATTCTAAAATCGAACACCGTCCGAAAGAGAAATATTATTAAAATAGCTTGCTCGATGATCGAACGTTCGCAAACGTCCGAGGCATTTTTCTGTCTACTGCTCGTTTCGATCAACGACGAGGGGGTGGATTTCAGCATCGGCCGCGTTTACGTCAGCTTCGTGTAACGCTGTTTACCAGTGTAATAGCCTCGCGCGAGTCCCACGCTGAAAATAAATCACGATCAACGTAGATAGTCCACCCGTTCGATAGCAATGCAACGAAGCCGCAGCCTCCATTCCATTCAAATTCATAAGCGCACGACCGGCGATCCCACCCCCGCGTACGACCTGCGGTAGGTCAAAGTTGATGCGATCGTGTGTGCCGGCCAGTAACGACGAACCGATCGAAAGGCAACGATCTCTCCCGTTATCTGGAGGACGCAGCCCAACAGCTCGTCGTATTATTGAGTTGCAGCGGCCGGTCGTCCGAGCGGACACGTCCGCGATAATGGCCCCTAAAGGGCCACCGAGCGTATCGTTGCCCGGCGTCGATCGATTCCCTGGCGCCACGCACAAAGATCACCATGCCAAAGGACCAAATTAACATTTCGAGAACGTGCAGATGATAACGTCCCTGGCGAGCTACGTACCCGCTCTGGAATTACGCCGACGCTTTCAGAACGATGAGTTCCCTTCATAGCTTCCCTTCGACCGAGCTTCCCTTCGAATCGTCTCTACAGATCGCCGATCAAAAAATCCCTCTCTCCTAGATTCACTCGAATCGAGTCTGCTTTTTGAACTTTCTTCTTCCTCTTGCGAAGGAAAAGTTCTTTCATTTAGGAAGACTGAGATGAAACGCTCAAGCTGCTGACATATATTTCTTTTTAAGAATTTCAAGACTAAATTTATTTAGATTATCTTGCTGCTTTAAGAGAGCGCTTCAAGAGAGAAATTTATTCAATTATTTCCAAGGAATGAGTCCTCATAATTTCAACGATTTTTAAATAGGAAATGTGGAGCCGGTAATTTTGATCGGCACAATAGATGTAGCGTTAATGGAGACGATTTTATAAAGAATGCCCCAAAATTATGGTACTTCCGGGAAACGAGGAATTCCTGAGGTTATCTGAAGTAACTTTTTCCTTAGCGAAAATACAATTCGCGGCTTTGTTTTATTAACAAAAAACACTGACCAATGCCTCGCGTCAGTTGATTTCGCCTCTCATTGGTCACTGTTTTTTCGTTAATAACTCGCAAACGAAACGGCAAATTGCATTTGCGCTAAGGAAAAAGTTACTTCAACTAGCCTCAGGAATCCCTTATTTCTCGGAAGTACTGTAATTTTGGGTCTCCCTGTACATCAATCGAGTTTCTAGTTCATTTTTGCTACAAGAACTATTTGAATGAATATCGATGATTGAACATCGTGACAACGATCAGGCCGATGTTATTGATAGGAAAGCGATCTTCTCTGAGGCAACACAGCGACGTTACAATTCGCAGAATATCGCGGTCGAATCGCACAAATTGTCCCGAGTACAAAATGTCCACCGGCACTCAAAAGAGGGTGGGTCATTTATATCTCTATTGATTAGTTCTCGTTGCGGGAGTCGCTGTAATTTTCTATAGTGATACACAAGGTTTCAGTAAGCGAGAAGCGGTCGTGCACAGGGGGTCGAATCAATATGCACCGATGCAGCCTGCACCGTTGCAGCATGCACCGATGGAATTGAATAGATGGAGTGTCCAATTATCGTATCGCTCGAATCGAGTGGTATTTATAAACATCGGCAATTCCTTTTCGTCTTATATCTGCGACACTTGGCCCCGGCGTGACATTTCCGCCAAAGCTGACCCGTCCTCCGCAGTTTTCGCGTGTAATTCCGTTCCTTCGGTTTCGAAGTATCTCTTCGTTTCACAAAGCAACGACTTGAACATTTCTGCGGCCGATTTTTCGTTCGCCCTTTCGCCGTTCCTAAAATTCATCTCGCAGTTTCCCTGAAGTACGCTTGAAAGCACGCTTTGCATATTCTTCGAGGCAGTCCTCAAGTACCCGAAGAGTACCCCTTAGAATATTCTTACCTTCTCCATGCCGGCCGAAGAATATCCTCTTTAAATATTCATTGGACGCTCAAGCGTTCTTCGTAGAATTTTCCAAAATTCGGGAGCCGTTCTTCGCTATTCTCAACCTTTTTCATAAATCCTCGAGGTGTTTGTAAAATCTCCACGCGTTCTTCAAAATGTCGAAAACTTTAGTCAGCTTGCTCCTTCCTTTAAATACATTTTTAATGTTATAACACCTTCCGAGATGTCTTTACTGTAAACCTGAACCGTGCAAAGTTTCATGATCGAAGAAGCTGTAAAAATTCGCTTTTTCGAGGGCTTTTGAAATTTTTATACTACCCTTAATGGAGGGATGGAATCGATGATCCCCCGTAATCTCGAAGCAGAGGAATTAGCTTTCGTCGACTGTGTCATCGATACACGTGTCTGGGTCGCGAAGGCATGGTTAAAAATTAACAAGGCACATCCGATCCCGTTTGCAACCCTTACGTGACGCCCCGCCGGCTCTGTTTACTTCGACGAACTCTATGCATGGCTAACTAACCTTTCGATACCTTCCATCACCATTCCTGGAATGATACTTTGTCTGCAATAAATATTTACAGTTGTTCGATATCACGAAAATATGAAATTCATCGATGCGAAACCGTGAGCATTTATATTCAACGAAAATTGCATTCGTCGGGTGAGAAGATTGTAAAATAAACAATTCGGTGCCGGTGGTAATATTTCAAATAAAAATCATTTTTTCCCCAGCGAACAGGCTATATGTATACTTTATCCGCGAATGGCAGGATTCGTTTAATTAAAAAATTTGATTCAGACCGGAGGATTGAACTCCGTCAAAGAAAAAGTCACGGGATAATTGATCGTCGCAGTTAAACGAAATCCGATCACGGCCGAATAATTTTCAAAGAAAAGATAATCCAGCTGGATCTGAAAGCAGCGCAGTCCCATTATCCATGCCGAAATCCGCATTCATCGATGGGAAATGATACAGGAACAATGGGAGGACCGATTCGACCGTATGAATTACTATTGCACATCTTGTCGAACGTATTAATGGCTCTGTTAATTAATTTCGTTCGTTCGATCGACGGACGGCCGACAAATTATATATAATTCTCGTAAGTGTCCCGTCGAATGGAAGACCTCAATTTTCCGAAATTGTTCGCGCGGAATTAATTTCCCGCGGGATTCAATTACAATAACCGTGGCGGCCGATTATTAGATCGCGGACTAATCCTCGCGTTTGACATTAATTAATCGATTTTAAAATTACAATTTGCAGAATTACATCGCCCGGCTGACGTGGAACAACGATAATTGCAATGGACTGGAAAATATTTTCTGCGGTACAGCTGTCGCGAAAATTACAAGGCTCGAGGGACAAGAATTAATATGTCGGAATTAAATGCGCACGTTTGATAACGTTAAACCACCATTTGCAGAACAATCGGGGAACGCTTTGCAACGTTAACCGCGTGACAGATTGCGCAACGCGGGAGGCATCGTTAAAATGTTCGCAAAAATAATGAAACTTTCTCGCGTCGATTGGAAATCCGCCCGTTTCTCGGCTTCGATGAACGATTTATTGTTCACGTTTCAATTCCGCAGCATCCCCTGATCAGAGGAAATGTTTCCTCGCGATCTGTTTTCCCCGAATATCGACATTATAATTTCTAGAACTTCATAAAATCTATCCATTTTAATTTTCTATTTTAATTCTGATTTTACTATTTTATTTTATTTAATTATTAATTTTCTATCCCTTTAATTCTCTCTGCAGAAACTCAACATAATAATAATAATAATAATAATAATAATAATAATAATAATAATAATGAAACTAGAAACAATATGATTACAATATATAAAGCAAACACAGACTAAACATTCCAGTTTCTGATAATATTATATAATTAACATAATATTGATTGCGAATTGTTAAAATTGATCAATTTGGCAACACCAGGGTTGTTTAATCTGTCACGTGTAAGTCCATGCAGTTTAACATTATTAAATATATCGTGCTAGAAATGAAATGTACAAGTAAGCAATTAATCAACGAATGAAGCTAGTTCGCAAGAAATGATTTTTGCTAATTTTCGCAATTTCTATCAGGTCAAACGTAGCGCGTGCTGTCGCTCGAAGAACACGGAGCAACGGAAATCCCTTCGTAAACAAAGGAAATCGCCTCGGATAAGGGCGAAAGGGGAGCGAGACCCGGGTAGACAGGGAAAGAGTCGGTGTAATGAAAGTCGAGGAAGGTGGGAAAGAAAAATGACGGAGCAGAAAAACCTGTTTAACTTTCTAGACGGCGCGGCGTGAGGAAGGAAAAGGAACGAATAAATATCGAGAGCAGGATCCGGCTGCGGTGTGTTTACCGACGTAGAATGCCAGGGAAATTAGAAAACACTGTGACAGAGAACTTTAATAGCATCCGATTATTAAAAAGAGCTTCGGAATCTTCCGTAAGGATGGAACTCCGATTGCTAATTAGAAGGCAGATAAGTTCCAGGCGGCTTTTGCATTGAAACTTGCGTCTGCGAAAATTCTCGAAATAGAAATGAACTTTTCAGTTGGAAAATTACTTATTGCTCGTTACCAACGATATCGGCTAATTAATAATCGAATAGGTTTCTGGGACACTCGGAGACAATTTGTTTAATACTATGATTGCTGTACCAACAATCTCAGAATCTTCATAAAATTGAAGTATTTTAGTTAACCAAATTGAAATTGGAAAGGTAAATTGTATAACAACAGTCGCACGTGTTGCATATCCTAATAAAAATAAGAAGGTGAAATAGATTCACGTAAAAATTACTTTTCAAATCCGAGCAAATCACTCCGTCCTGCATATATGACAATCAGAATGTTAATTTCTCGAATTTTTCCTTCAAATTCCCTCTTCGTTGAAATTATTCATATAAATTCTACAGTGAAAATATGAATCGTAAGTAGGCATCAAATTTTGTTATTCCCTTATTTTGTTTATTTTTTAATAAAAAAAACTTTGATACGTGTTCCTCGATAAATATAAAATTAATTATGCCCGACAACAAACCGATGGCACAGCAATTGGTCACTGGACATTAATTGGCTCCACTATTCTATAAATTTTGTAGTTTGTGGAGCAATTATGAATGGAAAACAGAGCCAAAGATAATCCTACCTGGCTATTGCGGGGTGTTTTATTGACCCGTGTACAGGAGGATTATACATTCAGGTTGGTATCAGTTGTAGAACCTATTTTGGTGGATCTATAAGCGAGGGATCACCCTTTGACCCAGCACGTGGCGCCAAGAAAGGTGACCAAAATTAAATATATGCCGAGCTCGTGCCGCACCTGCGAAACTACATCGATGGAAGCTTAAACATATGCTAAGACTTAAACGTGCAAAATCAAAGCCTTCTCGAGTTTACACAAAACCCCCGACGAACCTAGTTTTGCAAGAGAGAATCCTTTACCCTCAATTTTCCTTTACGACTCCAGGAGATCGAGATTTCGTTTACACTGCTTTCCTTAGTTAAATTGTCCTGATTAACGTTTCTGATCGTCCAATAATTAAAGCTTTGAATTAATAAAATCCTTTTTATATAAGTGAAAATAAATACATGGAATTACATTTGGAACTGTATGGAGTATGTAGAATATACTTTTATATTTTCAAAAATCCTGAAAAATGGCAAATTAGTAGATAAGATATTTTATCTAAGGGCGGAAGAACAGCGATTGGCTGTTCATACGTCTAATTCGAAATTAGACTGTGCAAGTATCACGCGAACTATCCCAATCGATCGCGTCCCTCGCAAAAGCTCGCCTTAAAAAGATAAGCTTGATTAAAATTGGCAAATCCTGAGTCGCAATCCGGGCCGACTGAAAAGGTGAATAAAGAGCGGCAGGAACGAAACCCGGAAGAAAAGCCTACGTGAAAAACGGAGCAAGAGAAGGGCGATGGAGTGAAATATTGAGGTCAGTATCAGTTGTAGAACCTATCTCGGCGAATCTGTAAACGAGGGATCACCCTTTGAGTCGGCACGTGGTGTCTAGATGGTGTCCAAGATTAAATATGTACCAAACTCGTGCCACAGCTGATATCGACGTAAGTTTGTACTTGCGCCAAGCTTGGACACGTAAAATCAAAGCCTTGGGTGCACAAAACCTAATTATGCAAGGGAACTCTCTGCCCCAATATTCCCATCAAACTCGAGGAGGTCGTGACTACAGATATCTGCTAGCAATCGGCTGCTCGTAGATTCGAATTAGGCTACGCAAGTTTCACGGAAACTTTCTCAATCTATATCGCGTGCCCCGCAGAAGCTCGTTTTAAAAAGATAAGCTTATTAAGCCTTATGTCAGTAACCAAAATTTTCGGCGTTGTTTTATAATCTATATAAATATCTATACAAATATCTATATATTTTATAAAATATATCCCGGGTATCCCTACGATCAGTTGCTATATTACGTTACTGTTTTATACACCTTTCACATAATTCCATTTCTCAAACATTCATTTTTATCGATTTTATATTTGTTATCGCAGCAAAATATTACACTTCTTAATCGCCTGGAGAATTTCTACTTTCTCCTACACTCCTTATCTCTTTCTCCAGCAAGGGTACTCCGTTATCGAACAAAGGTAATTCCAATTTATCGTCCAGTTTTAGTACTTTCCCGATAACAAAATTGCAGGCTCGAAACAGATATCGATTGGAAATGTGCCGAACAACGACACACTGGCCGGACATTGAAGCATTTTACCGGGGACAAAAAATAATTGAATAGAATGTTGAAAAGGGTGCGCAATTATTGATACAAGGGGTAAAATCGGGCAAAGCCCGGTCGCAACTCGGGCCGGCTGAAAAGATGAATAAAGAGCGACGGGAACGAAACCCGGACCAAAAGCCTTCGGGGGAAAAAGGAGCAAGAGAAGGGCGAGGGGATCCATGGAAGAAGCCGAGGGCGGGGGTGGTCTGATCAAGCAAGAGGACCGTGATAAAGGGGCAGATCGCGTGGGTGGGCAAGAGAATATAGATTGCTCGGTGCAGAGAGAGCGAGAGGACATCAATGGAAAAGACGAAGACGACCGGATGCGGATCGATCCGGAGGACTATTCCGTGGGTGTACCGTGGGCTCGTCTCTCACACCCTTCGCTGTGTTTATCTTTCTCCCTCGAACCGGTGTTCCGTCGATCGGGAACGAAAGAGGAGGATAGATCCCCGAGAGGTCTACGTAACTCGGTTTCGCCCTGGGAAATTGCGATCCACCGCATTAGAATGCTTCGGCTCTGGGTAACATTCGGTCCGAAGGTTTCCAGCAGGTGGATGATGGGCGCCGGCGATTACGGGGCCGGCATTTATCTCGTCATTTCCCGTCGAAAGTGCCGTCAATTTCACGGACAATCGGTGCGCGATCGTTCCGCCGCTGCTCCGCCGGTAAATATCAAAGTTCCTGCTCGAGAGAGTCCGCCATTAGCAGAGGGCGGAGCCGTTTCGTTCGAGCCTCTTTGACCTTGCGACCAAGACTCAAGGCCGCCCTCCTTTAAATAGCCGAAAACAAGTCGTATACCCGTTGAGATGTTCCTCATTGATTTTATGTTCAGCTTCTAGGGTGAGTTTTCGTCATTCCGGATATCGATCGGAAACGTTGCTAAAAAATAATAAAAATAGTGAACACAATTAAATTTAGATGCGTCGGTGAAAAACGTCGGGATCATTGAGGTCCACGGGTTCGCATCGTTGTCTTGAGAAAATTTTTTTGTCTTCGTCGCTATGTTTACCATCTTAAACCTAATCACTGTAGCTTCTAAAATTTTTCTCTATTATCTCTCTCTCTCTCTCAATAATAAATCCAGATATTTAATTCGGTTTAGATGAAACTTTTATCCGCCCGCCATCTTGTACTGCTTGGTGCAGATTTCAAAAATGGCGCCAGGAAATTCGCAGAGTTATCTAAGACAGGACGGAAGCGGTTCAGGATTTGTAAACGTTTATTACATGAGAACGTCGTATAATTTATCGGTAGAATGAAGTGTAATGATCGTTACAAACGAGCTTAAAAGCTACACGTTACGATTGGTTGAGATTAATCGCCGGCGAATTGGCGTCGAACAGCCCACACGGCCCATCAACGACGATCGCGTGCGGTAACGGTGAGCTGTAACAATGTGCGATCGTGTTCGTTCGATTGGAACGAAGAGATCGACAGCGTTCAATGAAAACCGAACGTTAGAAAGAACGATATGATTACTCGCGGATCCTACAGTATTATTTACATCGTGGCCCGTTCGAATTTCGTTCGGATATTATTACGCTTGCTATTGTACAATACGTTACAAGTGAAGTGTGCTTACCAACGATGGTCTTAACAAGGTTTGTGTGTTTGTGTCGCGCCATGATAATTATCGCCAGATGTTCGATTACGACGGAAACCAGTCTCTGAATCCAGCAACACGAATTAAGATCACTTGCAATTAACACCGTAACACTGTTAATTAATCGTAATTTGAGAAAAACGTACGGGAGCTCTCTTTCGTTCAAACTTCCGTAAATGCAACGATCGTCGCCGCTTGGCGGCGCTCGAGTGCAGCTCTAGCAGGGCACGCGAACGTGATTGGCTTGGGTCTACCGTCGGTAAAATCGAACCAATCGGCACTCGTGGTACTCCCACCGTTTTCATGAGCTGTTCAAGTCGCTTGTCGAACGCGGAAGTGCGAATGCTTCGGAGGGAAAATGCAGAGAAATTCTCGAGAAAATCATCGACTCGAAGGAACAGGTAACTATTGCACAGAAAGATTCATGAATACGAGAAAAGCTAAACCCCGTTGTTAGGATTCAGAAAAAGGGAAATGAACAGTTCTGAAACGTTCGAGTGCGTACGGATTTAATTGTTGAGCTCGCGTTCGTACAAAATTTGTCGTTCGTTCCTATCGGGAAGGTCGAATTCACTGAACGCAACCTTTCACCTGTAGATCGTAATTAACACGTTGAATGCCGCGCTGGTTTCACAGAAATTGTCCGTGGCGCCACGATGAATTTTCTTTCATGTGATACGCATAATGTTGAAATATTATCTGCAATAGATAAGTTACAGTGTATAACCATGTTTGACATGTTAATTGCGACAAGGGTCACTGTTTGAATCGACGATGGTAATAATACAAAATTTTAGATATTGACGTTTGTTTTAAATTATATATATTTCTATCAATTTAGGCGCGCCGGTCCCCGATGGCCCCCATGGCGTCACCGCCAAGTTAAGTGCCGGTCCCCGATGGCCCCCATGGCATTCAACGTGTTAAAGTCCACGCTGGTGGAGCAATCTGCATTTACCGTTCAGGTCGCTCGAGGGATTCGATGAAAAGTTGTTTCGGTGAAAATGATCCGATACGTTTAGGCAACAGGTAGCGTTAACATTGTTAGCGTGTCCGCGGTTAATGCAAGTGACCATTTCACAACAACTTTCTTTGCTCGACGTAGGATGGAGGAAGAGACAATTGAATTTCGCGCTTGCGCTTGGAGGACACGCGGTTCATCGTGACGGAGGGAAATGGAAGGTGAGAAGAACAATTGGCGGCGTCTAAGGTATGTACTAATCGATTATTTGCATATCTTTTTCTTTGCTCTACTTGATAGTTTCAATAGATTCTTTTCATTCGAAACGACAACGGACATCGAAGCTCACAAATAACGCCTTACATGCTACGGTCAATATCACTGGTGTAAAGAGACGTGACCATGAACCAGGCGTAGAATAGACCCACCATTTCGTAGATCTTTCATGTAACATGAAAGCAATCGCAAATAGCATTTTGTTTAGATATTTTATTTAAGAGAATTTTTATAAGATTTAGACTTACTGTTGTATTTGACTTGGTTCAAAATGGACCAATGAACGACTCGTCGTGTGACTGGAAGCGCCACCATGCTTGGCGCCAATTTAAAATCAAAAGACAACACTTGAATAAGATGGTATATCCAAATTAAATAACAATTGCTTGTTACTTTTCTTCAGGCGCAAATATTACTTTAAATCATGTTATGTACGCTATATTACTGATTCGTAGAAGATCTATAAACTCCATGGACAATTTTTTTAATATGATAGCACATTTAATTCATTAGTTTAGTATAGTCTCTTTGCAAAATAGACTCCAACAGAGTCAGACAGTTGTGTCTTGGAATAGTTTGACTCACAATTTCAAAAATTTTGAAGCAGATGACTTAAAAAATTAATACTAAGCTTGCATTTTTATAGCGTGGATCTGCTATATAAAATCTGATAGATAAAATGTGGTAGCTCTCTGACACGTATCAACAAGATCTCTTCTGGATAAAATGGTATCAAAGCTTCCTGGGCCTTGTCGATAAAATCTATTCTACTCCCGCCCATGATCGAGACAATTCTCATCGATAAACTCTCTCTCTGTCATTCCTCCTCGTTTTATTTCCATTTTATACAAGCGATTCGTATACAACACGCTATGGGTCTTCAAGGAATCATCGATTCTCACGGTTACATCACTACTATTTACAAAAGGACCCGGTGGTCGAGTGGGGCGGGGGCGAGAAACGTGAAGAAGAAGGAACGATGCGGTGAAGATGCGATTAGAATACTCTATGATGAACACAGGAATGCTTGATTCCGTTTCTCCTTTGCCTAGAGCTAACTCTCGATCACACACCATCCCAGGGGCCTCGTGATCGCGCTGCAATCTCAGCGATCATGAGACCCCCGCGAGGATAAACAGACTGGCCCGAAACGTGGAACGTTTTATTGCTTCGACTCCTAATGCACGCTACACCTAAAATGCTGTGCTCCGGTAGTAAGAAAACGACGAATCGAAACTCGATGACAACGACTTAGAAGAGGGTAGTTGTTCTTAATAGATAAGAGCTTGAACCGCCGCGGGTTCGCGCGACCGATAGAAAAGTTCACGGTGTAATTACATCGCTTCGAATTTGTTCGAGACTCGTCGCGACGACAAAGTCAACGTTCCCTTTACAACAACATTCCGGTGTTTCGATCTCGAACAGAGACACTCTTCTCGTCCGTTTCTACTAGAACCGTGGTTGATCCGTGGTTTCGTTGCAGATTCAGTGCCTGACGTCAGCTTCGTCCGCTGCTTGGTTCTCCAAGGTGCAGGGCCTCCGGAATTCTTGACCTCTCTCGTGCAGCCATTTGTTTGCAACTGCAAGAAAACGATGCGTTAGAATGAACAAGATGTTCTTCTAGACGAGACTGTCAGACTCGTCTTCGTACCCCATTTGGATCCAGTTAGCACCGGGCAGGCCGCGTGCCTGGTCTTGAAGTCACCCTCCCCGTTGGGCTTCAAGTTGTACCAAAACGCGGCGCTGCCCTTCCTGGGCCACAGAGAGATGTTGATGGCTGTGAACACGGTACCGCCACCCTGTTCCACGTCGCTCATCTGAAACCGTTCGAAACATTAGTCTAGGTACTTTTCTAAAGTCTACAGCAAGATAGTATTAGGTGGACCGGAAAGTTATGTCGTTTGTTTACATTAAATTCAAACAGATAAATATGCGCAGAAACGACGTTACTTTCCGGTCCCCCTAATACTTATTCAGTTGACATTTTGTTCAGAAAATTGTACAGAGATCGTTATAAAATCGAAGCTCTTACGTAGTACAGAACGGTAGCAATGCGGTTGCCGGTTCCCAGACTCTTGAACGCATTCGTTTCTTCTTTCTGGACATAAGGCATAAATTCAGTGTTGGAGAGGAAATGATTCTTGAGAGAATAATTTAAGAGAGAACGGTCTGCTCACCCTGGCAAAGTCAAAGTGTGGCTCGTAATGACCACCGATTCCGTAATTAACAACCTGCAATTCTTCCGCGGTGTCCACAGTTAAGCTCGTCATATGCTCGACACGTTTGCTAACAGCCTCTACGTGCTTATGTTCTTGTTCCTGCAGCCACGCGCTCTTACTAATCCTATAATTTGCTATCTCTAAGGCACCAGTTTTGTAGTTCTGCACTGTGGCGCGTTTAAACTGAAACCAGACCAGTCGACATATTTGTTAACCCCTTAAGCGACTAGACCGTGACAATATTAACATCTTGGCATGCCTTTAAAATTTAATCGCGTACAAATATTTTGCACGATATTTTGTTTTACTTATTTCTAAATTTTTTGTTGAATAAATACTGTGCTATTTGTACTTTTCTGATTATGGGCCGATTTTCTGACCGGATTCTTGAATTTTTGGGGATCACTTAAAGAGTTAAACATTTTTTAATAATTTTTCAATCATTTTCGAAACAGCTCTAAGTTACTTCAAGGTTGTAAGAAGTTAAGATTCTAGATTTGTTGGACACTATAAAATTGATTTGAAAAAATCGTTCCTTGTAACATTTCAGAAACCAATTCAGTGGATTAGAATCATAGTGGCGTAAGTTACATTTTTCTCATTGTGAGAAACAAGGAGTGTTATTGTTTACTATCATGTGTATTGTTTGCCGATCAAATTTATTGTCAAGATAATTTAGAATTAAGTTAATTTATAATAACTTTAGAATTCGTTTCACTTGTATTTTTAACATTTTGGCACGTACACTAGATTACCTTTTTAGACATAAGTTACAATTTTTGAGAATGTGACTTACGCCACTCAATTGAGCATCGTCGGAAATAATTCGAGATTTCTTTTCGAAAGAACTCGGGGGTAAAAATTGCTTCAAGGCCGATCGAAGGCTGCTGGTTATTGTAAACATCGTATGAACGTTTATTACCCTGGGCTGCGCCAATCTTTTGATCGTCTCGATCTCCTCGTCGTAAATCACGTTATGGTAAATCACTATCCTCGGGTCCAGATACGCTTCCTCCTCTTTGAGCGGCGCGATCTTCAGGAACGGGATTCCACGGTCGACGTATCGGCACATTAGGTTCTTCTTCATGGCCGGTGTGATCGAGACCTCGCCACGGCACAGCATCTCGTAACGCTCCCTTTCCGACAACTCATCCCACGATTTTGCTTTCTCCTCGTTAACGGTGAAGTGCTGAGAAACGGGCAAAACAATGTGAATCCATTTTCGGAACTTCAGCGATTTACGCATCTTATAGCAAATATATCATTCCGCTCGTATATCAAGAAATCATGCCAATTTTTCAGTCTTGTCGAGACAAGAAAAAAATATCAACGAATAAACATACTAATTGAAAATATTAAATAAATTGCAAATATGATAAAAATAAAGTATATTATATCTTCAAATTTTGCAAAATCTGATAAAGAAAATCTTTCCACTGTTGTAATTAAATTAAAAATAATTAAAAATAATCTGACTTCATAAGAAACTGATTGAGCAGTAGAACGAGTAGATTCTAATATCGAATCAGATTGTCTATAGTATTCTAATTTAAACTGAAATTAATTCATTTGTCTCAAAAGAAAAACTGTGAGCTAGGTTTGGTGTTAAAAAACCCTTAGTTAGCAAAGTTCTCAGAGCAAAATTCAGCAAAATGAAAAAAAATAGGAAAAATGAATATCGAGAAATGGAGCATTGTCTGACCTGCTCAGGGATCGCAGTGTCCTCCTGCTCGTCCTCCCCGCGTTTCTTCTTCGACTGGTTCGCCTTGCTCTGAATTTCCTTCTGGTAATAAGCCCGGTTGCCCAAAGCTCGCTCGTGCGTCGGCACCAGTTCCAAAAGCTCGTTCGTCATGCTTAAAGCTCGCGCCACGTTCCCTGCACAATAGAATTAATTTCATTAGCAAATCGCGTTACAACCCGGAGGAAACGCCGCCATCTTACCGAACTCGATCTATTAAATTCACTCGCACGGCGCGGCGCCGCGGCGGAACGGTATTATTAACAAACGACTACTCGTGTAACTCCGTGATTTACTGGGCTCCCTGCGGGGTTAACCGTCAGCGGTTTGAATCTCGAAGATTTCCTGGGCCAATCGGAATCGCGATGCGTTCGGTGGCAAAGTTTTAATGGAGCTTTAAACAAACTGAAGCCTCGGACCGAAGTTCCGCAGTCGCGGCGCGGCGCGGCACGGCGCGGCCCGCTCGCGACGGAAATTTTCATGGCAATTAAATTCTCTAAGAGATCTCCTCGAGCACTCTGTTTTGTACACTTAGCGCTTTGTTCGAGCTTTCAAGTGTCTTCGAGATTTTAATACTTCTAAGGAGTTCGCGTTATGACCACCGTATCAGGCTTCACGATATTAGTTCGCCGAACTATAATGAAAAATAATTCCGTTGCCCGTTAATACCTAGTTGCAAATTGAATTCGACGATTGCAAATCGAAATTTTCAGATTCCAGTCGGAGGCTGTCTCGTAATTTGGCAACCAAGTCTTGTTATTCAACCCTTTGTGTCAGTATTTTTATTTTTAAACCAAGTTTTAAAATAATTTAGGATTTCTTTTTTTTGTGGAGCAATTTTAATCTCTGTAAAGAGATTATTCTGCAAATCCAGATATATATGTATACATAAAATATAGTCGTTACAACCTTGCTATATATTTTGTTAAATACGTACTGCGATGCTGACGTAATTACACTTATTGCTAAGTTTCATACTACTTTATATTATTATATTTAAATTTATATTTTAATATAATTATACTATTTATAATTATAATTAATATAATTTATATTTAGATTATCATATTTTTAAAACTGTCTTTAATTTGATTCTGTCTATTAGGGAAATTAACCCCTCAACCGTGGACATCGCGGAATTCGCGTTCCAAATATTCTCCAAAATATAACAAAAATACGAAATTTAAACAATTTTAATCTTGAAAGATTTGTTATCTTCTTTTGTTTTCCTTTCCATATCTTTTTAAATGCGATTCTAATTAGAGGGTTAAGTACGAAGAAGTGCGAATCAACGCAGTCAAGAAAGGAATTGCAGTACACGGATTCAAGTTACGGATTCGAAGGAAATCAATATGCTCGACGAGCTTCGAATTCGAATGGTGCAGTTAAGATTCGAATTAGAATATATAGCTTTGAGAAACGAGGTGCACAGTTTCTGGGACGCGTTCGAGGACAATAATAAAACGGCGCGCGGTCTCTATATTTCGCAGTCGCGAAATAACAGCCGCGGATGTGCGAGCAATTTAGTTCCTAATTTATAATGCGCGACTTTTATGAGGCTGCGGAATTTTTGCCCGGTTCCAGGGGTCGCAAATCCTCGGCCACGCGACGCCCGCGACCCGCAAACAATTGTTATTTTAATTCGCCGGCCGAACTTCCTCGGCATACAAAATCGCGAAACTTAAATCATTTGCATAATTCGCCGGACACGTTTGTTCGCTTAGTTTCGGAATAAAACGTAGCCCGCAAGTCTCCTGTTGCATTTACAGTCGCTACATGCGTTCCCGGTTCAACGACAGAATTCCAATTCGACCGTTAGCGGAACGTTACAGAAATATCCGCGGGAAGTTAGACCCTTCTAACTATCGGTCCCGAGCTCTCGCGGTCCAGCACCCAGACGAAAACTTGCCCAACGCCCGTCGGAAAACCGTATTTATATTTAATCGTCCCGGGGTCGCGTCTGAAATCGACCGTTGCAATTCAAATTTACACCTAACCGTCGATGTTTGAAATGGAATTCCGCCGCGCCAACAATTCAAACTTACATATAACCGGCAGCGTTTCAAACTCAATTGCACCGGTGACGTTTAAACTTGCTTTCGTTCGTTAATATTTTAATTCGAGCACGGCCGTCGCGATTCAAATCCGTGCCCCCCGGCCCCCTCCGTTTAAATTTCAATATCGCCGCCGTATTCAAATTTATATTGCACCGAGAATTCGACCGTTAAGCTTCAATTTATATTTGACCGACGGCATTTAAATTTGAATGTGCTCGTTGTCGTTCAAGATTACGCGGCCGCCGTTAGAATTTCCATTTCCGTTTCACCGGAGTTCGATCTTCGCAGTCATCATTGACCAGTTAGCACGATGCAATCTCTTTGAGAAAGCGTACACGCGTGGATGTTATAACGTGGAATGAAATTGCAACGCGAAATGACTGTTTTTAATTTTGTTGATTTTGTTGATTTTGCATTTTTTTGCCATTTTTTCATGCCGAGTATACTCATCAAAAATGGCTAACTCTAGTTAAAATCGAAATCTATGAAATCTGTGTTTGAGTTTCGATATAAATTCGACATAAATTCGTCGAGCTTCGAATAAACACGAACGACTTTTGAAATTGAGACCAACTTCTTCGGTAAATATAAATGTTCTTTCTCGTGTAGGAATTCATTCGAGAGACGGACGAGTGCAAATCAACGTAGCTGCGAAAGAAATCACATCGCGAGGGGTAAAAGTACAAACCTTGCATGTACGTCGAGAAGGCTAGATATTCCAAGATATCCGGTTTCGAAGTGCTGGTAGCATTCTGCTCTTCTTGAAGTCGATCCATGGCTTCCTGCATCCACAGCACCGTGTGATAGTAATCGCGATTGTGATAGGACTGTCGTCCGAGCTCGAAGCAATCGCTGGCTGCGAAGTAAAAAAGAAGAGCTGCTTAATTATAATACATCGCCAGATTTCCATCTTGGTTCATTTCTACGGATAAATCGTTTCGATCTCGCTTCTGTTGTCATTTCATAATGAATAAACACACTTTGTACTTGGCTGCTTGAGCGGGAAGAAGGACATTAACACAAAAACGCGTTTCACGCGAGACTCGGTACATATTGCCTCGTTTGTTGTTCCGCCTAATTACAACTACATGACCCCGATCGGTATACGCAGGAACTATCTGCGCTTCAACGGCGAGTTTACACTGTAATAATCGGTGCCCGAAATTCGAAATGCGTGTCCATTAATCATCCACGCCGTCCCATATGAAAATTTCAAGCTGAAACGTAGGAACGAAACTTTCGGTAAATTTATTCCGCGATTTCGACTTTATTTTTCCAGGAACGGTCGTCTAGCTCTCTTGATTGTCCCGCGACTCTGAGCCCACCCTGTATAATTCATGACTCGATTATCATAATTACATTCGTAATAACCTGGTGGAGCGAGAAGCGTCGGAAATCTGAAAGTTAAAATTGAAAAACGGGAACGGACGCCGCGCTGGATTTTTCGAACGCCGGCTACTGGATCGGATCCGACCGATCCAGAACTTTCGCCGGAAGTTTAAAGGTTTTTCATCGTCTTATTATGTATTCTAACTGGCCCCCCCCAGACCATAGAACTTCGCCGGTGTTTCTACTTTATGCGTTTCCCCCGGCCGCGGCGCGGCGGTTTCGCCGAACTTGCTTCGTTAATTAATTTCTTCGCGTTTTTTCGTCACTCGAACACTTTAACCCGATACTCGTCTCGCCATCAATTATCCCGTGAAAAACTCTTCGATCTATCGCGGAGCCGTTACTTTTTGTTTTCGATGGCGATTTTTTATTTCGAAATGGGAATCTTTATAGGTAACAAAGTTGAACGGCGATCGATTATTCTGCGATTACTTTTGTCAGTGATTATAAAAAGTAATCAATGGGTTGCGCACTTTGCATTTTGACATTCTATAGAGAGTAACAAGTGTAATTAATTTTAGTTTTAATTCGAGGATCTTCTCTTTGTCATACTGACTCACGGAGTCATCAGAAAAAACGACAGTAAATTCTCCCTAATTGGCGCTGAGATTTTGCACAAAAATGGACAGATATGATTATTCGAGCCTTGCCGCTCGTTTTTATAGTTGTTAACAAATTATAGTTGTTAATTAAATTATAAAAACGAGTCGCAAGGCTCGAATAATCGTATTTTTTCTTGCCAAATTGTACACTTTCGTGCACAATCTGAGCGCGAATTAGAGCAAATTTATTGCACCTAGAATATATTATGAGTGGAAACTTGGACGATGAAGAACAATAAAATATGGAATGCTATAAATGCAAAAAAAGCAATTTGATTCTACGATCTATATGACCTATGACCAATGATCGTTGTGAGCCGCAAGGCTCGATTAATCGTATCTGTCCATTTTTGTGCCCAATCTGAGCGCGAATTAGAGAGAATTCACCGCATAATTTTGGATTCGAGAAGCTCCGACAGGTTCTCGCATCGAAGTGAAAGCGAATTTTGTTCGATATAAAAGTTCAAAAATTGACGTATCTGACCGCGAACGATCGTTTCCCAGACTATCGTGCAACGACCATAATCTAAATTTAAACTCGCCGGTCCCAGAACGAAGGCGGACGAAAACGAAGCTGAACGAAAAACTAAATGGACCGTGACTTCCACTGCAGAATTACCTTCGCTCTCTTCCCTGTCGCTCAGTTTGAAAAAAAAAGAACAGCGGCCGCTGGAGGAGCATTAATTACGTATATATCAGGTAAATAATTCCGGGGAACATTCAATATTCATCGACCTCTCTTTCGCCGGCTGTGAATAATGCACGCGCGGGATAAAAAAGAATCACTTTCTTGCTTCCAGAGGGTAAAAAGCGAAAGCCCCCGTGTATTAGTCGGAAAAGCTGGGCGAAGAGAGACGGAAGGGGAAAAGATGGACGGAGGGGTGTGCGCGGGGTGCGGCGGACGGCGACGTCAGAAGTTGCGAATTGCTGCGGCAGCGTCGGACGTGCAAAATCAGGGTGGCCGAGTCGCGCGGAAACGAGGACAGGATGCTGATAAAGGAAATCGCGTAAATTATTCATATCAGGGATCTTTAAGCACAGGTAACATCGGCCGGGCGGCGAACGGGGTCGGGGAACGAAGAACGGCGAGGGTTAGGGGCCAATATTCCTGTCGATTCGCAACGTTTTGCCTGGCGCACCCCTTCCCCCCCTCGCCGCCCACGTTAAACCCGCATAAATAATTCAGCACGAAAAAGCAGCGCGGCAAAGCTTTCGCGCTCCTTCCACGACGACGTTCCTCCTCTGTTCCTTCCTTCGCCGTGGCTAGACCAGACCCGGTAACAAGATGCGGATGCGCTGTAACGAACCGTTCCTTTTTCACCCACTTTGCATTCCCTGTGTTGCATTTCTGTTTTTCCTTTCTTAACGCCGTTTCGGGGGGAGATCGGGAAGACAGGAAGCTCACGGAGTCTGTAATTGCGGCCCCGAAAAAGGAACGGCTTCTGGATTATTTGGAACACGAGCCTCTCTCCTCTGTCCGGAGTAAATTAAAATTGAATTTCCGGCCGAGTTTCGGGGAGGAGTTTAGAAGAGGCTGTGTGTGTTCTTTGTTCGGAAGACACGCGAGAGTTTAACCGGTTAGCTGTTTTTTTTGACGAGTACACCCGTCGTAACGGAAAAGCTTTTAGTAGTTAGCTCTTCAGCTAACTGGTTTCTTTCATAATTGCAGCATAATTGCGCACAAAAAAATTCGGATGCACGTTTATGCTTCAACGGAGTCGCGTATCTTTGTTCGTGAAAATTAACGTATTATTGCATAAGGGTATTCAATTAATTGCCAGATCATGTTAATATATATTGAATGATAAAATTAATATTCAATTGGTGTGCCGGTTTAATCAATTAAACAGATTTGCTGAAAATTGATTGTAACTTAATAATGGTGTAAATGTTAAAATTGTGATTGATATAAATGAAGCAATTACTTCTCGAAATTTATTTGGGATTACTCGTAAAATTGTGTTAGCGAATAAAAAAGATATCGTTCGGATTTAATATGTCCCGGTGTAATTATTGGATTCCCTGAAATAAAATTATCAGGAGCTGATAAAATACGTGAATATTTTATAATAATAATAATAATAATAAACGTTAATAAAATCGACTGATATCCAAAAATATCTTTAATAACGAAATAAGGATTAAATATGATTAAATAATATTTATCGCTTACTCCTAATAGGTTATTAGAGTCTATCGAGTGTAAAAAAATAGATGAATAATTACTAATAATAAATTAAAAAACTGTTGAAAGTGCAACTGTTGTCAAAAATATTACTTTGAATTTAGAGTTAAAATAGCTGCGAGTGAAACGGGTTAAAAAGCAAGTACACAAAAGTTAGATTTCGAAGGACTCCGGTTTTCTGATAAATAATTAAAAGCTGAAGTAAAAGTTGGCATCGTGTAGGTCGCAATTGGCACGGGTCTAGCTAGAGGGAGAGGAAGCAGTGGTTTATAGCCAGATTTGTTTCGGCCTGGGCATGGAAGAAGAGAAGATTATTTACGAACCCGTTAATCCGGTGCTGTACTGGACTCCATTCAGCACGCCCCTGGCGACTTGTGCAGTTTCGAGTTTGTAAGTGTCCTGGAGCCTCATCAGAGCAACGGCCGCGCCATTAAGGTCCTCGTCAGTTGGGAATTTCAGGTCGCTCCGCGAGCTGGTGATGTTCGCGACGAACGACTTGCCCACGTCCTGGGTGATCAGCTCCTCGACTCGTTTCCAGTCGGTGGTCAGCCTTTTTACCAGCAGATAAGCGTTGATTGGATTCGACAGGTACTGCTGAATGTTTCTCGAGGCTTCCTCGTGCTCCCTGGCGTAATCCTCCACGTTCCTAGAACAACGAAACAGCACTTTGGTCTTCCTCTATGTCCAAGTCGCGCGAGCCTTCTCTTTTTCTTCTGGGAATACGACTCCCTTTCTATATCCACTTCAAGAAGAACAGTAATTTGAGACTCTGGGACAAAAGCTTCGCTAACATTCGAAAGAAAATGGAGGACAGAAGTAGCCGGTTTTTCACTTCCCGATGATTCCCCAACCGCGGGGCGTTTCTCTTGAAAAAGTCTCGTTGTAAAATCGGCTCTCGTTTTTACGACTGGACCAGAATCGAAATTTTTGCGCATCAATTGCAAAGAACAGGATTCAAATTCAAGTCTCTTTCTTTTCTTGGCCATTTTAATAAGCCGGAAATATCGCATTGATATTCTTTAATTTCTCTTCGATCCATTTATTCTTTGAAATTGCGCTTGCTTATTTTTGTGAAAAATGCGTAGAATTCGCGGTCTATTTACGACTTTAATTTGTCGACTTCAAAGGGAGGGGCTTACTATGTAAATTTTTGCGCTGAATTAACGTACTACACTTTTAGTCGGCGACGAGAAAGTAAGGAAATAACGAAACTAAATTAGACGTGTAAGAGATGTCTCGTTGAATTGTAGATTTTGAATATTTTAAAATATATTTTACAGTACTACGAATATTTCACTCGGAAAACTAGATTACGTATCGAAGACTTAAATCATGATAAAAATGAACAATTTATCCTGATCTTTTCTTATGTACATAGATGATCAAATTATATGCTTGCACGAAGTATATCGCTGCTTCTGAAATAAGATGTGCAGTGCTGATGTCGTTAATACGTCGATATTCGTTTACAAAAGGATAACAACAAAGATCTAGTCTTACAAATTTGACTGCGAATTTTATGCATTTATGACAAAAATAAGTATTTGTAATGTCAAATAGTGGAAAGATTACAAACATGCAAGAATGTCAATATATTGTTTTCGACCTACTAAAATTATTAAGGAGAATATGCAACTTTTGCTCGTATTTCCAAGAAGTTACTTCTATCTTTGGCAACAGGTGCAGACGATTTTTATTTTGCATAAAGATCCGCGGTTTACTCATAAATAATTGTTTTAGAACGTTCTCTCTTTGCGCAATCGATATTCCATCTGTAGAGAAAGCGGCGGTCTCGCGACGAGCATGGAGCTCCTTTCTCTCCTAACGAGTTATTTAACGATGAAGTAATTATGACAAGCGCAGTCGCGCGCCAGCTATGGTGGAATAAAGAAAGAAAAAAACGGAAAGAGGACAAGAGTCAAGACCAATCGAACTGCTGATTTCAACATAATAATACTGCAACGGTATATAAAGAGCAGACTTGACAGTATAATGAAACGGTCGCTTTTCAATTGTCGATTGAGAAATGGAAATATTAATTGTTACTTTCCATGTATATCGCAGAGAGACTGTCAAAGGCATCGCGAACGGTATTAAAATCATAATTAATGCATCGGCATAGCAACGATCCGCGTGCTCGAGGAACAACATCGCATAAAAATGCAGAACCGCCGCAATCAGTGGACGGGGATGATAAATAATTTAATGCTGTTTAATGCTGTCCAGGCAATCGTAGCAAGTTCCGTTCGGTGTTTCCCGGCGCTCGAGAGATTTCGCTATCTGTAACGCGGACGGGGACGAAGGAAATCCTCCGCTCCATGAAAATTTCGCAATAATTAAGCCGACGACGCGACGCGATACTTAATTAACGCGACAGTCACAGGAAACGCTGATTCGTATTCGCTGCCGCTGATTACCCTTTTATTAATTTTCGGGAATTCGGGACGCGCGAGAATCTACCCGAAACGACGAGTCGGGTCCCGGCGGGCGCCCGGTTTTTAATTTAATCCCCTAGTCGCCGCGGAAACGGGCTCGCACACCTTGCCCGCCCTCCTCTCTCTGTTCCTGTAATTCGGCAGATGTTGCACACGATCCAAAGGCCGTTGTCATTTTTCCTTTCCAAACAATGACCGTTCCTCATTTCGCGCCGTCTCCAACAGCGTTTACGTATTTATTCGCGCCGCTGCCGGGGGCGCGTTTAATTAATTCTACAATTTCGGAGCCAGGCAGGATTCTTCCAAAACGGAGCCCCTATACTCGTGCTTTGTCGTGTCCAATTTAATTTAACTCTCAATTCGAATTTTTTATTTCTTACTTGAACAATCGTTAAATATCGATTACGCGAGCTTTGCGTTGGACATTTAAAAAACGCGGAGCGTTGCCCGTGAAATGAATTTTACTGCGCCAAGAAACATTTTCCATTGAGATTCGAAAAATTCTAGGATCTGGCCTGAAAAACCGGCCAAAAGTCGATTTAGGAAATATCGTAATCAAATTTTGATTTGTCACTTATCGATGATTTTTATAATTAGTGTCTTTGTAATTAGCGACGTTGTTCGAGTGTTAAAGTAAAATATTCACTTTTCTGTGAAAGTGAATATAAATAACATCGTTTCATCCCCAAGTACATACTTTTATATATTATTATTTATATTATATATTTATTTATAATATAAATAATAATATATTCTATATATATATATATATATATTTATAGAATAATTTCGGTCAGCTTTTGAGACGAAATACTCCACCGTGCTCGAACGCTTCAATTTTTAAATGCATTTCAAACCGAACGCTTACAGATCCCGATTGACTTTGAATAACAGGACGCGCAAATTTCGTGAGACCTTAATCGAAGCGCGTCGACGAAAATGTTCATTCGTATCGGTTATAGTTTCGGCTGCGATGTCGAGCGCTCAAATCCGGCGCTGGAACTTCAATTTGCATTAGCCCGTCGGCATTTCAATCGAAACTAACGACCGCGATCGAGCGACGATCGATTCTTTTGTCCCTGATTTTCGAGGGCCTCTCGCGCCGGGAAACGTTTTCAGCGGCCGTACGTCGAAAGTTTGACGACCACCGCTATGGATCCGATTCCGCAGCGGAAAAGTTGTGTTGCGCCCGCGAATCCTACAACACCGCGAACTTTCCGGCGGTCAGCGGCGGAAAGTTGTCTGCTCCTCGAACAACACCGTTCGGGGATAGCTTTCTGTAGCCCGGGCATTGTTAAGAAGATAGGCTCCTTGCTTTTCTGGCAATTTCACTTACGAACTTCTCGAAAGTTCTCGATGTTGCGGCGCCCGCGATTACTCTTTTCGATCATGGATCATGGAAATTCGCGACCACTGTTTCGCTCTGAACCGTCTACAATTTCGGATACTTTTTCTGCAATTGATTGTTGACGGGAATCAGTGTGGACCATACTGTGCAAACATAATTTACTTTATATTAATATAGTAATTAATATAATATTTATGTGTTAATTACAAATTTTATATGCTCAATGTGTGAGAAGAGGCAACAAAAATTTTCCTGGGAAAGCGGAATTAGGTCTCGTATTATTACATACTTTTAGTTTTTACTTTTTCAGTAGACTTTCTTGAATAGATCGTAAAAGAATAATAATAATAAATTTTTAAACGTATATGTTCTTTTAATAGAAGTGCGTTTTATCGAAAATTATGCTTTCTTTTTAAAATGGGTCTCATATTAAGCACCCTTACTCTAGCTTCACGAATTCAATATAATTATGCAGATTAGTTTACATCCTTTTTATCTTTTAAAAAAGTCATAATTTTCGATGAAACACACTATTTTTAAAAGTACGCGTACGTTCAAAAACTGAACTACGTGTTCTTTTACGATCTATTCAAAAAAAGTCCACTGAAAAAGGGAGAAAAAAAAAACTAAAAGTATGTAATAATTCGAGAATTCAGCTTTTCTAGGCAAACTTTTGTTGCCTCTTCTCGCATATTGAGCATATAAAACCAGTGTTTTTTTTTTTAAGAGCAACCGCCTGTGCAAAACAAACATTCCGCGTCCTAATTAGAAATGTAAGCGAAGTCCATCTCTGGGCCGCAAGGCCGAAATTTGACGACTCGACAGAAAGAACCCTAAAATTCTATAGAACTTTCCCTGACGAATTCCTCGCGCATTTGTCTGCGAATAAAAGGGGCGAAGATTCAAGATAAGCAGAGAACCGCTCAATCTCCCAGCAGATTGTCAACGCGGAGCCGTCCGGAAGCAGGATCGAATCCTCCCGAATGGAGCATCGAAAAAGAGTGCCGTGGAACCCTCGTCAGCACGATCGGTGGGTACGTGTCCGATCGTGAAAGCCGCCCCCTCGAAACAGCCCCGAAAAACAGCTGAGAAGGGGATTGCCACGTAATCCCGGGAGTCGGTCAATTATTCCGTGACACTTGTAAGTGCGGTGATCAACGTGGAGAGGAATGCCGGGCGTGGGCGGGCGGTTTTCGACGCCGGAAGCAAAACGTGCCGGAGGTGTTCGAGTACGTGTCGCGGCGGATGCGGATCCTCGCGGAAGATCGCGGCCCGGTTGAATCAAGATTTAATCGAATAATTCTGTTGGGATCTAATGGCGGGGAATAATTTATCGGGGAACGGGAGTCGAGCTTTCCTAGATTATTAAGCCAACCGGCTCGGTCTCCCCAGGTTCGAGGGCTCTACGCTCTCTGCTCCGCTCTGCTCCGCTCTGCTCCCCAGTTCTGGGATTGGCCACGACAACGCCAATTTCAGCCGGAGCCGCGAACACCGCGAACTACTTAGCCAAGCGACACGTCCGTCATCTACCCGTGCAGATTACGTTGATTTATCGTAATTTACGATCCGCCGGAGAGAAGCAGAGGGCAAGAGAGAGAGAGAGAGAGAGAGAGAGAGAGAGAGAGAGGGCGAGAGGGCAACCGCCTCGGCGACGTTACCAGAGGGCCATTATCGTCCCGCGTCGATTGTCGAGCCGTTATGAAAGGATCAACCGACTGTCTGCGACTCGGCGACTCCCAACTGCCACCGGATTGCTCTTCCGAATGTCGTCGGATCGTTAATTAGTCGGTCCATGCTCCGGCAAATGTGTATTACCGCTGTGCAGATCCCGGGAAATGATAATTATTACATGGAAATACTGACAGCTGGCTGTGGAACCTCGGCGGAAGGCTTTTATTGACAAAGCGATTGTCGATCGCGGGCTCTCCGGCTTTTATGGCTTGACTGGTGACTTAAACGGTTCGAGAGAGTGTCTGCAGATCTTCGGGTTAGTCCCTGGGAACGAGGTCAGCCCTTTGGTGCGTGGGAGGGAATTTAGGGGATGAATAAAAATGAAGCCGGACGAAAAAATCGTCATTTCGGATGTGATTAATCGAAACGCTATCCGATGGTTGAGTTCTGATGTTTCGGTGAACAAATGAACGACACCGAGTGTAATGTTTACAACAATATTGAATTTAACAAAGGCGACCGTAGGCAGAGTTGGACAACAGGTAATCTGATCAATGATTAACGATTGTAATTCGGTAGTTATTACTACTAATTTCTAATGATCTGTTATTAACGAATTAATAAGTTGTTACAAATTTATTGTCAACGAGTTAATAATTCGTTATAAATTTATTATTAACCAATTAATAAGTTGTTATAAATTTATTGTGAACGAGTTATTATGTTATGGTCAATTTATTACGAGCGAGCTAATAAGTTACTATGAATTTATTATGAACGAGTTAATAATTTATTGTAAATCATTATAATTTAGTTAGAATAACTAATGAATTATTGTGTCTACTGTTACGAATGCGTAAGAACATTCTTGCAAAAGTAAACAAATTTATATCTGTCGTGTCTGCGTTAACTCTTCCAACAAACAAGTGTTAACAAGAGACAAATTAAATCTTATTTCACGATTTGAAACGGATGAATAACGCTTGCGTGTAGTAGATTCTGTTCGAAAGCATCGTCAGGAGTCTGACACGCGAGAAATTGTAAAAATTAAAAATGGGAATGTGGAGATCGTCGAATATTGCATCTTATACGATCAGGTGACTAAGATCCGACCGTTCGTTAATGTTAAGAAACGGACGAGCGTGTTTCTGAAAATCACAGCGCATCCGAACGCTGCAGAATCCCCTTAAGTACCATTCTGCAAATGCATGTGTAACAACGGCGCCATCCATCGCGTCAGGTTGTCGCAATCATCCGTATTTCTCGCGTCGTGTGCGTCACCGGCGGCGTGTGCCGCCTTCCATGCAATTTCCGACAGGAATCGTCGCGACGAAAGTCGAGGCCCCTCTTCTTTCTCCTGGGAAAATGGGGCTGCATTGTCCCGCGGTGCATCGCGGGCCGAGCCGCGAACCGTTGTCGCACTAACGCGTGTACTTATCGATACCCATCGGTATCCCTCGAGGTAGACGGGACTTGTTTAATAAAGTGGAACAGGAATCTCGAAGATTACTCCTTTCACGGAGGATTTTCAAATCTTCTTCCGCAAATGCGTCGCGAAAGATTTACGTTCAGGCATATTCAGCTTCGATTCGCAGCTTGTCGCATTAAATACAGTGAGGCATTCATTGTTCCCTCCCATTTATACCACATCATTTTTAATCGAAACAATTTTTTACACAATATGTAGTTTACAAGAAAAATCCTGGTTATTGTTATATAATTTTTATGTACGTTTTATTAAGTATTTTTGTATTTAGCTTCGATTCGAAGTTTGTCGCATTAAATACAGTGAGGCATTAATTGTTCCCTGCTATTTATACCACATAATTCTTAATTGAAACAATTTTTTACACAATATGTAGTTTACAAGAAAAATCCTGGTTATTGTTATATAATTTTTATGTACGTTTTATTAAGTATTTTTGTATTTAGCTTCGATTCGAAGTTTGTCGCATTAAATACAGTGAGGCATTAATTGTTCCCTCCCATTTATACCACATCATTTTTAATCGAAGAAATTTTTTACACAATATGTAGCTTACAAGAAAAATCCTGGTTATTTTTATATAATTTTCATGTATGTTTTATTAAGTTATAATTATAATGTTTCATTAAGTATTTTTGTGTATGATAAATACACAATTGTTTTATTATACTTTATATATAATAGCTTTCAAGCTATTATATTTTCGCCTGAATTTAGCACCACTACAAAGTAAGATAATTAACAACAAATTTATAAATATTGTTATATTATATAATAGAATTTATATTCACACCTTAACGACTGAATCTTGACGAATCGGCTCGAGAACGAATAGTGACAGAGAAAAGCCGAATTTGGATAATCAAAGTTACTCTCGAGTCAGAAATTAACGCATAAATAATTAGCTTCGTTGCACCAAAATCGTTAAAATCAACAAAATCGATCTCGCCTAATCTCGCCTAAAATCCTTGAAGCAAACTCTACAATTCGAACTGCCTTAACAAGTAACAAATGGCTGAATCGTTGAGAAATCGTTAAACGGTGCTCAGCAGATCTCTTAGCCGAACGTTAGAAAGATCTCGATCGAGTACGTCCCCTAAAGACTTCGGAATACATTGCGGGTTGATCGACTCGCAGGGCAATCAGCCGGCGTATTGCATCGGTAAGAGCAAATGATAGGACGCCGCGGCGGGAAAATCGTTCTCCTCCCAGCTGAACGGCGGGATCTCGACGGAACGGTGCATCATACCGTCTGCGAATTCCATCGAATTAGTGCCGCGATAAAGCACGGTGTTTCGGCCGAGTTTCCATTTCGATCACATTTGCATGAGCGTTCCCCTCGTTATCTCGGCCGAGCCGATCACGCAAATGGCCGTTCTACACCCTGCCGGTGTCCTCGATCTCCGAGTTGAACGACCGGATAAAACCGGGAGCCCGGAGAGCCGAAAGAAAACGCGGCATCGCCGGGGGGGGATCTCCGATCCGGGAATACATTGCGGTTCTCGAAATGAAATTGTTCTTCCCTATCGTCCATCTGGCACCACCCACGCGCCCCCGTTCTCCAACCTGGCCTTTCCCTTTCGCCCTCGGAGAAAGGCCTGTTGGCCCTCGGCCTTGTACTTTCTCCTAATCTCCGAGATTTCTGTCTTCCCTGGCCTCGTGCCTTCGCGATCCCACTATTTCTCCGCGAGATCAGGATTATCTGAAGTTCTGGATGCTCGGTATAGGACGGGCTTAATGATTTACGGCGCCGGCGACGATCTATGCGGAACACGTGGCTGTGAATGATCGTGCTCTCCGTGCGGGTGATAGCGCATGATTTGGGGAGGGTTCAAACGGTTTGGTTTTTCTTTTCAACGCTTATTTGAACCCGTTCAAACGATGGGACACTGATTTTTTAATCGACGATTATTCCGATCGTAAAGATACTCGAAGCTATTTTAACTCGAAATCTAAAATAGTTCGTTTCTCTGATCTGTAGTATAGACAATTTACTGCATTTTATACGGACGACATTGAATTTTGTGACCGTAGCAACAGTTACACAGTTCGCACAGTTTTTTTTTTTAAATATAAACACATTCGATGATGTTGAAATGATTTCGAAACGTGATACAATCATTTTTATGGCGCCTCAAAGTTGCCGCTCGATTACAAAGGGTTAATTGACCGGGCGAATTACCCTTTAGATTACAGAGTATAATATGCACAGTAGTTTAATTTGAAAATGCATAGTGTAAATTGCGTTGGAAAATTTGGTAGCCGCAGAAGAAATTTATGTTATTGCTTATGATTATATGTGAAGTGAATGTATGTGTTGCTTGCGACATATGTTGCGATAACATCCGTTAAAAATCAGAATAAACGTCTTCTTCTTACTTTTACAAACTGACATAAAACAGCTGCTTTTAGTGCCCCATAAATCTGGCGTTAATCGGTTGCGTTATGTCAATAAGTCGGTCTCGTGCCGCGATTTTCGTACATAATCTCCTAAATCTCGTTCAATAAAAGCTTCGCTAAAATTTTTTAATCACAATAGATTATTAAGAAAATATTCTAATCGATTTTACGGTTGTTTTGTGCGTCGGATGAATCGTCTTCTCGACGCCCGCCGTTAAATTGTTATCGTTCCGCACGCGCGCCGAAGCGATTCTTCTTCCGGTGAATAAACAATCGCAACGATAATTCGTGATTCTCGAGGTCTGAATTTCAGGGGCTCGGAATTCGTAACGCGATCGTTGCGGATCGCGTTCCGTCGCAATTGTGCACACGTAACGCGGCCAGTTAAAATTTAAATTCGATCCCGATCGTCGCCGTGTAATTTTAAATTCAATGCCCCGCCGCTCTCGGCACCCAATTTACACGCGCCGTTACAATCGAAATGTAACGATCGAAACACACCCTCGATTATCAAAATTTAAACGCCCCCGTAAAGCTTCCAGCCCGGCGAACATATAACTCCGGCTAAAACTGAAATTCCCAGCACGAGCGCGCGCGCGCGCGCGCCGAAGGTGTCTGTGAACCTGAATTTCGATCTCGGACACGTGAAATTTTAATTAACGAATTACTCGGCGCCGGAGGACCGTGAAACAGGAAGCAAACGGAAAGCCGCAAACCAGGGAACAAAGAGTGCTCCCGGGAAAAAAAAGATCTAAATTGCAGGAAATGAATTCACGGCGCGAGGGTGTGGAGGAGAACGTTTGGGCGACGTGGGATCCGAGATACACGTCCAGGGTGCTCTCGCCACCCCCCCCCCCCCCGTCGGACGCAAAAAGAGGGTCCGAAAGGAGCCGTAGGAGAATTAATCGGGTCCCCGGGTTCGGATCTGCATGCGAGCCACGCGCCTCTCCCATCGGCCGACGTATTATTACGTCGGGAAAGGGAGGAGGAGGACGCCAGCCCCCGCGCGCTGGCTTTTCCGCGCCGGCTCGAACGATCTTCGCGTATTATCTCTGTCCCTGTGGGGTCCGCGGGGGTGGTTGCACGCCGAGGGCTGGCCACCACGCCGCTCGTTATCTACGGCAGCCAGTTATTGCCTATTGCGCCCGCTGCCCAGCCAAAATGGAGAACAGGTCTGAATAATTCCCTCGTCATCTTGCCAAGTCCTTTGTATCGCTCTTTAAACCCCGGAAATGCGACGCGACGCGACGCGTCGGCCGTCGCGCGCCGACCTCGCGGCTCCGATGGATCCTGGATCATCGGTCTTTGTTGCGAAACCCCGCTCTCTGCTCGCAATTCCATGGAAAATCGACGACCCCTCGATTATTTCCTGAATCGCTGAATCGCGGCGCACAGGAATGCTCGACTCCGCCGCCTGTCTCCGAACCGTGTCCGAGCACGTTTTTAATTAAAGCAGCACGGCTGATTAACCCGTAAGCGGCAGACACTGCTGTAGGCCAGGTTTGCGAATTGTTTGTCGCGAAACCGTTTGATCTTTTTCTATCGTAGTTTCTATGGAGGATTCTCGACGATGCGCGCAACTTTTTAATGACGGAAGATCGTTCGATCGTGTGTTCTTCAGGCGGTATTCCAGCGTGTTTCGGAACACGGATCGCTGAATTTTGGGTGGAATGGACTGTATTTTCTTTCCTTTTTTTCGTGATAATGTCCTGCAGGGTGTCGCCCTTTTCAGGACACTGGGGAGAAGGCGTGTATGCGAAGAATGAAGCGGTAGGAGAAGTTTACACGTAATTTTTTCTCTGGTTCATTTAACCCTTTGCAGTCGAAGCTATTTGAATTCGAAATCCAAAACATGATTTCTGATCTACAGTACTTCTATTTTATATAATTTATTGCGATTCATGCGTATGAAATTGAGCCTATTGGCAAGTACAATGCAATTTTAATAGTTGTTTTTTTAAGTATAAAAGAGTCTGATGCTCTTAGAATGATTTTGAAAAATAGTATACCAATTTTTAGTGGCGCCTCAGAGTCGCCATTCGAGTGCAAAGGGTTAATCAGGGATCACATTGTATGGGGGACACTTATTAGTAGATAGCGAATCTTTGGGCAAAATTAAAAATTCTACGACAGCAAATATCGGGAATGACAGTATCTGTTTTGTTGTACTGATCGCTGGCTTATGAAGGAATTGATCGCCAAGGTGAATGAAGGAACAAGGAGTGGGAATTTTGAAATTACAAGGACAAGGCAACATCGAGCGACCGTTAGCGCACGAGAACAATGCCCCGATGCTCGATGTTGCTTAGAAGACGACGAAAAGTAGACGTCGGATTGGAAATATGGATGATTGAAAGGATGACCCACGTAACACACATTGCACGGAAAGAGGCCAATGCTCGGCGCCAGACGGTTTACGTTTAGGTTCGTTTACCCGGCTTTCGACATCGAGCTCTAACAGCTGAGCTCGCCGTGACGTTAAAAAAACGTCGAACACGAAGGTTCTTATACCATCGGGAACCGACGGCACGGGTAACACAAGGACGCTATTATTATTCAAATTAACTCGTGAAATATCGTTCGTTTTTGAACATGATGTAAACGGCGTTTTCTCTAGCTTCTTTTGAAATTCCTTTGCGAAGAAACTTTTTGCGGTCAAATTTACAGGGTTCATTTATACACGTTTTAAGCACGTTTGTGATTTTCTTTGGCTAGAAAATATTGAAATTTGTAGCATTGGCTGTTTCAAAACATGGTCTAAGTCGAAGAACATTGTTTTGTGGTAGCCATGATTGCGACCATTTCGTTTATGCGATTTGAAAAAACGTGTAAAATACTCAATTAGTATTCGTTCGATTGCGACAAGTACTCGAACGAGAAAAAGAGTCGAAACTTTATAAAATGACGATGTTCTGAAATTTGATTAGTGATTTTTCAATATCGAGAGCCTAAAGGCAAAATGTAAAAAATTAGAATTTTGGGTTGGTTCTAATAAGGATTGTAGGCAGAAGTATACTAGTGACTCTAAATTTTGACGGCAATTGGATAAGTAGATCTTGCAATATCATGGTCACCGTTTTGGAAAACATGCTTTCGGGAAAAACGCATTTAAAGTTTTGTATACTGATTGTTTATATTATTAATATCGTACTCACTATAATATAATATAATAATAATATATAATATATATTATAGTGAGTACGATATTAATAATATAAACAATCAGTACACAAAATATATATATAAATATATAACATTGTTAATTTTAAGAGGTTAGACTTAAGGTTCCTCTCGGCGTAGTTTTTAAACTACATTCTTCAAGAAAATATACGGAAATATCAATTGTTTCAAAGATTCACACTAGAATACAATAATTTCTCCCTAAGTTGCGCTCAAATTACGCACAGTTACCGATTATCAATAACCATAAAAACGAGACGCAAGGCTCGAATAATCGTATCTCCTCTTCCCAAATTGTCCATTTTTGTGCGCAATCTGAGCGCGAATCAGGGAGAAATTACTGTACCCCCTTAATTGCTCGAGAATCGTGGATCTAATTGCATCGGCGGTAACACGAGTTTCTTTTCGTTGAAATTAATTTGCGCTCGAGGGATAGCCGCACTCCAATTATCATTATCGCGGGCGCATTGGCACCGATAAGACGGCGGGATAAGCCTCCGCAGACGCCGGAGGTGAAGTTCTTTCGACTCGCAGACAGATCGATGTCAGCCGGGCTATCCAATTACAATTGGACTGCGATTCGATCGCGATATCAACTTCGTTGCGAAAGATAGGGACACCCCCGACTCCATTGTCCTCGGGGCGACGCGACGCGACGCGGCGCGGACGCTTTTCACGCGCTGTTATCTCGCGCCGCGCGGGAATCTCGACGACTTTCGCCGTTCCCCGTGTCGATTTCACGTTTCCACCAAGCCCTATCGACTGACAAAGCTTGCTAAACTGCTTGCTACATGAAAACACCATCGTAAAAACTATTGCTGAAATCATTCGGGAAGCGAAGCGTTGGTATCCGCGTGCTCTTCTTCGAATACTTTTGTCTTCGAATACTTTTGTCTTCGAATACTTCTTCGAATACTTTTGTCTTCGAATACTTCTTCGAATACTTTTGTCTTCGAATACTTCTTCGAATACTTTTGTCTTCGAATACTTCTTCGAATACTTTTGTCTTCGAATACTTCTTCGAATACTTTTGTCTTCGAATACTTCTTCGAATACTTTTGTCTTCGAATACTTCTTCGAATACTTTTGTCTTCGAATACTTCTTCGAATACTTTTGTCTTCGAATACTTCTTCGAATACTTTTGTCTTCGAATACTTCTTCGAATACTTTTGTCTTCGAATACTTCTTCGAATACTTTTGTCTTCGAATACTTCTTCGAATACTTTTGTCTTCGAATACTTCTTCGAATACTTTTGTCTTCGAATACTTCTTCGAATACTTTTGTCTTCGAATACTTCTTCGAATACTTTTGTCTTCGAATACTTCTTCGAATACTTTTGTCTTCGAATACTTCTTCGAATACTTTTGTCTTCGAATACTTCTTCGAATACTTTTGTCTTCGAATACTTCTTCGAATACTTTTGTCTTCGAATACTTCTTCGAATACTTTTGTCTTCGAATACTTCTTCGAATACTTTTGTCTTCGAATACTTCTTCGAATACTTTTGTCTTCGAATACTTCTTCGAATACTTTTGTCTTCGAATACTTCTTCGAATACTTTTGTCTTCGAATACTTCTTCGAATACTTTTGTCTTCGAATACTTCTTCGAATACTTTTGTCTTCGAATACTTCTTCGAATACTTTTGTCTTCGAATACTTCTTCGAATACTTCCGTTTTCAAATACTGTTGTCTTCGAATACTTTTGTTTTCGAATACTGTCGTCTTCGAATTCTTTTGTCTTCGAGTACTTCTTCGAATACTTCTGCGAACACTTCGAATACTTCTTTGTAATGAATTTGCAGTAAAACTTTCTTCTCGACGCCGATGCTTTTAATAAATTAAGGACAGAATTTGAGTAGAATTTTTACAAGGTTTTGCAAACTTTTACTCGGCACGAGTGGACAGAGTTTAAAAAACCATTTTTTAAAATCCTCCCATCTTAATGAACTCAGCATGTGGTTAACAACGTTACAATCGAAAAGCTCCTAAACATTGCAATTACGAAGACACTGGCACGGTTAAATTAGGTTAGACGATTCTAACTGGATTGTATTTTTTTACTCAAATAAAATTGTCTGCACTCGATCAATTTTTAATCGTCGAAAGAAAAATGATCGCATCGATGTCGTCGAAAAGTCGTTCGAAATCGTGAAATCTCGACGTTCGAATGTTCGAAAAATCAGCATTGTCCTCTTGTTTTACACTCAACTACAAAATTCTCTGCTCGCTTTATATCACGAGAACGTGTATTCGCAATTTGCATGATCTGCACGATACCAGTTCAAAACTGAATATGTTCAACGGCACGCCGTGGCAAGGACTTGATTATTTCGTGGAGTGCATTTCACCAGCAATTAACAATAGGTAGATCCATCGGAGTGCACCAAATTCGGCAGACGGTTGCGGATCAAAGGTGACCCCGGGAACATCCTTGAAGGCGAAAAACGCGGAAGCTGGATCCTTCGGGCCGAGTTCCAGCGAAATTTCCGGGTGGATTCGATCGAGTTTCGGCTTCATTTCGCATTCCTCTGTCAAGTAAAAGCGCCCGAAGCAAACACGGCCGAGCGATTCAACAGGAGGGGGATGCTGGGATCCTCCATTGAGACCGAATCGTTCGGTTCAAGGAGCGTAAATTGAACGTGCAGCTTGACCGGTACACAGGAAGACGAATGGTCTGGAAGAGGAATAGCGAGAGCGAGAGAAAGAGAGAGAGCGAGAGCGAGAGCGAGAGCGAGAGCAACCCAGAGAGAGAGAGAGAGAAAGAGGAGATGAGAAAGACAGAGACAAAGAGGGATGGAGGGAGTTGATGGTGGAAAATGGCGGTTAGGGGGTGGAGGGCAGCGATCGCGCGTTAATGTCGCCCGGGGTAGGGTCATTAGGATCCGTCGCGTCGCGCGGAGCCGGGCCATGCCGAGAGGAAGCAACGACAGTTCTCCGGTGACGGTCAGGAGTTGTTCGGACACGATTGGTTTCTCTCGTAACGAGTGGACCAATCCGGGACCTGCGGCCGGATGTAAGCCTGTCGCGCTCCGCCGCAGCTGCGGATGTCAGGTGAACGGTGTCTACCGTGCTGGTAGAGTCAAGCGCACCTGGCTCGTTTATTCCGGTAATTTATACGACACCTCGTCACTTACGGCGACCGACGCCGCCGGTCCAGCACAGGAATCGATACACATCCTTTCCCGGACCAGCGTGTGTCCTCCAGAGAATTGGGGCGGGCTGCTGATACGCAACAGCAGGTGATTCTATGGCTTCGACACCCGTCAGACTCTGGAACCTAGGGGGAAGATGGGTCCGGGGATGGTTACCGGCGGCGAGCGATATTTTCATTTGCATAATACGTTTCTGCCAGCGATTGAAACGGATCCGAGCATAACCGTTTCATGCTGTTACACTGAACCGAGACGCCTTACCTTTGCATCTGAAATATCTTTCTCGGTTTTGACGAATTCGTTACCTTTGCCCGAAGGACAAAATTGAGCGGTTCTATAGGGCTCGCGTTGTGTCGTAAAATATTTAGTTTTGTATTATTTTTTTTTTTTAGAAATATTGCATCTATTTGAACGACTCCTTTTTGAACACCTACGCGGATGATAGGTGATTTAATTATGCAGTCGAATGTAAGAGATTTAAACGTGCAATAACATTGAAGGAGATTAAAAACGCATCCTGTTTTCTCTTTTTAAATCTTATATGCTTTCTTTGTTCCTAACTTTTGCAATGACTTCGATTAATTATAGTCACTGAATTGTTAATGAGAGGGACTTTTTGAGAAAATGTAGGCGGTCTTGATATTCAAATATTTGCATGGCGTCGTGTTAAATTGAATCATTCAAATCTTTTCTCAGGGCATTTGAAGTATCTTTAAAACAGCACAGATATTTTAGGTGCAAACGCGTTAGATGACTCACCGAAAAGATCTCATAATTAATACGATTAGGTTGCAAATCTTATGCACTTACAGCAAAAATAAATAAATGAAGCGCAGAACATTCCAAAGAAGTAGCACAATTTTATCTAAATTCTGTTTTATACAGTCGACGAGAAAAATGTTTATTTTGCATAAAGATCCACAATCTAGTTATAACTATTGTCACTTAAGAAAAATAATAGATACAAATCGATTTACCGACACCATAACTGCTTTCATCCCCTGGTTTCACCAGTTTCTGGATAATAGGAGAATTAGTGGTGCTTGCCAGATTGTTAGTTCGTTTCGTCCTCATTTTTCGGCCTGTCGCAGAACGATATTTCCACTTGCAGTTACGGATCAAGGGTTTTCCGTTTTCTAGAGAGCTAGGGGCGCTTGCCAGGTTGTTAGTTCGATGCGTCGTCCCGCCTTCTACTTTTTCAGTCTGCCACCGAAGCCTACGTTCTCGCCTAATTGCCGAACCAGTACGTACGTGTACGGCTGTTCGTACGCGTTCGTGTCTCCCGGTGTTTACCACAGGAACGTATTTACGATGCTTTAATAAATCTGTTCGCGAAGCAATCAGCTGTTTCGTCCGTCTGTTTCCTGTTTGAGCGGTAGCGAGCAAGCACTGTCTACAGCGGGTCGGTACGAAGCGGTCCCGTGTACTTCATCTTGTTATGGAGATATGCGTGCACTATATTCATCGAGTCGAGTCGGTGCAGATGAACAAAACATCAGCATGCTAAGCACGTCGTAGACGCAGTGGCCCTAACAATTGGCTGCATCCGACTAAATCGACCCCGTCCTGCTTAAGTGGTCCTACCTAAATGATTATGGCCAGAGCTGCGTACCTTCGCGTGGATCCAGTTTCCGTGGACTTTCATTAAACAAATTTGCGTTATTAAATATTGATGAGACGCCTGGCTGTGTCATCTGCGCATCCATGTAAATGCAACGGTTGCACGTTTTTTTGTGCTCGGCGCGGCGGCGGTGTCCGGCACGAAACTAAATATTATGAATAAACAGATGCGACGGACGAAAGACGGCCGAGCGTCACCGAATAAAATGAACGGTATCCGCGTTTCGCGAAATCCGACTCATTCGTGTAATCAAATATCCAATATTTCCGCGAAACTTTATCCAACATTCGAAACTTCCGTGTCATTTAATATTTCTATATGTGCTTTTTTCGTAATTTTTGCCGACTTGTTTAGTCAAATTCAGCAACACGACATATATCGCGTTACTTATTATATCGTGTTATAATCCAAAGGGTTAAGAATTTCCCCATATAGATAACACGAAGGTATATAGGAAACAATAATTGTCTAATTATATCTGAATGTATAATATTAAACATTAAATGCAAACCGTTCTTTTTATCTAAGAAATAATTATATAATTCTTTACGTGTAATTATTTCTTAGAAAAAAAGAGCGGTTTACATTTAATATTTACATATATACATTCAGATATAATTAGACAATTCTCGCTTATTGTATACCTTCATTTCGTTTCAATTTAAAGCAAATGAGTCACTGAGGTGCCATTAAAAGTGCAAGCACTGTACGTACCATTAGATTCAATTTCGTACATACAAGTTGCAGTAAGGCATGTTTTGGACTTCGAATTAAAGTAGGACCGAGTGCAACGGGTTGATCACGCCACACTAATTCTCATCGGTAAGAAACTGGACGAGTCTAGATAAAATACCTTTCAAACCCCGTTGCAAAAGCTGAATAACTTCCACCCTTCGCCTGGTGCAATTTTTGAAGATTCGACGAGAGAACACACCCGGACAAAGTGAACGCGAAGATTCGCAAGGAGCGGAAGAACTAGTGGAGAGGCCAAAAAATGTCGCAAACAAAGGGCCGTTCTCCAAGGAAGACGAAAACGTTGCGGCAGAAGGCAAACAGGAGATTGCGGTTCGATTGCATCGATCAGAGCGACAGGGTCGCAGGGGATAATAGGAGCGAGGGCCGGCCACTTTTGCGAGGATACGTTGCAGCGTCAGGTCGGCGAGGTCGTCGTCGTGAAGCTCGCCATTATTTTAATTGCTTCCATCAGAGGGAACGAGCCGCGGGACAACTCCGTGGAGACGTTACACGCCGTAGCGGCCGCAAAGGACACGGAGCCGGCCGGTATCGTTGACTATCCTGCGGTTTCCGCAGACTTTCTCACGGCCTTCCCCCGTCCGAGGAAAGGGGGAGAGGGTTGGAAGGCTGGAAGACGGCTGAAGTATTATCTTAATTAGAATTGTAACCGCCATTAAGCCCGGCCGTGGCCCGCGTCTTCCACGCCACTTTCCTGCCTTTACTGTTCTCTTTGCTCCCCCTCGACACGAGTTCTCCTTAAGCGAGGCTCGAGCGACACGACCCGGACGAAACTGTTTAGCGACCGCGTTACCCTAAACTCCTGGCTCGTTCACCGATTTCTGCGACACCCTGTAGGCCAGGAGACACTCGAAAGTGCTAAAAATTTATTAACGATTAGCTGTTACAACCCCTTTTGGATGATCGACGGTGCTCCTTAACCTCGGCGAATTTGCTTAATTCATGTATACTGATTTATGGTGTGTCTATCTATGCTTAGATCTTTTTTATTTTTTACAATGAATCTTTATACATATGTATATGGTCTTATTAGCACAGGGTAGATAACAAAATTCATTTTCTAACATTTATAAATAAAAGTATGATTATAGAATACGACCATTAAATATAGATGTTTGAAAACCAATTTACCAGCAATTAAAAACTAATTATTAAAACTAGTTATAATTATATACGATGTCATTAAGGCGGAAAATTTGTTTTCGCGATGACGTTCACAAGTGAGAACATAATTATAAAATACAAATATTTCATAATCGAAAAGAGTTTCAACAGAGTTCTCGTCCAACGTTTCGTTCCTTTTGCAGCTCGTGTTCGTACCGCAAGAGTTAAGGGTTGATTTAACGGTCGGTACAAATTTGCATACAAAGTAATTGATCTTTCGGTATCAGTTCGACAGTAAAAATAAATGGAGTTACTGTTCAACCAGAACGACACCAGCAGAGCAGAATTCCCGCCCCGCGTTCCCTCCCGCGCAATTTTTCCATATTAAACCGGCCCGAGTTCCCAGTTTCGTGCACAAGCCCCCGGTATCGCCGAGAACTCTCCAAGCAGATAAACTACCCCGTCATCGCGCGAGCCGTCGGAGTTGTTCCGAAAAAAGAGCAGCTCCCTAATAACTGACTGATACCGGGCATTTGCATTTCAAGCGACGGGGAACGTCCGAGTCGAGTCGGCTCGGCTCGACTCGACTCGACTCGACTCGACTGCGGGGGTGGAAAACGTGTGCCGCGGAAACTCGATTAAAAAACTAACCCCGGCGCACGCTGGTATCGCGCCCCTGGGACACGGCGGAGGAGCGATAACGACAGTTCTTTATATTTCACCTGCGTCCAATAACGAATCCTCTCGTTAGCGGGATTTCAACGTTTTCTCCCCACTCTCCGCTCCCGTTTCTTCCACCCGTACCGATTCCTCCTCTGGCCGGTTTTTTTCGATCACGCTGGACGCACCTCGATCCCGTTCGCCGCGTACACATCCTCCACCCCCGCGATCCGTCTGTTTCTCTTTCTCTCGCTCGCCAGGTCTGTGTACGCGACAGATTTTAATTAGCGATATATGCGAGCCCCGAGCGATCGAAGCTTTTTCCTTTCGCGCCGCCGACTCCCCCCGTGCCCCACCCCCTCGCACCATCGGAGTTCTCTCGCCCACGGGGCTTGTTTTTCCGCCGCGATCCCGTGAAAAATGCCACCCTCGCGACGACGACGACGACGACGATAACGACGACAACGACGACAACGACGCTCTCTTCCCAGACGAACCTGAGCCGACGTTTTCTTTGATTCTCGTTTCAACCCTTAAACACTACTGGCTCACTGTAAGATCGCTAATAATTTTACTCGTTCGATCTTATTCGTAATTCTTATTTATAATCGTATGAAAAATTGTGAAAAAAGTTCCGTGGGAATCGCGTCCTGCATTACATTAATCATTCAATTAAATCCGAGTCGCCTGTACATCCGGCGGTGTGGACCGGTGACCAGAGGGAAGTCGACTTTCGCATCGATATTGTGGTTTCCGGTTGACCCGTGGTCGTTCACGAGAGGAAAATGAAACAAGAGGATACATAAATAATTGAATTTAAAGTTGCTTTGAGTAAAAATGGAACGAGCGTGTTCACCGCGGCAAAGAGAACTAGAAGTCTTCTACAGAGAATCAATATTTACACATCGACTGCCGTGTCGACCGTGTGTGGGATAATTTTAATTATAATGCGGTTAATTTGATTACGATTCGCAAGCGGAAAGAATGTTAAAAAAGTAATCGATGTCATATGCAACATTGCTTCGCAATTTTTATTTAACGCTAGATTTATGGAGCACAAAAAACGGCTGTTTTATATTAGTTTATAAAAGTAACAATAAGACATTTATTCTGACATTGTTATTGTAACATTTGCTAGTCAACAATATATAAATTGAATAAATAACTCATAAACGTATCTTTACAATATGAATAAACGTAAATTAAAAAATTAGTGACCCGTTATTTTGACGGATCCCATAAATCTAGTGTTAATCGATTAAAATACTTCTCGATTTCATGAAATAATTGTAGCTTTTGGCGCGGCCGTCAAAGTGTTAACATTAATTACAATATCAATTTTGAGCAGTCTTTGATTACTAGGATTCGATTCTAATATATTAGAATAATATATGTTATATATTATTATTATATTATTATTATATATATATATATTATATATTATTATTATATTATTATTATATATATATATTATATATTATTATTATATTATTATTATATATATATAATAATATATTCTAATATAGCAATAATATTCTTGTCGATCCTAAAGGAGATTCCACCTTTTTGACGTAGGAAGGGATGGTCTGTCTATATTTGGTTTTCGGATATTATTCTGTGTGGCACGGTGTGTCTGCAGGATTTTTCCGCTGAATATCAGAATGCTTCGTTAATCCGTCTAAAATGATCGTCATTAACGTACCATTAACAGGAGTAATATACTCAGCGTGGCTAACGGTATGCAAATCTGGTTCATTATAATTATCACGTAGTCATCGCCGATGAAAGCAGTAATTCGTCACGGTAATAGTACATACATACAACGACACACGGCAGGCCCGTTAAAACGAGAATGATTCGGCGCCTGGGTTCTCGTTAACAATAAATGCCGCGGTCCAGAAAAAAAAGAACGACTTACATTGTGCTCAAACGCGCGTTGCATAATTTCCGATGCGTTCTTCCTGCAAAATTCGACCAGCCGCCATCGTGAAACTACGTTAATAATCATAAAAATACACGTCTATGCCATTTGGCGTTTTTTCACGCCTATCGGGAAAGTTCCGTTCGACCATCGAGACACAAAAGAGAAAGAGGATCGATTTTTTAAAAGCCACGAGCAAAACCAGCCCCATTCTCATGATTCATTCAGCCGAATTCGGGAAGCGTTGGAACAGGGGCACACCCTGGTGACTGATAAACCCTGATTTTGATGAAACTTTGCTGATTTAAGAATTTATTCACCTTCTGTTTTGAAAAAGTTTTTTTTTCATCTATCGTGAATAGAGGCGTCTACTATTTATAAATCCAACGGTGCACGCGAATGAATAACTATTTAATTCTTCCGAAAAAAATTGTGCACAATTGCTATCTTACAAAATCATTTCCTCACACGTTCTACATAACATCTCCGCAACCACAAGCATCGTGTTATTTTAACGCAATAAATTTCGCTGACATTTGATTGAATATGTATCGCGTATTAATAAATGTTATAGTTAAAACAAAATGATCGATGTAATTCTCAATCGGCGAGAAATGGCGAATCGTTTTCCGCGATAAGTGACGTGACACCCGAATCACGCAGCACGTACAAAGCAAAAGATAAAGAAACAGTATTGCGTCCGAATATTAATGAGACTGATCGCGTTATCAAAATGCCGACCGCCGTTAAACCCTAATTTCCGATCAGAGATGGACAGGCAGCGGGGGTGGTGTGGTGTCCAAAAAGGAGGCTGGACGAGCCGTCACACGGCTTAGTTTCCGTTTGAAACGAGGTCGGCGGCGTGAACGTCCTAGCAGATTTCCCACGGGCCCGGCGTTCGAAAGCAGACAAATAGTTTATCTCTGGAAACTGGTCAGCGTCCATGACTGCCAGATTTCCGGCATTTTTTCCGGCCCCTTTCTCTACCGGCTGGTTTCGCGGCGCGGCGCGGCGCGGTGTGGCGTGGCACCGCGTCGAGGTAAATGGAATAGCCTGGTATCAAGGGGAATACCTCGAGCAACGCACGAAATGGTCGACGATTCGAAAGCTTTCAACCCATCGGGGGCTAACCGCGACGCCACTCCTCCGGCTCCTACGCTTCGCTCCCTCGCGCTGAGACTCTTCAGCCCCGTCCTCATCCCCTATCCTCATCCGCGTCCTCAGCCCCGTTCTCGCCAACCCGTTCGCCGGGCCGCAGGATAATGGCGATCGTCATTTAGCCACTTCCGGTGGTTCGATAACGTTGCGCGATTTACATGAGAATCTTCCTCTGGAATTTCCAGGAGATTGCGTGCCACCAGAGCAGAGAGACCGACTCTCTCTCTCTCTGTGCCTCCGTCGGTTTTTCCACCCTTGTTTATTTCCATCTCTGCTGTTGCGTCCGTCGGGCCCTCTTGTCGGGGATTACCCGATCGCGTGCTACCCACGGCTAACGTTTCTGGTCACAATAACTTTGTTCGGGAGCTAGTCACATGTCCCGTCTACCCGACGCGTTTTGTAAATTCAAGTAGACGCCGCAAATGCTTCGGCAATCAATCCTGCGGCTGCTAGAAAGAACGCCGCGTGTCACGTGTTTTCACTTCCGAGATATATTCGCTTAACGTTCCGATCGCTAATGTATTATTGATGTTTTAAATTGCATCATGTTTTTCAGATTTTATTTTTACGATGTTTCTTTTAATGCACGTGAATCCTATATGCTACGGTTCAATCAATGCAATAACTTAACACGTTCCGTGCCACGTGCACCGCCGATGGTACATGCTTACATGTTTATCAAATAAAAAATAGTACATAACAAATTTAGTAGTGAATTATTATTATAATAATATATTATAATTATTGTATAATAATATATTATAATCATTATTATTTAGAATTTCCACTGCAAGGATGGGTCATAATAAGTTCGTTTCATTGTTATATATACGATAATTAATAATTACATATAATATATATATAATATCAATAAATCTTGTCACGCCGTGTCTTTATGTACAGCCACAGAATTGTCCGTTGAGACATCCTCGAGTCATTTCTTTTATCTATTTGTGTACCTTCGTTACATGTTTACATTAAACTATACGTTCTTGTCCTTCGGTCTAATTATAATTCATCGCGAACAAATTCGTTTCCGTTAAGGCCCGACGAACTTTGTCAACAAAGGACAGCGTTTCGATGTCGTTGACTTTAATATGTAACGGTCGACGTGTTTAATTTATTTTGTACGGAGACAACGACTGTTAGAACCAAAACGAGGACAAATTTAAATATCTTAATTAATTTCTGATTAAAATGATTTTAGTTGCTAATTAATGATTATAAATGACTAGAATTTTATTAGTTCTCGATAACCATTGTTTCCGTCATTATAGTTACAAATTGGTTGACGAATATTGTTTTTGTTACATGATCGCTGTCTATGCGTTTTTTTTCCTATCAAATATTTGACACAACTGTCATTTTTGTTCTCCGATTTTGTTACGATTTTTTATTGGCACAGCTGTTTATAAAATGTTTGTTCAGAACACTTAATGCAGTTGTTCTGTAGCTGTTTTATTCTGGCCGGAGTTCGCTCCTGTCATCGGTGGTTTTAAATCGTTTTTTTCTGGCCCCCGGGATTTGGTAATGGATTTAGATCGAGGACCGAGGCGACAACCCTTCCTGTAGGGCTGTTGCACGAAGTGGTTGTTCTTAATCCGAGAAGACTAAGTCTCGAGACTAACAAGGGCTGCTTCAGACACGGTCCCCTACAATTTCAATAAAATTCGATGGTGGGGTTGTATCAGCGATCAATGTTCTTGCTTTTAAACTGATGTTTCCCTTTCCAAATTCATATGGGAAGTACTCCTTAAAAATCGAAGCATTTTTCTTCGAGGTAAGGATCGAATTTATTTTCGAAATTAAACGACTATATCCTAAATCACAGTGTCTCGTGAAAGTATTCGAACACCTTTTAAAACCGAATAGCGTTTTAAAAATTCGACAAATTACTTGGATCTTTTTTGGATGTTAGAACGTTAGAAAATAGAAATAGACACTAAGAAATAAACACTAACACCGTAGACGAGAAATGTAGGAATAGACCAACGTATAATTTATTTACAAATTGTTTGAATTTCTTTTTTTAGACCTCGAAGAGGCCACTTTAATAGGCGATGTCTAAGAAATTTTTTTCAAAGATTGTATAATTAGTAGACTGCGGATTTTATGCATTTATGAGGAACCAATTAAATAATTAAAAACTACAATTATATTGTTTTTCGATTCGTTAAAATCATCGAGAACAAGAAATATGCGTGTAATTAAATTCTTTAATTGATTGCTCTGCTTTTCATTCGCTTCACTTAGTTTACCCATAAATACGTTAAATCCGCAGTCAACTCTAATTATACAATCTTTGAAAAAAATTTCTTAGACGTCGCCTATTAAAGTGGCCTCTTCAAGGTCTAAAAAAAAATTCGAACAATTTGTAAATAAATTATACGTTGGTCTATTCCTACACTTCTCGTCTACGGTGTTGGTGTTTATTTCTTTCTCCGCTCGCAGTTCGTCGGTAAACCAGCTCGAAAGCCGTTAAGTATAACGGTTGTCGTGAGATGGCACGATCACCGTTTAAATTTGACTTGCTTGTAGGTGACGCGTGCGCATGTCGGAAAGTAACTCTGTCAGTTAGTTGGTGGCGTCGCGTAACCGTGGAACAGTGCTGGTGTAATAATGCTGCTTGATATATGATTATTTATTGTTTCCGAGAGCGTAAATAAATAGCCGGTGTGGTATGATGTAGTAACAGGAGTTCGGATCTCCATGGTTGTTCGATATTCGAGTTAGTCGTTATGGCGAACTACGTAGTTCCGATGAACGAAGAGGTTAAGAACAGAATAAGCTGCTTGAGCTGCTGGGTCAAGTCCGAGAACCCGGACACGGTTGTCACATGTAAACCGTCGCGCGATATTATAATTTACCATGACTTTAATCTTTGTTGCCGGTCGTCGCACTCCACTACTCTTCACAGTTGGAATTTTCGAATTGTGGCGCACGGTAAGTCCTCTTATGGGTCACTGTATTATTTTGTTTATATCTTGTGTAATTTGTAAAATGCATTCCCACTCGACCAACTGAACAACATATACAGCAGGCGCAACCAATGTTGCGCTCAAACATTGTTGACTCAGTTTGCAAATTGCTTTACCTAGTTTCCTTTGTCACCGAAGGAACATCGTTGCATAATGATCGTGGACACGGTGGTCTTTCCTTTATCTAGGTAAAACGTTACATAAAGTAACATTGTCGTTGAACCGGCATCAACAGAACTTTTTCCTGCAATCCGTGACTGATATAGCTGGTGGTATGCTCGGAACATGCGATGGTCAAACATGGTATGCCACCACATCGGAGAACTCTCCTGAAAGTACCAAAGAATATTATGTAAAAATTGGTTTCATGGCTAACCAGTTCGGCACCTATAGACAGAACGTTATCTTTTATTTCGGAGAGTATCCTGTTGTACTTCAGAGACTGTGCATGGATTGTGCGCCATTCGATGATTTCGTGAGAATAGATAATGCCACGAGCTACCAGTTCTCCCAGACCCCGAAGAGCCTGTTCACCAATCTTGTGCAATTACACAGATTCGAGTCGCCATTCGTGCCGCAGAGAGACCCTAAAGAAGATCAACTCTCCAAGATATACCCTTTCCCTGATAAAAGCAACTTTTTCTTAACTCAAGAGACCCTTACGGACAAGCATCTGACACCAGAGAATTACAGGGGCCGTCTTCATGAGTTAATTACCATAGAAGAGATAGCCAGGCACGAACAGATAGCCAGATACAATGTAATTGCGCACATGCACCTCGTTTCTTATTACATTTTGAGTTCCTTGGGCGACGCGTCCACGATAGCTAAATACGCAGCTCCCGGTGAGCTCTTCGGTCAGGTGAGACAACCATTAGCAGTTATATCATTCTAATCTTCACTATGCTCTCCTCGTAAAAGCTTCAACGCTCGGTCTACTTCTATAGTCTAACCAAAAGGCCGAAAGATTGACCCTGCATTTTTATCGCAGCTACCGTTAAACCGCAATATCTCAGAGGATACGAAAAGCGGCCGACTGTTCCTAAGAAGTTGCAACACGGTGTTGTTCAAGTGCTTAGCGGAGAACTACGAGTTTTCAGCAATCTACGAGGCTTACATAGAGGACAAGTGTGCTCAGAACGTATACGTCAGACTCTCGAAAGATTGTGTGAAAGATTTGAACTTGCACGCGAACATGGAGCTGATGGTGCGGGTGCAATTCGTTCTGAATCGTTTGCCCTTCTGCGAATGGCACAGGGCAGTGGACAGCCTGCCGGACGTAGGGCTAGTCTTCTTAAGCAAGGAGCAAGTAGAGCTGAATACGGACAACATCGTTCAGCAGTTGCAGACTAGCATGAACGCGTTGACCGAAGACTGGAAATGGTTATTGATGGAGATGATGCTAAATACGGAGCAGAAGAGGGCCTTGGCCATCATGACGGCTCCCGCGGAGATATCCATGCCGCCTCTGTTGTTGCTGGGCCCATTTGGAACTGGGAAGACTTACACTATAGCCGAGGCACTCTGCATCCTGCTCGTGAAAAGCCCCGACAACAAGATCCTCCTCTGCACCCACAGCAACAGCGCCGCAGATCTATACGTGAAGGAGTTTTTCGACAACTGGTACAAGACGAAAAACTGTCCCCGTCTTAGGCCAGTTAGGATCTACTATAAAGGTCGAGCCAAGAACACGGTACGTCCTCCAGAATCATGAGATCATTAGACGACGCTGCTTTCCTTTCATCCGCACGATTTCAGGTGCATCCGGTGGTCCTCGAGTACAGCTTGATGAAGACCAACGGTACCTTCCGCGACCCGACCGAAGAGGACCTAAGGGAATGCAATCTGGTCGTGACCACCTTGGCCACCGCCAGTTCCTTAATCCACCTGAACCTCAGATTTAGCCACATAGTGATCGACGAGGCCGCTCAGGCGCTCGAGTGCGAGATTCTGATACCTTTGTCCATGGCCACCCCGCAGACACGTTTGATCTTCGCCGGAGATCAGATGCAACTCGCCCCCGAGATCTACAGCAACTTGGCCAGCGAAAGGGGTCTCGGCGTGAGCTTGCTCGAGAGGATCTATACAATGTACCCGCAGACCCATCCTTGTAGAATACACCTTTGTCAGAATTACCGCTCTCACAGCGACATCATTAAGTTCACCTCCGAATTGTTTTACGACGGCATCGTGCACCCCGGTAACAATCTGCTGCTGCAACACCCTACGATGGAACCTTTGACCTTCTTCGCTGTCACGGGTAGCGAGATGCCGGTAGGTTGATTTTTTATCTTCCCTATTGCTTATAATTGAAGCTTCAACTAATAATTCCATGGAAGCTTAAGCCACTTTGCACGTTCGTATTTTTTCGTATTTATTTTGTCCTATTTCTGTAGATTTCGATAGCTTTAGGCCTCTTTTTAACAGCAGAAAAACAGTCCCCAGAGTCCGCAGACTTTAGAGGCTGCTAAAAGTATTATTAATTGTATTCGTATTGAAATCCAAAAAAAATACCCGATAAATCTTAAATCGAAGTTTAAATCGACTTTAGCTAAAATTAAACCCGCGCGATATCTACTCAATCATACATTAGAGATTACGAGCAGCATGCCGTGCTATTTGTTGTAGGGAACACTGAGGGGTAGCGCTTCTAGGCGACTTTGAGCAGTCAATCGATTCCATTTCTCTGAAACAAGGGAATACTGTTAACGAGATTCTCTAACCGGTCGCCAAACGTTCCCTATTCACTCGGCTATACAACCTTCACAATAATTCAACTATCTCCTGTCACCGAATGAATTCGAATGCTTCGTCTGAAAGGGCTTCCCCGGGTGTCGCAAAATACCTCTTAGGCGCCGTGATTTCAATTCCAGTCGTAGGTGTGCTCGACGGCTTAGCGTTCTCAATTATTATTCCTCCAGAATACTTAAATTGAGAACTATACGTGTCTAGTTTAGTTATCCGAGAACTATGAAATCATAAAATTTTTTAGACACTTTTAGGATCCCGATGTAAACACAAGCGAAAGTTAATGCCTGCTGCCCCTCCTCCCACCCCCGACATACGATTTTCTTACATTTATCGATGTCTTTAGATTCGATTTGTTTCTCAGATGAAAAATAAAATTCAGATCTAATACATTTTTTTTTATAGAAATAAGCGTTTAAGATATTCGTAGACACCTAATATTAACATCAGCATGTGAAGAAACCGTGTTAACGCTTTACTACTATTGTCAGACCGCTACTTGCTTCTAGTCACTCGGACTTGGATTCCTTCATTGTTGACGTGCAAAGTAAAAACAATTGATACTAATTTTTGATTTAACATTTTTACGTCAATGATAACGCAATAAACATTAACGTTCTACCAGACCGCTAATAGTGGTTACGTAAGTTTTCATAGGTATAATAATTAAGGGTTGAATTGATCCAACATCGAAGACTCAAGTGTCGATCATCCTCAATAAGAACCTTCCCCGGTCTCCAACTTCTGATCTCGACCGACTTTGTCGACAGGACGAGCAATCAACGGGCTACGCTCATCCAGGGGAGGTGAACGAGATTGTGAACCGCGTCTTGCAGCTGAAGAGCAGCTGGCCGACGAGTCGATGGGGTGCATACGGCGAGGGTTCGATCGGCGTGCTAGCCTGCTACGCCGAACAGGTGCAAATGATACGTACGAAGCTGCGGAAGCACAAGCTCGCGGAGGTGTCGGTCGAAAGAGTGCTGAACGTCCAAGGGAAGCAGTTCACTGCGGTGTTCATCAGCACCGTTAGGAGCAGATCCTGCTGTCGATACTCCGCGGAGAAGAACATGAAGGACTACGGGTTCCTGACGAACCCGAGGCTCCTCAACACAGCCATCACGCGTGCCAAGTGTCTCGTGGCTGTGGTCGGTGATCCAGTGGCGTTGCTCACCGTTGGATCCTGCCGGAAGCTATGGCAGAGGTATCTGGAGGTGGCTGATCTCCATGGGATCGACCACGAGACCCTCAAGTACCATCTCAGAATGATCCCGGAGCTGCCGAGGACCACGCCGCTAAACCCGTTGGCCAAGGAGTTCGTGCCCAGAAACCTGCAGACCTGCTGCTCGATCGATTACGTTCCGGTGTTGATGAAGTATCCGGTCGTTCATTGCCGCGTTTTATGGAAGTAGTTCTTGTTCTTTCACAAGTATTCATTATTGGTTTTAACTGATATTTTAATTGATTTGACTTCTCGCAAACAGAGTATCTTGCGTACGCTGCGTATTTTTATCTCGATAATAGAATATTTTCCTTTTAATGTTCGATGTAGCAATGTTCGGATTTTTAATTTTATAATTTGTTGAGATCGTAGACCCGATCTTTTGTTGTTTTTAGGGGGGTAACATGCAATGTCAAGGCCAGTTTTAGAGCTGTTGTTCTACTGTTGGTAATTATTATTAGGTTTTCGCGGTACAATCGTAAGATACTCGGACGAACATTATCCTTTATTTTGGAAGTGGATTTTTACTTGATTTTTACCCTTTTTCGTTGGTTTTGTGACGAAATAGCGTAACGATAAAACGCGTTGCGATTAGGGAACTTCTGTTTTGCTGAATGTTCTTTTGATCGAATTAGATTTGTTTTGGGGCATTGTAGAATTTGTGTTTGGGCTCTCGATGTTTTTTCGGGACGGTGCTCTGTGTTTTTCGTAGACCGTTGTCGAGCGTCTCGATGCATGAGGTGACCGAAAATGCGGTGGTTTTATATTTTTCGGTTATGACTTTTGGTGTGACCGTAATCGATCGAAAGGTCGCCTTCGTGTTGCTGCTCGTGTTTGTGTCCATAGTTATTCTATGTTGATCTTCGGGAACGTATAGAGCGCCGTTTTCGAAAAGACGTTCGGGATAGTTGTACGATTCGTTCCAACGATGATACTTTACGCTTTACGTGATAATGACGTAATTGAACGAGAATTTTCGCCGCTTCCTTCTTTTTCAGTTATCATGCTTTCAATCGATATTGAACTCCAATTTATTGTACAGATATCTATATATGTATAGTATATATATATATATATATATATACACACAACACACACACAGATCTATTATGACTCTATTTTTTATTTCGTCGACCAATCCTCGTCCGGCGAACGTTGGATCGTCTCGATCGATTCCTCGAGATGTATATTTACACTGATTATTCTTAGACTGTCCGTTTTATGCATCGATAGCACCGGTTGATAAAAATGCAATTAAATAAACGCTGAAACATCGACGAACCCTCTTATCTTTTTTTTTTACCTCCGGCTATAGCTGTAAGACGGAAAATAAAATTCCGATGGTTGTCACGGCACTCGGGGCCAAGATGCATTTATCGAACAGTTGCTTTTCATACGCTGCTTTCTGCATTTCAATCTGGGGGAGGGGGGAGGGTGGGGGTGCGGTAAACACGAATTCGATCGACTGAGTTGCAAATCGACGGTCGAATTTTCAACGAACGTCAAGCAAGACAAAATTTCAATCGGTTCATTAATTCGAGCATACATTGAACCCTGTTACGATACACACCGTGTTGCTATTAACGTATAAGATCCGCAGTCTAATCGCGAGTCGGAATGATCCGCGTCCGCCGATCGACGACCGAATCTCTTATCGTAGTCCAGAGTCTCTTCACAAATATAAATCCTACTACTCTTCGTTGTATAGACAAGATTTTATGATAATCTATTTTGTATATGGATAAAATACAGACGATATACACGTACGCGTACACCGATTTCTTTTTCATCGAAGTACGACTGTATAGAGGAGCCAACGCTTCCACCTGTGTGCTCTCGCATTTTTATGAAAGCCTCAGAAATAAAGGAAACGTCTGCACCTTAACATTCTTCTCCCGTCCGTCTGCTCTCTCTCTCTCTCTCTCTCTCTCTCTCTCTCTCTCTCTCTCTCTCTCTCTCTCTCATTCGTCGACGGTCGGAATGTAGTCAAATGATCGCCGACGAGCCCCGCGAATTGCTCTGGGACTTTTCATTTTCTTTCTTTCCTTTTTATTTCCGTGAAAAGCAAAAAAGTGACGGCGCGACACTTCTGAAAAGCCGCCGCGGCGCCATCGAATGAATGCGACCGACGAACCAACGAACAAACCCGCCCTCGTGCTCTTTTATTTCTATAATTAAGAACCACCTGGCTCGCCAACCGTCTTAGAAATAGAATCAAACGAGTCCACCGGGCTGTGGGCTCGCGACGCTATGGGGGGAATGATCGATTCGCGAATATTCAAACTGCAAACGTAGTTAAACTGGACGGAATATTTCTTTTCGCGGATCCACCCGTCCTGGAAAATTCTTGAGCCGCCCCTGACATATGATGCTGTACCATCGTATCGCGGGATAAATTCTTTTCACGACCCAGTGCTAATATTTCTAAATGCAATTTAAATTGACACATCGAGTCTCGCGTCGTTCACACGTGGCTGAATAGCGGATTTTAACTAGAAATTTATTTTTGTTCTGATATATTGAATGAAACGAATATTACAGATCAGTGAAACGAATATTTCTTATATTATAGTAAATTTCTTATAGTAAATTTTAACTTTCTAGTTTCAGTTTAGTTTGCACTGAATATACCGAGCTCTAAAAGTGACTTGTGCCGCTTCATAAGAATGCCAAGATTGAATTTATTCATAAAAGAAAAGAGCGTAGATTGTTTCATGAAAGAGTTTTCATAATTTTAATAATTTGATAATTAAACATTTATGCGTTTATGACAGACGCGAATAGCTGAAATATGAAAACATGAAGAAATCAGAAGAATTGAATAATATTGTTACACTGCTTTCAACGTCCAAAAATTATTAAAAGATATAATTTATCTTTATTTAATTTCTGTTTCTTACAATCGTCTTGAAAAATATTTCCTTTGCATATAAACATAAATTATTAATAATTAATTAATTAAGTAAGTAAAAGTGATATAAAGTATTGATAACAATAGGCTTACCGTTCATTAACTGTCTCTGATATTGTGGGAATTTTTGCCGTTGATATTCGGCACTTAACGCGTTACTGTGGCAGTAGAATTAATTTTAAAATTCGTAGAAATAATTCTAGATACACATATAAGTCGAGTTAAAAGCGAAGTAATCGATAATGGCGGACACATTCGAGTGAGTCCAGTCTCTTGTTCGGCAATTTAGGGTTTTTTCGTAGGAAGGTAAATCATCGGCACGGCGACCATTAGCTAATCGTCCTTCGTTATCGGGAAACTTTCTTAATTTTCCCTGAAATATTACGATTCCGTGGGGGGTGGGTCTTTTTTTCTGGCGGGACCGTTTGCGGTCGTATATTATTGTCCTCGAACCGCAGAGATTACGGGCGGGACGATTTTTATGGGACGGTATATAAAAGGTTGAGAATAAAATGGCAGAAGTAAGGTATTAGGGTGGTACCGTGACAAGATGGGCCGAGCGAATGGGCACTCCCGGTTGAACTCGATTTTCCACTAACAAGGGGTATATCGCCGGAGGCATCGACGGGATTCCAGCAATATTCTTGCCTCGGCTCCCGTCGATGCGACGGGACGACGTCGTTCGGGCGACCCTCCGGAATTTATAGTGGGTAGTCCCATACTGGGACATTGTAAGTTTTTAATTCGAGCCTGTTACTCCATTAACCCTTTGCACTCGAAGATATTTGTGCTCCGGGGACTTTAGGGACTCTAGTTCTTACGACCTTGCAGATTTATATTCTTCCCCGATTTTTATTCCCTTTTTGCACAGATAATTGAACACTCGTGACACACTTCAATTTTTAGGTTTTTAAATAAAGTTGAGTACTGCGAAAACTGTTTGAAATTAAAGTATGATAAATTTTATTGGCGCCTCAGTGTCGCCATTCGAGCGCAACGTGAATAAATAATTCATTAGATACGAACAAATTCAATGTTATATGATTTTTCTCTTTTTATAAAATTCATTATTTTTGCTGATTCAACACTTGCATTTCAATTATAGATATGCATATATAGAGATGCTTTTGAAAAATGGTACGACAGTTTTTAGAGCCGCTATTCGACTGCAAGGGGTTAACTTTGTTTTCTACCGCAGGTATAATTCCATTTTTGTTCATCTTTAATTTGTATATTTAATTGTTTAGTGCTAGATGAGAACTCGGCAACGCGTGACGTATGCTAAATGGAAACTTCTGCAATAACTACCAGACTGAAGATTTTATACATTTGTAATAGAACTATTTACACAAATATTTGTAACAAAGATCGAATGCGAAATACCGAATCGATTTAGAGAATTCGAAACTAGTGTTCTATCTTTTTCAACTTATTATAATCATTGAGACAAGAAATATAAATGTGTATGCGCTTCTCTGTCTTGCAACGATTACAGACTATTTTTATTTCCCATAAAGATCCGCGGTCTACCAATTACAACATCTTTGTCGTTAATAAATTTTTAATAAATTCTCACAAAATCAGAAGAATTTACATTTCCCGCGTGCCTGCATTAATTCTAATCAAATATTGACAAAGTAAAATGAAGTCGTATTCCGATTTGAAATACAGACGCACAAGGTCAGAGCGCAATAAATACCGTTCTGTTGTTTCAAGCACGTGGGCTGGTTTATTTCCGAAAAAAGAGAAGCACGCTAATAATTACTCCGAAAACTCCTTTCAATATCGCAATGCGCAGGTAGGTCGCGATACACGTGTTTCGAACACGATTTTCCGCGTTTCCGAGACAGAATTATTTTCGTCCCGTTTCAATCATCTCCCCTTGCGTCACGTTCCCAGCTGCAGCTCGCGTTGCAGCCCGCGCAACGTTATTCTCTCGTTATTGTCATTATCGTGGACGATCGTCTGCTAGCAGCACGTGTAACGACGCGTGACTCGGATAGATACGGGGTCGTCGCGTTCGCATCGAACAATATCGAAAACACTTGATAGAACGCGGAGATACGCAACAGGGCTTCCGCCGCGAACGGGTGCGCGATCTAACTATACTAATGGCTGGCGCATCCCTCGAAGAAGATGTACAACCGTTGCCTCCGGGGGGAGTAGTCACGGAAACCCGCGGGTTCCGCCGTTCCCAGTCAATACCTGGGGCAAACCGGGAGATATTATATGGTCGCATTAGCGTTTTCAGTCGCGTATCGTCCTTTCTTATTGCGCCGTGGCCGGAAAGTTATACCGGCGACATTACACTCGTCCCGCCATCCATATTTATATCGAGGGAGGGAAAACGGGTCGCGATATATATTGTGTCCGCAGCTGCAATAGTACCGTGATTTCTGGCCCGTGAAAGACGCGAGGGATGCCGCCGCTCCGTTCCATATCGTTCCGACCACCCTATTTCTCCCTTTAAAGAGGTAACTCGGCTTTACCCGCCGCGGACGTTTCATTGTCTTACAAGGTGTGATCGCACACGTGGGCTCGCCGATTCTGACACCACAACCACCGGACCAGTTAAAATAACAATATTTGTACGGGAAATGTTTTTAATAAACTTCCTCGTTGCAGCACATTTTAACGAAAATTTTTGTACCGATTCTGGAGACAAATTAAGCGGACACCTGTGCGAACCTTCTTGCCAATGCTCGTTTTTATGTGATAATATTCGACGTATATTTTTTCGATTTGTTCACAACAATTCGCAACAATTTTTGCACGGATAATCGAAGCTGGTTGTTTCACCGGAGTGGAAACAGCTACATCGACGTATTTCAATTTTTCCGTCCGCCCGTTCGAAATTCAACGCGGCGAGAAATCGGCTCTTTGACCACCGTTCGACGGTTTTTTTATTCGCAAAACGGTTTCACCGAGCAAACACGTTTTTATTTGAGATGATCGCGGACGAATTAATCGGCACACACCTAATATTTGCTTGAACATCCGGCGGGTTATTTCTATCGTTTGGCAAGCAATCATCGACGATTCTCGAAGTATCCATCGGGTTTTCACGGCCATAAATACCAGCCTCGAAATCCGGCGGACCCTTTTGTACCCTTTAATGTATCGTATTAGGGAACGCCGGGTTGCAGCCGGCCCGCCATTTCCGGCACCGCGGTATAACGATGCATATCCTCCGCCGTTGCGGAATATTGCTACAATAATTTTCGTGGCTCGTTGCTTCGACATTTTCCAACGGCGATTCTGCTCCTACGTCCACGCCGACCCTGCAACCCTCCGCGGAGCCCCTTCAACCCCCCGTGGCACACGCAATGTATCGCCGTCCCGGCGACGGAAGTCGATTATAACGTAACAATTTCGTTGGACCGCGATCGCCGCGATGCAATCGGCCAACAAATTTCACCGGATTGCCGGGCTGCAGCAAACCGACGGTCAACATTTGCCGTTAATGTTGCTCCACCCCGCTGGACCGCGGATCTCGGATTCTTTTCTATTACGACGATTATTTGGTGGCCCACGCGCTATTCATTCGCTTTCTGAAATACGGCAGCCGTCGTCGATTTAAGACGCTGATTTGTCATTTTTGTTATACGCATGTCGTATAATTTATTTATCTAAGTCGTTCCGTTTTGAAATCTACAGATGGTCGGTTTTATAATAATTCTTTCAAAGTCTAAATTCAAGTGAAAATTCATTAAATAATTGTCCGAAAGTGACAGCAATTTCATCCATAATTCAGTGCATTCTTTGGATCCGTATAATGTAACAATTCTTTCTGGCATCCATGTTGAAGAGATAATTATTCAGCTTCTTATATATGTGGAATTCGAGTTCTAAATATTTTGTAAAATTTATCAAAATAAAAACTGAATTTAAGAAAATTCTGATTTTTAGGTTTATCAGATTTAATAACTGATCAAAAGACGGGAGACTTCGACACCCCTTTCACGTTCCATGTCAGTCCATACGAAATTTTTCGGCACACCCCGGGCAGGCAGCGTTCAGCCAGAATTGTTAACGTTAGATAATTGGCTCGTTTAAAGATCAAAGGACAGTCGTAACTTTGAACCTCTCTGTAGAAAACTTTGGTAGCGGGCTCTGTTCAAACGAAGCATCTGGCTTTGATTCGCGAAAATAACAATCGCAGCCGTATAAGCACAGAGAAAGAGAAACGAAAAATTGCTTCTTCAAAGCTGTCTCCAAAGGACCTTTGAAAAATATTCGAAGCAAGGTTAAATGGCCCAGTGATTGGACGATCGAGGAAAGAGTTTCTGTTTATAAGACAGTTGTTTTTCAAAATGCATGCACAGTGAAAATCTGTAATTGAAAGAAATGCGAGATACTCAATTATTAGGCTGCGGATTTTATGCATTTGTGGCAAAAATGATTACACACTATTATACACATTTAACTCCTTGACATACCATTTTCCTCGCAGATACTGCGATTTAAAACTTTTCGATTGCAATATTTTCTTAGGAGGGAAAGAACATTGTTGATTATTGTGTGCCTAAATTTACTTCAATGCTTAAATATTGACTTTTATTCCAATTTTAAAGGACAGAATAACATCTATAATCGACAAGTTGTTACTAGAAATCTTCATGACGAGTCGGACTCGTCAAAATATGGCAAGGAGTTAATAATTCGATTATATTGTTTATATCTCATTATATCTGATTTCTTGCAACGGATGCACAACATTTTTATTTTGCACGAAGATTCGCAATCTGCTAATTACTAACACAAAGCTCAATATTAATGAAAACGTAAATCGATGTCTAATCACTAGGCGTGTCCAATCACCAGGATATTATTCAGATTGATTAACAAGTTTCGTTACAAACACAATCGACTTTCCCGTTGTTCTTGTCTCGGACAAGCAATCTAGATCCGAAACCAGCAATCCCACCGAATCGATGGCCGCGATCGTTTAAGTTCTCTGAAAAGTTTTTCCTAATTGCATCGTGATTATCGCGATACAAGGTCTCGGCGGTGCGGTGCCCGCGGCCAATTCCGCTCGCTAATTGAAATTTCTCCCGGCAGCTTCGACAGTTAGCCTGTAAAAATTGGATAACGTTCTTTCGCGAACTTCCAGCGGAAAGAGGGGAGAAAAAAAATCAGGCCGAAGGGTAGCTTGACCGACTAGTCAACTCCATCCCACTGGCGAGGGACGGGAAGCTTAAAGATTAATCGACGGCTAATTAGGGGTCGCTCGGTGCCGCGGGAGGATAATTTCGTCGGGTGCCCGACAGTTTCGAGTCAATAACTAATTGACCTGTAGATAATGCATGTCGATATTCACCGACGAATATACCATGGACAACTCCCTATCGAACCCTGCAATTAGAAATTTGGAAATGCATTTCGAGTGTTTATATTTTACCTTTTATATTTCTGCATGTTTTATTCCGTATATTTCATTCTATATATTTAATTTCGCATATTTTATTCCGTATATTTAATTCCGCATATTTTTATTCCGTATATTTTATTCCGTATATTTCATTCTTTATATTACTAGCTGCAGTTGAATGTGCTATTTTTATGCTAGATGGATTCTTGTAATTTTTATGCTGTAGCAGATCTTTCGTTGCAAATATTAGACCTTCGCACTCAAAGTCACTGCAAAACGGAGGCATCTTTTTGAATTTTGAATTTTATAGCAGTCTTCTTATTTTACAAAATTCATTCTAGTTGCTCAACACAAGCCTTGCAACGTTAAAATAATTGATTAAACGCAAACAAATTTAATGTTATACGATCGGTCCTGTTTCATAAAATTTATTCGACCAGCTGAGATAACACTTGCATTTTTCAAATAATTTATCAAATGCGAACAAACTTGAGCGTTATACGATCCTCTCTCGTTTTATAAAATTCATTCTGGTTGCTCAAAACAGCCCTTGCATTTCTCAAGCAATTCATTAAATACGTACGAATACGACAATGTAGAGATACTCTTGAAAAATAGCACACGACGTTTCGCTGAAATAAATTGAAAGTTCCGTTCATCTCGGGCAAATTGTAATATATCAGAATCAAGGATGGTTCCGCTCGAAGGAACGCGGATTAGTCGAATAAACGTTAGCCAGCGAGTTCCTAGAAGCGAACAAAAGCAAAACCGAAGGGAAGTGATTAATAGAATAAAATGTGGAAATCCGGGTTCATCCGTCCCGACCAGCAGGCTGATACTCTGTGTACGCACTCATGCCACTGTCCTGGCGGGGATCAAAGGCTCTGGCCATTCTAGCAGCCCGATTGGTCGGTCGGGCCAGATTTCTGCGACTTCGAGCCACTTCTCGTTGTTCATCGCGGTTCCCTCGGATCCGACCGGCCCGGAGATCCGTCTCCTGGATCCACGTCAAGTCGAATTACCATAATCCGACGGTATCGCCGCGACGTTCCCGCGCGCGCGGGCTCCGTTAACGTAACTCCTCCGGTGACATAATTTTATCGTCCACGCAGCCCGGCCCTTTGGCCGGCAACAACACGTTGACACAAGGCGGGACAATATTGCTAAGCAAGTGGGACCCGTGGACGCAATCTGTGTCGGCCAAGTTACGGGCAAACGTGCGCAAAGCTGCACCTACGCGCGCAAACGTGCGCACACTGGCTCAATCGTGCATCGAAGGGCGCGCATTAGCCGGCCTGGGTGGCACAACGTACAGTACGTGTACGGGTTTCGCGACAATGCAGCGGGATGTATATCAGCCTGTGGCTGTCATCGCGGTATCTACCTTACCCGATACCAGGTATTAACTCCGAAATGCTGGCCGCTCGATAGAATTATCCCCTCGCGGGCTCTAATCGTTCTTAATTACCTTTAGAGTTCGAGCCCTCCGTCCGGCCCCCTTCGGACATCGTTTTCCGCGATTTTTCCGCGCGCTTCGCTCCGCCAATTATTATCGCCGCGTTTTGTTTGCTGCGCCGATTAATCGCCTTACCATCGACCGTCTTCTTCGATCTATAAAACCAGCGAACGAATTCTCAAGCAGAGTTGTCTTGCTCAGAATTGGGCAAAATTCGTTCGATCGACGAAAAATGAATAAGGACTCGCGATATTCTTTGTTACAGGAATCAATGCATCTTTCCAAACTCGTGCCATCGACGGAATATTTTGTCGTTTTAATCCGACTTCCATAAGTTGTCTTTAACAGCATCTTTATAACTAGCAAGTAACTTTATAATACGATGATAACGAATTACCCTATCTTTTTGTATAAAATGTTTATCAACTTCGAAGAGGCTTTCGAGAAAAGTGTAAAAACGTGCGTCCGTGACTTTTCGTATACAGCCTTCGAACATATTCAGCCATATGTCGGTGCCAAAAATTCGATTGGCATTATTTTAAATATTAGGTCTACCGGAAAGTTCTGTCCGTTTTTGAATTGAAATATAACACAATTTTCATACATTTAATAATATTTATTGTAGAATATACTTTCCATCGTAACTTATGACTTCTTGCCAGCGCGATGGCAACTTGTAAATGCCATTTTTAAAAAATGATTTATTTTTAGAGGCGAAGGACTCAACTAGTGCCTGATTGACATCAGCTTCAGTTTTGAATTATTTTTCCTGTAAAAAGTTTTGCAAAGAGAGAAACAAGTGATAATCGGAGGGTGCTAGGTCTGGGGAGTATGGTGGATGCGACAGAATTTCCCAGCCTAGCTCTGCGATTTTCCGACGAGTCGCCAAAGCAGCATGTGGTCTGGCATTATCATCGGTAGCCATGTTTTCACGATCGCGTCTCACTTAACAATGACATGAGACATCTTTGTTTCAGTTTATTTAGGAGAGTACATGTAAATGCAATGATAAAGAGAGATAGTCGTATATGTCTCAAATCAACATGTGCATATGGATTGAAACTTGAAGTGACACTGTCGGACAGAACTTTCCGGTAGACCTAATACAATATGTATTATGTTATTTCGAATGAACCGATGTTATTTTTATTTTCGAACGACGCTTCGAAACGGACCATTTCAAACAGGTATTCCTTACGTTCTTTCCAAGTAAAATTTGCATAAATCTGTCGCGGGCAATGTTACTTAGATTAACAATTGAGTTCCACGGCAACGTTGGCAAAATCAAAGATCGTCCATCGGCTATTCCAGCGTTTCGACAATCGAGTTCTAACGACGGCCCTATTACGTCGAACGACGAGATCGCCCGAACAGTTTGTAAGTCATCGAAATGCACGACAGAATTTCGCGAATGTCAATTTCCTCGGCGAAGGAACCGCGGCGTGGGGCGCGCGCAACGAATCAACAGACGATTTAAACGTTTTTCAATCGATCGCAATTACGAAAGTTTGTGGACGAGTTAACTTTTCACGCTCGTCAGCGAGGTGTTTCCGAATGACGAGGGTGGATAACTCGTTTTACGCGCTTAACGGGTTAATGGCGATCGAACGGCGGCGCAAAGAGGGGACCGAGATGAATATGAAAGCGGCGCGGCGTGCGGGACACACGGGGTTGTACGCGTTTCCCTCGCTCGTCTTTTTCCTCGATTTTCAATTTCTAACGGACGAACGCGCGGAATGAGATCGCCGAGCCGAGCCGGGCGCATCGGAATCGGTCCGCTCATAATTTTCGCACCGATACGACCGACCGAACGTATTGATGAACGATCCCGGTATGCTTTTGACAATTTCCACCTGGCGGCAGGCGGGCTGTCGGTAATTTCTGAATTCGCCGCCAATTCACCGTGAATTTTACAAGGCGTCGCAGGTTCACAAATCGCGGGTCGATATCCCGATCTAAATCCCTCGGGATCGAGGAATAGATTCTGTCTATTTGTTCGAATGATTCTTTATGTTTGTTACAAGAGATAGAATAGAATAGAGATGGTAAATTTATTAGAATAATAGTGAAAGTAATCGTTGACTGTGCTCTCGTTTCTACGTATTTTTGTAAGAATATATTTCTACGAATATATTCAAAATCAGTTCAATTTCGAGTAATTGTAGAATTATGAAATTACCGATGCCATCCAAGTAAAAGTAAAACAGGAATAGACAAGAAAAATTCGCTAAACCATGAAGTAAACGCTTTATATTCTATCATTTTTATTCAAATCTCTCTCTCGATTGTTTTCCGTATGAATTCTCTTTTGAATGGAATCTTATTCGAACGTATTCTTATCCGAATAAAGTTTCACTCGTTTGGGTTCTTATTTGGATAAAATCTTGTTCCGATGAAATTTTATTTGGATAAATTATTTCCTGGTGGCGTGTTTCAGCCGACGAGACACTTTTTTGCGACGAATGTACCATCGGGAAAATGGTAGAACGAGTCGTCTGATCCAATATTAATCTCCTAATATTATTGCCTAATGAACTCCATTGTATGGTTCATGAATTTGCTTAGCTGCTAGACCGGCTTCGTGCAGAATCACTGCTTCGATGTGTACACAGACAGAGCGAGAGAGATAAATAGATAGATAGATACATAAATAGATAGATAGATAGATATATAGATAGATAGATAGATAGATAGATAGATATATAGATAGATAGATAGATATATAGATAGATATATAGATAGATAGATAGATAGATAGATATATAGATAGATAGATAGATAGATAGATAGATAGACAGATAGATGAAGAGAGAGAGAGAGAGAGAGAGAGGGAGGGAGAGAGAGAGAGAGAGAGAGAGAGAGAGAGAAGTGTATGCTATGCATCAAGCATCGATCGTTCCCTTAATTACAAGTTGTAGAGGGTACTTGCTACTTCTGTGTACAGAGTGGGGGTCCTCTGATTATTATTATCTTAATATAAACCGGAGCGAGTGACGTTAACCCGAATCGTAAACGCTGCTCGAGCCGTTTTATTTCGGCGAACGTGCTCCCGGGCCTCGAGTACCAATTTATTTGAAATCGCCGGATTCTGTGAAATTATTTTCAAAAGACTGCGCGTCTTCGTCCTTCGATTGCCAGACGAGTACAACTGTGCTCTTTACTGGTGCTCCTTATTAGAGACGGAGATATTTTATTCGTTGAAACGCGATGACATTTTCACTGGTAAAACGTGCTCGTATATTTAGCAATTTATTAAATACGAGCTAATTTAACAGCGTACAATTTCTGCCAAATTATTATTAATCGTCGTAGAAGTGCAAAGAGTTAATGATGCCCTGTTCGAGGCGATGCATTGAAATTGATCTGAGAAAGGGTACGTGCTATAAACAAAGATTTTCAGAGAAGTCTAAAAAAAACTTTTATCTTTCTTCTAAGTCTTTTAAGTTCAACCACACAGTCGAGCAAATTTAGACACACAATAAACACAAATTTTTCGTTCTTTTTCTTCTAAGAAATTACCACGATCGACGATCGTTCTGATCGTTGTAACTAGATTCCGAATAGTAAAAATAGATAGACAATAAAGTATAAACAATAGAGCGGCGAAAAGATTAAAAGAACTAAGAATGTTGATATTTCAATTCCGACTTACTAAAATTATCTAGGGGGGAAATAAATTGCTCTTGGCTTCCACGTCTTGCGTGCTCTTATCTTATAATAATAATAATAACAACAATAATATTTATTTACAGACCGAACCCCTTTAGTTAACAACAACAATAGTCACATTCTGTTCGGTTATAATCCCGTAAAAATCTGATTCGGCAGATGAAACACCCGGCAATCCTGTTAATCTAAAATTCCGCAGGGTGCACTATGTCGTATTTTCAACCGACAAAATCATGCGTTCCATGAAAATTAGCGTTATCAGTACGGAGATAACGCGATCGGCGGGTTATCGTTTGCAGCTGCCACGGTTTTATTTCTTGGAGCGTCGATGATCGAGCCGACAGAGGAAAAGCGCGAACGGTGTCGGAGCGATAATCAGCGATCGGGCTCGGATCAAACGAGACCCGTGGTCGTTATGCGTTTCGCGAATTTCGCCGGAAACTCATCCCCCTGTGCGCGGGGCGAGCGTCCGACCGTGTTTAATTGGAAATTTCGACGCGCGGCCGGGAAAAATTCGGCTCCGTCGCGGTCGCCGATACCTATCGCGGGATCGATCGGGAATTATTCTCGCCCACGCGCGCCGCGACGCCGAAGTCAATTTCCTCTGGTCGGCTCTCTCTCTCTCTCTCCCTCTCTCTCTCTCTCTCTCTCTCTCTCTCTCTCTCTCTGGCGGACCGGTGAAATTTTCCAGAGCATGTAGCACGCTTTACACGCGTTCGATTAAGCCCGCCGCGTCGCAACGCGTCGCGTCGCGTCGAACCTCGCTGGGAACGCGTGTCGAACACCGTCCTCGCAAACCGCCCCCTGCAAACGGCCGAACAAAGTTGTCCCCGTGTACCAGGGATCCGGGAACACGGTCTCCTCCCGCCTTCTCTTTACTTCTGCACTCTGCTCTCGTTTTTTTTTTAACCCTATCGTCCCTTCTCGGACCGGAAACACGTCCTTGTCGCGCCGCGTCGCGACGACGAGCCGTCGAAACGACCCGCGAAATTAATAGATCGAGCGGTTTTTATTTCGATTTCAATCTCCCGCAGAATAATCGCCGAACAATTGAGCCGTTTATTTTGAAAGTGGCATAAGTCACTTTACCGTAATGAAAAGTGGTGATTTTTTCATGTTTATACGAAATTATTTATACCGAGAAAAATATCAGTATCCTGAGATAACAAATACAAGTAAATCTTCTCGAAAGTTAGCATCCATATTTTTAGACGTGTTAAAACGCAAACCCTTAAATATATCGACTTAAAAACAAAGTGACTTATGCCACTTTCAAAATAAACGGCTCAATTAATCGTATCTCTTAAGTCGTTCGATAGCCTTCTGCGAGCAATAAAGCGATCGATAGACGGCGGATCTTTATGCTGGATAAATATTTTAGTCAGGAACGGCGTAAAACGTGTGTCGAACAGAAATGTATTTCTTTGATTATATTTTAACAGCTTCAATCAATTGAAAATAACACGTTACAGTATTCTTAAATTCTTCGAATTCTTTTTGTTCTTCTGAATTTCTCTTTATCAATGTTTGCCGTTGTTTCATCAATTCGCCGTCTGGCGATTAATTCTTTTTCTAAACCGTGGAATGTCGGGTTAAGGAAAATGAACATTTCCGGCATGTTTTGCTGTACGATTAAATCAGCGTTCGACGAGGTTTCGTTCAGAATCGCGAAAGAAAAAGTTGTATTTTCTGGGGGAACAGTGCGGAAGTTCGGATATGGATTCGAACAGGGGTGGTTATCTTTGTGGAATCTAACGGAGGAGTTACTCGAGTAATGAGTTCTGCTCTAATTGGTTGGCAAAGCTTTTCCTGAAGCCGTAGAAACTTTTGCGAACATGGAAGCATGGCTAACTTCATGCAAGCTTATATTTGTCTGAAAAAATCCAAAGAAGACAAAATTGGTTTTACCGCTGTCTACGAGTCGAATTAACTGTTTCAGCGTCGGCTGAAAATGCACGCAAAGCATTGTTCGGAAAGCATTTGCTTCAAATGCAGCCAGCAACGATACAGCAACTTTCATTAATATTCGGACGACTTTTAAAACGGAATAACTTTTTAAAACCTGAACTAATGACTCGAATTTTTCTTTTTTTTAGATGATAGAGTACTAGCCTAATTTTGCTAATGCTTGGAATGACAGAAAAAAAATAAAAATATCTCGTTTGTTTGACGTTTCTATAATAATGATTTAATATAATAATAATAATAATTTCTATCTATAATGAGAATGTAAAAAACTGCGTTCCGTCGATCTCGGTAATTTATGTGCACGCTGAAAATTTCATTGTTCCATCGATTCACCGTGTATCCTCGTTTCGCGCGATAAGGGTTAAAGAAAATTACAGTCGAAGCCTGATCTGCTTAGGATTTCCATATTTCTCGGAGCGCAAATTTCACGCCCGCGCCGACTTTTAATTACATAAAGTGCCGTTTCAGCGTTAAGTTCGGCCCTCGTCCGGTTTGTTTCGTAATTTACCGGCCCATATCGAGATTGAATTGCATCGGCCGGGTAGTTTGTAACCGATCCTGCAAAACACGCAACAATTCAATTAAAACGTATCGCGCGTGTCCAAGCCGCGCCGCGCCCCCGCAGCTCGAGCCACCTAGCCGAAATATTTCGAAAACGGGGCCGCGGAATTTGTCGAACCGACGGATCCCGAATAAATACGCTCGATTTCATTGGGCCGGGCCGCATCGCGCCATGCCGAACCGCGCCGATCGCTGATCGCCGAGAGGCTCGACGCGAAATTAAATTCTCTTTGCACTTTGCTCTAATTCCGCGAGCAATTCCGCGGTGATACGATTACGGAATCGCTCGCGGAATATTGTTTCTTTTTCGAAGCATGGTTGCTTCCACCACGCGATGCGTTGCACACTGCCGAACGCTTTATGGTCTTCTGTGGCGGTCGCCGGAAAAATGCACCCTGCGACAAGGGAAACCGTATTTTTCGTGCCGCTAATTAATAACTTGATTACTCCGTAACGAGAATATTTTTGCGTCGAAAAACTACTCGTACTTTTTCATCCAGCGACGGCATTTTTTGTTTATATATTTTTTTGGCATTGGAAAGAGCTCTTCGCACGGAAGTTTGCGGCATCTCGGGTCAATAGAATTTTTGCGATTTCATTGTTCATTTGTTCAGGCAAGAAATACAGTCGGAGATTTCGCTGTTGCCATTCGCTCTCGACGTTAACTCGAATTATTTATTGATTTGCAAACGCGTGTTAAACCATTTGCCGGAAGTAAATAGGTGAAACCGATCACGCGCATTGAAATTATTAATATTATCTAACCTTTCAAATTATCCTTCGATCTACAAACGACCTTGGCCCAAGTGAATACAGCAGATGAGAACACGGACGCGATTAAAATCGGGGACAGTACAGATAAACGAGTGGAAGCCGCGACAGTACGCGCGCGCTTTGTGTTCGTTTGAGTAAGTTATCTATGGCGAGTGACTTTCGGTCCCGCGATGACCAACCCCATAATTAAGGACCGTTTGAAGAAACGCTTTGTGCCCGCGGTCCAGAGACGTTGGTACCGACCGGGGTCTATGATTCCCGTGCCGGGAATTGTAGTTAAATTATTTCGTAACGAGGATATTTGGACGGGTTCTTAATAAGGACGCTCGGTATCAAGTTTGCGTCGCAATCGCGTCCCGTTTAATTGTTCCTTTTCGGCCGGGAAGCCCGCCATTCCGAAACTCGATTCCGCCTTTGATAAGGATATCGTTGAAACAGAGACTCGCGGAATTGGTTCCCTCCGCAACGACTCATTTCGCCATAACCCGGCATCTCTGCCGCCGCCGCCGCGGCTTGAATCAACGGTGAAGAAGTAGACGGTAAAATGAACGGGAAGATGAAGGACTTCCGGTGTACATATGTACATTAAACTTCGCCGAATTAGCTTTTGTCCGTCCCCGGGGACACGATAAACACTCGGTCCCGAAATTGTTTCGGGATTGAAACGAGTTCCGCGATGGAACGCGTGCGCGCACACACTGTGATCAGATCTCGGGAACAATCCTAACCGGGATTCATCATTCCTTAGCGTTAAATCTACCGAGCTGGCCGTTTTCGCGTTTGCTGTTTTCACTTTGCTGGAATTATGCAGGCAATTTCATGGGGAACTCGAGAACGATGTCAAAGTGATTTGCTAAATGAAATCCAAGCTAGAAAGTTTTAATTTAAGAAACATTAGTTTCACGCTTTTATATTACGGTAGAAATGAGTTTCATGAGCTAGATAAAATTTGAAGCGAAGCATGGAGAATACAATGAGTGTAAATTATTTGTGATGCAGGAAAATTGTAGGAAATTATTAGCGGCAAACAAGTGTCGATCAACTTATAGCGGATGCTATTTGAACTGTTTTGCAGTCTAAAAATCCCGGTAACATTCAATTTGCTCAATATATTCAAATAGAAATGATTTTGAAATACACAAAATGTGCAATCAAATCTTTCGAAATGCATTTAAAAAGATCCTGGTAACGAATTTCTTCAATACATTACAATAAAAATGTGTTTCAAGAGTTAGCCAAAAATTAGTGTCGCACTTACGTGACCGAGGCGACGCCGAACGTGTAAATTCACAAGCATATATTATAATAAAAATGACGGAAGGTTTAAATAAATTTCGTTTCCTCGTTGTTATAAAGAAATACGCGTTAGTTACTTTCGGGGCTCGGTAGGTTTAGTGCTAACATCGGATTCAAAGACGTTACGAGTGTTCAAAAAATTCACGAGCCACTTAAAAAGATTCGATAAAATCCGAGATTACTCGTTCAGGAAGTAATGTTTCCTTAGACTGCTCTATAAAAATGCGTATTTGCGTAAACTTCTGCAGAATGAACAAACGGGGTTAGTCAGTGCCGGTCAAACTGCGGTGTTTACGCATTCATAGTAGCCGCGTTCCCTCGGGATGTTTATTAAAATAATAATAAAGCTTCCGCTGTTTGCGATCGATATTTATGATACGATAATGTAGTATAGTCCCTGATAGCTCCAATATTTTATTGCGATTCGATACTTTGGGTTATCGATTTCCCAAAGAATCGATGCTGCGATCCAAGAATCGAAGATCGATGTTTCTCGAGGAGAATTAATTGTGGAAGGACTAATCGAACTGATGTGCTTGATGTGCACGTTTTTATGGTCTTTTGAGATGATTTCAATTCTCTTCGTATTGTTTGCTTTATGAACATCATTATGAAATCGGTTTTCATATCGATTTTTTAACCTTTGCACTACGATTTCTTGCTTTAATAATTTCCGTAATAGAACGAGAGTTTCTTGTACGTTTTTACGTACTTTGATTCTTCTGTTATGAAAATCTAGGAATGAAAGTATATGTTAATTAATATTCCTTCATCCTCAATAATTTTCCAAATAGAATGAAGCAATTTTTGTTTCTTGTGTATCTTTATATACATTAATTCTTCTGTTATCAAAATCTAGGAATGAGAACATACGTTAATTAATATATTCCTTCATCCTCAATAATTATCCAAATAGAATGAAACAATTTTTGTTTCTCGTACATTTTTATATACTTTGATTTTTCTGTCATCAAAACCTAGAAATGAAAGTATATGTTAATTAACACTTCTGCATCCTCAATCATTTTTCCTAACAGAATGAAGCAACTTTTGTTTCTCGAATGTCTTCTCTTGCTTTCATTCCTAGATTTTGATCACGGAAGAATGAACTTTCATTTCGATTTAGAAGAAACAAGTAATATTCATATTTACTAGTCTATCATATTTATTACTCTCTAATTACTCTTCGTCCCAATTCCGACTCGTTCCGCGACGATTCCTCCAGGATTGATTCTTTGGTCCCAGTTCTCTAAAAGAATCGATTCTTCGAGGCGAATCGAACATTCCTCAGAGATCGCCCCCCTGGGAATCCACGGGTTATTCGAGGCTATAGAAAAATTCTTCGGCAAGTTCCTTGAATATTTCCCGACCCGGTGAAAGATTTCTCTCGGTGCCGCGCGGCCATTTCACGGATCCGACGGTAGCCCCGATCGATCGGCACACCGGGGTATCGAATCTTTCGAACTAATCCGGCACCCCTTTACCCGCGCGGCGTCAACGGGCGAGCATTGTTTGGGACCGCGTCGAAGAAAATTCGCCGCGCGATCAAAAGATAAGTTCGCCGGCGGATGGTAGCCGGTATTAACGCCAGCCGGACGGTTCCGATCGTTTCGCGAAGTCACGCGTGAAACTTTCGGACACGAAATTCCGATCGGAGCTCGAACGGCTTCCTGGATATTAAACGGGGATCCGTCGTTGCCGGGGCAAGTTTCCGAGGAATCTGTTCTACGTGGGCCGGAAGCGGGCTCGTAACACGAACATGCCTCCTAATCGTGGCTGCTTCCTCTTTGCTCCGTGTTCCCAGACCGTTTCGTCCTTTTCCCCTCCTCATTTCACCGCCACCCCCTCGCGCTGCCGTTCGCTTCCGGCTTGCGAAAAATTTCTTCGCGGGAGACTGGGGAAACTTATTTTCTTTGGCCGGACTCGCGGAAAGTTTCTACGTAATCGTTTATTTTCGGCGTTTGTTCCGGCGAACGTCTTCGTCGAATTAAGCTCGAATTTTGGAGACGGTGAATGTCCTTTCCGGATAGATTCGGACGAGCAAGTCGATCCGCTTCTCGTGGTTCGTGATTAGCGTGTTCTTCGCTTTGACGCTTCGATTGCCGCGTCGATCGTTGTTATTTAATCAAATTGAAATTGGAAAGTTCGGTTGTGTATGACATCGATCATGTGTTCAGCATACTCGCGTTGCGCGGTTATTTTAGCGAACAAGTTGCTTTTCGAGTCTGTGCACATGATTTCAGTGCAGAGTTACAATAATGTGGCAATAAGGGACAAAACAGATAACAATAGAAGATAAAGTGAATTATCATGATATTTAACAAATGAGAAACTTACAGAATAAAAGAGTATAAGAGCTCTGCGTTATTCGTGTTTGTTTCTATTAATTACTTATCTAAGATCATTATACCTATGAATCTAATTCTAATCTAATTCTTGCAGAAGCTGAATTTCTCATTCTTCAATTATTTTATTAAGTTGCAAATAATGCAGTAGTTGATCCAGTTAAATAATTTCTACCTTAGCTTTGCAATACAAAGGGTTCGTCGCGTTGGAGTATAGAAATGAATAAATAAACTGAATAACAAACGAGGGATAAATTCTTCTCGATTTTCATCAATATTTTGTTATCGTTAGAATAGAAAAGTATCTAACACGTTAATTAAATTTTCCCGGAACATTGTGTCGCGTCTAGCTGCAACGATTTGGCGAGAACGTTGTCCTGAAAAGAAGAAATCACGAACAAAGAAAACACGGTCTTCGGAGAATATTATTTGAAGGGCAATTTGTAGAGTCTTCTTCTCGAAGACAGAAGAGACATTCGAGGGTCTATTGGCGCGCACGCTGTTGGAAAAGTGTTAATATACGCGACGCGACGTTCCAGCGCGTCGCTCCTCGCGATTTTTACTCGGTCCCCATCATTTACGGCGAAAACGTCGAAGCAACGGCCACGTAAGAGGCGTTGGAGAACCTCACGGAAACGTATTCCGCATATTTTCGTTTTCCTCCGTCGGGGAACAATAAACGAAAAAAGAAACACGCGGAAAGGTAGCACGGTATTTACGTTATAAAAATGGCGAAGGAGCCGCGTGCCATTTTGTTTACTCGATCCCCTAAACGTGATCCCCCGCTTTTAACCGACATCCGACCCATTGCAAATGTTATACCAGTTTGGAAAATGCATTGTTCGCCGGAGAGTAATTCGCATTAACGTTGCCGAGGAACTTTCACCGTGTTTTCGTTGAGCTCTTTATGTTTGCAAAATATTTTCGGTACACCGTGGAACGCGTGGATCGCGAACTACATTATCCACGGGGCGCGATGTTTGTTTATGAGAAAATTTATATTCGTATAATTCGTCGCTGGGATTTATTCAAGATTGTTTCGCATCGATTTTTTAGCGTTCCGGCTGATAAAAAATTGAATAAACTCGCGTCGAGATCTGCAATGTCGTTCTGCGATGATGGTTTTGTTAGGTTAAAACTGAAACGTTGCAGAATAAGGGAACAATTGGAAGAATGTACTGCGAGGTTGGATTTTTTTAATATTTTATTTAAATCGAATTAAGTGGAGAAACTAACGAGAACCTGCTAAGATGAACAAAATTACTTCGGCCACCGAATGCACGTTCAAAACGTTCGTGGCTCGAACACTGCGAATTTAATCCTGGAAACGATAACACCTATATTTATCGCGAGCTTGTGCACGACGTTTGCGTTGCAAATTAATATTGAACAACCGAATCCGAATTTCCATCAAGTAAAATTATCCCCCGAATTTCTGTATCATTAAATAACTATGTTTCACGAGATGAATCGAAATAACGTAATTACATCACAGCGGAACAAGTCCCGGATTAAAAAGGTAGCAAAACTATATTATATACGCGGGCGTGTAAACAATCATTACACGAATCGCAGCATAAACATTAGCATTAATTACCGTTAAATTTTCACTGGCAAAACAAAGTTCCCTCGTCGCGAGATTATATTACAATTACCACACTTTACAAACTTCATTATATGTACCATCCCTTTTGCTAATTACTTTACAATTTTACACAAGGAAGTAATCAAGCAGGCGTTTAACAATGTTCCCTGGGGATTAGGAATAACCTGATTATTTTGTGGAAAAAATTATTTTTCAAACCAAAATAAATTCTGGCCGTCGACGGTGGTAATAATAATGATCAAATCAAACTGGTTAACGCAATCAAATTCTTTTATTAATAATGGTCGTTAAGGCGAAGAAAAATATAATCATTCATAACGATTATTCTTAACAAAAGTCGTTTAAATTAATGGCATTAATTCTTATGTCTTTAAAATGTTTCTTATAACAATTATGATGCTTGTTTAACATCAACAGCTGCTTCCATCTATTATTTTCTCTTTCTACTCCGACGTTTGGCATTTTTATTTACCCAATCTGATTTTTGTTTCAGCACAACGCCGCCGGAGGTTGAAGATTAATCGCACCCCTACGGATTTATTTTCTTTAAGCCGTTTAAGCATAAGTTCCAGTCTGTGTTAGCCGTAAGATAACCGCGTAGCTTAATGTAAAAAGGAAGCCAGATGAAATGTTGTTTCCATCTGGCTTCCTTTGGGTCTCTGATGCAGCAACCTCCACGCGGTGAGACCCGGGCAATCAGCGTTATCCTCGATCTACAACACACATTACAAGTGTCCTAGAAACCGAGGATCACACCGAGCTAATGGCTGAAAACTTACAACAATTCCTTGGTCCCCCGTATAAAGTGATATCTACCGTCGTGAACTTCTCAACGTATTAGCTCATTGATTTTATAGTTGCCCGTAAAAATAGAGAACGGGGATTATGCAGCGGCGGTCTAGAATCATTTTTCCAGGATAACAGTTAAAAGTCTTCGCAAGCTTTTTAATATAATGTAAGAAGTTGCAGGACCGTAGCCCAGAAAACTTCAACTCCTTAGTTACACCCTTCGTTTCCTGTGATATACTAAATCGGCGACTACTTTTACTTCCTTCTTTTAGTTCCCGCAACTTTAGATCACGATGCAAAAGACTCGAGGAACTTCGGAAATTTTTCGGAGGTTCTTGGTATCGGATACTTTCAAACACGTACAGCTGCCTAATACGTGACCCGTTACTTTTTTAAATCATAATTTTCGATTAAGAACACTTTTGCCGATGGTGGATTTAACACGTTTAAAAGTTGCAGCGTGTATACTTTTACGGTCTACTGGAAAATACAGAAAAACAAATTCCGCTTTTTCGTGAGAAGGAATGAATTCTTTTAACACGAGAAATGAATTCTTTTTAATTAAACATTTTATTCGAGTGACATTTTAACACGAGAAATGAATTCTTTTTAATTGAACATTTTATTCGAGTGACATTTTAACGCGAGAAATGAATTCTTTTTAATTGAACATTTTATTCGAGTGACATTTCATTCGTTATTCGTCATAAATTATCCTATTTATGTGAATAATTTACTTGATTTTATATTTATTTATGTTTTATATTTATTTGATTGAATAATTTATCCATCTGAATAATTCTTTATTCGAATAAGAGGAAGAATGGAATAAAAATTGTAAAATCATTCGAAATCCAGTAAATTCAGTGCTAAGTGTTCCGTCACCTGGACCTTGCAATAAAAATACTAATAATTGTCAAAACGTGTCGTAAGCTAACGAACAATTGAAGCTTAGTGGACTCTTGAAATAAAGAGGTCACCGGCAGCAAAGAAGAAGGCTTGGTAGCTCGCCGGAAGTAATTACACCGTTAGCGGATTAAAAATAGAAGGAAGAAGGTCGAGTCCCGGAAATATTGCACCTGCAGGGACAAGGATCGCCGCGGCGCCCGGTTTCCTCGAGGAAATTCGAGATAGGGAGGGGCTGCGGTCCGGCCCGACCACGTTCTTAACGTTTTTCGCCTAACCCGTTGGTCCTCTTGCTCCCCGTTGCCCTCGAAACGGCGATGCCGCGGCATCGCATCGGGTATCGAGTCGGGCAACGCGCCAAATCACACCCCGGGGAAGATAGAAAAAAGAAAAAAGACCGAGCGCAGAGAGGCCAGAGGGGGATGAAAGCGTCGGGAAAATCTCTTCTGCATTCCTGGCCGTATTTTTTGCGAGTCGCGCGGAGCCCATCGAAATTCGGCGGGGACACGCCTTCGAATATGAAATCGCCGTGGCTGCCGGGTAATGCGAAATTCGGAGGGCCTAATCGAATCGAATCGAATCGAATTGTCAACGGAAGTGTTGCCGCATTAGGCCGTCGGAAAATCAATTGTCGATTCACAGCGGCTCGCGAGAATGTTCCGCAATCCTTTAAAACGTAATAACTTTCTTCAAGTTGCACCAAATCATCTGCTTTTTGTCGAGATGTCGAAGAGATTAGTTTTCTTGGCAATATCTGAAAATATTTTCTGAGAAATTGCGACTGAACATTGCAACTGCTTTTGACGAGTATACTCGTTGTGAAGAAATGGCAGCATTTTTTTGTTGTGACCAGTGTACTCGTCGCAAACAGCGAACAGATTTAAAAGCATGTATGCTTTGATATTTTTTTATTAAATCATATGTTTTGTGAAAGTGTGCGTTTAAAGAAAATAAAAATTGCAATTTTCCCAATCTTTAATCGTAATTGTCAGCATGCAACTATATGACAGAGACATATAAAACGCATTGTTTAAATTTTCGTTCCAAGTTCAGGTAAAAAGGTTAAAAGACACGAGATTTTTACATGTTTCGTTGTCATTCTAACTAAATGCAATTTTACAGAAAAGTTAAGGCATCGTCTAATGAACTAATCTCCCTAACGTCTCAACAAAATTTAAGCGATCTGGTTAAATTAATGTTATTCTCCTGCTTAAAAGCTTATAAAAGTTTACGAACGTTTTCGTTGAGCCACTGTATGTACTCGAGCTCGAAACATCGCAACGTAAACGTGCTGTATAAAAGAAAAGACTCTCCGTCTCATTTTTAGAGAGCGATGAAGATTTTTTTAACGAGCCCGCAGACAATAGAAAATAAGACAACAACAAACGTTCCAAACATTGGAAGGTAAACTTTTGGATTATAAAATGGATGTTCCATCTGGCTGGAAAGTTCGAAGCCTTTGTACAACGATAAGAGCATCGTTGCCTCGAGTCTTGACTGAATTGTGTCTATTTTTCTCCGAATAATTGTCTAGATCCCCTAATTAGCAAATTATTAAAAATTCTCGAGCTCCGTAACACTCGCAGAGCCATCGATGAAAAATGTACGTGAAAGGCCATCGGTGGGTGGTTGTGGACCCAGATATTTCTATGTTAATATGTACGTAAAAGTGTTCATCCACTTTTTCTTTTCTTATAAATAATGAGAGATGCATCGTAACTACTAAAATACACTATTTTTTTTATAATTTACCTCGTAAATATACGTTAGAAAGAAGTTCACAATCTATACATTCTACAATTATTGTTATCTTCGAATGTACATCGCACACAAATTGTAAATTAAAAAATTAGTCATGGTAGCAGTCATTTTGACGGATTCGGTAAACCTAGCGTTAAGATAGGAGTACATTAAAAAATATGTTGAGCGAAATTGGCAAGCGAAATTTATCGGCGATCCTAAAATAAGCATACCTACGTCCGCTGTTCGAGCGTTAATTCAGAATCGAAACTGCCTCGACGACGCCTCCGCCGATGTTAATCGGCGATGTCTTCCAGAATCGTTTGAAACGTAAGTTTTATCGTCCGAAACGATATCGTCTAAAGATTCTAGATTTTGCCGGCTCATGTCCCACGAATTGTTTCAGAATAGTTAATTATCAGAAGGGCAAAGATCGGAGCCGAAGAAAATGGTCCGCTACATCGAACGTTCATAGCGTTCGCAGCGAGCAGCCGTAGGACGTAAAATTATGCGAGGCTATTTCTAAGGGTATCATCCAATAGTCCGGAATAACCGATAATCCGGCGCAGCACCGAAATCCCGTTCCGCCGTCGAGCTTCCGCTGTGTAATTGCCCGGCCGAATCCACGAAAATTTACGAACAGGTACTCAGCATTAACGTCTCGCTGTAATGTTACCAGTGTTTAATATCCCGCGATTAAGTCTGCCTATTAAATTAATCATTGCGGCGCGTAAACGATGACCCCGGCCGAAACCGGGCGGACGACAGCGCGCAGTGCATTTTCGCTGAAACCTTCAATCCTTCGCTTCCTTAACGATCGTGCTATCGGAACCGTCGATCCACGATCGTCGAACGCATGAAAATACTTTCATAGAGCAATCCCGAATTGAGCGGATTGAATCGGGTACGCATGATATCATCCCGCAAGCTTGCAGCAACACGGACGAGCCGTTGAACGGGCTGCATAATTTCCGCCGGTCGTTTTTACGGTGCGCCAAATTCCGAAATTCATCCGCGAGAATTGAAATTCCGCGCGCGCGCGGACGTTTCGTGTTACAAACAACGACGACGAGCGCATCGCGGCTTTCGATAAAAATGAGCTCACGGACTCCGCGATTTCCCACGGTAACCCGATATTCGCAGAAAATTGATTTACCAACTTCCGGCACGATAACAGCGTTTTCCAAGCGTGAATTTTCTTTTCCCCGGTAAAATAGCCTTTCACGGGGAATTAAATACTTAGCCGGGAAACCAGAGCGCGATACGCGGCGAAAAGAAAATAAAGACGTCGACCGTCCGCGACTCCGTTCGACAGGGAATATCCGAAAGAAAATCAAGCGGACGTTCTCGCGCGGGCGTGTCCGGCACGTCGCCGTCGCGCGCTGTGATAATATTTTACTATCGACGCGCGAACGTCGGGAATTCGGGCCCGGGTTCGGTTCGGGCCGGGCCGGGCCGGGTCGCGCGACTCTGTATTTTCTTGGAGCTCTTACGTTTCCAATAAATTTCGACGAGTCGCGGAGTCCTTCAGCCGTGAAGTGATCCCGTCTCTCTCTCTCGCTCTCCCTCTCTCTCTCGATTTCTCTCTCGGCTCCACGGTTGCCCGCTTATCCTGGCAGCGGAGGTTTCTCGTTCTCCGCGGATATGAGAGATCCCGGGTCCTTTGAGTGCTTGTCTTTGACACGATGATATCCTCTCGGATCGTGCGACCTCGAGTTTGCGTCTGAATGAGCCCCGGGGAAATAATTAACGGCGGAGAGTGAACCGAAGAGGAAGAGAGAGAGAGAGAGAGATAAACAAAGTGGCTGATAGAGAAGAGGAGAGGAACACAGACGAAACTGGGGAAGTGGATAAAGCACGAAGACCTAAACCACTAGTTTTTTAGAACTTTCTTAAACCCGCGTTCTACGAGCTCGTGTCGGACTCGTTCAGAGGATTTGGAACAGAATCTACTTAGTGTTCACTGGGTAGAACAAGCATCGGCCCGCTTTTCATCCTCATCCCGCACTCATTTTTCCAACTTGATGTGTTCTTGGTGTGTCACGGTGTTGGAAAAAATTGATATGACAAGAGGCAAACGATTTATTTTAGTAAATATTTATCGGAAATAAAGGAGGATGAATTTACGCTATGTTCTCTTTACATTTTTCACATAGAAATTCACGTTTTTCAATATAGATTATAGAATCAAATTGCTTTTTTTGCATTTATAGCATTCCATATTTTACTGTTCCTCATCGTCCAAGTTTTCACTCATAATATATTCTAGGTGCAATAAAATTATTTATTATTCGCGCTCAGATTGTGCACGAAAGTGGACAATTTGGCAAGAAAAAATACGATTATTCGAGCCTTGCGACTCGTTTTTATAATTACCGATTGTTAACAATTATAAAAACGAACAACAAGGCTCGAATAATCGTATTTTTTCTTGCCAAATTGTCCATTTTTGTGCGCAATCTGAGCGCGAATTAGGGAGAATTTACTGTATTTCTTTAAAAAGTGTCTAATTGACACACAGACGCTTCTGGTAACGAATATTGACACATCTTTACGTTATCTGTTCTTTCAGTGGTAATAATAAATACATATACTTCATGTACAACAAATAAAAGTCACACAGTCTGAGATCAGTTGCCCTAAAAATGGCAGAATAACACCCCAAAACTTGAAAATAGCGTCAAATTGACACCAGGAACGCTTGAGGGTTGAACGTAACAACTCTCTCGAGACTGGACAGAACGACTTGAATATTTGTTTAACGTTCGAGGCACTGGCTTACCGTAGAATGACTGAAATACTTCTTTTCAAATTTTGATCAGAGTTACGTGCCAACGCGGACAAATAAAATAAATAAATAAATAAATTAGAAAAAGTAAAATCCACGTAGAGAAATGCGCCGATAGGCAAGGCAAAGAGAAACGTGGAAATGAAGTGAGGAGAGGAGTGACCCAAAGAGAGGAAAATGAAGTAGCTTAGAGAGGGAAGAGAAGCGGATTCGAGGATGGTAGCGGAGTCCTCGTTAGCAGCGCGACGTTCGAAGAAGAAAATTAACTCGGTCACCGCGACGGAATGCCGGAATGGATTTTCGTATATGTATACGGCTTTGCGGATTTTTGCTACTCTTGGGGTACGCGCTCGAAAAAGTTAATGCAACGAGCCACGAGCCGCCGCGCCGCGCGGCCCGACTCGGCCCGACCCGGCCCGGTTCCGCCGGTTTTAATCCCCGCGAACTGGGGAAATTGAAACGCGAGGGACACGTCGCTTGGGCTCTCTTTCCCTCGCCACTCGATCCTCGTCGCTTGAAACCAGAGCCGCGTTATTTTTTCCCGCGTCCGTTGTGTGTACGTGTGCATAAACCGCGGGTTTTCGTCCAGATTCGGCTCCAAGAGACCCCGGGAATGTATTTAATGCGACTCCGGTTATTTTTTTGTTTCGCCCTTGGCACGTGAACGCGGGCCCCCGCGGATTTTACGACGGTTTTTATTGACCGGAAGTTTACTAGATGTTATAGGCGGCGAAATTAAAGCACGCCCCGTCTCCGCGATAACGTCCTGTAAATTGGTTAATACGTCTCGTGATTTTACGACGTTGTTGCCGGTAACCAGCCGCATAAATACGGCCTCGTAAAACTATTTCTCTTTTGTGTGTACGGGACCGCTGATTTTTAGGATCGTAAAATTCTCTTCAGGTTTCAGATCGGTTCGCGCCGGCCGGTACAGTGGCTCGCAAAAGTATCCGAACACCTTCTGAAGTGGAGCAATTCTTTCAAGATTCGATCGAATCGTTTGAAGTTTTTTGAGATAGTAGACTGATCAGATTTACTAGATTTACTTGGTTTTACTAGATTTTACTAGATTTGCTAGATTTGCTAGATTTATTAGATTACTAGATTTTACTAGATTTGCTAAATTTTATTAGATTTATTAGATTTTACTAGATTTGCTAGATTTGCTAGATTTGCTAAATTTTAATAGACTTACTGAATCAGATTTACTATCTTACAAAAATTGTAATTGGTTAGAATGATAGAAAAATGAAGGACCTACGTTTTTACCTTTTTCTGAGTCTAGAACCGAAATTGGAGAAATTCGTTTTGGATTCAAAATGAAAATTTTATCGTGATCGGTCGATATTAGAAGTTACAGACAATCGATATTAGAAGTTACAGATTAGAATCACAGTGGCGTAAGTCATATTTTCCACATCGTAAGCGTTATCATTTATTTACATGTGTATCGTTTACCGACCATAGTTATTGTTAACATAATTTATAGTTAAGTGAATTTATAGTAACTTCATGGTTGATTCATTTCACTTGTCTTTTTGACATTTTGGCGTGGATAAATTTAAATTTTCCCTTCTATCCCGAGATAAAAATGTTGAAAAACGCGATCGTTTTATCTCTAATGTTCTTCAGACATTGTGAAACCATTTGGTCCAATTTGAAAAAAGTAATTCCGTTTAAAAAGTTGTTCGAACGTTTTCGCGAGCCACAGTATAAATTTCGACGGGCGCCGCTCTAATTAAAACTGCGAGAACGTTTCGCTTTCGAGCGAGTTACAATTTCATTTCGTATTTCGTTGAAAGCATAAACCGTGATTTGTGCGAACATTTTTTCGTTCGCAGTCGGTTGAGAAATGTATCGCAACCGAGACCAACAATTTCTCGGAGCCTCTGAAATGAGAATCCGAGGGTTTCCGGCAATGTTCGACGGATATCGACGATGCTCGACGGATTTAAAGACCGCGGGGTTTCGGTAGCACGTGCTCGCGAATTTAACACTTTGCACTCGAAGCTATTTCAACTGTAAATCTAGAATAATTTTTCTGGCTTATAGTATTTTTATTTTATATGACAAAGTGCATTTTATGCACATGAAATTGGCTCTTGTGACTCGCGCAACAGTTACGCCCTTAACAATTATTTAACAAATCTAAATTTTCTTGATATAAAAATAATCTTAGAACATGAAGCTATTTCAATTGTAAATCTAGAATAATTTTTCTGGCTTATAGTATTTTTATTTTATACGACAAAGTGCATTTTATGCATATGAAATTGGCTCTTGTGACTCGCGCAACAGTTACGCCCTTAACAATTATTTAAATCTAAATTTTGTTGATATAAAAATAATCTTAGAACATGAAGCTATTTCAATTGTAAATCTAGAATAATTTTTCTGGCTTATAGTATTTTTATTTTATACGACAAAGTGCATTTTATGCACATGAAATTGTCTCTTGTGACTCGCGCAACAGTTACGCCCTTAACAATTATTTAACAAATCTAAATTTTCTTGATATAAAAATCATCTTAGAACGTGATATAACAAATTTTAATGGTGCCTCAGAGTCACCACTCGAGTGCAAAGGGTTAATTTCTAGCTGTTGCGTAAAAAAGTCCGCGTAAACGTCTGCGCAGAAATAGGACAGCAATCGGAATGGTGAGACTCACTTTCTGAGAGTAGCCAGACGCTCTTCCTGCGCTTTAATGTAGCCGTTCAGAGTGTCGATGAGCACCGCCTCCGTTTCCAGCAATTCCTCCATATCCGCCAGCGCGGTGTAGAGCTCGCCGCTGCATCTCGGCAACGCTAGCATCGATAAGACAGCCACGGCTATCGTCAACATTCGTCTGCTCTTCATCCTTCTGGTCGACAGGAATTCTGCAATCATAAGAGATAGGTCGGTTGCTTAGAAAAGGTAATTACAGCGAGATCAGTCGGCGACATCAGGTTCGCTTATATGAACTCGAATTCGGTGAAGCGAACTTTAGCGAAGTGAACTAAAGTTTAAATTCACTTCTATGGACGTTATTAAAACGAGAAAAATTCATTTTTAATGGAGAAATAATTTGTACAGACGTAGTTCGTAATGATATCTTTACTTGCAAGAAACGTTTATTAAATAATTCCAATTTGTAGATAATTATTGCGAGGGTAATTATTTATTAAAATAAATTTTATGTATACATATCTATTTAAAAGTTTCCTGTTTTAATAAATAATTACATTCCCAATAATTATCTACAACAATTTTTTAGAAATTTATATTATTTAATAGGGGTGGAAGCAATTTTCATTTGCAACTGCCACAGACTATGTTTATTTTGCGTAAAGACTAGCTACAAAGCGAATCGAAAAATTAATTGACTCGTCGAGTGTCAAAAATCGATCCGAAATATGTCCAATCAAATTAATTCAATTAATTGAACTGAAACCAGAAAATTTATCATAGTGGATAGTATTCTAGTTTTTTGAAAAATGATCTTGAAAACTATAGTCAAGAATTAACGCCACCAATATGCGAAAGGGTGCAGCGAACGTGAAAGTTTCGTATCAGCGAAAGGAAAACAAGAGTCGTCGGAAATTGTTTATAACATGAAAGCGATCAGTTGCATCGATTAAACGGCCAGGTACACCCGATCGACTCTCGTTCCCTGTCGTTTTCTTTTTCCGGCTTCTCCCGCGTCCCCGGAAAAGCGACACTAACGAGGATCAAATGAAGATAGATGGCTATCAATTAATCACCGGCCGGTAGGAAAAAAAAAGATTTTCCCGGATTGATTCGGACGACCGTTTTCCTGTGCTCGTCGCGACCGAGGCACGTTCGCGGAATAAAGTATCGGTGATTATAGATTTATCGATGGATCCCGCGACAGACGACGCGGGGATCAGGTCCAGGATAAAGCGACTGAAAAAACCCGGAATGCTACTGGAAACAGTAATGATCAAAATTTTATATGGGACCGATGAATTTGGTATTGTTACCATCTTGTTGTGCCCCAACAGATGATCAGGTGATCAGACGATCGTAAAACGCAACTTCCACTGATAATTTCCTAATTTTTTAACGAAAACATATTTGTAATACTTGTGTAAAATTTGATATTTTAATAAACGTATGTTTTATTAAATTAAAGGTACATACAACAGTGATGCTTCTAGCATATTGTTTATATCGAAATATTGTTTCATTTAGCGCACCGGATAAATAAGAAGGAAATAATAGAAATAACAAACAAATGAAAAATGAATAAAGAGATTAAAATAAAAATTGAAAGCTAGAAGATTATAAAGGATTAAAATGAATATTTGACAAAATACACATTTTTATCCGATGTAAAGGAGGTTTACTGCACCCAAGGTGCAGTGTGCATCTGTGTAACATGTTCCGCAACTGTTGTCAGTAAAAATATATTACACAAATATTCGTATAACAGTGTACTCGTCGCCGCTGTCTACAGAGAAATCATGAAAAATTCAGAAACGAGATTTAAAAAATCGCGGAGCCCTCACGTAGTCGGCGCTCGTCGTCGAAAGTTCGAGGCAATCGATGCTCTTCGACGAATTTCGCGAGGATCCAACGTGCGGGGTCGGCTAACAAGGCGAACGAGCTAGCTGCTAATAAAAAATGAAAGCTGCAAGCAGGGCTCGAAGCTCGAAACAGCTCCGGCACGCCGCATCAGCCAAGATTCTCCCGTAAATCCTATCCGATCCGATTGTCAAGACTCGCCGTAAATTCCGTAGCCCCGCCGCCGTCGGAGATTCTTTCTTGCAGAGTTGATTTTTTTTTCTCTCTCCACGACGGGTATCCAGTTTCAGGAACGTTGTATTCGACGCGAAAGTTCGATAAAACTTCCGTGATTGCATTAGCATTCGAAGTTTCGGAGCGGCGCGGCGCGCTGTCCGTCTCTTTTTGAGCCGGTTCCGCGCAACTTCCCGATAAAACTTGCCTCGCCCCGCCCGGAATCTTCCTACCTCGCCGATTAAGGTACCTGGCCATTTAATCGAACCCAGGATGCAAACGTCGCGTCGCCGGACACGCGAATCGTACGTACAAAATACCGGCTGGCGTATCACGTTTCGATCAACGTTGCTCGCTATCCGATACGGAGGATCACACGGGAAACTACGTAACGGCGTCCGATTTGCTCGGAACTTCTCAGCTGTCCCATTTCATTTTATAATTATTTTACTGCACAACATGTTTTAGAAGCAAGCGTGTACTGGGACGTTCAGAAAGTCGTTTTCTTGTAAAAAAAAAGTATTTTGGACTTGATTCTACGAACTTGAGATTTTTTAAAGCTACCAGAAAAATGCGAAGGGGTTTTTCCTTTTTTTTTACTGGGAACGTTTCAAAATCGTCTTTCATTCTCTCGATCCAATTATGTATTTGGCCAGGTGCACTACGGAAGATAGATCGATCATTTTTTTTCGAGAAAACCCTGAGAAAAGTCTCAGTGAAAATTACATTCAATAAATATCTCAAATGTAAATAACAGTAAATCAGTAAATAACTCCTAATCTTCGTAATTGCAGCATAAATGGATAGCTGAGATTCTTCCGATTCAAACGAGTCCAAACACGATGTAGTTCGGATCACATTAAGCTATTCTCAGATTAATTAACAGTCAATCTATAACAATAGGCTTGCCCATAAACATAGTCCGATGTACGTCGTGTTTGTACTCGTTCTAATCAGGAGAATCTCAGCTATCCATTGGGGATACAATTATAAAAGTAACACGAGAATCACATGAAATTGACATTTTCTTTCTCGCACCGCTGCACTTTGAGAAATTCTAGTCTGCGAAGGCTTGAAGTTCGGAGCTTCTGTTTTGATAGTCAGTGGGAAGGAAGGACGGATGAAGCGATATATAGTGCGAGCCACTCGATGTCAGTCAAGGCCCACGGTATCGGCTCCGCGATCTTCTAAAAAACAATCGCAAAAAGAATTCGATCGCAAAGTTATCGCAGCAGGTATCGGCTACCGTGCACACGCATACGTTACACACACGTCCGGCGCACCTATATCGAGGGTATCGGGTATGGCGCAGGCGAGTGTAAAATAATGGTGCGATGCCTCGGATCCTTAAGGGAAAAATAAAACTCGATCCGTTCCAATATATGAAACATGCTTCGAGTTATGGCCAACACCTTCGAGTATCTTCGTGAATCACTTTTACGCTGTCCGTGAATCATTTTTCTTTCCACTTCGCGGCTATCTGATCTCGAATTAACCGTCGCGTGACGGCAGCTTTTTACGGCCTCTTTCCCTTTTGTTATTTTACTGTTATAGTAAAATATGAGACCTGGCGGAACCATCGAAGAACGTCGCGCGAATATAAAACAGGACTCCAGCAATGTTTGGGGGAGACTCTTGTAAATCAAGATGCTAACAGCGATCGACACTTTAAGTATCGCTGTTTCGCTGTCTGTTTTCATTGTTAAGATGTTTCATTCGAAACAGCCTATATCGTTTGCACGGTATTAAAAGAATTTAGGAAACGAAAGTTATGAATTTGACGCATTTATGACAAAAGCGAGGAGTTTTCATTTTATTATTTTACAAGTACAATTTGTGAGAAATATTGATAAAAACAACAAATAATAAATACATGATCCGTGGAATTATTTGAACGATTTTTCAATTCGATATAAAATTAAATTATTATCTGCAAATGGAATATTAATTTAATTTGTCATTTGTTACGTATTGTTTAAAATAAAATTTGCCCAACTCCGGACGCTGGTGGCGAACACCAAAAATGGAGGAGTCGGACGAGGCTCAGGGGTTAAGATCGACCCAGCCACGGGTGCGGAGGGTGGCAGCGGACGTTTCCGTCCGTCTCGACGTGCAAACTTTGTCGAATCGGTGGAGGATTTAAGTTCGGGGAGCCGGGCGACTTACACCTGCCCGATCGACGATTTATTCCGTCACGCCGTCCGATCGGGAACTTCCGTCGAGTCGTTCCAGTCGAGCCGCTCACCCCTTTCGGCGTCTTTGTTCCCGTTTCACGGCCACTCGAAAGTTCGAAAGCGATCGGTCGAGCGCGAGGAAGCACCACGCGAGAGCTTCCGTCAAAGAGAGCCGAAGCTGGAAGCCGGAGCCGAAGCCGGAGCTTGAGCCCGAGAGCCCGGGCAACAAATTATAAATGTCGATCGGGGCTTGGGAAGAACGATCGATTTTGTTTTTTTTCGGGGGAGTTTCGAAACCGTTCTGGATGACTCTCGATAACTTTCCGCCTTTATGGAAACGCCTCGATGGCGGAGGACACTGATTGGGAAGCTCGACTTTCACTCGCCCGGACTTTCGAATGTTTTCGGATCATTCGGGTGCATAAATATGGCAAATAAATGGAGTCCTCGGATCGCGAGGATTTCACCGGGAATTTGATTTCATGAACCAGAGAAACGGAAATCAGATTTATAACTGACGATGTGGACTTACAGTATATATATATACTGTAAGTCCACATCCATATATATAGATTACAGAGGAAAGGAAAATATTTTTCTGGGAATCTTCGAAGAGGTGCAACGCAAAGTATTTTCTGGTGTTCGACACTTTGGAACGATTTTTGGGATACAATTTTTTGGGAACGATTTTTATGGAATAAAAAGATATATATAATAAATAAGAGATGATTTTTACGGATCGATGTTTAAAGAAAATTTCCAATTTCCGACTCTTGCGTTTTTGTACCTTTGCACCCCTCACTGCGATTATCCAGCATCAAAGATGGGATACCGATTCGAAAATATTTTTCCCTCGATCCGTAAAGACAGTTGTTGCAACAGAATTACCATCCCTTTCGCGAAAGATAAATACCGCGTCCGTACTATTTGTTTCCCGATCTCCAGAGAAATTCGAACCCTCGGCAGCCCCACGTTTCATCCCCCGCGGACAACGCAACCGGTCGAAATTCGCGGCATAAAGAGCAATATATGTATTTTTACCGGCGAAGAAATATCCAATTTCAATTTCCATTTTCCATTTCGTCCCCCCATCAGTCGTCGGCTCGCAATAACGGCCGCAAGATATTTCACCGCGGCAAACAAAGAAAGAGAGGGCAGAAACAAACGGAGCAACAGAAAATGAAGAAAAAAAACGGAAACAGCGGGGGAAAGGAATCGTGGTTCTCCCATTGTCCGTTCCAAAGGGAAAGAGGGGCGAGGGTGAGCCAGGGACGAAGCCGAGGACCCTTTAACATTTTACGAACTTTCGGAAACGGCTCTTCTTCGGTCTCAATGGTCCTTCTTTAAGCTTTTTCATCCGAGAAAAACGGAGGGGGGGACGATCCCGACGCCGGCGAACGAGACACGTTCCCGGGAACAAAGGGGTCGCGAGGCGTCGCGATGCGAAAAATGCGTTTTCGCGAAGCGATCTGAAACGGATCCTGACAGCCGCCTCGCCTCCCCACTGCCCCGCGTTCCGCTCCCGTGGCTAATTTAATCATTTCGCCGTAATTCACCGCGGCTGACCGCACTTTGACCAACACTCGTTCCACTTATCCCGGTGTCCATCTAATCCTGCGGCCGGGCCGCTCTGTCGCGACACACGATTAAAATCGCACGCTAATCACGTTCCGAACTGCGTTGCAGCCACCGAATTCGCGCTGCACTCGAGCCTGTTTAGAGTCGAGCCTCTCTCGTCCGCGCTCTAGTGAATCGGTCGCGATCGTTTTTCACCCTCCGCTCCTTGACCCACGCAGTGCACGGAACCAGCACGGGGACGCGTATTAAAACAAGAAAATAATATTAGAAAGTTGACTGAATTAATTAATTCGGTTCCTTCTGAAAGGAACTATTGGGTTAGCAACTAAGTAATTGCCGATTTGTTCAATGAAATAAAAATTTTTTTTGCTTGGAATGAAGTTTAATCTGTAATGTATTTTCTATTTTGTTCGATGACCTTTTGCCAGCTCTCTGACAACTTGAAAATTCCACGCTCGTAAAAAGTCTGATCGTTTTCGGCCAAAAACTGAGTTAAGCGAGATTTTACAGCGTCATCATCGTTAAAAGTTTTACCACGAAGGGAGTTGTCCAGGGATCGAAATAAGTGGTAATCCGATGGCGCGAGATCAGGGCTATATGGTGGGTGTAACATCAATTCCCAAGCAATATCCATCAATTTTTGCCGAGTGGACAAAGACGTGTGCGGCCTAGCATTGTCCTGCTGGAAAATCACACCTTTACGATTGACCAATTCTGGTCGCTTTTCCTTGACCGCTGCATTCAATTTGTCCAGTTGCTAACATTCACGGATAATAAAAAATAACATAATAATAATAATAATAATTTTATAATATAACATTTACGGATATCATAAAAACGGGAGTGAAAGACATCTATATATAACTGAAATCGGCAATTACTTAGTTGCCAACCCAATAGATTTCTCTCCATTTCTGCAATTTATTCTCTCTCGTCCTTCCGTAACACGTTGGCTGCCCCTTGATTATACATGGGTGACGATGTTTATAGACAAGGTTTAGGTATTACGTTGTAACATATTCGAGTATGCTAAATCGGATTAGCATTCGCAGCATGTAAAAGGATCGCCGAAGTAATATTACCTTGACCGATTTTCACTTTTTAGCTTCAGCTTCGGTCGCTTCGAAGCTGCAGATTTCTTGAGGGTTGCTATTCGACAGTCGCCGCGTTAACCCCTTTCGCTATAGCAACGAGTATGTAACATACACTAATTTTAATTATTATTTATTGTATGTAACGTGTTCATGTCGTATGAATATTATTAATTCCTTCTAAATCGCCTCGAAATTAGTAAATGTAGCCGAAGAAAGAATTTCTCCCCTCTCGCCATAGCAACGAGTATGTAACATACACTAATTTTAATTATTATTTATTGTATGTAACGCGTGTCCGTGTCGTACGAATATTATTAATTCCTCCTAAATCGCCTCGAAATTAGTAAATGTAGCCGAAGAAAGAATTCCTCCCCTTTCGCCATAGCAACGAGTATGTAACATACCCTAATTTTAATTATTATTTATTGTATGTAACGTGTCCGTGTCGTACGAATATTATTAATTCCTCCTAAATCGCCTCGAAATTAGTAAATGTAGCCGAAGAAGGAATAAAAATTGCCTCGTTCTACTACAGAAAATGTCAAGAACGAAGCGGCATTAAGCAACGCAGCTGTGAAAAAATGGCACCGCGAGGGAACCACCAGCCTGTAAAAACCACTGAATTCTCGTTCGCAAAGCGTTTCGGGAAGACAGCGGCGTCGAGGCGTGCAAACGAGCTCGATCACGGTCACATATTAAATTAGTTCTTCCAGTCTCCGGTCGAAAAACTCGAAGAACCGGAGGTGTCGAGCCGCGCGAGGGTGGGAGGGAGGTTGAAAGACGGCCAGTCTCGGAAATCTCGGTGAAAGGACGGCGTTAATTAAGCGCCACCCCGGAAGAATGGCCGCTCGAGGAGACCACGAGGCGGCGAATTAAGGTGTAAAGGAGAGAGAAGCCGGCCGCGGAAAAGGGACTCGGGAAGAAAAAGCGGAAGGAGCGAGAGCCGGTGAAGAATAGGACAGGGGCACCGGCGAGAGGGTTAAAGGGGGGGTTAAAAGGGGGGCTGCTTCTCTGCTCTCTCTCTGTCGGGGTGAAAAGAGCAACGAGGGTTGGTCGCTTTCGGTCACCGGACACTTCTCCGCTTCCTTTTTTCAGCTCTCGGCGAGCGGGAACCCCGCCGCGTCGTCGCTTCGGTGAACCGGGACGGAATGCGTCGACGATTGTTACCGATGCCTCCACGCAGCTACCTGTTCCTTTATCGTTTTATTACTACGGTCCCGGACTGGGCGCCGGCGGCGCGCCGGAGACGCGACTGTCTGTCCGGCGTTCCGTTCGGCACAGTGTCACCGAGCAGGAAATAAAACGCGACTACCCGTTTCTGGGATGCTTCTAGGATTGCGTATCAATCTGTATTTTTATTGAAACGTTTTTATTCAGAGATGTTTGTTGTTTGGTGGATCGCGTACACAAGGATCGATTTCGTTCGATTTTGTTGATTTCTTAAATCGATGAAACAACAGCCGCGGTTTTGCGGAACCATTTTCAGGCAACGAATTTTCTGGGACGATTTTTAGATAGCAATTTTAAGAGAACGATGTTTTGGTTACGATGTTTGGCGAACGATGTTTCGATAGCAATTTTAAGAAAACGATTTTTTGGTAACAGTTTTTAGGGATCGATGTTTTCGTAACAATGTTTAGAGAACGATGTTTTGATAATACTGTTAAGGGAATGATTTTTAAGGAACTAATTTTTGGAGAACATTTGCAGGGAATGATTTCTTAGGAAACTAATTATTGGAGAACATTTTCTGGGATTGGTTTTTAGGGATCTAATTTTTGGAGAACATTTTCTGGGATTGATTTGTAGAAATCTAATTTGTGGAGAACATTTTTAGAGAATGATTTTTAGGGAACTAATTTTTTCTGAACGTTTTCAGGGAATGATTTTTAGGGAACGACTTTTAAGGAACCATTTGTAGGAATCGATTTTTAGGCAACGACATTTAGGGAACAATTTATTCGTAACAATTTTCGTGGAACGATGTTCAGAGAACGATCTTTAAAGAAACATTATTCACGAACGGTGTTTAGAGAACAATTTTTAAGTTACGATCATTTTTACACGCTACAATTTCGTTAAATTATCATTATTAAAATTATAAAGCTACATATACTTTCTTTTTTTAAATAGCTGCCCTTATTGCCCTGTAAACCGAAGATAAACAGGGAGAGAAAATTCTTTCCCTATTTTAATCTTTTGTCCGTTACAGTAACATCGGAATTTCTGAATTTGTGACATCCGCGACAGCATTGCCGTCGCCCGTTTACGCATTTCTCGCGAAATAATTCCTTCGCGATCGCCCTTTTTTCGAGCAACCGTTGTTTATTCGCATTTTCAGTCGACGGATTTCTGGACGAAAGGGAGCACACTCTGCGCACAAAGTGATAGTCCTCTCTCTCCCCCTTTTTTTCCCAGAGTGTCCCCGTTGTTCGCTGTTTTTCATTTCCATCGATGGAAACGGAGACCGGCGTGCTAGGAACACCGCTCGTTCACAGTCGAACGAGTGACCCTTTCAGAGGCGAAACGGGTCCGGGACACGCCAGGACCAACTGGCGTGGCTCGCTTTTCCGAAAGTTTCCATTCAATATTTTGACGCGCGGCGAATCGTTTTGCCTCGGTTTTATTCGGTTGCTTTCCCGTGATTTAATACTCGCGAATTATTTTCCGCCCGCGGAATGCGCGACAAGCCAAAACGCCCGACAAATGAGGAATCTCTGCACGAAGCCGCGGTCATCAAAAATTTCACGGTGCCCTGCGCCCGGCTACGAAAAACGACAATTTATTTAATTTCACAGTGCTCGGTAAATACAATGATATTTTAATGATGGCTCCACGGCGGATTATTTCGCGCTTTTGTAAAACGCGATTGCGGGGAACAATTTTCATTTCGACGTTGGCTGTTGTCAAATTGGTCGTTTGCGAATAATGCCACGGAAATTTTATTCGCAGTCCGCTATTAAAATGTGGGACGCATTTATGGTTGTACGAGATGTTCGATATTAGGTATATTTTTAGTCGTTGGCTAAACATATGTTGACTCTAAAATCCTTTTAAAAATATAGTTCCTGGAGCTGGTTCCTCAAAAATTGTTACCTGAAAATTGTCCAGTAAAAGTAGATCCATTTAAAACAATTATCAAACGATTGCTTGATAATTGGTTTCATAAAAATCATAAATCAAAAATCGTTTCTTAAAAATCATAAATTATAAATCGTTGCCTAAAAAATCACTGCCTAAAAATCATTGTCTATGGCCCACCTTTTTCGGAAACGTGAAGTTAAGAATTAAATAAATATTCTTGGAAATAAGATATCAAGTTCTAATAAAAGAAACAATGTTCTAGAATGTTCAATTCGTGTTCTCAAATTTTTGGGTCTCAATAGCGTTGCTAGTTTTTGCGTGACAGTTGTCCGAAAATTGCATGACATACCTAATTCGCATAGGAAGTGTGACAGCGTAGGGTTAAAACTCGTTCCCCAAAAATGGTCCTCTGAAACTGGTTTCCTAAAAATTGGTACCTACAAATACTTTCCTAAAAATGGTTCGCTGAAAGTCGTTACCTAGGAATGATTCTCTAAAAATCGTATTTCTTGGTACAATAATTAGGGCAAATAGTCTCAATGATTACGAATTTTACAACAAAATTGGACGTTCGAAATATAAAACAATAACAAATGTAACGATGCTGTTGCATTATCTTCGACTGTTCAAAAGCGTTGAGAACGTAAATCAATTTTTATTTAACTCCTGTTCATTGCAATCAAGGCAGAGCATTTTTGTTTCGCACGAAGATGCACGGTCTACTAATTATTAAGCGTACTAAGCATACTAACTGAACATATCAAGGTGCATAAAATTCATTTCACCATTTTCACGCAAAGTATAACATTGCGAACGTCACTCCGCGTTCCTCTCTTGCCGCAACAAATATAATATTTTTAAAAATATACACCTCCACAACGCCGCCATGCCTTCGCGCGCGCGCGCGTGTGTTTGCCATTTTAATGAATCTCTCTTTTCCTAATCTGGCGCTCTCCGTACGCAAGAGGAAATAATGTTTCTCACGCTGGCCACTGCGCTGGCTTCGGATTTTCATTTCATAATTTCCAGCGATGAAACGAGTTTCTCTGAGAGCGATGATCCAAGTTGAATCTGAGCGGCGGCGAGAGCTCGGAAAAATGATCTTAATGGAAGATGTACTCGCGCGTATCCAGCAACAACGGCGGATTACTTATTCGCTGAAAAGAGCTTCTTCGTAACTCTTTCTCCGTGGATTCCTAACAATCCTCCTGTACAATCCCATTGTTCCTTTGTAACCGATTCCATTTAACAAATTTCCTGGTCGGCGCTCTTTTTGATCTCGCCCAACCTCCCCGCCCCGAAATCTGCTCGGCTTTCCTCCTATTAATTCGCAACAAATCCACGGACGAGGGAAAACGTTTCTCGGCCAATCTTCTATTAAACTTCGTCAAACAGAATCAGCCTGACGCTCGTAATGGAGACAGAAAAAAACGGAAACGAAACACGAGACCGGGACATCTTGCGCGGCAATCGAAGGAGAGACAGAGCAGGAGAATGAGACAGAGACAGAGTGAAAAAGAGGGAGTGAGAGAGAGAAAGAGAGAGAGAGAGAGGGAGAGAGAAGAAGAAGGGAGCTGGCCCCTTAACAAACTGCCCTCGCAGTGAAAATTTCACGTGAAAGTTTCGCGGGCTCTCGCTGGATTTTCGCTTTCTCGTCTCGTCCCGTCCCTCGTTCATTCTCCCTCCCCTTCCTTTTTCTCCATTTGCCTTTCTTTCCTTTTTTTTTGCTTCAAACTACTTGCTGCCCGTGAATTGTTAACGCGACAAAGAGATTAAGTGCACGGACGCTTAGCCCGCAGTCAATTTAAATGTTTCTCCTCCTCGCGATTTAATTTTCTCCCTTTGGCCGGGCAGCCGCCATTCTTCCTCCCCGATGGCCGTCCCTTGTCTTTCGTCTTCTCCCGAACGCTTTGTGAATTTTACCTTCGGCCCTTGCGCGCGCGCGACCGGCAAATAAGAGGATCCGGCCTTTGTTCCTAGCCCGGGCTTCGTACGTGGTATTTAGACCGCGGCCGGCCGTGCAAAAGAAACATTGTCTAAGTCAATTTTAAGCGGCTGAAGTTACGGGGCTCTGTACCCCGCTGCGAATAATATAATAATGTTCTTAAACGTTGTAGTTGTTCCGCGGACCGAGAAACGCGGTTTCCCGTATTCTTTTCGGAGGCTGCGCTCTTCCGGGATTTTATTCTGTATTTTTCTCCGTTCTGTCCCGGTGTTAGTGGATTTTCCCGTGGTTCCGTCTGGAATTTCTGTAAAGGGAATTATTACCGAAAGTCGGCAGAAGGAATCGTAAGGGTGACTGTAAAAAGGGCAGGCACCGTCATAAAATAGTACTGAAACGGAGCATTGGTCAGGCACATCAAAGTTCGAGCAAAAGTTTCCCCGAGTTTCACGAACTGACAGATCCGATCTACGAAATCATCGAACTTTAAAATCGGTTTTTTTACTATTTCCAGCGACAAGCGAAGCTCTCTTCTAGATAAGTAGCAAGAATGTCGGACGTTTTGGAAAATAGTCTGCCAACATCGAGAAACAATTAAGAGAAACGCGACCGAACTTGTCTGGAGTTAATCGAATTTTATTTTTTGCTGGAAATAAGGAAAATGAAATGAAATTTTCCGTACACTGATACGAAAATAATGTTATAACCTTGACAACATTATGATTACGACATTAATTTTATAACATTAGCATAATCTTATTATCATATAAATAATATATTAATATATTAATATATTAATTAGATATTAATTAGATATAGATATTAGATTAGATATTAATATTAGATATTAATATATCTATATTAATAAAAATAACTACAATAAATAACTTTTGGTCCAACTAGATTTCCTTATACGCATAAAGCGGCGTTGAAGGGTTAATTTATTTTCGACGTTTGCGGATTATTTCCGGCAACGTCTGACATTGTAACTATTGATTTAAACTAGAATTTTATTTCTTGCCGGAAACAACAATTAGTTATAAAAGTCGACGATCGGAGTCGCCTCGATCTCAGTTGCTTTTCAAAGTAGTTCTCGACGCCAGCAGACATTTTGGCAATTCATTTGGACGAGTATATCCGTTGCCGCTGAATGTAACAAAAATTTCAAATTGACCGAACGAAGTCGACCGAAATTCCCGGACTTAATTCCGGTCGAACGAGACGTCCTTAAACCGTCCACTAAAAAACCATCCCGGCTCCGCAGCGATATCATCTCGGCGGCGGAAGCGTCTCGAATAAACGTTTAGGGTATGCAGAGGTGAGTTTCACGGCGGCGAGACAAAGTCTGCGGCGCCGTGGATACGGGGAAGCGGGCAGGAAGCGGTTCGAAATAAACCGGGGATAAGAATAAAGAGGAAGACGAAAGCCTCGAAGATCCGGGCGGCGCGTTAAATAAAAACGAAAAGCAAAATTGAAGCCGTTCCGCGACTCGTTGTTTCCCGCCGCGGAACGAGCGCGCGCGGAAATCCGGTTGCAGAGGTAAAAAGTTGTTCGGCAGGGATGGCTGAACATATTTTCAGGATGGTTGGCAATTATTTCACGCGAGCTCTCGCGGCCCCGGGTAGGCGCGGTTTAGATCCGGCGCGGGGGTGGCCGGGCAACCGTCGCGGAAAAACGGCCGGGAGACGGTAAAAAGTTAGGGAAGTCGAGGTTAACGAGTTCGAACAAGCGGAATTGGATGACACGGGGAACGACGGACGAAGAAAACCGGAGGAAAACATAAGGGGCGGGGGATGAACGATAGAGGGTAGCGGGGAGAGAGAGAAAGAGAGCGAGGGAGCGGAGGATCATCCGTCCTGAATTAAATTGGCCGCGGGCAAAATGCTCGTGAAACCGTGAAATTACCATTTTGAAGCTCGCGCCCGATTTCAAAGCCATCTTTTTACACGATCTGACAGCGGTTCCCCTATTGGTGACATTCGTGTCTTTTCTATTATCGTCGTCCTGCATCGCCCGGCCCGATCCTCGCCGTCTATAGCCTCGTCCTGACCCGGAATTCAGTTTTTCCTGTATCCGATGCCACGGTGAATGAACCTTCCCTTCAGATTCTCTCGGGCAAACATAATATCCTGCAGGTTTAGCAGGTAATACGGAAAATGTTGCTGCACACCGTCTACGGGTTACTTTGTTACCCGAGCCTTAATCGAAAATGTTTAGACGGGCAAACGAGATATTAAAAAGCTCGAGATTAACGTAGACGCTATCGTCGCGATTACACCTCCAGCTTGGCTAGTTTTTAATCCTCGGCATTTCAAGATTTTTATTGACAATTTCATTCGTCTTTCTTATCCTACACTGTATGGCTATTTCGATGACAATCGACGCATGTATGTATTGTTCTACAGTACTGCGGGGTCAGAGTTGAACCGGGATATATTTAATGTAAATTAACAATACAAACAGCAGAGTGATTATTAGACTGAGGATTTATTTTATGCGTTTATGGCAAATACGGATGGCGTAAAAGTTAAAACAGTGGAAAGATGAAAACAAACTAAGAATGTCGGTCTACTAATTTCAACTTATTAAAATGATTAATGGAAGAGATCACGTTGTAATCGATACTTGTATTTTCCAATCGAAACTTTTATTTTGCATAAAGATCCGCAGTCTGATAATTATAGAACATCAAATAACGCAAAATGACAGATACGACAAGACCATGGATTTTGTGCATTTCTGACAAAATTGAACTCTTTAAAATTATTAAAAAAAACAATGAATGTCTACGCGACAATTATATCTAGCAGTCGATGCGCATTAAAAAGATGCATTGCATCTGGCAGTATTTATTTTGCACAAAATTCCGCGGTCTAATTAATTGTTACATCCGATTTAAAAAAAGAAAAACGTATCCTAATCACCGCTTTTCCAAAGCATTCAAAGCGTGTTCACGCGGTGCTCGTGAAGTGGTATAACTTCATCGAACAAAGCGTTACAAACCCCATAGTCCGTAAATGTTTCGCTCGCGAAGCTGGTGTCTGAGCCAGCTAAAAAAGATCCGAGAAGCCATAGCGGCCAATCCAATAGAACAGAATCGCCGAGCGTTTCGTTACCCCTCGGTAACAGATTACGCGAAATCTTATCAAAGGATTGACGTTTCGGATTATCAGAATAATAAAGTGTACACTGGGATTACGGGTTTTGTTTCATAATAAAGAGTTAATAAGCTTTATGAACAGGACGAGTCCGCGGGGAAATTCCCCAGCGAAAGGGAGAGAAAGAGAGAAAGCAAGCGATAGGGGAAGAGAGCAAGAGAGAGAGAGAGAGAGAGCTGGTCGCGCGATGAAAGCTCGATTATTCCGCAGAAAATGTGGCGTTAACGAACGGCTCCGTGTAGTTTTGTTTGACAAGGGGATAATGTTAATGAGAAGTAAAGCGTTAATTCTCGTCTTCTCTTTTTCGTTTGTCCTTCCGGGCTTCATTCTTCCTCGCACCGAGGAACCAGGAGACCTACTCGATACCTCGAGTCGCCGTGTTATTCCGTTCTTATCGAAAAACTCGACCGGGGTGCCACTCTCGTTTAATTAAATCGATTTTACACCTCGCTGGAACGCGCGAGCTCTTGTCGGGGAACATACCGGACTGACGTCCGCCGATTTCGATAAAACTGGCTGAAGAAAATGGCTCTACGAACACGTTTCACGCTTATTTCTGATTATCGTGCATCATTTATATTTAAGACGCGAGAGAAAATATGTTGCAGATGTTTCTTTCAATTCCGAGATAATTAAACCCTTGACATACGGCGTTCTTTGTGGCTCAAAACAAAATTTATTCGTCTTCAATCATTCCTTAAAAGAGGAGTCATATTTATATTCGTTGGACGTCTATAGTTTCTTTTTCTAATTTACGATTATTGAGATCCGAGGAATTTATTCGATAAATGTGTGCGTGTAAATTTTGCCAAATGTCCGAATAAATATGTTACCGTGACTCCTGTAAAGCAGCATAAAATGGTTGTTTTTAGGGTAAATAACAGGCCGCGTGAATGCATAGCGTTAAAATGCAAATTCTGGAAGGGTTCCGAAGCGTTTTTGCGGGAACGAATCGATCGTTTGAGCGTCATTCCTTGTCGGCAGCAGCAGACGTCCGAGCCCATCATTATCCATCCGCTCCCTTCCGCGAAGTTTGATTTCCATGCCGACTGCAGGGAGGGTAGTTTGAGCGCAAGTTACGAGCAAAACTCGGAAAAACAAATTATCAACCATCCGTACAATCAATATCGAGCTCTGCTGCATGAACGAGTTCACAACTTGTCCGAACGTAACGAAACAACCCTCTCTCTCTCTCTCTTTCCTCCCCTCTCTCTCTCTCTCTTCCTCTCTCCCGGAGTTCGCGGGAAAAAGAGTTCGTAGCTCGCCACCCCTTCTAGTTTCCCTTTCCATTCCCTGTAAGACTCCACTCTGTATTCTGCAGTTTATGCACGATCGTAAAAACTTCATCGTTGAGCGACTCGGGCAATCTTCGCTTCGAGTTTATGACGGTCGAAGATCCACCGGATCCACGAATCTCCGGGTTACATGCAAACGGTCCACTCGAACACCTAATTACGATATTTCTTCGAGGAACGTTCTCGATCAGTCGATGTTCTCGAAACTGACCAGGGAAAACAGCTCTTAAAAATCGAAGCACGAGAGCTATTACTTGCTCCACGGTTTTATTAAACTGTGCTTATCTCGAAGATGCGAAAGTACCTTTTTTAATCAGTTAGTTAGTTGTTGCAATCTCTTCATGATTGTGCGAGTTACTGTAATTATACTGGGCGTGATCGATTGGCTTCGTATTTTGTTTAACCAGTTAGCTGTGTTCGACGAGAATACTCTTCAATTTTAGACACTCGTCGTGGGTAAAAAGTAGCGGCCATTGATTATTTAAATAGTAATTTTAGTGAAAAACATGTTCTCAAATTTCAAGATGCTTAGAATATTTTCAGGTCGATCCTACATACGAAGCTGTTTACATTGTTATAGATATAAGATTAGAAAAGAACCACGATATTAATTTTATAAAATAAAATCGTCTTTTCGATCCGATATTTGTAACAGCGATGCTTACTCTGTGTTCGACGAGTACACTCGTCGTCGCTTGATTCTCGCGACACATAAATGTGTTGAATACAATGTCACAAATGCAACACTTTTATAAATTATATAATTTAGTAAAGAATATTAAAGTATACATCCTTTTTAACCAGTTAGCTGTTTTGAGGCGAGAATATACTCGTCATGAAGTAATGGCCAACGTTTCGTGTTACGACGAAAATTGATTAATTAGTGCATGAGAAATATTTTCTATTCTTTCGACCACCTGTTACATTGATAAATATTCATTTGTAACTGTGACGAGAAGTAACAACGCTTCAAAATCGAAACATGAAAACGGGTTCAACACATGTATCATGCAACGAAATAAAAAATGAGAATAATAAAATAAGAAACTCTGCTAATCAGTGGAGTTTCCATCACAGAGGAAAGTAGCCCGGTTGTTTATTTATCGCCGCAGCCTCCGGCTAATAACATCCGTTCGGTATCGATTTCCTCGACGCGGTCTCCTCGCCCCGCGTGTTTCACTTTCCATACTCGTTTTGTTTCTCTAATTTCCATGCATAATTTTTCTTTTTCCCTTCGCTTTACTCACTTCACCCCGTTTCCTCCGCCGCCCCTCTCTCTCTCTTGCTTTCATTTTTTCCATCTTTTTCTCTCTCTCTCTCTCTCTTTCCCGGAGCCTTCCGCTTCCTTTCCTCGCGGCTCGAGTGCCGGCGGACCGGCTCGAGGCGCGCTTTTTCCACCTTTTTCCACTTTTTTCCCCCATTTCTTTCTACGGCGGCGGGCACACCTACCCACGCACACGCCCCCTATTTTCCAGGCAGTCCGTTTCGAGGACGTGATTTACTCGTTGCGTACACAACCGGCGCGAGAGAAAAATACAAAACGGAAATAATGATTTAAGCGTGGAACGCGCGCGCGTTCCGGGTGTCGATTCCGGGGCGTGCCTGCGATGCCGCGAGAACGCTCCGCGGTTGTTTTTTCGGTTGCGGAGCCCCTCCGCCCAGCCCGGTTCTCCCCGCGCGATTTTTTCAGTTCGTTTTCGTTCGCCGGGGGACCGGAAAAATAAAAAGGAAAAAAAGGAAAAAATTACTCGACTCCTGTCGCGATACGCGCGCTCTTTTTCCTCCCTCCGTCCCGTCTCCCTCTCTCTCTCTCTTCCTCTCTCTCTCTCTCTCTCTCTTCCTCTCTCTCTCTCTCTCTCTCTCTTCCTCTCTCTCTCTCTCTCTCTCTCTCTCTTCCTCTCTCCTTTTCTCTTTTTCTCTCTTGTTCCTCCTTCTTTTTTTTCATATTTTCATTTCACGCAGTTTCCCTAACAGGGTAGCGCGGCATTTTTTTTTCCTTTTTTTTCGTCCAACTGACGAGGTCGCGTGCGCGATCGTCGAGCCTCGGTGATTTCGCTAAAAGGACGGCTGAATTTTGGAGGACCTGCCCGCAAAAACGGAATCTCGTCGAAGGAAATGAAAATGCGTCTGCCGGAAAATTTCTGCTGGAAATCGCGCACGCTGGCGCGCCGATGCTGACGCGATATCTGATTCTGACGCGTGTCTGCGCCCCGGCGTTCGCTCTCCGATGCCTTCGATGGAAGACGCTGTGATTCCATTCGATGCTATTGTGTCTAACAGCTTGCACTGCCATCTTTTTTTACGGTTAAGTTTATTAGCAGTTCTTAGTAATTAATCATATTTTTAATAGAACGAAACAATTTTCGTTTCTTGTATGTTTTCGTTCTCTTTCATTCCTAGGTTTGTATAATAAAAGAATTTAATTTAATTTCGATCTAGAGTATATATTTATATTTATCTATCTATTTTATATTAGATGTTAAATATTATATATTGATGTACTGGATATTATATATTGGTATACTAGATATTATATATTTATTTGTATATTAGATATTATATATTGCATATTAGATATAACAGTTGCTAATATTTGTTGATATTAAGACGTCCATTCTGTTATCCATTTCATGTCTATATTTTCGAGCACTATATTATATTAACACTGAACCATTGTCACTGTGATTGACACGTGACAGGTTTCACATTTTCTACCTTATAATTATTGAAATCGTAAAACCGTTTCTATCAGAAATCGTGGAATATATATCTGCGGATTTTACTGCGGATCTCATGAATTTATGAGGAAATTAAGCAGGCGCTGTTTAAAATAGTAACGAGATCGTATAAAATTCAGAATGCCAAGACATTATCTTCAGCCCGTTAAAATTATTAAAGAAAGCGTGGCTTCTATTTTTTGCAGTTGACACAGAAAATTTAGATTTTTCTTGAAGATCCGCAATCTACCACATTTAATTGCTAGCTTTGTTCACACTTGGAATTCCTAACAATACGTGTAGTTCCTTTCTAAATAATTTTCATGAACCGAAAATGAAGCATCGGCGATGCTGATCATCCCGAAATGTTTAAAACATTATTACTTGTTTGCATACTTGATCTGCCCATGTCTGCCAAAACTGCGTAACATCGGTCGCCGAATGATCGAGAACGTATCAGCTCCGAGCAATCGATCTCCACAGTCTTAAATCCTATTTACAGAACACATAATATCTTCCGAGCTTATCGAAACGACGAACAGAATCAACCGGCGGCCATTCAATCTCCACAATCATTCCCAGTCGTAATGCAAAGAAGGAAAAGTTGAGTTCAGCAACAGAGGCGCGCGTTTCGAGCCGGCTGCGAGCTAATACAGCCCGCCACAGCGTCCTCGACTTCTGTCCACAGATTTCCATCGATCGTGCACACGCGACCGATGTAATTCCCGGCTGCGTTCCCTTTGAAAGGAAACAAGGCAGAAGGAAAGCGGGAACAACGCGGGCGCGGGACAAAAAGTAGGAGGCGGAGAGAACAAGAGGAGCAGGAGGTATAAGCCGACGGTGATTGTTCGTTGGTTGCGTGGCCGAAGGTACGTCGCATTGTCGTCCGAAGTTTTCAGCGATTGTTTCGGGGGAAACGAAACCGATACAACGTCCGATGGGGATCGGGAAAACGTCGGCTACGTTTCCAGAGAGCCTCGTTCCTTCGGAGCAGGCCCTCTTGCCTCCTCTTGCCTTCTCTTTCGCCCCGCTTCTCGAGGCCCACTCGACCGCAGATAATACGCGGGTACACGAAATGAAAATCGGCGGAGACCTTTCCTTAATTCCATTTGCGGACGCGCGGTTGTCTTAATGGTCGATCAGCTGGTCGAAATTTAAACCTTCAAATCGATTATTTTTGATCAAATATGACGATATGCGATGCTAACGATTGGGACATATGTACATGGACATGGGCATGCAACAATACAATGTATATATAATGTATATATTTTGTATAATTATGTATGTATGTATATTTACAAACACGAGTTGTTAACTTAATATCTCGTATATGTAATTTTCTGGTTTTTGAATCATGGAATTTTGACCAACCTCCTTCGAGAAAATAGAATTGTTCTTTATCAATTTGATTGAAAAGCAAATTCGAAGAAACAACATTTAACTTTTGTATAAAAGAAATTCGCTATTTTATAAACTGTTTGAGACTGTTCGAAACAGCTGAAAAATCAAAGAAACGATGTTCAATTTTTGGAAAAAACAAATTTACTATTTTGTAAACTGTTTGAACCGGTTCCTCGGCTTCGATTTCTCAACTCTTTGAACCAGTTTGTAAAATAGTGAATTTCTTTCATCCGAGAATTAAGTTTCATTTCTTTGATTTTTCATTAGATCCATTAAGAATAATTTTACATAATTACGTCATTGAGTATGAAACGCATACTTTATTCTATAATTTAACCATAAAATCAATGCATACTCGATAGAACATACCAGAAAAGTTTGCATCGAGGTAAAACAGCACGCAGTTTCCTTGAAACGTGAAACATGCGTCCAGATTTCAAGATTCGAACGAGTCACGCAATAATTGTCAACGTTCGATGGAGAATCAAAATTTACGAGTGCGTTAAAAAAACGGGGAAATCGAGCGAACGATTGAACGATTGAAAAATCCCATGTTTTCCGTAGACCCCTTCGCGTTCTTCTCGCCTCTGTGTCTCGCGTCTGACGGCACCCTGTACTCGCGCGCCCGTGGAAACACGCGCCGCCGTGTCGACTCGCGGAACGATCTTCCGCGGTGCATATAATGCAAGCGAAAATTTTTCGGGAACCCGCTTCGGCCGCCCGCCAGCCCCGGTTCGTGTGCCGGCCAGATTGAATTTCGAGAGAGCGCCGCCGAATGGATTTTTGCAGATGAACTTTTAGAGACGGACACGCGTTGCCAGCTGTCCGAACGCTGGACGTTCATTGTTTTTTATTACGCCGCGTTTTGGACGTGTAACTGGTACAGTGATTTAGAAAATAATTGAACTCTGGAAAACAGCGGGAATCAAATATTTTTGCGCGGGACGTCGCGCACGGGGTAACGAGGTTTGCGAGTTCTGCGAGCGTTCATTTTACGTGGCTGACCGGTGCCGGTCGATTCTACTTGCGATGGGGTGCAGTGGCCGATCTCTTCTAAAGATGGCACAGAAATCATTGCGACTTGCAAAACTTGCTTTATTGGCAGGTAACAGAATGAAGTATGCCTGATTTATCTTCGTAAATGCACGCATCATTTCTGTCAAGTAATTCTACTTCTTTTTATCGGTACACGCATGAGGCTTATTTTATATTTATATATTTTATTTATATATTTTATATTTATATATTTTGTATTTATATATTTTATATTTCTATTATATCTGATATTATTTATTAGATGATATTATTATATGATATTATCTGATATTATTATATTAGATCTGATATTATTTATAAATAAGGTCTGATATATCATTTATAAATTATTATTATTTATAAATAAGGTCCTAATAAGGTCTGATATTATTTATAAATAGAGCCAAGAAACTCTCTAGAATTCGCAGATTTTTTTAAATTTTGCGATTGATGTAATAAATACTACGTTGTATATTACAAGAAAGAATTAATTTTAACAGATAAGAAATATTATAATCAAAATTTAACTAATTGTAATCTTCAAAGAAAACGAAAATTTATATTTATCCTGTGTCCACATTTAGTTGCTTCCTTAAATATTGATGCCAAAGGAACAGAATAGTACACCTTGACTTCCAAAATCGAAGTAAATTACATATGAAAAATGCGTCGTTTTGGAAAAGATTTGCAACCACAGCGCATTTGATTAACTCCTTCGCTTCCGCCCTAATATTTTGTCCGCTACTCTGCAAAATAATCAGCAATTTCGCTGCAAGTAGAACAAGCGAGCACTGGTCGGACGACGCGCAATTCGAACGCAGAAAATCCCACTTAAAATCTCATAACTTTTCCAAATATTCATTGCAAACAAAGGAGCCGCGCGTAAATTGTTGAAACACATTTAATAGCGATATTAAAATTTAAACATTATTACACGTAAACGGAATAGAACCGAGGAGAAAATACGCCGGCTGCATTGTAATTCGATGGATATTTCTGCAGAAATAACGATATTCATAGACTAATTTGCGAATGCGGAAATTAAACAGGGATTTATCCGCTCCGGCGGGTTTCCCATCAGGCTCGAAGTAAAATAAAAATCTCATCAAACTTCTGGGACAAGCGCCGGGGCGACGCTGCTAAACGACCATAATTCACGGGTTTCGCGTAAAATCCGCGGGTATCCGTCGATCGGGCGCGGAACTTTTCTCGATATGTGTCGTCGACGCCGTGAAAGAGGCACCACGGTCGCGGTTTCGTCGGGTGCGACGATTTTGTAATCGGGGGAACAATTCGGGGTGTTTCGTGCGCCGGGGTGCCCGCCCGCCGGTTTGTAAGACGTCGCTAATTGCAAGGCAAATTTAAATGAAACGGTGGGACGTGCCCGAAAGTTTCGGCCGCTCGTTTAAATTTCCCACGCTACTTATCGACACAACGGGGCCGGCGCTGAAATCAGAAGCTCCGAGGGAACTCCGTTAGTTTCGCGACGAAACACTCCGGGTGTCTGGCTGTATACACACGCGCGGAACGCGCGCGCGAGCCCACCGCGCGGTATCACTTTCCAAGAAGTTTAAGTTTAATTACTGGCTGATATGCGGCCATGGTCGGGAGCTGTTTACGGGAAACTCGCGAATGACCGCGGACACTGCAACTTCCGAGAGCACCGGGAATGTATTAAAACCTCCTGGAACTTCCTCGGGCTCCTGTCTGGCCCCGGTGCAAGAAACACGTCGACGTGATCCGGTGGACAGGGAATCATTGTTCGTGCGAACCTCCGATTCCCACGGGGATGCCACCGTATCGGAACGAAAATCGCAACTAATTCTCGCTCCTCGATTTTTGTATCTTCGCGTGGGTTACCCGGCAGCCTGCGGATTTTTATGCATTCGCGACGGAAATCGATACGTCGAATGCACACTAGTCGACGCTTTGGAAGAATTTAAAAATGGTATTGTATTCTTCGCGATGTTCTAAACTTGATACAGGATGAACTGAATGTAATACACATTTTTTTAGAGTTAATGCGGACAAGTTTTATTTTGCACAAAAATCCGTAGTCTGATTGGAGATATTGTAAAAAAGAGAGGAATTTTGAAATATCGCTGGATTATTTTCAACTCATTGCTGTTATCAAGCAACTGGCTGTTTTGACGAGTATAACACAAAATAACACATTTCTCCATGACAAATGTACTAGTCAAATATTGACAAAAATTTATATATATTTGTTTATATATATTTTATAAAAATGTTGTATTTAAACGAAATATGAAGTATAATTACAGTAACTTGCACACTTCTCGAACAGACGGCAACAGCCAACTAGTTAACCGAGTCAAAGTCATATGAAATATGTAAAAATTCTTGTCACATATACTTCGATATTCCTTATTGAATTATATATTTCATAAAAGTGTACACACTCTTCAAAGAGATTGCAACAGCTAACTAGTTAAAAAAGCGAAAGACATTTTTATCTAATCCACGTTTTTTCTAATAAATGAACTTCTAATACATTTTTGCTATTTTCCCACAAACTCGCGGATTTTTTTTGAAACAATACTGGTAGCTGTATTCATTTTAAATTTCGTAGACCTATTTGGCCAGCTTTGATGAGTGGTGACACATCAATTTTTCCTATAGAAAGATACCAATTTTTAACGAAGAGAACTTCATTTAATATTACTGAATAATATTACTTTTATGTTAATTATTACTGTTTAATATTACTTAATATTACTCGAGAACTGGTTTAAACAGAAGCCGAATTTGACGGAGAACGTTTTAATTCGACGAATTATAAATATCCAAACAAATCCATATTGAAATGTGGATTTGTTATTATTTTATTAAATATTATTCAAATGCCATTAAAATGCGTCATCTTTGGCTATTCGGTGCTCGGTCGTTCTACAGAGGGTCGAAAATAAAAATTGACTCATCGCGTCGAGAATTTTAATATACGAGTAGATTAAGCGAAAAAAAAGATACGTAAGAGTAGGTGTAACGCGATCAAACACGGATATTCCAGGCAAACCCACTCTAGTCCGGAGAAGCCGCTAATCCGTTGCAAAATAGAGCAGAGCCGGCTCGGTTAACAAGCCCAGTCGCCATTGTTGTTGCGACAGGATCTATCTTCCGCGCGAGCGGACAATAGAGATGCATATATTACGCCTGTTAGCACAATACGCGGCGAGTCAGGGCATTTCTGATTAGCTTGGCCGAATTGTGTGCGCGCGGCCAGCTCCGCGCGCATCTGCAGTTTATTAATATTTTCCTCGTCCGAGTTCAGATTAAAATTCGCGAGCCCTTTGTGAGAACTCATCGAGAGAATCCCTCCCTTCCATTGGATTCTTCGTTTTCCTTGTTTCTCGTGACGCGACTGGCGTCACACATTGCTACTTTTTGCCAAAAAATTGGCCACAATTCATAACTTTTAGTCGCGAATATACACACATAGTTTAACACATACTTTTTAACTTATCTTTTTTGGATACCAAGAAGTTTTCAATGTTTCGCTGTAATTATACTTCAATTATTATATTTATTATTATATTATATTTCAATTATTCGCTGTAATTATCACGGTGTTTCAGGGTTAAACCGACATGCTTTAGATGCGAATTTTAGACTAACAAACATATTTTTCCTTTGTAAGGATGCTCGTAAATGCTTTGAACATGAGATATTTATTTTTAAAATTATTAAGAGCTTGGAATTTTCAAGATCTAGAAGGTTATCTAATTACGATCACTTCTTCTGTGCTCGATAGGTGCAATATTTGTCTTTAAGCTGCAGGTAGTCATTTTGGACAACATATGAAATAAATACAACAATTTTCTTCAGTAATACACGTGACGAGCCTGAATTATTTATAATAAGTCCAACGACTTCAGTAGTAAATATCTCTAGGCGGCACACTTATCATATAAAGTGCTGTAACTTGGTGGAAAAAAATCGTAGCGAGATAATCCGACCCTCAAATTGAAGGGGAAATTTCGAAGTTTACGATGCTTTCAACGGCATGTTCGACAAAAATTTGTCCAAGTTTATAGAGGGGGTTAAACTTCGCGCTTTTTCGGTATCGCGAATATGCTCTCAGATATAGGATATTACAGTCATTGGCATGAAAGATATTAAAAATTAGAATATTGTATCGCAAAGTAGAGATTTCAAGCTTCAATTTAAACGAAAAGTCATAATTTTAGGATAGCTTTTAACGGAGTTACAGCTGTTCGAAGATTGACAATTTCTCGACCAAAAAGCGATGCTTTAATTTTGCTGTTCAGTGCAGGATAAGTGTGGGTATTACTGCGGACGCCCCAAATACTGTGGTATTTTATAAAAGTAATGAAATCTAACATTCTGTAGCGTGTAATAAAACTACGTAAAATATGCACATGTATGGTTTCTTCACATTACGCTTTTTAATGAAATTTGTGCTTTCAGAGGTCCAATATTTTGACGAAAGTAAATGTTCGAGTTAAAGAATAATAGGTATTGCTCAATTTGTCAATTTATTGGCGTAAAAGGTTTTATTTTCTCTGTCAAAGTTCGCCTTCATTAAGAAATCGCAGTAATACAGTAATTTCTCCCTAATTCGCGCTGAGATTGCGCACAAAAATGAACAATTTCGAAAAAGAAGATACGATTATTCGAGCCTTGCGTCTTGTTTTTATAGTTGTTGACAATCGATAACTATAAAAACGAGCCGTAGGATTCGAATCGTATCTCCTCTTCCCAAATCGTCTATTTTTGAGCGCGAATTAGGGAGAAATTACCGTACCTACACTTATCCTAGTTCAACCAGAAGACGCATTTTGCAGAAAACCTTCGCACTTTGTGAATTGCGAATATTCCAACAGCAAATGATTCAACAAAATTAAATCAACCTATGAAGAAATTGACTTACGCACGTTGCTCGTACATACTTGCAGCTTTCTGTTGTCCTGTAATTCGAAAATTTTGCATTTTGCCCGACTTTTTTTGGAAAAGGTATTACACACCGCGCGTCATCGTTGTCCGCGCGCGAGACGCGACGAAGCGAGTTGAAGCGAATCGCGACGATTCGAAGGGCGCGGAAGCGAGTGAAAGCGAGTCGAACAAAGCCCTGTCACGAAAATATGACGCGTGTAACGTGCCGGTGTTATTCGCTGGGAAATTATTAATGCCGGCCCCGTGGCTGCCAGTTATTGCCGGAACAATTACTTGCAACGCGGCTTGTTTAATGTAATAAGCCGCGGCGATACTCGCGCGCGAGCAGCACCACTCCGCTCCGCTCCTCTTCGCTCCGCAGTTTGGTAATTGCAACCAGTTGACGGGCTCTCCGGGTTTCTGGCCGAAGGTATCGGGTTGTTCTCCGGCTGGTTCCAAGTGTCCGTGCGCCGAACAATTTCGCCCGGTTTGCCGGGGATTTGTTAATTACAACGGAGAGGGAAAGTTGATCCACGCTTGAATTAAATTCCGTTGTAATTCCGATGAAACTTTGCTACTGAGCCGGAACGATCGTTCCGGCTCGGTTGCAATTATTCCGCGTTATTGCGGTTATTGTGCTTTTTACTGCGCTATCGAGCCGACGGAAGTGCGCGCGAATGTTTCCCGAAACGATTGTCTGGCTGCTCGCCGCAATTCCAGATATTTTATTTCGCTCCTCCATATCTGGAACCACTAATTTCGTACTGCGAAGATCATACTTTCTAATGGAATAGGCAATCCGCGCTCGGTATAACGTTTCGGAGCTGTTCCGCCCGGAGATCTCATCGAATACGATGTCTCCGAACTTTCTTCATATACAGAGTGTCTCCGTATCACGTGAAACACACTTCGGGAAAAGGTTCTCAACATGAAAACAATATAAAAAGTTCGTAAAAACATACGCTTTATTCGACATTGTTTTCGAATTAAGGCGACTTGTTGTGAATGCGAGCAAACACAGTGCGATAAATAGCAATTTCTGTCAATTCTTAAAATTGTTAATAAGTTGGAAATATTATACGCAAGAAAATAACAGCGTTGTTAAAATTTTCTACTGTAATTACTGTTTCGAATTTCAACTACTCTGAACTTTTGTCATCGTACGTGTTTCTATGATTGCATTTTATGTTACTAGAAATTTAATCGCTGTGTTAACAATAATGGTAATAGTAACAATTTAATCCGTTGCTTTCTAACGCCATTCTATCCCTTTCTTCCGAGGATACGTGCGTGGTTGAAAGGGATCAGTATGTCAACGATTTCACACATCCATCATTATGCGGTTAATTAAAACGTTACCCGATAGTTCGAGGTTTGATATCGATGAACAAATGACTAAGCACTGAATGAATGACAAGAATTGTTGACCAAGTGTCTTCGATGCGTTGCGTCCAAACAGATACACTCGTGCTTATTTCCGATAGAAATGATGATCGAACGACGATTGTCTGTGACGTCGAAATCCATCGATAATTTAGGAGCCCAATTATTGGAAATTGGGCTACTGAATAAACCATTGTGGAACACTTTTTAATATTGCTATGATTTTATTTTAAAGAACGAATAAGTCACGCCTTTAATGTAGCACTGGAAGATCCAGAGTGACGGGTTAAAGCGAATCTATCATCGATCACAGCGATCACAGCGATCCACAGATTCTGACGGTCTTAATACAGCAAATAATTACAAATTCAAAATAATTTTTACATTTTTAGTGGTATTTAAATAAAAACCAAAGCAAAGTTATATTTGTATTTTTATATTTTCTATTATTTCTTATATAGAAACATACAAATACGACAGTTTTTTAAGATTTCGTTTATGTTATTATAATACTATTATACTATATTAAAGATGTCCCGTAATAAGGAAATGGGGGGTTCTTGAGGTCATTTGAAGTAACTTTTTCCTTTACAAAAATGCAATCCGTGGCTTCGTTTACGAGTTATTAACGGAAAACACTGACCAATAAGAAGCGAGCTCGGCGGACGCGAGGCGGCTTAGTCAACCAACGAGCGCACAAAGCCCAGTTCCGCTCATTGACTCGGCCGTCTCGCGCCAGCTGATCTCGTCTCTCATTGGTCACTGTTTTTCGTTAATAACTCGTAAACAAAGCCGCGGATTGCATTTTCGCAAAGGAAAAAATTACTTCAAATGACCTTAGGAACACCCCATATCCTTATTACGGGACATTTTTGGGACCCCCTGTGTGTGTGTGTACATAACTAAATAAGCAAAAATTACTTTGAGATTTGCAAGATTCAATCGAGAGCTGCAAAATAGCATTGTCCCAATAATACGGAGGAATAATATAAATAATAATAACATAAACAAAATAATGAATAAATCCAACACTAATTTGTTTTACAACAGTTTCTCGCGCAGGCTAGACCAGTTTCGAGTGGAAGAGAGAAAAAAGAAATCGGTCCAATAACACCGGTTGCTGAAAAGGAAAGTTCGGCGCGGAATGGAGCGATGAAGGCCGGATCGGGATCGCGGGGTCATGAATCATGCGCTCGTTAACTGGCCCGCCGCGGAGTTATCAGAATTTTCTAACGCCGACTGTGCCTGCAAATAAGGCTGATTTACAAGCTAGAGAATCGATCGCGAGCACAAGCTGACTGGCTCGCGCGCGCCCACCGAGCCGAGCAGAGCCGAACGGCCATCGTAAATCGCGGGCCCGGCCCGGGAATTGCGAGCCTCCGAATCAGCGAATAAATTCCCGCGGGTTCAACCCTTTATTTATTCAGTTGTTCGCTTATTTATTTAGTTGCAGGGTCGCGGCGGCGCGGCGCCACGGTCAGAAGGACGCGCTAGCTGAGGATACGCAACCGTGCCGCGATCTAAAATTCATTTTCGGGATGAATCCGGAATGAACGAGCGCGATACTCGCATTCTAGACGGCCCGCGAGAGGATGCGTTCCTGCCGCGAGCTCAGGTGATTCGGAATTCCAGGTGAGCCGAGCTGTTACACCGCTGTTGGGTTCGTCGAAGCTTCAACTAATGGAATTATGAATATTCTAACGAGAAGCTCGCGGATTTTTCGGAACGGATACCACCGGGTGGGTATATCAATTTCGAATTCTCTGGACTTGTTCGTCTGTCCTCCGTGAGTAGAGTTTTTGTCATGCAACAATAATCGTTTTTGCCGAAGTTCTGATAGTGGGTATTTCCGCGGGCGCACCGAATACTGTGGTATTTTATAGAAGTAATAAAATCTGACATTTTATAGTGTGTAGTCTTCTAAAAATGAATCTCACAATTTTTTATATGTTGAATATTGATAATTTATGACATGCAAGTAACAGCAATCGCAGATTTATTTCATTTATTGACTTTCGATATTCGGAAGCTTATAAAAACGTTGAGTCTTATGAAGTACTCGTAATGGCAGTAAATGGTAATTAATAGTGAATTATTCATTTTAGCGTTATTATTAGATAAAGTAATCATTACTTTAATAAAAAGTCGACGCATACTGTCACTATCATCTATCCTCAGATATTATTTACGAACACAGTATTTGGCGAATAGTTTTTTTACTATGTGAGTACATTACTGTGGTGCTTCACTGAACTGCATATCTTAATTCGTGAAGTGCTACAGTGAGAATACCTTGATCTTAAAAATTATAGCTGTGCGTGTGTGTTATATATTTAAAAGAAAGTAGGTTATGTCAACTTTGACACGCAGTTATCGGAACGTTCGCAGTATTTGGCTCGTAGTAATAGATACATAACCGCAGTAATACAGGTAATGCACCGGTATGGTTTCTTTACATTACGCTTTTTAATGAAATTTGTGCTTCCAAACACCCAATATTTTGAGAAAAGTAAATATTCAAGTTAAAGAATAGTAGGTATAGCTGAAGTTTTAAATTTATTGGCGTGAAAAATCTTATTTTATTTTCGTTGAGAAATCGCAGCAATACGTACTATGTGAATTGCGAATATTCCGACAGCAAATTCGCGAATTTTTGACACGATACCACTAGCTGTAACAATTTTGAATTTCGTGGACTTTTTTGGCTATCTTTGGAGAGTGGAGACAAATTTTTTCCGTGCCAAAATGATAACTTTTGACAAAGTTACCGTGCTTTTAAACGGGAGAGGATTTTTCCAGAAAACGTTCTACATGAAAATTACTCGTGTTCCGAACTGGTGCGGCTCAAAATGAAAAGTCCTGGGATTATTACAGGACAATAAGAAGTGTAACGTACGACCGTAGGCGAAATTTCAATTTTTGCAAAACCACCCCAATTTGCGACACTACCGCGTCGAAATCGGATTTTAGGGGCTGCATTGTACGCTGCACCGTGCAATTTTCCCGGACCAGTCCTTATTCCAGGGGAACAACCGCCCCGGACTGTTTCGCCAGTTTTTCGTGGCGACTTCACCACGTCCACAAGAACCTCGAGAACCGCCGACTGTTTCCAGACAACGATTTATTTCCCTATGGATTTACATTCCGCAGAATTTCCTCCCGCTCGTTCCGCAGACTCGCGGTTTTCTTGACTGCTTTCCTTTTTCGTTCCGCCGCCCCTATTTTTACCCGGGGAAATGCGCTTCATCTTCGTCGTGCATTCTATTGGATATTCTTGCGTTTTCTCTCGTTGCTCTACCTTGAGATTTATCGTGTCTGATATTATTACTGCGTTTAAGCGGCGACTGTTCTTAGCTCTGTCTGGAAATTCTGGCCGTCTGTCTACTTGAGATATTTTTGTTCCGTTATACAGGGTGTCCCAAAAATGTCTCGCAATCCGGAAATGGCGGATTCCTCGGATCATTTGAAGCAGTTTCTTCCTTTGCAAAAATTTTCTCCGAGGCACCGTTAACGAGTTATTAACGAAAAACACTGACCAATAAGAATCGAGTACGGCTGACACGAGGCGACCCAGCCAACCAGCGCACGAAGCCCAGTTCCGCTCATTGGCTCGGTCGCTTCGCGCCAGCTGAGCTCGCCTCTCATTGGTCACTGTTTTTAGTTAATAACTCGTTAACGGTGCCTCGGAGAAAATTTTTGTAAAGGAAAAAGTTGCTTCAAATGACCTGAAGAACCTGCCACTTTCGGATTGCGCGACATTTTTGGGACACTCTATATTATTATATAAACACTATGATAACCGGACTGCGGATTTTATGTGTTTGTAATTAAAATAGGTGAAATTTCAAACGATGGAATTATTCAAAGAATTCAAGGACACTCAGGCATTATTTTCAACTTGATGCGGTTAGTAAAAAACGGAAAGAAATTTCTATTCGACTCGTTTTTGTTGCGATCGATGGAGATCATTTTTATGTTGTACAACGACACGCGGTCTAATGATCTCTTGTCCAGGATATATTTCTGTACAAGCTGTTCTCCCGACGTTTCATTAATTACCATTCTGTTTATCGGGTCGCCCTTTGTATTTTTCATCGAGCAGCTTTTTCCACTTTTTATTGATCCCGGTCCAGCTTTTATATCTTGAATACTCAATTCGAATTGGTTTTTCCTCTATTTTCTATATCTGTTCCAGATATTCGCGTTTTATTTCCAGCGGAGAGCACACACACGCTCCGTCCGGGTATTTCCTTCCACGGATATTCTGTCACACATCGAGTCATTTTTATTTACCTCTTTTCTCATTACATTTATCGAACACAGTCGTAACATTTTTTTATTTCCCTTCCGGCTCATATGGGCCCGATAATGCTTGAAATTTTCTATCTGTTTTCTCACTTTGGATTTCCCAGATGACTACCTCTGCCCCGGTGATCCAGTACACGCGCAGAGAGAGAGAGAGAGAGAGAGAGAGAGAGAGAACAGGACAGAGAGAGAGAGAGAGAGAGAGAGAGAGAGAACAGGACAGAGAGAGAGAGAGAGAGCAGGAGAGAGATAGAGAAAGTAGAGGAGAGAGTGAAAGACCAGAGAAGAGAGAGAGAGAGAACAAAAGAGAGCGAGAGCAGAGGAGTGCGAGAGCAGAGGAGTGCGAGAGCAGAGGAAAGCGAGAGCAGAGGAGAGAGAGAATAGAGAGAGAGAGAGCGGAGGAGAGAGAGCAGAGGAGAAAGAGAGAGCAGAGGAGAAAGAGAGAGCAGAGGAGAGAGAGTAGTGGAGAGAGAGAGAAAGCAGAGCAAAGAGAGAGTAGAGGAGAGAGAGAGAGCAAAGAGAGAGAGACAGGATGAGCGATTTTGAAGTAACGTGGAACCACCGTGGATGAAGAAACGTAAAATAATGAAGTCAAATTGGCTATCATGGACGTTAATTGATCCGAGCGGAGTCGATTGCGAGAAATTATTAATACGACAGAAGTCTTCGGGCTCTGATAGATCCGACTGATGGGCGAGCTTGGTTGATTTAGCGGCGATGATGCACGCTCGAAGATTATGATGGAAGCAAGGAAAGGATTTGCGGTGATAGATATCGCGCGATTGTCGGTACGATGATTCAAGAAAACTCGTGTTCGAACGGTTTTCCCTTTTCGCGGGAACAGTACCTTGCCGGAACCGTGCGCCCGCAATAAGTGAAAAGAAAACAGCTAAATCCGAGAAATCAGCTAAATCCAAGAAAACAGCTAAATCCAAGAAATCAGCTAAATCGGGGAAAACAGCTAAATCTGAAAAATCAGCTAAATCCAAGAAAACAGCTAAATCCGAGAAATCAGCTAAATCCAAGAAAACAGCTAAATCCAAGAAAACAGCTAAATCCGAGAAATCACTAAATCCAAGAAGACAGCTAAATCCAAGAAATCAGCTAAATCCAAAAAAACAGCTAAATCCAAGAAATCAGCTAAATCCAAGAAATCAGCTAAATCCAAGAAAACAGCTAAATCCAAGAAAACAGCTAAATCCAAGAAAACAGCTAAATCCAAGAAAACAGCTAAATCCGAGAAATCAGCTAAATCCAAGAAATCAGCTAAATCCAAGAAATCAGCTAAATCCGAGAAAACAGCTAAATCCAAGAAAACAGCTAAATCCAAGAAATCAGCTAAATCCAAAAAAACAGCTAAATCCAAGAAATCAGCTAAATCCAAGAAAACAGCTAAATCCAAGAAAACAGCTAAATCTGAAAAATCAGCTAAATCCGAGAAATCAGCTAAATCCAAGAAAACAGCTAAATCCAAGAAATCAGCTAAATCCGAAAAATCAGCTAAATCCAAGAAAACAGCTAAATCCAAGAAAACAGCTAAATCCAAGAAATCACTAAATCCAAGAAAACAGCTAAATCTGGGAAAACAGCTAAATCTGAAAAATCAGCTAAATCCAAGAAAACAGCTAAATCCAAGAAAACAGCTAAATCCAAGAAAACAGCTAAATCCGAGAAATCAGCTAAATCCAAGAAAACAGCTAAATCCGAGAAATCAGCTAAATCCAAGAAAACAGCTAAATCCGGGAAAACAGCTAAATCTGAAAAATCAGCTAAATCCAAGAAAACAGCTAAATCTGAAAAATCAGCTAAATCCAAGAAATCAGCTAAATCCGAGAAATCAGCTAAATCCAAGAAAACAGCTAAATCCGAGAAATCAGCTAAATCCAAGAAAACAGCTAAATCCGGGGAAACAGCTAAATCTGGGAAAACAGCTAAATCTGAAAAATCAGCTAAATCCAAGAAAACAGCTAAATCCAAGAAAACAGCTAAATCTGAAAAATCAGCTAAATCCAAGAAATCAGCTAAATCCGAGAAATCAGCTAAATCCAAGAAAACAGCTAAATCCAAGAAATCAGCTAAATCTGGGAAAACAGCTAAATCTGAAAAATCAGCTAAATCCAAGAAAACAGCTAAATCCGGGAAAACAGCTAAATCCAAGAAAACAGCTAAATCCAAGAAAACAGCTAAATCCAAGAAAACAGCTAAATCCGAGAAAACAGCTAAATCCGGGAAAACAGCTAAATCTGAAAAATCAGCTAAATCCAAGAAATCAGCTAAATCCAAGAAATCAGCTAAATCCAAGAAAACAGCTAAATCCAAGAAAACAGCTAAATCCGAGAAATCAGCTAAATCCAAGAAAACAGCTAAATCCAAGAAAACAGCTAAATCCGAGAAATCAGCTAAATCCAAGAAAACAGCTAAATCCGAGAAATCAGCTAAATCCAAGAAAACAGCTAAATCCGGGAAAACAGCTAAATCTGGGAAAACAGCTAAATCTGAAAAATCAGCTAAATCCAAGAAAACAGCTAAATCCAAGAAAACAGCTAAATCTGAAAAATCAGCTAAATCCAAGAAATCAGCTAAATCCGAGAAATCAGCTAAATCCAAGAAAACAGCTAAATCCAAGAAATCAGCTAAATCTGAAAAATCAGCTAAATCCAAGAAAACAGCTAAATCCAAGAAAACAGCTAAATCCAAGAAAACAGCTAAATCCGAGAAATCAGCTAAATCCAAGAAAACAGCTAAATCCGAGAAATCAGCTAAATCCAAGAAAACAGCTAAATCCGGGAAAACAACTAAATCTGAAAAATCAGCTAAATCCGAGAAAACAGCTAAATCTGAAAAATCAGCTAAATCCAAGAAATCAGCTAAATCCGAGAAATCAGCTAAATCCAAGAAAACAGCTAAATCCAAGAAATCAGCTAAATCCAAGAAAACAGCTAAATCCAAGAAATTAGCTAAATCTGGGAAAACAGCTAAATCTGAAAAATCAGCTAAATCCAAGAAATCAGCTAAATCTGGGAAAACAGCTAAATCTGAAAAATCAGCTAAATCCAAGAAAACAGCTAAATCCAAGAAAACAGCTAAATCTGAAAAATCAGCTAAATCCAAGAAAACAGCTAAATCCAAGAAAACAGCTAAATCTGAAAAATCAGCTAAATCCAAGAAATCAGCTAAATCCAAGAAAACAGCTAAATCCAAGAAAACAGCTAAATCCGAGAAATCAGCTAAATCCAAGAAAACAGCTAAATCCAAGAAAACAGCTAAATCCGAGAAATCAGCTAAATCCAAGAAAACACTAAATCCAAGAAAACACTAAATCCAAGAAAACAGCTAAATCTGGGAAAACAGCTAAATCCGAGAAATCAGCTAAATCCAAGAAAACAGCTAAATCCGGGAAAACAGCTAAATCTGGGAAAACAGCTAAATCTGAAAAATCAGCTAAATCCAAGAAAACAGCTAAATCCAAGAAAACAGCTAAATCTGAAAAATCAGCTAAATCCAAGAAATCAGCTAAATCCGAGAAATCAGCTAAATCCAAGAAAACAGCTAAATCCGGGAAAACAGCTAAATCTGGGAAAACAGCTAAATCTGAAAAATCAGCTAAATCCAAGAAAACAGCTAAGTCCAAGAAAACAGCTAAATCTGAAAAATCAGCTAAATCCAAGAAATCAGCTAAATCCGAGAAAACAGCTAAATCCGGGAAAACAGCTAAATCCAAGAAATCAGCTAAATCTGAAAAATCAGCTAAATCCAAGAAATCAGCTAAATCCAAGAAATCAGCTAAATCCAAGAAAACAGCTAAATCCAAGAAATCAGCTAAATCCGGGAAAACAGCTAAATCTGAAAAATCAGCTAAATCCAAGAAAACAGCTAAATCCGAGAAATCAGCTAAATCCAAGAAATCACTAAATCCAAGAAATCAGCTAAATCTGGGAAAACAGCTAAATCCGAGAAATCAGCTAAATCCAAGAAAACAGCTAAATCCAAGAAATTAGCTAAATCTGGGAAAACAGCTAAATCTGAAAAATCAGCTAAATCCAAGAAAACAGCTAAATCCAAGAAAACAGCTAAATCCGAGAAATCAGCTAAATCCAAGAAAACAGCTAAATCCGAGAAATCAGCTAAATCCAAGAAAACAGCTAAATCCGGGAAAACAGCTAAATCTGAAAAATCAGCTAAATCCAAGAAAACAGCTAAATCCGAGAAATCAGCTAAATCCGAAAAATCAGCTAAATCCAAGAAAACAGCTAAATCCAAGAAAACAGCTAAATCCAAGAAATCACTAAATCCAAGAAAACAGCTAAATCTGGGAAAACAGCTAAATCTGAAAAATCAGCTAAATCCAAGAAATCAGCTAAATCCGAGAAAACAGCTAAATCCGGGAAAACAGCTAAATCTGAAAAATCAGCTAAATCCAAGAAATCAGCTAAATCCAAGAAATCAGCTAAATCCAAGAAAACAGCTAAATCCAAGAAATCAGCTAAATCTGGGAAAACAGCTAAATCTGAAAAATCAGCTAAATCCAAGAAAACAGCTAAATCCGGGAAAACAGCTAAATCCAAGAAAACAGCTAAATCCAAGAAAACAGCTAAATCCAAGAAAACAGCTAAATCCGAGAAATCAGCTAAATCCGAGAAATCAGCTAAATCCAAGAAAACAGCTAAATCCAAGAAATCAGCTAAATCTGGGAAAACAGCTAAATCTGAAAAATCAGCTAAATCCAAGAAAACAGCTAAATCCGGGAAAACAGCTAAATCCGGGAAAGCAGCTAAATCTGAAAAATCAGCTAAATCCAAGAAAACAGCTAAATCCGGGAAAACAGCTAAATCTGAAAAATCAGCTAAATCCAAGAAAACAGCTAAATCCGGGAAAACAGCTAAATCCGGGAAAGCAGCTAAATCTGAAAAATCAGCTAAATCCAAGAAATGAGCTAAATTCGAGAAATCAGCTCAATCCAAGAAAACAGCTAAATTCGAGAAAACAGCTAAATCCATCAAAACAGCTAAATCCGGGATTTATATACATATAGCCAGTGTCGAGGTGATGTCAACCTTGTCATAACGCTAAAATGATCTTGGACGGGATGAGCGATTTTGAAGTAACGTGGAACCACCGTGGATGAAGTAACGTAAAATAATGAAGTCAAATTGGCTATCATGGACGTTAATTGATCCGAGCGGAGTCGATTGCGAGAAATTATTAATACGACAGAAGTCTTCAGGGAGAGAGAAAGAGAGAGCGGAGGAGAGAGAGAGAGCAAAGAGAGAGAGAGAGGGCTAGAGAAAGCAGAGCAGGGAGAGAGAAAGAGAGAGCTAGAGAAAGCAGAGAAGGGGGAGAGAGAGAATGAGAGAGAGAGAGACAGAGACAGAGAGCAGAGGAGAGCTCGAAGTGTGTTTGTTACGCTCCGTTCACTTTTCCTGAACGAAAAATATTTTTCGATGTCCGAGAATTCGAACCCGGGCCTCCTCCCCCGACGCCAGCCGAGTTTTCTGCTCCCAGAGAGCCAGCGAGACTACAACCAATAGTAACCGGGCTTTTTCTCTACGTGTCTCGCAGGTACGATATATAGGGATACCTTTCCCACATTCTAGGTTTTACCTCGCAAAGCATCGGCTATCCACCGACAACACTGCTAACGTTGCTTTTTTGTTACGAAAATGTTTTTGACGTCGCTGCTCCACCAGAGTGCAGCGAAATTTATGGCCCCCGGTCTCTTCTTACCGGTATCTCGGATTTCCGAGGCTTTTAGGTTCTTACCTCTTCGTAAGTTCACGAAATCTTAATCTCAACTGATCTTCGGATGCTTGGAAATTTGTTGACGTTGCTTCGGCACGTGACCGACAATGTTTTTGTAATAAAGTCTTTCGAACTGGAGAACAACGAATAACATTCTACAAGTAGAAATTAGTAATTATATTAATTAGTAAGTTTTAAGTAATTAGTAAATATATTTGTAGGTATATTGTAAGTATATGTTATATATTTATTTTATATATTTGTAAATATATTGTAAATATATGCTATATGTTTATTATATATTTGTAAATATATTGTAAATATATGTTATATATTTATTATATATTATGTTACAAGTTACAATTATATACATATTATAAAACGCGAAAAGTCCATAAATACTTTGTTGAGAATTTGACGCAAAATTATCAGACTATGGCTCGAAACAATGGGACCACGTTTTATTATACAATTTCGCACATCGATTCAAAGAAAAATAACGTTGTTTGATTTTTCAACTATACCCGGTTCGACGCAAATTGGCAGAAAACATAAACAGCCGTACGCGAGCGACGCGTTCCGACCGAAACGTAATTCGATATTAATGTATAATAATATCGTTCATTAAACATTATTAACATCATTATACAATAACGTAAATAATGAGGCAAACGAACGGCACACTACACCCACGTACGAGTCATCGAGACAAACGAGCTTTCGCTTCCACCGGAGATAGATAAGGGACCAAAATAAATGAAATAAAAAACAAAAAATAAATAGAAAAAAAAACAAATGTCCGATAAAAGAACGGAAGTTATTCATGACTGGACCTAATGATTTCGACGATGAATATCGACCGACGGCGTCCAAGAATATCGTTCCGTTCCACTGCGCACCTGGGTGCAATCATCGGCCTCGGGTAAACGTAGCTGGTCGGTGTTTAACCGCGACCAAAGATCGTGCGAGTGCAAGGGTTTGGAAAGCATCGGCACCGGGGACCCGGATGAAAGCCCTACAAACCGAATTCCGTGTGCAAAAAGACGGGCGAAACGCGCGGATCGACGCAGCGATTTCGCGAGACAGCGCAAAGAGCGTCGGATCCGTGTTCGGCGCTCCGGTTTACGCGTAACATTATCGGCGGCGTGGGTGGGCGAGAGGTGGGCAGAGGGATGCCGGGGTGGGCACTTTGATACGTTCCGACCGGAAAAATACGGTCGAACCGCAAAGGGGTTAACAGGATCGCGTCCCGGTGCGCGTTTCAAAGGCCGCGCGGAAGAATTGATCCCGGCCGCGTTCTGTTCCGTCCCGTTTCGAAATCCTGTTATCGCGTTATCGGCGCGCCGATCGATATATCCCCCGCTTTAGAAAACTTTTCGCCGGGCCCCCGTTTCGCGTCTCTGCCGACGCGGGAACGTTCGCCCCGGCCGTTTTATCCCGGTTGATAAACGCGTGCCGGAGGGGCATCTCGGGGGGGGGGGGGGCGATTCAGTGCATTATATGCAGCACGCGTAATACCGGGTAACGCGCAGGCAAATTGAACGTCGAGGGCAAACGGAGAAAGGGAGGAACTGGCTGCGATGCTACCGCTCGTCTCTCTCTCTCTTTCTCTCTATGCACATGCGCCGGCACGTGTGTGCGTGCCTGCGTGCATCCGTGCGTTCGTGTCCCCGTGATACGGAGGAAGGAAATAATAAAGCAACAACCGGCGCGCGGACCGGCACTGGGTTACAAACAACTGTCGTGCGCCCGTAAGCAATTCGGGGACCCGAAACTCGGGCTAAATTGACGGCCGGGTCTGGATCTTCGCATAAGCGATCGCGCTCGCCACCTATTCTTTCTTTCCCTACGGAAGCGATGGGGAAATAATTTTTCGTTATTAAAAAAAAATCGGCCTGCGAATGTTTTCTCTTTATAGAGGGTGTTCCGGCATCGGCGATGCAACCGGGAAGGTCCATATTATATCTTAAATAAACTACATTTTCATCTGAACTCTTGTTAATATTTTTATATTTGTAATTATAATATTTAAAAAATTAATTTATTATAATACTTAAAAACGACAATACATAAACTTAATTTAAATTTATCTTAACGTGGAATATCAATTAATTACAGGCACCTCCAATAAGAATATTATATATAATATAATATTATATAATAATATATAATATCATATAATAATGTATAATATAATATTATATAATAATATATAATATCATATAATAATGTATAATATAATATTATATATTTAATTTTAATGTTTTACATTTAATTATTGGCTTCTTTATTAATTCTATAATGAGGTATCTAATCCTGGTTTTATTATTATCATATTATAAACATTTAATTATTAAAATATTTATGTTATAAACATTTCACCTCAACAACAAAAATCTATTCAATAGAATGACTTGTTTATACAGTAAAAATTTAAAGAATTATACAAATTAATTTATAATATGATTCTATATGAAAAAAGCAAATCGAAAATAAAGAGTAAAATTTGTTCAGTTAAGATATCGTTATCGCGTTAATTAACTAGTAAATGATTCAATGAATTTCTCGAGTTAAATGTACATTGCGTTGAAAATGCTGAAAATTCTGAATAAATTAACTCTTGTGATCGTTACGAGGTAATGCATGTCAGTCACTTTTAGGTAGTGTTGAGAAACTGAAACATGCATCCGTGGATTTCAAACGAAACAAACTGTGTGAATAAATAACGGTTGTATATATTTTATAAGAGTTATTAAGAGAACAATTACAAAACTGTTAAGAAATTGAAACGTGCATCCGTAGATTGGAACGAAGATAATAAACTAAATAAGTAAGAGTTACACATATCGTTATAAATATCATTCATTCACGCTTCTTTGAATCGAAATATAATTATTTCCTCTTGTCATCGATATATTTAAACATTCAAGCAAATGCAGGCACACGGTAAAAATGTATATTTTATTTTTCTTCTACGTAATTACGCTTTTTAAAGCCCTTTATCAACGATTTTAACCCTCGAACGAAACATTAACAATCCTTTTTGGAATTTGTTGCAAACTGAATATTGTTGTCGACGGTCAAATAAATATAATTATACGACATATAATTATATAATTATATTTATTTGACTGTCAACAACAATATTCAGTTTGCAACAAATTCCAAAAGGGATTGTAAATGTTTCGTTCGAGGGTTAAAATTGTTAACAAAGCGTGTCAATTTGAAAAACGTAATTACGTAGAAGGAAAATGAAACATACATCTATACCGTGTGTCTGCATTTAAAAAAGTTAAATAATATTTATACTTAACAGGTCACAGATCATACTCGACAAAGCACTCGAAGCAAAGTGTTAACAATAAAGCAGAGGTCCTAGATAACAGTCGAAATTTTCACGTTTATTTTGACACTTCGAGAAATTATGTTTCAAAAGGTGCATGATCCCCCCGCATTCGCGTTTCGGTGATCGCAACAAGTGTCGGCGTTCAAATAACAAGACGGGAGAAGAAGAAGTTGGAAGCGTTAACTATCTTCCGCTAACCGGATCAATTTATGGGAAGATCGAAGTTCGGGAAGGTTTCGAAATTGTTCGGCCAAGTTCGAATCTGCATGCACTCTGCAACGGCCTGAAATTTGTAAGCCGCGAGCACCGCGTGTCAGGCGATGCGATGCATCGAGTTTAAGCGCGGCGTGCACGCGTCGGGGCGCCAACATAATTTAGTTAAAAGCGGCGTAATTATGATACACTGACGGGAGACGTTATGTTGGTAAACATAATCGTGCGTACGGGGGAGAGGGGGATTAAACGCGTTTAAAGGTGCGCCGTCTTATCTCGAAGTTAGGCCGTTATTAGGTTAAACGCGACTGCGGTTGCGTTTCTCCGTTCGATCGTCACGAAATCGCGATCGTTTGCTGCTCTTAGCAACTCTTTTAGCAATTCTTTTTTTATTCGCTAGTTCATTTAAGAAAAATTCTGGTCGCTTGTTATTTCTTTTTACTGATTCCTTCTGTCGAAACGGTAATTGCAGATTTTTATGTAAAACGAAAATTGTTTACATCAATTGCAAGAAATAGAAACTGAGGGGAAAGTTCTCTCTTTTTTGAATAATTTTAGTAGATCATTGAACATTTAGTAGATGAGTGAACACTTTCAAACTCTTTCAATCTTTCTGCGTTTTTAGACTGAATTATTTTAAATAAATGACTTGAATTTTTGTTTCAAATAATAGAACTAGTTATAATATCTGAAAAAAATTCAAGTCATTTATTTAAAATAATTCGGTTCTAATCCAGTTCTAATGTACAATGGCTGAAATACTTTTCTTCTTAGTTCTGCTATTACTTGGAACGATGAATTGTCTAAAAAATGTCTGGAATTTCTTTTCGATGTAAGATCAGTTTTCTTTTAATTTTGCTATTGCTTGGAATGGTGAATTGTCAGCATGCGTACGAGTTACCAAGATCAACGAAATGCATTTTTTAAATATTCGTTGTAGGCTCAGAAAAAAGAATCCAAAGCTTATTACTTTGGAAAAAAAAATCACTTTGGCAAAAGTTTAAAAGGGGTGTTTCAGTCATTGTACAGTAAACTGTTTCCTCTAGCATTTCCCAAAAAATTAGTGCAGTTTTGAAAAAGTTATCGCATTGTGAAAGGTGTACGAACACTTCAGGCCGTCGGCGTGTTTCGGCAAGAAAAATCGCAAGGTGAGAAGGGAGCGCAGGATTTCTAGATCGCAGGCGAAAAATCGCGGCGATCTCGATTGGCCGGGATAGATCGTCGATTTCCCATCGGAGGGGTTGTAACGATAACGGCCGGTTATCGTGGCCGGACACGTGACAGACCGCGTATCTAGTTAAACGCGGCGCGGAGGCCGCGCGCATGGCGCCCAACTAATTTATTCAGAAGCGTCATAATTGCGATATCGCGCGGGGCTGCCATTGCGGGTTACCGCAACGGAGTCCTCCGTGCTGAAATTGCAAAACCGAGGACAAGGGGTGCGGCCGGGTGGCGCGGAGGCCGCGTGGGCGTGGGAACACCGGTCGAGAGGGTGGCGAGAAGGGAGGCCGATACGGGGGAGAGACCGTGTAAATCGGGGACAGCCCGAGGGAAATGCTAATTCCACAACTCGTAACGCGTGTCGTTTTTCGGCCGATCATCGACCGGAGATACGCGACGCCATTCCGCGCGAATAAATCGCGTGAAAATATACCGGAGACTCTTTTTTTTGCTCTCGCCACGACGTATGCTCCGATCGGCTCCTATTCCCACGGATCGTTTAAAAAATTACGTCGTCGCCGATACGGCCAGATGCAACCAGAAAAAAAGGCCGCCGAAAACGCGGCAACGGGATGCCGCGATTACCCGAATTTTTTCGCGGCTTTTTCGCCGCACTCGCGACGCGTACTCGCTTCGAAGATAGTCAAGTAAGTCCTCAGTACATAGCCAAGCAAGATCTCAACAATTTGAGAGCGATATACATACCTATTGATGTAAAATAGTGTGCATGATTGTGGATCCAAAGTAACTTTTACATTTTTATTGATATTTGAACGAAAACCAAAAAGAAACTATATTTTTGTATTTCTATCTTCTATCGTTTCTAATATATATAAAAATATACAAATACAATATATTATATGCAATATAGTAAAGAAATATATTTCTATTTTCTTTTATTTTTAATATAGAAATATACAAATGCAGTGGAAGATACAAATAAATTGGGTAAATTTTGTACATTTTTCCCAAAATTGTGTCGTTTTCGAGATGCAGTAAATTCTCTCTAATTGACGCTCAGATTATACACAAAAATATGGACAATTTGAGAATCTCGGATCGCGTTCAATTTGTGCAACTGTTCATGCATTTCTGCATGAAAAGTTGCAGTTGACAAAAATCGGGCAAGATTTCAAAGAAAAGCAGATGAAGATCTGCAGAAAATTCTCTCTAATTTTTCTTTTTCTTTTTGCAAACAAAAATGGACAATTTGGAAAGAGGAGGCGATAATATAAATAATCTTTGACAATCGGTAACTATAAAAACCTGTGTCTCCTCCTCCCAAATTGTCCATTTTTGTTTGCAAGCCGAAGAAAAATTAGGGAGAATTTACTGTAATCGGTATTCGTGCATAAATTGATTAACATCGATCGAATGAATTTTCATGAAGAGGCGGGGGGATTTGTTAATATTTTAAATGTTTAAATACGTCGAATACATTTCACGTAACATAAATAGATTGCGTATCTTCATGGAAGATAAAAAAGTATCTGCAACAATTGTAAGAATTGCAATCGAGTATTAACCGTATTCAGATCGAAATTTTTTAAACGAAAATGCTGCGTGTAAAAATTGTTGATAACAATCTACAGTAATTAAGAATACGTATACGAATAATTCGTGCGTATTCGATGCAAAAGGAGCAAACGTGGATATCTCGAATATGGTTGTTCTCTCTGTTCCCCCGTTCCACTTGGCAGCGCTCGCGATTTTCGACATCATTTTTCGGCGAGCAGTCCGCGAAAGACACACGAGCGTTTCACGCGGAACAAATCGCGCGAAAATCTCCGGCGTTCTTTCTCCGGTCTGTTTGCTTTTCCCCCTATTTTTATTTCCGTTCGATCCTTCGGCCGTGTTCGGGGCGGGCGTGATCGCTGTTCTCGCGTACACCAGCGTAATCTGTGCGCTTTTCCGCCTTGTTTTCGTTTCCGGTTTTCGCTCGGCCCCTGTACATGTATGTACGCATGCATGTATGTATGCATGTATGCTTTTTTTGTGTGTTCCGACGCCTCTCTGGAACGCGGCCGAATAAAATTTGTCGTTGCCGGAGAAAAATGGGCGAGTTTTCCGCGCGGAATCAGCGTCGACCGGTCGCGGCGGGCGCCTCCTACTGTTCCACGAAAGCCGACTGCAGTTTACAGAGTGTTCTGCAGGCGAATTAAATTTGCGAACAGGGCGGCGCGCGCGACCGGCTCAGGCATTAGGCAAGAAATAAAGTTACGGCACACGCCCGCCGCCGTTCGGGCGGCGAGCAGCAATTTTTGGCACGGCCGGAACTCGCCGCGAGTCCACGGAATTTATACCAGCCGGCTCGCGTTTAGTGCAAATTGACTTCAATCCCGGATTATCGCGCGACCGACGGAATCACGCGGCTTTTCCCGTTTCTCCGTGATACCGGAACTCCGTTCTCGAATCGTACGAATTTATCGGTCGCCGTACGGGGCGTTCGTATATTCGGCTATCCGCGAAAATAGCGTCGGTCGACTCGCAGTGCTCGCAATACAATTCTTGAAGTGTTTAATAACAGAAAGCTGCTATAGTACGCGCGTATCCGCGGGCGAATATACGTGGACACCTTTTAAAAGGGATTAACCTTTTGAAAACTGTAAAAAATGTGCCGAATTTTACTTGAGGTGGCAGAGGGACCAATTTGCTGGACAATGTTTGAACAAATTTTTGCGGACATAGCAACTGGGTAAAATGATAAAGAAAAATTGTATGGTTTCCCTTGCATTTTAGCGTGAAATAATTATTGGGTTGGCAAAACTAAGTAATTACCGATTTCAGTTATAGATGTCTCTCACTCCCATTTTTATGATATCCGTAAATGTTATATTATACAGGGTGTCCCACAATTATTTTAACAGCCGAAAATGAGGGGTAGCTGAGGTCATTTGAAGTAACTTTTTCCTTTGCGAAAATGCAATCCGCGGCTTTGTTTACGAGTTATTAACGAAAAACACTGGCCAATGAGAGGTGACAGTGCGAGAGAGAGAGTCCGCGAGAGAGTACGCAGCACGAGGCTTTGACAGATGGTCGGGACGGACTCGAGCCACGTTCGAAGTATTGAACAAATCACGAAGCGAGAACTTTCCGGATTTTTTTTTTACTACGTGACAGTGATATTTTGAAGAAAAACGCTGTTCACCTTTACTTTAGAACGTCTGAAGAATATTTACTAATTTTTCGGACCCGAAATAATAAGTAATTTTATCGTGACGGCCGGTTTAATTTTCTAGTGTGCATGACACCTCGTGTGTAACATATGAAATTTTTAAGCAAGGTGTACAGTGAAGATTAACAAAGTACGTAAATGATATTTTACGTTAATGGTATTTTATTTAAATAATTCCGTGTCCGAACATAGTTCAACGAATGATTCGCAAAGCTAATTTAATAAATAATAATCGTGTTAAAGGATGTAAGGGATATGTTTGTTAGAGAAATATGAAGAATATTATCAACAAGAAACTCACCCATTTAGTTGTAAAATCCACTTCATGCACGGAAATGTGTGCAGGAGGATAGTGCATTGACCTCGTACAATGTATGATGAACTGCACAGCTGATCTGTATCCGACGGCGACGAACAGAAGGATATCTCCAGGCAGGCAATTTCAACGTTTACTTTCACTGCATTATCACTAAACACTGATCACTTATCAATAATATTTATGGACCAACTTTCCTGGGTTAATATGTATGGCCCTGAAAAGAGCCGATTGTTTTATGCGACGCGTTCGAAGTTCATATCGTTAAGAACACATACCGCGTTGACGGGATAAACTGCGGAAGACTAGCACGATGGCTGACAATGTTCGCGTTCGATGGAAAACAGTTGAAATTCGCTCGTAGGAGAACGAAACACAGTCGGCCATCGTGCCAGTCTTCTGCAGTTCATCTCGACAACGCGGTACATACGTGTCGTTAACAGTGAGAACTTCGAACGCGTCGCATAAAAAAATCGGCTCTTTTCAGAGCTATACATATTAATCCAGGAAAGTTGGTCCATAAATATTATTGATAAGTGATCAGTGTTTAGTGATAATGCAGTGAAAGTAAACGTTGAAATTGCCTGCCTGGAGATATCCTTCTGTTCGTCGCCGTCGGATACAGATCAGCTGTGCAGTTCATCATACATTGTACGAGGTCAATGCACTATCCTCCTGCACACATTTCCGTGCATGAAGTGGATTTTACAACTAAATGGGTGAGTTTCTTGTTGATAATATTCTTCATATTTCTCTAACAAACATATCCCTTACATCCTTTAACACGATTATTATTTATTAAATTAGCTTTGCGAATCATTCGTTGAACTATGTTCGGACACGGAATTATTTAAATAAAATACCATTAACGTAAAATATCATTTACGTACTTTGTTAATCTTCACTGTACACCTTGCTTAAAAATTTCATATGTTACACACGAGGTGTCATGCACACTAGAAAATTAAACCGGCCGTCACGGTAAAATTACTTATTATTTCGGGTCCGAAAAATTAGTAAATATTCTTCAGACGTTCTAAAGTAAAGGTGAACAGCGTTTTTCTTCAAAATATCACTGTCACGTAGTAAAAAAAAAATCCGGAAAGTTCTCGCTTCGTGATTTGTTCAATACTTCGAACGTGGCTCGAGTCCGTCCCGACCATCTGTCAAAGCCTCGTGCTGCGTACTCTCTCGCGGACTCTCTCTCTCGCACCGTCACCTCTCATTGGCCAGTGTTTTTCGTTAATAACTCGTAAACAAAGCCGCGGATTGCATTTTCGCAAAGGAAAAAGTTACTTCAAATGACCTCAGCTACCCCTCATTTTCGGCTGTTAAAATAATTGTGGGACACCCTGTATAGCTATTATTATTATTATTATTATGTTATTTCTTATTATCCGCGAATGTTAGCAACTGGACAAATTGAATGCAGCGGTCAAGGAAAAGCGACCAGAATTGATCAATCGTAAAGGTGTCATTTTCCAGCAGGACAATGCTAGGCCGCACACGTCTTTGTCCACTCGGCAAAAATTGATGGATATTGGTTGGGAATTGATGTTACACCCACCATACAGTCCTGATCTCGCGCCATCGGATCCTGATGACGCTGTAAAATCTCACTTAACTCAGTTTTTGGCCGAAAAGAATCAGACTTTCTACGAGCGTGGAATTTTCAAGTTGCCAGAGAGATGGCAAAAGGTCATCGAACAAAATGGAAAATACATTACAGATTAAACTTCATTCCAAGTAAAAAAATTTTTATTTCATTGAACAAATCAGCAATTACTTAGTTGTCAACCCAATATAAGAGGGTGCGTACTTTCTCAAAAATTTATGCATAAATTAAAATAAATATAACCTTGGCACTCGTAACCATTTCAACTCGAAAACGAAAATAGTTTCGCCGTGCTGCAGTATTTCAATCTTGCATGGCTTAATTTTATACGTATGTAATTGGTTCGTGTGACACGTACAACAGTTACACTTTTAACAGTTCGTTAACCCTTTGCCGTACCATTTTCTTCATAGTTGCAACGATTAGAAGTTTTTCGTTTGTAATAATTTCTAAGAAAAAAAAGACAATTTATATTTATTACATATGTGTCTACATATATTTAAATGTTTAAGTACTGATCACATGAAATCAGAATTTTACTCGGACTAAAAAGAACGGAATAAATAAATCTCCATTACGAGAGTTAGGCTCGTTAAAGTACGGCAAGGGGTTAAACATGAACAAATTTGATCGTTTAAAAATGATTTTGGTATATGATACAGCCATTTTTTTTTCTTTGCGATGCCTCGAAGTCGCTGCTCGATAGTAAAGGATTAAAACTAAGTACAGTAATTTCTGCCAGAAATGCCAAATTTCAGTTTGCCGTGAATTTCCCCGTGATAGTCCTACGCCTGCGTAATTTACCGTGCAAGCCGTAAAATACATTTTCGGCGGCTTCTCGGACGAAAACTACACCGCGAAGCGATCGATAAAACCAGTGACAACGGATCCATCATTCGTCGGCGCGTCAAACGAGCTCCCAATTATCATCGGATACACCAACACCGACGCGCGCCGCGGAGGAAAAAAAAGGGACAACGCGCGCGTCCGTGGGGAGCTCGAAACCGTCCATAATCAGCGAAACAGAACAGAAGTGGCCATAATAATCCCCGAAAAGCCCCCGGGACGCGATGTCCGAATTTATGTACTGCGAACACAAGTGACAAGGGTTGTCCGTTCGCGGGGGCGCCGGTGTAAGTGGAGGCGAGTTTGTGCGCGCGGACGCTCGGTAATAATTCATATCGCTCTTTTTCCCGCCGTTTCCACGTCGCCGGCCGCTTTTATCATCCCGTTGGTGGTGCTGGCCTTCCTTCCTAGCCCGGCGACAGGTGAAAGGAAGCTAGGAAGGGGTTGGTAGTCGCAGAGGATCGGGGGTGCCGGAGCAGCGGAACCAGGAAAACCGCGACCTTTCTGGCCGCGATGCCCGTTCGCGAAAACAACGACAAGTCTTTGAACGTTTTAAACACATCTTCAGCCCCTTCCCCGCGCCCACCTTCTCCCTAATTCCTCGTCCTTCGACCCTTCGTCCAGCGGTTTTGCTCCTTTGCCGCCTCTTTCCCGCGGTTTTGCCGCCTCATCCCCGGCTTTGTACTCGCCGTCTCCTCGCGGGATTTGTTCCTGACGTTGGTAATTTTTCCTGCGCCGTTTTTTGCCCACCTTTCCCCCGGCTTTTTCCGATCAACTTTTTCGCCCCGCCTCCGTCCCGCAGCGGTCATTTTGATTTTTCATAGAATTAATAAATCGGATCTTTTCTCTAAATACAATTATTCGCGGCTTTCGTTTCATCGAGCATGTAACTTTTAGCGATTGCATCAGATTGCAGGTGCATTTTCACACGTATTGGTAACTACCGTCGCGACTTTAAAACAAAAGTTAATTATAAAAATATGATGAAATTATTTCTCGATAGGTTTGGTTCTTGGAGTAATCGCAAACGTCGCTGTTTAAAGGTAATTAGCATGAGCGAGTACCGACACACTGTGATAAAGAGATGTTAATAGGTCTGACGTGATAAGCGAAGCATGAAATAAATCTCCTCCTGTGTTAAAAATATCATCAAATTGCTTAAACGTTTGTACTATTTTGCATTTGATCTATTATTTGATCGCAGTAATAGTTATTTATTATTTTTATTGCACGAATGCATAAAATCCGCGGTATCGTCATAACAAACAAATGTGAAGTTCGTAGAAAGAAATTGTTACCTTTTTGGTACTTCTTTAACCCTTGAATGCATGATTTTTTGTTTTGAATTTTAAAAAATCGTTTTTTATAGGAATGTAGTCACATAGGTTACGTAAAAAACAAATAAAAAAATCTAGGTAATAATATTGAGTATTTATTTTGAAAAAAAGTTGTATGCAGACTTTTGGCAACAATATGCGTTTATTACTAAAATTATTGTAGACGTAAACAAATGGTCATGTATTTATATTATCTATTAGTATAGGAATCAAAGGCAACATCAAACATTCATAGCTTACCTGACAACAGATGAGAAGTAATTTTTTTTTTCAATTAGATAAACCACTCCTTTATAGGAAACTCGAAGAAAGAAAATATCTCTCCAAGTAACACATTGAAGGTTATCACCCACCACATTCAAATGTCAAAAAACAGATAACTTACTCGCCAAAAGTAATGTCAAGTCTTTTATTTCACACATGGTCTATTGTCTATTGTTATCAACGTGTGTTCCGAAACGCACATACTCAGGTTTCTGAATAAAATTAAGTGGAACTGGAATGTAGACAATTGGCAACAATATGCATTTAAGGGTTAATCCACATTCTTAGCTGTTTAAAAAGCAAGAACCAACATGATCCGTAACATACTGATAAATCGACGTTCTTAATTCCTTAAAAAATCAAAAGTCCATTGTGCGTCCTTGCGAATTTCCGGTCGAGCCGATAATCTGCGAACCGTTCCCATCGAGCAGCGAGTTCGCTTTAATTTTTCTCTAAACATGTACGAGGCCGGATGGGGCGTCCTCTTTGTCTTCGAAGTTTCTTTTTTGCGAGAGCGTTGCTCTCGTTGTTCCAAGGAAAATTCGCGACCACAGAGCGTTAATAATAGCCATTCAACGGCACGGAGCGGAGCTTTTTTTTGCACCACAAATTCGCGTTTTCGCTGGCCAATCCGCAAGAATAGGGGCTAAACGGGAACACGCGTACCGTGAGATAATCTTGTCAGTGGAATTGTAGTTTTCGTCTGCTGCTGGAGTTGTGCGATTTTCACGCCGGCCGAGCTTTCGAGGGCTTCAAACGGTATCCTGATTTCGAACTCGATCGCTATTCTCTGCTACTTTGGTATAGTAGAAGAGCCAATTACTGTGGCCCTGTCGGCGGACTCCAGGAGTTTTCGCTATCAAAAACAACTTTCGCAATTTAATTGACGTTTCTTGAGAACTTGAAAGTAGATCGCAATGTTTCTTTTGTCGGTATAAACTTTCCCATGAAACAGGTATCAAATTTTCTTTGAATATTAGAAGAAAGACGAAAGAAAGTTCTGGAGTTAGTTAATGCGTGCCTGTGATCCACAAAGGTCAAAGTGCTTCCTCCCTGAATACTGAGCCTCAATAACTGTGCATAATACAAATTTAATATTTAACATGCTTTAATACCTGTAATACTACATACAGTTTTCTGCAATTTTCACTCTTCTATTGTTTAAAATTGTTCACGTTTGTAGATGTGCTATAATTTATTACGATATTTCCCATTTGTAGAATTTTCATTGAAGTTTAAAGTCTTCCGAGTCTTTCCAAGTGTTGATATCTTTTGCGTCATTGTAAATCGCAAAGGTTTTATTAACAAAAAGAATTGGCTGCCAAGATATGCCAATATGGTTTTTTACATTATTTTTTGTACTGCGTTGCATCGAGCAAAATAAGGCATTTTAAATGATATGAAATTATTATTAAATCAAACAAAACCAAAGTATAAAATTGTTTTTAGTTTCTTTCACGGTTTTCAATCATTTTCAACACATTGCAATAGTTTCACATACCTTTCCATGATCTTTAAGTTGTTTTTGCTTGTTTCCAATTTATTTTACATGTTTTTTAATAATCATATAGCCTTCGTACCACGCAAATAACGACAATATTTGTTTTTCAATGTTTGATATTATTTCCACTGTGCTAAAATACCATACATAAGTAAATAAACATGTTTTGAATGCATTAAATGAACAAAACAATATTTTGAACATTTTATTAAGAATTGGTATTTATTTAGAATTTCTAAGTTAAAATACTATAAATAAGTTAGTAGGTGCATTCTAGACAGGCTTGATAAAGCAAATAATTTTGACCAGCGAAATCGAGCAAATACTCCACTGTGTGCCGGGTTCTCCGACTGGAAAATTTTCCAAGCCATGCCGATTATCCCTGTCGCTCTGTCAACGATGACAGTGACGGTCTAATTGTCCACTCGTTGACCAATCACGTCCCCCTTTTCAACTTTTTGATCGATATCCCACCAATCCGGTTTGAAAGAACAGAAACTGACTGCTTCGCTGTTTCGATTGTGTCCTTCGCGTTCGATGTCCGTTTTAATTCGGCAGCGGATTTTCGACCGACAAAACTCGTTCTTTCGATTCTGTCTCAACCCATTGCAATATACTGTTATTATTATTATTTCATTTTCTTCTCTTTTCTTCGAAAAATTAATTATTTTGATACGATCTTGGAGTGAAAATCTTGTTCTCTATTTTTAATCATTCGTTAGACATAATAATCCCTGTTATTCTTCGTTTATTAGAGATTGGAGTAGTATTTTTATAATTATTATATTTTTCGTTATTATATTTTAATTATTATATTTTTATAATATAAATATTATTACGTTCTCATAATTATTAAAAAAAGGAAGAAACTTATGGCACTATGTCTCACGATTGGCACAACAATTCTGAGACATAGGTGTCACGCACAAATTCCTTTCTTTCTTTAACGATTGTGATAATTTATGTAATTAATATAAACTACTACTATATATTGACGCTCAGCTTGGAAACAAAAATGGACAATTTGGGAAGAAGAGCTGTTGACAATCGGTAACTATAAAAACAATAAATAATATAATATAATAATAATATAATGATTTTATATAGTTATATTATATAGTTACATAGTTATATTATATAATATAATAATATAATAACTATATTTCTTAGTTTCACCGGAGGCTGTTCAAAGATGGATATTTATATGGAACAAAAAACGATCCACGATCTACTCATCGCCGACACTCTTTCCTAAGTTCACAATACACTTTTCCCGTTCTTCTTGTACAACGTCGAGTAATTTATTCACCCTCGTCAAACTTCAACTGTCGGACAACGTTTTAATTAACCGCGGTAAGATGCCGGTCGGGCGAAAGACCAGGTTTCCGTCCATGCGGACGACGCGAACGAAAGAAGCGGGGGAGAGGAGGTCTGTCGCGGCGTTCCTCAAATATTTCTCCGAATCGCGCGCAATACCGTGAAACTTATGGCAACGAGTCGGCGCGGAGTTCCCCGCGAGCGACTGTTTATCGCGAGAATTTCCCAGACGTCTGAGCCGCGAGGTAATCAAAGAAATCCGCGGTATTACGGTGGCCCGATAAAGCCAGGTCGGGCCAGGTGAGTGTATAAAACTTTCGGGAAATTTAATAAGCGCCCGGCTAAGAGCATTCCGGCACACACAGCACTAGATATTCGTAGGGTTAATGTCCGCCGGGAAGGATCCTCGGAATAGGAAGCTTTAATATCGGCCTCGGCGCGCGGCGCCGCGCGGGCTCGGGCTGAGCCGAGCCCGAGCCCGAGCGGAGCGGCGCGGCGGCTTATAAAGCCACGACAGAATACCCAAAATAATCTCCCGGCCTGTACACTTCTTCGTCCCCGGGACCCGTAACAAAGCCGAGCTTCCTTCTCGAGCTTTTCCTCTCCACGCCCGGAGTTCTTATTAAACTATTTCCAGTCGCGGCGCCCGTCCCCCGTGGCGAGCGACACCCCTCGCGCACCCATCACGATCTTTATGCTCCCTGAACTTGAACCGAGGCCATTCTACCGGGTGGTACGTAATACGCGGGACGGCCGCGCTTTTCGCAGATCCTTGCGGAGCTTTCCGGCCGCATGAAGATCACGGCTTTACGAGACCGGAGTCTGCGCGAGGAAAATTTTACAGGATATTCCGGAGCACGTTGTATCGATTCTCTACGATCTTTTTCTATGATCTCCGGATTATAAAAAGCTCGGACTATACGGCGCGCTGTATCTTTCGAAGCGTGCTCCGGTTTCCGAAGTTCAGGGAGATCCTATCTTCTGTTCTTTAGGGAGCGGCGCGGCCCACGCCGCGGCACTCCGAACGCGTCTTACCAGCACCGTGAAGATCTTGTTTTCACGATCGGAGAAATAGTAACGCGCCAGATATTACGTAGAGCTTCGTACCTGTACCGGAAGGGTCCGTAAAGAAAAAAGCATGTTCGTCGCATGCAAACGATCCTAATAACCGAGCGATGTTTCAGATACGTGCGATGGGAGAAATGGGTGCTGCCGAAGCCTTTATTTTCAATGCAGAACGACGCTACGCGAGCGCGTAAATAAACAGTACATTGTTGTTTATAGACAATAGAGACATATTATGCATTGTTTGTTATCGTTATTGAATTGTTAAGGTTATTGTTGTTCATTATACGCGCGAATTATAGCTCGTTTAACGAGCGAGCTGTCTACGAATCATTTCTTTCCGAAGATGTGGAACTTCCTTGCGTCACGCCTTGCACGAAGGATTTCTCTTATGTGAAGCTTTATTTTTGTAATATACTGATACCAAAGTGTTCTATTATCTAAAAATTTCATTCGGATTTTCTACTAGGCGATAATGTATCTAAATAATGCAATGATTAGATAATAGAATGTTTGGGTTCCAGATAAATGTTCGGATAAGAGAGTCTCCACTGTATTCCGATAGCTTGGATAACAAAAATTTTGTATCTCACGCAAGATTTGAAAAATCGTATCTCAACAAGCTTTTTGAACTTAATACAGTAACTTTATACACAAAAGTGAACAATTTGGGAAGAGAAGATACGATTATTCGAGCCCCGCGACTCATTTTTATAGTTGCCGATTGTCACAATTATAAAAACAAGGTGTAAGGCCCGAATAATCGTGCCTCCACTTCCCAAATTGTCCATTTTCGTTTACAAGCTGAAGGAAAATTAGGGAAAATTTACCGTAATCGGTAATCATGCATGAATTGATTGACTTCGATCAAATGGATCTTCGTGGCGGGATTTGTTAATATTTTGAATGCTTAAACATGTTGAATACATTTCGTGTAACATAAATAGTAATAATAACAAAAAGTATCTGCAACAATTGCAGCAGATGGAAAATTAGGGAGAATTTATTGTACTCCGCTATGCGGCCAGGATTCGCAGGAATCGCTCGATCCTCGGTCAGGGAACTGGTACGCAAAAATGCAAAGCATCGTTGTCGTAGTTTCCGGCCACGTTTGAACGCAAAAATAAGGAGAAGAAAGAGAGAGAGAGAGAGAGAGAGAGAGAGAGAGAAAGAATGAGGAGGGATTGCTAGGAAGCGGCGGAATGAAAAAACAACGCAGACGTCGCGGTACCGATGAATAATACATTCTTCCTCCGTCCCGGCGATACATTATGCCGAGTTCTCGTCTTCGCCAGACCACGGAAGGGATTGCAACGGTGCACTAAAGACTCCCAGGAATCATATCGGGGCTTGAACCGACGCGATGGATCGGCCAGGATCGCGGAACCAAATCCTCGGGAACAAATCGTTGCGGGTATTCAACCTTAATCCTGCGATTCTACTCGCAAACATTTTTCTACCGCGTTATTACTTCGCCGTGGATTCCGGGCGTTTCTCGAACAGATCCTTGTTCGAGATGCATCGTAATTTAAAGTTTCATCAACGTTTCACCCGGTCGGATGCCGCGCGAGAATCTGGACGAGGTGAATCAATTTTTACGAGAATCCGAACGAAGTGGTTCAATTTTTACGAGACTCTTTAGCTATTTGTGAATTTATTTTTGACACGAAAGTAGAAAGCGCGTCGGATTAAAACTGTTTCGTTATGCTTGTCAAAGCTCTCGGGATACGCGAAATATTTTTTTTCGTACGCGGAAATAGTGATTTTATCCGGTGTTTCGGCGAATTCAAAGCGCCGTACGAAAACTTTTCATGAGAGTCTTTAGATATTTATGAATTTTTCCACATGGAAGCAGCGAGCGCATTGCGTTCAAACTTTTTGGCTATGTTCGTCAAAGCTTTCGGGCCGCGCAGACATTTTTTTTGCATGCAGAAATAATGATTTTATCGCTCTCATCACATTTATCATTTAAAAGCGCTGCGATATTTCGAGGAAAAATCGTAGCCACGTAATTCGACCCCCGAACTTTACGATGTTCTAAACGGCATGCTCGAGAAAAGATTGTCCAAGTCGTCAAAATCGTCCAACAATTGTCACGTTAAACTTTACAAACCTTTTCGGTACCACTGTCATGTCCTCGTATTTAGGACACTACTGTCACGGAGATGCACGGTATTAGAAATTTGAATATGGCATCGCAAAGTAGAGATTTCAAGCTTTAATTTAGGAAGGAAAGACATAATTTTAGGATAGCTTTTAACGAAACTGCAGCTGTTCAAGGATCGACAATTTTTCGGCCAAAAATCAGCGATGCCTTCATTTTTGCTGTTAAACTCGTTTTTGCTTGAAATTCGTGAAAAACTGCGATTTCCGCGATCTTTAATTGACTGCAGCTCGTGTCCAGGTCAACCGATTTCGATGGAAAAGTTTAAAGAAACATCATTTTATAATTCTTTTATCATACCAATCAATTGCAATCTGAAAAACTTGTACACTCATTTCATAGAAAATCAACATCTCAAAAATATTCAAATCCTTCGAACGAATTTGAAAAAAGTTATTCCGCTTGAAAAGGCGTTAACGTAATTTCCGAGGCGACCGTACATATTTGGCAGCTGTTACTTAGTGATAACTAATAAAAAAGAAATATTCAAATTAAACCCATTCCTTGATGCCGCAGGGTGTGGCGTCCCCTCTTAAATATCCCCGATTTATGATAATTGATCCGTCCTCGCAGCGGAGAATGGAGGGAGAGAATTCCACGGCAGAATGTTATTTACCCCGGAACTTGGCGGCGACGAGATAATTCGAGTCGATCAACGTCGATCGGAGAACGCGCATCCGCCAATAATTTCGTCCGGCGCTCTCCCGATCGAAAAGGGCCGTGACGATAATGGCGGCCGCGCGGAGAGCGTCCATTTCCGGTGACCGGGCATCGATCCCCGGCACCGATTCGATTAGCGTCCCCGGTATCACCGCGCAAAACTGTTTCTCAGCTAATCAATCTGATTACCCGTCGGCCCGTGCGCCCCGCTCTTCGACAAATTTATTTTTCCTCCGCGACAACGATGGAATATATTGGCAAACAAATTGATCGTATCGACCGATCGATCGATCAAACGAACGATCGAACTCGCAGCGAGAACTTCCGCGCTGCTCCCACCAGGAAACTGCTAATTAACGCTTAATGGCTGAGGAAATCGGTGATTATTAAGGTCTTCCGGATCGTTCGTGGACCTCCAAGCGATCTGCTTTGTTTAACATTTTAATCACCTGTCCGATGATTGGACGAGCGAATATTCTGTTTATTTTATGTTTAATTTTTATTGACGACTTTTGCAGGTTTAATTCGGATTGTTTCAGTTCCCAGTGGAAGCTGTTTCGTAATTCGTAATTGACTAATTGCCGTTTCTGTATCATGCTTTTACAGATCATTTTATACTATGTAATTATGTAATTATCTATTATGACCGGGTTTACTGTAGTTTCAAATGTACGAAGAAAAAGTAGCAACGAGATAAACTTTCATTCAAAGGTCGTTCTAGCATAGTATCTTTTGCCTTTACTTTATTTTGTAAATTGTCTTCGTTTTTGCACCATGCTTCTAAAGATCGTTTTATTTAATAGCCATAAGCATTTGTATTAACTTGTTAAATATTTATTTACATCTGTTGTATCCTCTAATGTACGAAGAGAGAGAATAGGGAACAAGATGAATTTTCATTCGAAGATCGTTCTATCATAGTATCTTTTCTTTTTACTGGAAGCTGTTCAAAAATGTGTGATTCATAAAATATTTTCTCCTTTATCTTCTCCTTATCTTCCTGAAATAATATTCGCATCTACTACACAGGATGTTCCAAAATTATGGTACATCCGGGAAATGAGAGATTCCTGAGATCATTTGAAGTAACTTTTTCCTTAGCGAAAATGCAATTCGCGGCTTCGTTTACGAGTTATTAACGAAAAACGGTGACCAATGAGATGCAAGCTCGGCTGACGTAATGCGACCGAGTCGACGAACGGTCGACGCCCAGTTCCGCTGATTGGCTCGGTCGCCTAGCGCTAGACGAGCTCGCCTCTCATTGGTCACTGTTTTTCGTTAATAACTCGTAAACGAAGCCGCGGATTGTATTTTCGCTAAGGAAAAAGTTGCTTCAAATGACCTCATGAACCCCTCATCTCCTAGAAACACCATCATTTTGGGACACCTTTTATATGTACTCTAATGTACAAAGAAAAATAGAGAACAAAATGAATTTCCACTCAATTCTCGTTTCTATTGGAAGCTGTTCGAAGATTCCTGATTGACAAAAATCTTGTGAAAATTATCTTCGCATCTCCTGCAATCTGTACTGACCGATCAAAGATAGAGAACAAGATTTTCTCTCGGAGATCGCGTAGAAAGAAATTAATTTTTAGAAGGATACAAAGGAACAGATAAAGGCCGCAGTTTCGGCGTCGGAATCGCTGGTTGGATAGCGGGCCGCAATCCCCGAGCAAGAATTAAAAGCACCGGTATAGCACGCGACATTGATTTTTATAGTTCGCGGCGAGAGGGGCGCCAGCAGAAGAGAGGAAAAAGAACCGCGTTTCGAGTGGAGATGGAACGGCATTATCCGATGGGAACGACGAGAAGTCTGTGACACTCGCGTAAGAAAACTTCGATTCACGTCCGCCCCGGTGCGATGACAGCTTTTCACCGACAGCGTTAATCTCACTCGCTTTTTTCGTCCCATCCAACCGACCAACCGGAGCACATTCTCCCTCCTCCACCCGCGCACCCACCACGCGATATCTCCGCCGCGTCTTTTTCAAACCCGTGGCCGCAATTACACCCCGCGATTCCATAACATTGTCCGCCGTTATTCCCGCCGGCTCGAATCCATCTTAACCTCCGCCTTTTTGTCTCCGAAACGCTCTTCATCATCGTCAGATTCTCTGGCTTTCGGCGCTCGGCGCGGTTCCCGCTCCTTCTATCCGAATCTGATTACGGCTCGCGCTTCTGATTACTTTTTCTCCGACGCTTCCGCAACCATCATTCCGCTGATGGCCACCTTTTTCCACGCGAACTTGCATCCCTTTAATTGATCGTCCAGGGATTTGTTACTTCGGGCTTTTTTCTTGAATTCTTTGCGCACAATCAACAAAATACGTAAAATATGTGTCCAGCGCAGACGTGGACAGATGCATGCACCATTCAAAGGAAATAACTTTTCTAAAATTACATAAAAATGGATGAATTCTTTTTTCTTTTGAAATGTCAGGACATTGGTTTGCAAAAATAGCAGTGAAATAGCAGTGAAATAACAGAGATTTTCTACATTAAGCTTTCCTCCAACTTTTCTGTCTCGGCATAAAACAAAAATTCAGCCACTGCACTTTTAAAGTATACACAGCTCCCTTTGTGATTTCATCCATGTGTAATTTTTGCAAAATTTTTTCCAGCAAACTAACCTTTCTATAATCGCGGAAGGTGTCTACACGTAATAAAAAAGGCGTTCGTAACTATAAAATGGATAGACGAATATAAACATATATCATAAATCGAAACACAATTTGATTTTTCTGCTATAAAAAGACTATAAAAAGACATACATATATATTCGTACATATACTATAAAAAGACTGTATAAAGACGAACTATAAAAAGACGTACAAGATTAACGGAAATGATCTCGTTCTATTAAGAAAATGATTAAGGACGTGTAAGTGTTGATGGACGTAATTATGAAACAGATGGCAGCGACATGGTTTAAAATTCTTTTTAATTTTCGATCGAAATTGCTTTCGTTTCGCAAAATGTTAACCAGTACGTATTGTTGGATTTTTATATTTGGCACACGTCCGCAGTCGTTATCTTCATTACCTTTCTTATTGCTTTCCGATATTAATATCTCGAACCTGAATTTTCAGCAAACCGTCGACCAGCATCTTTGCAATCGATTTTAATATCTACCACTGTGAAGATTTTCAAACATTTTTGCGAGGATATTCGATCCCCTTGTTCTTAGGCTCGCCCGTTTCTTGAGGTATTCCACGACCATTTTCCAATTATCCGGGCTTCCATCGAACCGCCCTCTTTTTTATTCCAGCACCCCTTCCTTCTCCAACATTTATTTCTTCGCAATTTTCTCGACCGCATACCGTCGCGTATATTTTTCTTGCGTCCTACAAATTTGTCTTCCCCCTCATCGTCTACCATATTTTCCTCAGGCTCTATTTTCGATTTCGCATTCCGCTCTTCTTATGTTTTTTTTTGAAATCCTTTTTTCTCACCCCGAATATTTTCCATCTTCCGGCGGCGAAGGAAAACCCTCCCCCGGTTTTAAACTCTGTTTTCCTTGAACTCCCAGAAATCCGCCCTTAATTCCCTTTTAGATCTCCGCGCCCCTATTTTTCTAAAGTCCCTCGCACATTTTCTTCGCCGTTAGCATAACAATTTCCTCCGTTCCCGACAAACATTTTACATTTCTCATTATTCGGCTCCGTTCGCGAAAAAAGATACTTGCATTTTCCATGACCGAGTCCATCAATACGTTGCCTCGCGATTTCTTTTCAAAGGATACGTGCGCGTGCGGACAATTTAATTTAGCGCAACTAAAATATTTCTATTTTTATATAATAGACTTATTTGAATGTTTATTTGTAACAGAACGGATTATAATAAAGCGACGCTAATATCAAATAAAAATTGCACGGTATCCTTTTTGAAGTTGCAAGAAAATTCAGAAACAAATTCTTAACGTGAATTAACATCTTAACATTAATTGCAATGCGTAATTTCAATAATTTAATACAAACTATTCAACTTCCTTTTTAATATCGTTTATTTTCTCATAATTCATTATAAAGCTATAATGACACAATTTTGGATAAAAAACGGAAAAAGAACGTGTAAATATATTAATAATGTTTTTTTAACAGTGAAAAGAAATTTATACGATTTTTAAACATTTAAATACGAGGCGAGCGTCGCCCGCCAAATTCATTTTCACTTAAAGGGTTGAAGATCCGTATTCGAAAAATTCCGTCTAAGAAACTTCTATCTATGAAAAATTCTGCCTGAAAAATTCAATTTTTTGAAAACCTTTCGAGTTCCTTTCTTCGCCGATGATTCTCGAAGCCTAAATGCTGCACCCTCGCAGTCTGTTTCGCAAGCTATTTTTTCCCCGCCGCCGTATTCCTCAGTGTCAATTTCTCACCGAATATCTCCGATCTCCCCTTTTTCCCGGGCTCTCGTAAAGAAAAATCTCCTCGGGCGCCCCTTAATCTCCCTCTCGCTCCCTCGATCCACCCCCGATCCACCCTTCCGCGATTCTCCTCGATCCCCCGGTCGATCGCGTGCTCTCTGCCGTCGAGATGCAGCTGCGTTTTACGATTTCCCGTTAACCTGGCCACCCACGATTTCATTCATCTTAATCCCCGCTCGTCGTCGAACTTATGAAGGGCGCGCGCTCCACCGTGTCGTCTACGATGTTCCGCGGCGCCCAACCGGTTAATTCCCGGCGAACAGAATTTATAGACGCCGCCGCAGCTAATAAATCCGTAAACAACGGGAAGCAAGCCCGACTGGAGCACGAACGGCTTCCGAACACTTCATCAGCGCGAAGAACTTACGGATTATGCGTTCTCCCTTCGTTACTGCGTGAATTATGGTTTAATCGTGACACTGATGCGACGAAGCCGGCTGTTCGCCTCCATCATCTGTTCGCGAACACTTTGAAACGTTTGAATCTGCGAGAGATCTCGTGTCGCGTGCAATTTATGCAACTGCTTATGCATTTTCGCGTGAAAAATTGCAGTTGTTAAAAATCGAGCAGGGTTTCAAAGAAAAGCAGACGAAGATCTGTAGAAAATTCTCTGTAATTTTTCTTCAGCTTGCAAACAAAAATGGACAATTTTGGACGAGGAGAAATGATCGTAGTTACCAATTGTTAACAATTATGAAAACGCAGGGCTTGAATAATCGTATCTTCTCTTCCCAAATTCTCTTCTATTTTTTCAAGCTGAAGGAAAATTAGGGAGAATTTATTGTAATCGGTATTCGTGCATAAATTGATTGAACTTCGATCAAATGAACTTTTGTGCGGGGATATAATATTTTATAATGCTTAAATATTTAAATATATTTCGTGTAACATAACTGCGAATCTCTATGGAAAATGAAAAGTGTCTGCAACAACTGCAAGACGTAGGAGCCAAGTGCAATCTCACTTCTCTCTCTTCAATAATTTCAATAAGTTGTAATCAACACTCGACAGTTTCAGTTTCTTTTAATTATAATTATATTTTAATTATATTTTTTTTATAATAATATATATATTATTATATAAAATAATAATAATATATAATAATATAATATATATAATAATATTATAATAATATTTTAATTATAATAATTATAATTTCATTATAATAACTGCAAGAAATCTCGAGATTTCAAAGTGAAATCTTTATACACGTTTGAACGTATTTTACCGTAAGCTGCGCGATCTAATCAAAAAATGCATCTAGTTCTCCCGATTCCAAAAATGCACTATCTATGCACTTGGGTGTCTCGATACCAGTGAAATTCCATAAAAGTAACTGATCTGTAACGTCGCTGTTAGAGGCGACATTCAGGTGGACCAGCCTGCACACGGTACACACCACTTTCAAAATCACCGGCACATATTTCGGCGGCAGCCGATAAAATCGCTCGGGGGTGGAGGGGAGGGAGGAGGCCGTGGGACCGGGATACGAATACGCGGTTTGTCGCGAGCATTCCGTTCACGTGCATCGAATCACTGTGGCCCCCACCCACGCCTTCGGAGTCTGCGATATTTTCCTGGCCCCCCGTCGGATCGTCGCCCATCCCCGCAAGGTCTGCGTCTGTTTCTTCGCGCACCCTTCTTCCCTTTTTGTGCGCCGCGGGACGAGAGAGAATTCGTCGCACGTCGTTGCCGAGGACAGGCTGCAGGCTTTTCAGAAACGCATTTGCACATGGCGACAGGGGTTGGAGCGGAGGCGGGTCTGAGGCCGAGGGAACCGAGACAGGTGGTTGATAAAGAAAGCGATGGGGAGGAAAACGGGAGGCCGGATCGGGGGAGGGCGCAGATCCAACGGATGTCTGTCAGCGAGCAGACGTCACGAGGGTGAGAATGGTGCTTTCCTTACACGTCACCGGATACGGAGGACCTTTGCGAAGAACTGCCAGACAAACGATCGTCCGCGTACCCGACGAGACCTATCGAGGCTCCTGCTTCGATGCTGACTTAACTGGGACTCGTCGCGAGCCTCTCCGCAAGTTTGATCGTCGAGCCGGGGCCGCGAGGATCGAGGGCTGTGATTTCGTCGAGGCCTCCGCAGCTGGAGAGCCTCTGGAAAAATTTCCCGTCGGCCGAAGCGAGTCTCGCGAGCCTCGGTATTAATATTGTCAAACGTTGCAGGTTTAAATGACAGGATTCCATTGAACTCGGCGTCGAAAATATTCTATCAAACGAGCTCGTATTGTTGATTGTACAAAGGAAAAGTTGTGAAAAATAATCGCGAAGAAATTCGAGGTCGTTTGGTCCAACTTGGAGAAATTTATTTAATTAATATAGTTATATAGTTATATAGTTATTAATATATATATATATATATATATATATATATATATATATATATATATATGTATATAAAAAGGTATTATAATATACCTCTGCCGCACATGGTTAATTAAATAAGTTATATTAATAACTATATAAATATAATATATAATATATAATTATTATATATTATATTAATAACTATATAATAACTAATAATAATTATATAATATGTATTATATTTATATTATATATAAATATATAATAATTATATATTATATATTATATTTATATAGTTATTAATATAACTTATTTAATTAACCATGCGCGGCAGAGGTATATTATAATACCTTTTTAAAAAATTGGATCTCTTTTCATTAAAAAGCCGTTTAATATTTGCAAAATTGACGATAAGATTTTGATGACAAGTATACAACGAGGATTTCTTTAAAATATAATTCTTTATAATATATATAATTTAAAAATATTAAATTTTTTAAAAAGGTATTAATGCCTCACCAGCACATAGTGTGTTAACGTTGCTTCACTGTATTATATTCTCAGCATAGGAGCATCATTCAGATTGTATTTTTAAAAAATCGTATAGATATCAACATTTTGAAAGATGCCAACATTTGATTAGCTTAAATGTCTTTGTATTTTGACGTCGATTTTCATGATTTCGATATTTTATTTTTTCGATAAGAAGTATCGAAATGCTTTACATTACATTACTATAATAATAAATCCATACTTTGAACAGACAAAATTAAATATTTAGCATATTCTCTAATGTGGACACGAAACGACGATTCCTTAAGCTGATCTTGAATCTTCTAAAACCCTTGACGTCCTGGGATTAATCATGATTTTCCAATCGTGTCGAAGTAAATGGAATGTCGTTTCGCATTGTGCGAAATAAATTTTGAACCGTTCGCTCTTGGAGGTTCATTGATTTCGGAGAACAACGCAGGAGTTGTTCATGAAATAGGAATCGTTTTAGGAACATTTTCTGGGCTTCGCAGAGATGGATCTTTTTGCGGCCATGTTCAGATCGTCGAGGAATTTTCCCGATTCCTCGGAAGCTTGCAACAGGCGAACGAGAACGCGCATCGCTACTTTCTACTGAGAGAAAGGTATGTAGAGAGAGAGAGACAGACAGAGAGAGAGAGAAAGGGACAGAGAGAGAGAGTAAGAGAAAGAGAGAGAGAGAAAGAGAGAGAAAGAGTGCGAGAGAAAAAGAGAGCGGGAAAGAGAAAGAGAGTGAGTGGATGAGTGAATGTGTGTGTGAGAATGAGAGAGAGAGAAAGAGAGAGAAAGAGTGCGAGAGAAAAAGAGAGTGGGAAAGAGAAAGAGAGTGAGTGGATGAGTGAATGTGTGTGTGAGAATGAGAGAGAAAGAGAAAGAGAGAAAGAGTTCGAGAGAAAAAGAGAGCGGGAAAGAGAAAGAGAGTGAGTGGATGAGTGAATGTGTGTGTGAGAATGAGAGAGAGAGAGAGAGAGAGAAGGGGGTAGCTCGTTCCTCGGCAGGCTTTGACAGAGAAGAAAGGGGTTGGAGAAAGTTGGCCGTGTCTCGGAGTAGGCGGCGTGTATTATGCCGAGATAAAAACTTTACCACTCGTTGCCAGGAAATAAAATGAACCGAGCTCGCCTCCCCGCGCAACCCCGACCTACCCCCTTAAACTGTTTGGAATACGGGGGATTGAAGGAGATGGCTCGCTCGCTGCGTGTGCCTCTCGTCCAAACGGAATCGTTTCCCATCGGCATTATCGACGTTGTTCCTGGCTTCGAGGAGGTCCGGTTCCGTACCATCAACCTCGGATTTGCTGCAACCACCATACTCGGCTAGACCTCCCCCGTTCTGCAGTATTTTAGGAGCGGTCTCGGCCACGGCAGTTGACCAAATTTAACGTGTATTAACTCCGATATACAGATGCGACTATCGGTTACCGATATTGTATCGACATCTTATTGATACTTAACGATGTATCGATGAATATATCGTCAAAGCAGATGACGTCTCGAGACGATTTACTTAATTTACGCGTTGTTAATTGCGAATTGTATATCGGAGACATAAATATGTGCACGTTTTAATCATAATATACTGTTAATAATTATATTGCTAATAGCTGTACAATTATAGCAATATTATATATTATACAATATATAATATTATAATTGTAACAATATTATATATTATACAATGTATAATATTATAATTATAACAATATTATATATTATACAATGTATAATATTATAATTATAACAATGTTATATATTATACAATATATAATATTATAATTATAACAATATTATTATAACAATTATACAATAACTATATATTATAACACAAAAATGGACTATTTGGGAAAAGGAAGTACGATTATTCCCAAATTGTCCATTTTTGTTTCCAAGCTAAGCATCAATTAGGGAGGATTTACTGTATACTGTTTCATGGAAGATCGATTTATCGACGATATCTGTAAGATATCTTTAAGGCGAATAGTCGTACAGTTTCATCAAGTTACTGTCTTCAGTCGGTGCAAACAGAAATAGAAATATTTAATCGAACAATTAATTCATCGTAAGAAATCATAATTAATTCATCGATAGAAATATTTCGTCGAATAATTGATTCATTGTAAAATAACTTGCGACATAAAACAATGCGAGCCGATTAAAGTGTGCGCATATTTATGTTCATACTACATACTTCATAATTCACATTACGTAAAATGCGTCTTGATGAAGCTACATGCGATCGGACTCTTCGTTTGCCTTAACGATATCTGATCGATATTGCCAATACATCGAATCATCGGTAACACGTCGATATTATCGGTAGCTTTAACCATAGTGACATCTCCACTCCAACACTTTGCAGTTATAGAAATGTTTCCTTTAATATCGATGACGTTCGCACAAGTTACAGCAAGTCGAAAATACCAACAGTGATCAGAGCACAGTGAATATATCGCGACATATAGCTAAGAAAAATATTCTTTTCTCTTTTCATTCGTTCTCATATTAATAATATCGTCGTATAGTCGTATCATATTGCAAATTGTTCGCACTTGTCGGACAATTATTTCTCCTCTCAGAGATAATACTAATTAAAGCAATAAACTAGAAGAGACTATAAAAATTTAACAATTTCAATTCAATTCCATATACAAGAAACAACCCCCCATTAAACTTATCGAAGCAAAACTAAATTCTAAACCTATAAAACCTATAAAACACAAACTCTGATTCAATTTTCTGCAGACAAAAGCTTACAATTTTACAATTCCCCAAAATCTAAACTTTAAATCTACGATGCTGATTATAAACATCCACTTAAATTCAGTTAATATGCCTATATTGCCACAAGTAGAAACCGCCAGCAACGGTCAGACAAGCCAGATACTCCCTCAATTCCCCGATTCGAGATCCGAAACGCTTTCCACGTCGACTGTACGAATACCAGCGGCAACGTCTAATTCGTTCGACGGAGCGCTTATCGCAAGTGCATTTGCAGGAGCTGCGGAAGAAGTGAAAAGGAAGAAGGAATCCGATGTTTCGCAGCCAGTCAAAGTAGGATGCTCCTTAAGGATGTTCCATAAGAATCCAGGAATAAGGCGTCGCGGGGCTCTCGACGGCGGAAAAAGCGCGAGAGTATAAATTACCGGACGGGACGGTGGAAACAGTAGCGGAAGAGAGAGAGAAAGCAAGAGAGAGAGAGAGAGAGAGAGAGAGGAGCGTGGAAATACACTCGCTGGAAAAACGCGGCCACCGGAGGCGGCGTAACTTCCGACGAAAGGTCATTCGAGAGCGACGTTATCTCGAGAGGAAGCGGATCGTGGGTGGGAGAGAAAGAGATAGCGCAAGGAACGGAGAGAGAGAGAGAGAGAGAGAGAGAGAGAGAGTGAGGAAAAGAAAGAGAAAAAGAGGGAGAGTGGAACGAGCGAGTACGGTCACCTCGTAAAATCATTCACGAGTCGGTCGCAGAGGGAGGAAGAAAAGGAGAGAAACAAGTTCGTTTGCAGAAGATTAGTATCTTAGCACGGTGTCGGCCGCGGTGTATCGACCCGATGCGATGCCGAGCCACGAAAATTGCGCTCGCGTTCGCCGGCGTACGTCGCCTCCTTATCTCCCCGGCGTGCCACGATTTTCTACCTGTTCTCGGCCGAGGAGTAAGCTTCTAATTATGAGGAATTAAGAGATAGCTGCCGCGGCGAGGCGCAGCACGGCGTCGCGCCAAGCGCCGCGCCTGGATACGGATCGGTGGTAATTAGAACCGCGAGCTTGTTTTTGAATAAATCAGACCACCGAGAGATTCCGGGAGCGTGGGCGGGCCCGGCAAGGCAACTCTGTAATTAGATGAAATCGGCGGCTCCCGTTCCTCCTGCCTCGATGCGATCATTAGACGAGGGGCTATTTATGCGGGCCGACGTTTTCCCAGAAAACTGTTCCGCGGCACCGAAAAATTCTCTTCATCAACTGCCGGATTCCGAGGGATGAATGCTGAATACGGACACCGAACATTCGTGCCGGTCATTTCCGGATTCGACGTTGCGTCGAACCGTTGAGGAAGAGTTCCATTCGAGGGATGAACTGCGAGGCCGGTCTTTCGAGTACGTTCAATGAAAATCAATGGGTACCAAACAGCTTGCGAAGAACAGTTAATCTGCAAATATTAATACTTTCGCTTTCGTAGTTTGTGATGTTATCGATATTTTTATGGTATTGTTTATTGCATATTTTACACTGCGTTTTGTACATCGTATACTTAACGAACTTATTGAATGCTGCGTTCTGTATAATGTATATTTTAGATGGTATTTTGTATGCTATATATTATATATTGAATATTTTCTGTTGAATTTTGTGTAATGTACATTTTATATGGTGTGCTTTATATACTTTGTGAAATATATTGCATATTTTCAATTCAATTCTGTATAATGTGTATTTTATATGGTACTTTGGATACAATATGCTATACGTTCTATATTTTGTATTGCATTTGGCATATTGTACACTAAATATTGTATATTCTATATTAAATATTATATTTTATAAATTGTGTGCTGCATATTGTACATTTTATATTCAATATCGCATTTTATATATTGTATATGGTATACTTAATATTGTATATTCTATATTGAATATTTCATTTTGTATATTGAATATTTAATATTGTATATTTAATATTGTATATTCTGTATTGTATACTTAATATTGTATATTCTACATTGAATATTTTCTTTTGTATATTGTGTACTTAATATTGTATATTCTGTATTCAATATTTCCTTATGTATATTGTATACTTAATATTGTATACTCTATATTGAATATTGCATTTAATATATTATATACTGTAGACTGTATATTCTATATCGAATATTGCAATTTGTGTATTGCATATTGTATATCATATATTATATTATAACATATACAATGTTATAATAATTATATTATATTACAATGATAATTGATATTAATATTTCTATATTATATATCATATATATATATATATATATATATATATATATATATATATATATATATATATATATATATATTATAATATCAATTATCATAGTTACGTTATAGCATGAATATCTCATAAACAAAGTACACTATCTAACAACAAAGAACAAAATGACACCTGAATTGCGATTGAAAGAAGCTTCTACCCGATCGCGGCGAAACTCGGCAAATTTTCGCCAGGGTCGCCGCAGACCCGGCTGTATCGGAGTACGGTTGACGATCAGCGAACAATGCCAAAGTCGTCGAATGAATTTCGCGTAACGCAGAAAACGTGCGGGGCCATCAACTCGAGGAGGTTCAAGAGCGGAATGCGAGAGAGGGTTGGATGGGAAAAATGCGGCGCGAGCGTGGGCCACTGGTTAAATGTGGATTTGCAAACAAAGCGGCGTGCCTTTTGTGCGTCTTACAACCGGTGTACAGGGTTATTTAAGGTAATACTCCCGCCGCCGGGGGAAAAAAATTCATGGAAATTTTCGGACGGACGCTCCCGCTTTACGGTGTTTTAAACGTTCCGCCGCTGGAAACTTGTCTCTGGGGGGTGAGTTTATTGTTGCTGGAATCTCGATGCTTTTTTCCATTTTTCTCCCCCTTTCTCTCACCCTCTCTCTCTCTTTCTCTTTCTCCCTCGCTTTCCCTCCCATGGTCTCCCTAGCCTTGGTTTTTGCCGGTCTGACGTCCGAGGAACGCAAGGGGCGAGTGTCTGCTCGCGATAACGTTGCGCGAACAGACTCGCGAACAACTTTTCCATTGTTATTAGTAGACTGAGCATGTTGATGCGGTTGCACGAAAAAGAGGATAGAAGCCGAATAAAATATACCATAGCCACGAATGAATTTAATGGTTGGTGTGCTGGTCAGGTGCTAAGAACACAGCTTAATGAAAGAAAAGTTTCTCGATAATTACTTATCATTAGATTGCGAATTTTATGCGTTTATGAGAATTTAGATAGCTAAAATGATTAAAAGTGAGACAAAATATATACATACAATTTTATTATTATATATGTTATATTATATTATATTATATTGTATTGTATTGTATTGCATTTTATTATATTATATTATACTATATTATATTATATTATATTATATTATATTATATTATATTATATTATATTATATTATATTATATTATATTATATTATATTATATTATATTATATTATATTATATTATATTATATTATATTATATTATATTATATTATATTATATTATATTATATTATATTATATTATATTATATTATATTATATTATATTATATTATATTATATTATATTATATTATATTATATTATATTATATTATATTATATTATATTATATTATATTATATTATATTATATTATATTATATTATATTATATTATATTATATTATATTATATTATATTATATTATATTATATTATATTATATTATATTATATTATATTATATTATATTATATTATATTATATTGTATTGTATTGCATTGTATTGTATTATATCGTATTGTATCATATTATATTATATATGTATATACAGCTCCAATGTCTTACAATTAAGGCAGAAAATTTTGATTTTACCTAAAAATTCGCAGTCTACTTGTCATCTTTGTACATTTGTATTTTTCATTTGAACTTTACAATCCCGACCATTTTGCAATTATTTAAATTGCAATTTGAAGCTGCTTATAAATTTTCTAGAAACGTTCTTCGTTTATTAATATCACACACATTTTTCTGTACGAATGTACATTTATTTTGTATCGAAACCTTGCAATCTTTGTCGAAATCTTTAACCGGAACGTCCAACCGATTAATTGCAATCTAAAACTACTTATAACAATTTCATCGTCGTACAACAATTCAATTTTCACCTCCTTTGATTCAGCCTATGGAAATTTAGACAAAGTCCAGTGTCTAACGCGAATAAGAAATATCGAATATTAAACAACGAATGAAGGTTCGCCAAACAGTTAACGAATAACTGGAATCAACGAATAACTCGAGCAACGATTAACCGTTAACACGAACAATAAATAATACGTTGCTTGCATTCGAATACGATTATATTCGAATGTTGCGCCGGTTTAGCGTTAAATCGCGAGTACACGGTGCGGTTAAGCAGCGCGAGGTGCCGCTGAGTCGGGAGAAACCCGTGTACTTAAGGAATATTTATCCGCGCGTACCATTCCGTAACGGGGAACAATGTAACCATAAATATTTGCACCACTATTTCGCGAGCCAGCGCGTCGATTAAACGGGCGGCCGTGTGCCGGCCGCGTTATTCACTTCGACGGCGGATTTAATTGAACGGAAGCGTTCCGCGACAGCGCGCATTTCTATTTTCGTGGCTCGCGGAAAAGAAACAGACTTCGACGTCGACGTGTCCGTTAATGCGACAGGAAAAACGGCCCGTGATTCGCGGGCCCCGAAAAACCGTCTGTTTGCCGACCGGGAGAGGAACGCGAATACGTCGCTATTATTTTTCCCCGGTTTTGACGCCGACAGCAGTTCCCGTTAATTACGCCGCGCTGAAGGAAAAACGACGCGCTTTAATTATTCCACCGCGGACATAATAAACGACACAGGTGAAACGCGAGATGCATCGGTACCAGATCTTTCCGGGAACACGCGGAAAAAACGATCGGTCTGTGTAACTGTGCGAAACTGAAATAACATTTTCTCCGTCAGCTTCGAAGTTTGGACGGCAATTAGCCGGCACTCCAGCGACGTGACAATTAAGAACAATTAACATTAAATGTTTCGATGCTGAACGACGATGTGCGGGATGTCCCAGAAATGTCTCGTCATTTAGAAATGGAGGGTTCCTGAGGTCATTTGAAGTAACTTTTTCCTTAGCGGAAATGCAATCCGCGGCTTTGTTTAGGAGTTATTAGCAAAAAACTCTGACCAATGAGAGGGGAGCACGGCTGGCAGGAGGCAGCCCAGCCAATAAGCGCACGAAGCCCCGTTCTACTCATTGGCTGGGCTGCCTCGCGCCAGCTGATCTCATCTCTCATTGGTCACTGTTTTTCGTTAATAACTCGTAAACGAAGCCGCGGATTGCATTTTCGCTAAAAATGAAGTTACTTCAAATGACGTCAGGAACTCTCTATTTCCGAATTGCGAGACATTTTTGGGACACCTTGTATGTTGGTCATGCTTAGGAAAGTAATGTTTTTTTTTAAATATTTTTAATAAATAGCATGTCTCATCCTCATCGTGAATAATATATTAATAAATAATAACTTTCTTGATTTACGTTTCTATTTGTATTTTCTAACTATCAGGTTTTTGAATATTTTTATAACATTTCTCCGAAAATGAACGAAACTACATCGCACGCAAAGAACGTCAAATTCATTTTGCGAATATAATTATTTACAACTGTAACGCGCGGCATGAAATTTAGAGAATGCGCAGCTTCTGTTTAACAACATTTTTATCAGATTTTACAAGAGGATACGATGCATTCAATGCGATAAATAAAATAACCGTGACTACGGTGTGTTAATAATATGCAGAAAAATATGCATAAATGAGCCTTGCAAAACGTGGCTGCAAAAAAGTGACACAGTTCCTTCGCGAGAAACGATGCCAAAGAAGGTCGAGAAACAAAAACGCAATTTACGCTGGCACACCCGTTTAAACAGCAGTCAATTAATTTTTCATCGCCCTCAGCCTGTTGCGACGAACGTTTCGCGATTCTAGCGGAATAATTGCAACGTTCGTTACAGTTTCACGGGTCGCCGCGATACGGAGGCAGAGACTGCAAATTAATTTTTCGTGCAGAAACGAGCGGGAGAGCTGCGACAACATTCGCCGGGAACAAAAAAGAACGCTCGATTGCCGGCGACAATCGACGTTGAACATTTTATTCGACGTGCACGCTCGCGTTTACAATAAGTAGAAAAGGTTGGCGGCAGAGAGCGAGGGGACGCGATCCGCGGAATGTCGTTGAACGCGCGCGTGTCGCGGGTCCGATCATGTGCGAAACTGAATTTTTTTTTCTTTTTTTTTTTTCGAAAACGAACCGAACCGTGAAAACCTTCGTTCCTCGGTGGCCCGGACTTGTTTTCCCATGCAGAATCGTCGGGGCCTCTGCGCGTGCAGAACGCCGCCGACGCGTTTTGATTCGCGCGATTTTTATTTTGCTGCGGCTCGCGCGGGATATTTTGCGAATGAAAAAAAATGTGTAACGTCTCTGGGCGCCGCACGGTCGACAGGCTAAACGAGGAAATTTATTGTTGTCGGTCGGCGAACCGGACGCATCAACGCGAAATTAATACGCTTTCGTGTTTTACAATTTTCCCGGGACACCTACACGGCCGGCCGGCCGACCGGCCGTTCGCCACCTGCCCGAGTAATTAAACAGAATATTTCGGCCGCGATCGGTAATTAAGCGAATTTTTCGGCGACGGCCGCGACGAGCTCCGCGACAAATGATTCTGTTTTTTGCTCGCGACCGTCAGCTTGCCCGTCACCGGAACGCCGTATCATTCGACCTTAATGGATGATGACGCCGCGCGGAAAAATGTGTCGGAAATATCGGATCAATATTTGTCGGGCGTCGAATCATTTTTCTTTTTTCCCCCCTCTTTTCGGGACAAACGCAACCGATTGAAGTAAACCGGGCGGCGAGCTGCGAACTTTTTAGGGGAGCAGCTGGGCGACCATAAATCGGCGTGATTATGGCGATCCACGAGTTAAACGGCGAGCCGCGAGCTTCTTCGCCGAGAGACATTCGTTCCGGTCGTGGCTCGCCGCCAATATTCTTAGAATACTAAATGTCGCTGCTCGACAACTGTGTCCCATTTACCCAGTACGGACCAAAAGTTCAACAAGCTTCGTGCCAGATGAAGTCAGCCTGCATCAAACGCAATCATCTGCCTACGCGTTCAACGAAGACCTCGTTACCATGATCGTTGATCTCCTACTCCGACGCTGGAACACTGTTTCAAACGGCGCACGGTCAAATTTTTAATCGCGCCTGCTATTTCGGGAATAACAAATTCGTACGTTCGAATACAAGATGAGGAGGGGGGAGGGGAGACCGTGGTCGAAAGTATCATTGTAAATAATAGAGAATCTATTGCAGCTGTCGTTGCTGGGATATATATCATAAATTAAGTAAATTAAGTAAATTTAATCAAATTTAGTAAATTATTATTTTAATCGTACAGATATAGGATCGACTTATACTAATCAAAGTGACCATTCGATAAGTTAAAGTACATAACTTTTTTTTACGCTAGTTTTTTTTACCATTTTGTATTACTTTGTATTACTAGTTGGACAACATTTTATACGGACGAAGGATAAAAGACAAAGAGCAACAAATATAATTTTATTCTAGACATTATCGAACAAATATTCAATCGAAAAAAAATTGACCTAGATTAAAGTGCGTCAGAATAAAATTTCACTCGAATAAAATTTCATTCGAATAAGTTTTTATTCGAACAAGAACAGGAATTCATATGGAAAATAATTGATTTGAATCAAGGTGAAAGAATATAGACCGTTTTTTCATAGTTCGTCGATTTATTTCTTCCTTTTTTCGATTAATTCGAATAAGGAATTTTTATTTTTATTTTATGAACGCGATCGATATCATTTTTTTTATTACAATTCAGTGTAATAAGCGATTAAATTAAAACAAAATCGTGTTAATAAATATTGCCGTGGACCGCGGTCTCCATTTCTCGTTAACAACTTAAACGTTACTTGCTTCATATAAAAAATACCCCGGTTAAATAACGTCAAATAACTAAGCAACATTTTGGCATAAAACTTTGCTGACGCGAATGTAACAGTTTTGCGCTGCAGTAACGATGACTGGAGTAAAAATAAATTGCCAGAACTCGTTAGCCTGGAAATATCTGAAACAAGCGATCAAAGTATTTTTCGCTTTTATTCAAGAGAATGTGTTGCACGTCGAAATTGTGTTTTCTACGCGAAGTAATATTTTATTTGAACCCCGTGGAGCGCGTCTATATTTGCGATATTTTCAGTATCGACAACATATTTTTTCGGAGAATTTTCACGAACTATGTCTACTGTTCCACGTAGATACGGTGTCCCGCGCGGCGTCTAGCGTGCCGCCATCCATTAAACATCGAGTAGCCCGAATAAAAATTATCTTATTTGCATTTTTGCCGTGCCGCGGGCACATCGGAACGTGTTCGCGGGACCCTGCGAATTCAATTCGCTCGGTATTAACGATTCAACGTCGGTGTGAAAACGATACGAGTTTGATTCGCGTCCGGTCCGGCTGGCCGGTTACAATTACATACATAAATTTACGGAACACGCTGGAACGTGTAACGCGTGCTCGCATGAAAATAATCCCGACCATCCCCGTCCCGTGTCCTCGTTTCCCCTCGTTTTTCCAAAAAAAAGAAAAAAAAGAAAAACCTGCCCATCGTTCCCCGGCAAACCGTGTTGCGCCGCGCGAAACATAATTTCCGACGGGTTAACCAATCAATCGCTCCCTTCGATATTGTTCTAAACTCTTTGTTCGTGAAAATGACTTTTTTTTTTTATTGGACGTTTATTCGTTGCCACCGTTCGCCGGTGAAATCGACCCCCGCGAAACGTCGCCGTTGCTTTTTATTGAGTAACGAGCCTCCGACAGAGAGCTCGTTCATTTATTATCCACGAAAACACTGATTTTGCGCGATTTTCAAACTTTCGCATTCAAATAACGGTTTGAATAAATTACGAGGGCAACGTAACGCGAAATAAGTATTACGCTTAAACAGGATTTCACGTGAATGCGTGGCGATGGCAGACTTTTATTTTCGTTTTGAAAGGACCATAGAAATTGTCAATGGCTCTGTTACGTGGTGGATCAACAATGCAGACGCATTGTTGGACTACGGAAAATGCTTTTTCGAATGAATGCGAGATTACGCATTAATTAGGCTGCGGATTTTATGTATTTATAACTAGACCGTGGAGATCTTTATGAGAAATACAAATTTGCCGCATTAATTGTAAAAGAAACTCGGGTTGAATGAAAATGGATTTCTTCTTTCAGTCGTTTCTATACGTTCGGAATAATGTGATAATATTTTTTCATTCTTCAAATTTCTTCGCAGATGTGAATTTCACCTAACCATTTCTGCCATGAACGCATAAAATCTACCCTCTATTTGTAATAAAATTGAGCAGTTGAAAGATAAAACAGTGAAAAGATTAAAAGATTTTGAGGACACTGTTACATTGTTTTTAATTTAAAACATCGATTAACACTGAGTTCTTAATTTGCGATTAATCACATTGCGAAGATGCATTCATGAGTTATTTATTCAATATATGTGTTTAAAAATCAGAATAAATGTCTTATTGTTACTTTTACAAACGAATATAAAACGGCTGCTTTCAGTGCTCCGTAAATCCAGTGTTAACATTAAAACTATCGAATCAGTCAAGATGGCTGACTTTTATTCTCTTACAATTCCTGATACCATGATGATGTTTTTGTTAGAATGTTTTATACGAACTTCTTCATTGAAGCGCATGCTGTAATAAAAATCGTAGAATCGTAGAAAAAAGTAGCGACCATTGGCTATTTAAGTTGTAATTTTAGTGGAAACGAAAACATATTCTCAAATTTCAAGACGTTTAGAATATTTCGAGGCCACGCCAGAATAGAACAAACAAATAAAAAATATGAAAGATCATATGAATAAATCACGATATTATACTTTTGCTAAATATCGTGATTTAATAAAACTCAGATATACTTATAAAAGTTAAAAATTCAAATTGCTGCTCTAGAGTGTTATTATACTTTTGTTAAATAACACTCTGGAGCAGCAATTTGAATTTTTAACTTTTATAAGTATATCTGATTTTTCCTGCATTTTTCGTTTACTATTTATGCAGTATACGTTAATATTAAGTGAATAAGTAAATATTGATACTAAAATTCTTAATTTTATAAAATAAAACCGTGTTTTCGATCCCATATTTCAACAGCGACACTTGCTCCGTGTTTGACGAGTATACTCGTCGTCGCTCGATTCTCGCGATACATATTGATGCGCGCTCTAAAAAGGAGGCGCCACAGCTAACCGGTTAAAGATGGGCAGCTCAGTAATGACTGTTCGCGTTTCAGCTAACTTTCGGATAAATTCGCGGGAAATGGTGGAGAATTTCGCGCGTGTTTTTCGCGAAAGCTCGAGGGAGCCGGGGATTCCGGGGCAGCAAGTACCGCTGCCTCTCGACGTGGCAGACGTTCGGCGGTTCGCAGTTTCCGGCAGCGTGTCTCGGGCTGTCCGAAACTAGGAAATTGCCGGAACATCGAGTTCTTCGCGACGGTAACGAGCGGCGCGAGACGAAATCTCGGTTCGAACGTAATTTCGCGAAAGTTATTACGAATATAACGCTTGGCGGCTGGTTGCCGGCTGGTTTCCACGAAATTGAAATTCTAGGACGGGCCGGGACGGGAACGGGACCGGGAGCGAGAACGAGGAATAAGCAGAGGGCCAATGAGAAACGTCCCTCATTTTTGCCAATTATTATTCCGTCGCGATTACCCGCGCCCCGCGCGCCAACAAATTGCTTCGCGGTTTAAATAAAAATTCTGCTCTACCGTTTGCCTGCCCCCTTTCTCTCTCTCTCTCTCTCTCTCTCTCTCTCTCTCTCTCTCTCTTTCACGCTCTGTCTCTCTCTCCAGCCGGTAGCTTTTTCGTTTCGTTTCGTTTCGCATTTCACCGGGACGATTCCTCCGGACCGTTCTCCTCGAGGAGAGCCCCGGTCTTGTAATTTTTATTCCGTCGCGATTGTGTTCCGGCGCGGCGCCGGCGAAGAAATTGCTTCGCGGCTTTAAATAAAACTTGCATCCCCACCGTTTCCGTTTATTATAGAATCGCGGCGGTCCTTTTACGTGATTCATCTCCCGAGCGTCGAGTAAAGTGCTCCGACGTTCAATCTGAAACCTTTCCTATTTCATCCGGCGCGCGGGAATACGTTATTGTGAGCCGGCTGCCACCGCGGGAACGTCTTCATACATTATGCATCCGGTGTGCCGCGATGTAATTATCCTCCGGCTCGTCCTTTTTCCAAATTTCGCAGCCTTTTCTGGGCCAATCGGATACCTAATTCCCTGTCCGCCGCGCTCCGAGACGTCCAATCTCCCGCCGCGTTACAGAACCGTTTATCCAATTTCTAAGCTTCAGGGAAATCGATCGACCCACGGACGCCGCGACCGTTTTCACAACTGTATCACCGTCGAGGTTTCTCCCCGGACTGCGGATCTGTACGCGGAATAAAAATTGTCTGCATTAATTGTAGGACACAAGAACCGGAGTCGCGTTTATTTCTTTTTCTAGTTTAGTTCGTTTTCTGATTTTACAAGCTGAGCAGAATGCGATAGAAGTTTTAAACGTTTTAAATAATTGTAGCGTGTTTTGCGCTCGATCTACAGATTTTTCTTATAAATGCATAAAGTTTATTTATAATAAATTCAGAGCATTATTCAGGAATTTTTCGAAACATATTTTTCGACATATTTCTTGCGGATTTCATTAGCATTTCTGTGCATCTTAATTTAATAGCTATTTATTTCATTTAATTGCGAAAAATTGAGCAACTAAGTGAACGATTTAAATACTCAGAATTGATACAGTCGTCGTCTTGCTAGTGATAATTACTTATCGCAAATCGATGTTTGTACCTAAAACCTTTCGATAATGATTACGAAGTTTAGGTAGAAGATAAAAATTTGTAAAGATGATAAGTAATAATGTTAACGTATAATAATGTATAAATAATGTTTCAAACCTGCTCTATCGTAAGCGTATTTTATTAACTATAATACAGTTATACGAGTATACTAAGTACCTATCTAATTTTTACTTTGTGTGATAAAACTAAAAGCTTCTATCTCCTTAATTCGACGAAAAATTATCCTTAAATCGGACAATTATTCCTGAACAATTTCAATTTATGGAACACAATTGACCGAAACGTGGAATCAAAATGCACGTCGGACTCGATCGGAGAAGATGTGAAATCAATTCGAGTCCCCGAACGTCCAGAGTTATAAAAACTCGGGAGCACCGATTGAGAACCTTCCCCTTCGAACTTATTCAGCAAGTAAAAAGCGCAGTTTCCGGCGACAATTAAGTAAATCAGAGGGATTTAGCGGGGAATCAGAACGCGAGGGTCCCGAGTTTGAGGTTCGGGGGGGCTCATAAATCGACGCGCGACCGAGACGGAATTTATGTCGGACAATTAGAACCGCACTTAGGAATTGCTGTAACGCTTTCCTTAATTTCCGTCGGTGCTCGAAGGTCACGCGTCCCCGGGGACAATTTCAAGGGTCCGCGTACGTGTCGTAGGTGCTTCCGCATCCCCGGATAACCTTTCAACCCCACTGCGGAGGGGAACCCGCGAGCGGAAAGGGACAGGCTCGCAATGTTTTCTCTCTCCGTTCAACTTTCCCTCGGTTCTCTCTCTCTGTTCCGCGCGCGGGGAAGCGTGAAGCTGGTTAATCGCACTTTGCTAGACGCTGCACGCGCTCCTGGAACCTTGCGGTTCTGTCTGCTTAACGACGGGAACCTGGCATCGGCTGAATATGCTCCTGAACCCTCGAACGAATCACCGAAAAATAACATCTGGACCGTCGAGTCACCTTTGAACCGCACGGGGACTTTTTCCCATCAGAATTCTCCTCGGAACTTTCATAAGCTGAAAGCCGCCTCTTGCTCGTTTATTTTCTTGCCTGGATCTGCCTTTTGCTCGCTCGCTGTCTATTGATCAATTCTATCCTTTATCTACCTTCTATTGATCACTTTTATCCTTCGCCCACATTTTATCTCTTCTCACTTGTCTTGCTCACCTTTTATCGCTTCTATCTCTTGTCAGTTTGATATTTCTAATCTTTGCCTTCGTTTTTTGATCGATGGTGAATAATAGAATTATATGTGTGCCCTTATTTTTTTTCTTCCTTTTATTTGTTATGCTAGTTTGGCATTGCGATATTGCATTTTATTTGGTGGAGAGAATATCTATTATCACTAATTGGTGATAATAGATATAAATATAATAATAATAGATAATAGATATAAGTATAATAATAATAGATAATAGATATAAATATAATAATAATAGATAATAGATATAAATATAATAATAATAGATAATAGATATAAATATAATAATAATAGATAATAGATATTGATAATAGATAATAGATATTTTCTCCACCAAATAAAATGCAATATCGCAATGCCAAACCAGCATAAAAAATAAAAGGGAAAAAATAAGAGCACACATATAATTCTATTATTCACCGTCGATCAAAAAACAAAGTCAAAGATTAGATATATATATATATAAATATCTATTATCATTTAACCATTACTTTCGTGAAAGTAATGGTCAACACGAATTCGGAAGGATGAAATTTTTTACTCGGAGAGCTTGATAGCGAAAGAGGTGGCTCAAGGTTTTTACATCTTCGTTGCTTTCTATTCTAGTTCGTTTTTGCATATTTTTCTTTTCGTTCTTCGACAGTTTCGATTGCCGAATTCTTATACAGAAGTAGTCTTCTGAAGTATTGTTTTATTTTGTAACATGAGTGGCGATTTGCAGCCTAAAATCCGGTACATGTTTTTCAGTTTTCGGTGCGGCTGGTTTACTTGTACTACTCGAATGCTTTCAAAGCACTGCGAGTAGTGCAGGTCGATGGAAAGTCGGGCACCGAACAATTTCCGGGCGGAAATTCCGAACTCAAACACGTCAGACTCAACTCAAATCAGATATCGTAAAAATGCTCGCATTCTTAAAATTATGAAGTGTTTCGTACGCGTGTCTAGCTTGTTATTGATTTAAGATAACTAATGTTATGTGAAAATGTCTCCTAAATTATTTTGCAGCATAGTAGAAGCAATTACTGTTCGGTGTCCAATTGCTGTGCCTTTGCTTTCTTTTCGTGAATAATAATTTATTTATATTTCTTGAATAAGATATATTAGATTTTTTTATCCAAAAAATAAACGAAACTATAGAATAAAATTTGTTAAAAAGGAATAAAAAGCACGGAGCAATCGGTCGCTCCAGTTGGTTAGTATTTAATCTGGGATCAACATGAACCCATCAGGTTCTTAGATAGACCGGAATCGGTCGACGATCTTACGTTTATGTTGCATTACATCGAGTCACTTGGCAGCTCTTGATAACCGGTTCCATAAAATACAATGACTTTCGCACAGTTAGTATGTTATGTTATGTGAAAATGCCTCCTAAATTATTTTGTAGCATAATAGAACCAATTACTGTTCGGTGTCCAATTGCTGTGCCTTTGCTTTCTTTTCGTGAATAATAAACTTTATATTTATTGAATAAAATATGTTAGATTCTTTTTATCCAAAAAATAAACGAAACTATAGAATAAAATTTGTTAAAAAGGAATAAAAAGCACGGAGCAATCGGTCGCTCCAGTTGGTTAGTATTTAATCAGGGATCAACATGACCCATCAGGTTCTCAGATTTATTGTTCTGGCTCACGACCGGAATCGCTCGACGATCTTACGTTTATGTTGCATTACGTCGAGTCACTTGGCAGCTCTTGATAACCGGTTCCATAGAATACAATGACTTTCGCACAGTTAGCATGGCACATGAGGTCCACGTTATCGCGAATTTGTATCCGGAAAGGTGTTACGAGTACCGAACTGGGCTTAACAGCTGCGAGCACGCTACCGTTTCCTATGACGAAGCGCAGAACGATTCTTGTCACGAGATCCCATCGAGTGGTGTAGTTTCTTGCGATTTTCTTGAGGATTGATTTGCTTTTAATGGCATTAAACTTCCTCGCGGTCGTGCGACACGAGGAAACGTATTCTGACCTGTTTTCTCGCAATTCGAACCTGCCATGATTCTTCTTGGAATTGTTGCATAAATCGATCGAATACGGAAAGTCGGACGAACGTCGACGAGGATTGCTGATCGACGGATCTATCCTCGGATTTATCGACGGATTTATCGACGGAGTCACATTTTCAGTTTTTAAACAATTAGGAGCACGCTCTTCTTGATAGAAGAGTAATACGATTATAAACGTTTGGATGATCTTAAATTATTTCAATTTCTTCGATTTAATTATTAATCCCTCGCCGTATTATTAACTTCACAATGATCTCGATTTTAATAATTTCTTAGAAGAAGAAGATAATTTATATTTATCGCGTGTATCGATATTTACTTGAACGATTAAATATTAACGATAAGAGAACAGAATTTAATTCCGACTATTGCTAGGAATTTTCATCGCGTGTCCTACTCTTCAAAATACGTCAATAAAAAATTAGACAATTATATTTATAAAATTAGATTTAGTTCTAATTTATAACTATAGATAATAACAATTAATCCTGTTTTCTTCATTTTCGTCCCATTTTCCAGGAAAATCGACCGATGCGCCGCGCTATGAAAACGCATTTCCAAACAAGATGTCACATCGAAACTGGACCGAAAGAAGCTTATGGTCCGGGAACACGCGCCACTCGCGCGACTATACTTCGGAACGGACTGGTGCGTGGTGTCCTAGGCAAAAATTCATGAATTCGACCTAGTTTCCGCGGCGGCGATCGCAGGAGGACCCGTGAAATGTTGTTTCACGGCTGAGCGGTAACACCAGGCGACGCTCGGAGTTGTGACTATCAAAGAGTCGAGGTTTACCGGGTAGCAGTCAAAGAGTAACAGTGGTCCCTGTGGCAGGCGTGGGACTCTCGAGAGCGACGCGAAAGTTACACACAATCGCGAAGGGACGCGCGGAATATATGAGATCGCAGCGAGCTGCGAAGTTTACGGAACGTTAGGGCGAGTCAAAATAATACAGAGAACAGCGTCTGGTCCGAGGGAGCAAAGAAGTTGCGTAAAGTTAAGGTGTTGTGTCCCTTTTAGTGGCCGAAGAACGAGGCTTTTTGGGAGAATTTTTTTGTAGATGCTTACGAGACAATAAAAATGAGGTTCGGTGGATTTATTTCACAGTCGAAATAATACAGGGAACAGTATTTGGTCCCAGGGAGCAAAGAAGTTGCGTAAAGTTAAGGTGTTGTGTCCCTTTTAGTGGTCGAAGAACGAGGCTTTTGGGGGGAATTTTTTTCGAGATGCTTACAGAACAATAAAAATGGAGTTTGGAGGATTCATTTCACAGTCGAAATAATACAGGGAACAGTATCTGGTCCGAGAGAGCAAAGAAGTTGCGTAAAGTTAAGGTGTTGTGTCCCTTTTAGTGATCGAAGAACGAGGCTTTTCAGGGGAATTTTTTTCCAGATGCTTACGAGGCAATATGAATGAGATTTGGAGGATTTATTTCACAGTCGAAATAATACAGGGAACAGTATTTGGTCCCAGGGAGCAAAGAAGTTGTGTAAAGTTAAGGTGTTGTGTCCTTTTCAGTGGTCGAAGAACGAGCCTTTTTGGGGGGAATCATTTTCCAGATGCTTACGAGGCAATATGAATGAGATTTGGAGGATTTATTTCACGTATTTCTCTGTGTACTCGGGACAATTTTTTATTTTCCAAGTAAATACAAAATAGCGGCTCAGCGGCCGGAAAAGAAAGAGGACGCCTTTTTTGTAAGCCTCCGCGGGCGGAAAGATTGAAGGCGCCCATCAGCACCTAGGATAAATAACAAAATTTATTCATTATCTACATTGGTGTTAACAGAGAAATACGCACGATTGTTGCAAAATATTGATCTTTCGCGGAACGACGTCAATGTAAAGAACAAATTCTTTTTCTCGGTGAAAAATCTAAACTTCAATTGTTTACAAAGAAATCGTAATTGTTAACCAATCGTAAAGATCGTGCGTACTTCTCGCTGAAAACTAATGTAGATAATTAACAAATTTTATTATTTGTCTTGGGTGTTGATGCGTTGGGGTCTCTAATATATCTAAAAAATCGCACCCTTTCTACCAGCCACTGGAAAACCATTTTCTATTTTTTTGAAGAATAAAAAATTGATTCGGGTACTCGAAGATATATATATAATAAACCTTCCAAATCTCATTTTTATTGCATTAGAAATATTTTCAACAAAAGATTTCTCAAAAAGCATCGTTTTTCAACTACTCAGAGGGATATAACCTCTAACCCTGACTTATCCCTATAAATCGCCGTGCAGAATTCGTGGTCTATCATGAAATTGAACAGTCCAGAATCTACTTCGGAATTAAGAAAGTAACGCAACATTAAAGATTGAGCGCCGCTGAGTCTGATACGGGGGTGGCAGCCCGTCTGCCAGGGGATGAAATATGGAGCTGCTGAGCTAATGGGGACCCAGAATGCCACGGGGAGCAAGGGCAGGGCGTGTGCCAGACAGTCGAAGAATGCGGGGAACAGAATCGAACGGGAAATTTCAATTTGAATCGAATTGCTTAGGCTTTGAATTCGGGGACGGTCCCCGTCACCAGATTCCAAACTGTATCATTAACATTTCCATTTCAATTTGAATCGCATCGTTGCGATTCGAACGAATTACATTGAACTTCGAATTCAGAATGTTGAATGCACGGGACGCTTGTATTTTTAATTTGTAACGAGAATTTGAATTCGAATTGAATCGTTCGGATTTAGGAAGTGAAATTGAAACATTTGGGTTTAGGTATCGTTGATATTCTTAATTCGAAACAGAGATTTTAATTTTAATTCTGATCGTTGGGATTTAAAAAGAAATATAAAATTGGCAATTTTCAATTTAGTTATCGACAGTATTTTTAATTCGAAACAGAGATTTTAATTTTAATTCTGATCGTTGGGATTCAAAAAGAAATATAAAATTGACAATTTTCAATTTAGGTATCGTCGGTATTTTTTAATACGAAACAGAGATTTTAATTTCAATTCGAATCGTCGGGATTTAGGAAGAAAATGAAAATTATAAAATTAGGATTTATATCGCCGACGTCCTTAATTCGAAGCAGAGATTTTAATTTTAGTTTTAATCTTATAAATTGGGATTTTTTGTAAGAAATTGAAAATTGAAAATTAGGTACTTCAATTTAGGTATCGCCAGTATTTTTCACGCGAAACAGACATTCGACTGTGTTCGTTACCGGTCTCGGACACAGCCGTTTCGGTCGGTTCGTCTACGAATTAAAATAGTCAAGCATAGTCAGCCGCAAGCGGTGGGCTCAGAATTCTAAATTCGGAATCTAGAATTTCGGTTCGAAGATTTGAATTTCAAGCCCGGCTACGTAACCGGAATACAAATTTTCCCGCCAGGCATTCGAATCGCGGCGGAGCCCCGCAACATTTGAATTTCAATTCGACCGCGAAAATTCGTCTGTGTATTTAGCGGCCGGACGTTGTTTATGAAAATTCCACCCGGACTACTAATCGAGGCATCGGTCGACCGCGTAATCACAGCAAACACCCGAAACGCCGAACGACACCGGACGAAAGAAGAAGCACCCGGGGACTCGGCGTCTTTTTCCTGGCGGTCCCCGACGGCTGATCCCATTAGCCGACAACTCTCTGTTAATCCAAACGCAATCAAGTCGCCTGATTGCCACTGTGCGCGCAAACCGGCCTCCCTAGTTAATCCTCCGGCTGAAAGAAGCGTCGCACAAAGATCGACAAACGCGTGTACACGGCCCTGGCGCGTCGCGTCGCGTCGCTCCGCGTCGGCTCTCCATATTCCAGTTAATAAATCCGATATATCGACAAACGCGTACAAACGCGCGCAGACACCCACGGTTCTTCTCTTCGAAAGACTCGACTAAAAACTAATCGAAATAACGCGATGCTGCGTTTCAATTCCCGATCCGTTTGATCTCTACCCGCCGATGGAACAATCACTGTTGCGCCCACGCTCCCGGTGTCCCCCTTTTGTCTTGTCCCCCCATCCCTTCTCTTTGACCCCCTTCCGAGGCCATACTTTTTCGAGCAGTCCCGTTTTCTAGGTTTCTCTTCGTCAGGAATTTTCTTTTCAAACTCTTCCTTTTTACCACGGTTTATCTTTCTCTCTTTTCCTTTGTTGGAGGATTTGTCTTGTCGCGGTGCGTCCTCTTTCTTTCTCTTTTTGCAGAGGTTTACTTTCGCGAGTACTTTCCCCCCTCTTTTTGCCAAGAAATTTCTCTTCTCTCTGCTTTACTTTTCGTGGGTTTATCTTTCTGGGTATCTCTCTCTTTCTCCGTTCCCGTCAAAGGATTCGTATTTTTATGGCTCTCCTTCTCCTTCTCTCTCTCTCTCTCACTCTCTCTCTCTCTCTCTCTCTTTTTCGCGGAGGTCTACTTTTTGCTTTTTCGTCCTGCTAGGGAATTTCTCGTCCTGGACCTGCCTCATCCTTCTCTCCTTATGGGATTTACCTTTCTGGAATTCTCTCGCTGCTTTTGTTACGGGATTTCTCCTCTTGATGCCTCGCTTTTTTTCTCCGTTAACATTCTTTCTTCTGCTTCGAAGGCTCTTTCTTCTTCTACGGATCCTTCTTCTTCTAAGGCTCTTTCTTTTTCTAAGGCTCTTTCCTTTTCTACGATTCTTTTTTCTTTTATGGCTCTTTCTTCTTTTAGGGCTCTTTCTACTTTTGTGACTCTTTTTTCTTTTAAGGCTCTTTCTTCATTTATGACTCTTTCTTTTTTAAGGCTTTTTCTTCGCTTAAGGCTTTCTTTTCTTTAAGGCTCTTTCTTCTTCTAAGGTTTTCTTTTCTTTTAAGGCTCTTTCTTCTTCTAAGGTTTTCTTTTTTTTTAAGGCTCTTTCTTCTTCTAAGATTCTCTCTTCTTTCTCCGGGTTCTCGCCTTTCTTCTGCGCCGTGGTTCTTCGTCAAGGAGTCTCTCTTTCCTCGCTACCGAAATTCTTTCTATCTCTGTTTCTTCCCTATATATTCACCTAGATCCTCCGCACTGATTCCTTCTAGTCATCCTCTCTCTAGTTTCTTCCATCCAACTGCACAGTGATCTGGAAATTCGCATTCTGTGACTATTATTTTAATTATTATTATTTAATTATTTTTGTTATAAGATATCCCGCGTCTCATAACTGGAAGACTACCCAAACATTTTCAGTTTTAATACATTATAGTATTAACTAGAACAAGGAACGAGATTGCACCGAAAAACGATATTTCTCGAAAAAGAGATACCTTCTATTCGGTAAAGAAAACTAAGTAATTCTTATTTCGTAATGATATAACGAAAAATCTAGTTTCGAAAAGAACATAAAAGAAGTTTTAAGGCAACTTCTATCTGTGATAAGGTAAGATTTCTTAAACTTCACTGGTCAGCCGCTAAATGCTGGAATTTCGAAATACAGTAAATTCTCTCCAATTGTCCCTCAGCATCTAAATAAAAATGGACAATTTGAGAAGTGGAGATACGATTGTTCGAGCCATGCGGCTCGTTTTTATAATTGTCGTCAATCGGCGACGTAAATTCGTGTCTCCTCTTCCCAAATTGTCCATTTTTGTTCACAAGCTGAGGGACAATTGGAGAGAATTTACTGTAATTGTAAAATATTTCTTTGTAACTAATGCCCTATCGATCTTTTCGCGAATTAATTATGTAGCTTAATTATGTAGTTTACCTATCAATTAACGATGTCACCGTCACAGAAAAATGCACATTTTACTTTAACACTCGAACAACAAGGCCCCGAGTACAAAAATTGTTATACAACACAACATACACAGCATTTTACACTGCTGAAACTAGCAGAAAATCGGGAAAAAATATCAATCTTTTTGAACCGTCATGAAACACTCAGTGTATAGCAGAACAAACTTTTCCAATACATCGAGCTCGAGAAATTGCATTTTGGAACGCCGCTTGGCCAGGCCACCGAGCACCGTCTCCCAAATCCCTTTGTATCCGTGAACTTCACCGTCGCCGCTCGCATCCCTCGTTATTTTCGTTCGCCAGTACCATCGGCAATCTTCATCGGTCGCAATCATCTTCCGGAAGGCAACGTAGGTCACGTGCTGCTATCGGGGGAGAATCGGCAGGGGTGCGTCGCGCGGCATACCGTGCATACGAACCGTAGACATCCTTTGACCCCCTTCGCAGATAGTCCCGGCTGGTTCCCGGTTGGTTCCCGGGCTCTGACTAGTCCCTTTCAAACGCACGAAACGTATCGAGCGTTCCTTTCCGAAGCCCTCCCATGGAAACAGAAACGCGGACGGCTCGGGACCGTGCTCGCCGCGAATCTCTTTTTCGCTGCGCGGATGCCTCTCCGCCTTGCAACGCCGCCGAAAGACGCTCCGGTTTCCGGTTTCCCGATGCTTCCCGGGCTGTAATCTTTGCCAGTGCACACCTGCGGACATGCTGGAAGAGATACGGGCTATATTGTGGCGGAGAGGCGGTCGGGGATCTTTAGATTCATGGTTGACCGATCGCGCGTTGCCTCGCTTTTGTCGGCGAGTGTCGCGATTTTCGGGATATTTAGTGCGGTTCTGATCGTCCCGATAACACCTCCACCATTGTGCCGTTGCCGCGGACACGGAGAAATAGAGGAAAAGTAGGCGGAATGCGGCCGTGTTGCGGAGACATTGCCGCAGAGCTGCACACGGTGCTGTCAAATGGATGAAAGAGCAGGACGAAATGTTTTCCGATGCACAGAATGCGACCGAATAACCTATTCGGCTGTCTTTCTGTATAGTACATATTATGATATATTTACTTTTATTTATTGACTGAAGGTGTTTCGTTAATGCTAACAATGAATAAAAGTGGTATACCCTATTAACCATAGTGCTGCGAGATGTCTACACCGCGATACCTAAATAGTTCTGAATAGATTCTGTCGGAAGATGCAACATGTGCAATCAAAATCTATTCTATTTCAATACTGATTCACATTACGAACGATTCTATTTATACAGTTATATACAGGATGTCCCAGAATTATGGTATTTCCGGGAAATGAGGAGTTCCTGAGGTGATTTGAAGTATCTTTTTCCTTCACAAAAATTTTCTCCGAGGCATCGTTTACGAGTTATTAACGAAAAACAATGACCAATGAGGGACGAGCTCGCCTGGCACTAGGTGACCGAGCCAATGAGCGGCACTGGGCTTCGTATGCTCGTTGGCTGGGCCGCCTCGCGCCATCCGAGCTCGCCTCTCATTGGTCAGTGTTTTTCGTTGATAATTCGTTAACGATGCCTTGGAGAAAATTTTTGTAAAGGAAAAAGTTGCTTCGAATGACCTCAGTAATCTCTAATTTCCCGGGCGTACCATAATTTTGTAACACCCTGTAAATTGTATTATATTATATACGGACGAGATACTTGCATTTATAGGTTTACGTGATCCGTCAAAATAACGTAACCAATATCAGAGTATAGTCGTGATTAGACCGCGAATTTTATACGTTTATCATAAAAATGGGTAGGTGAAATTGAAGACAATGAAAGTATTGAAAGAATTTACGTAAAATTTATTTGGTTAAATAAAATTTATTTATTTTTATTATTCTTTTCATCTCACTGAAGTTAAAGAATGAAACAAATTCCTGTTTAACTCGCGTATGTTGCAATCGATGATCATTTCTGTTTCGCACAAAGATCCGCAATCTAGTCATCAATCGAGCATCGCATTCACCACATTTGGCACCGTGTAATGTTCTTCTATCTCCAGCATTCAAATTACCACCTCGAAAAAGCGTTTCGAATCGACTGAAGCCATAGAAAAGAATTCGCAGGATGAACCGAAGGCTGCGCCTTCTTCAACGTTCAAAAAATGTTCCGAACACCGACAGAAGCGTCGACAAATCTGTATTGGCTCGTACGGGACCAATTTCGAAGTGGACAAATTCAATATCGATGAATAAATAAGTAGTTCGTATTTTATTCGGGAACTCCGGGTAGATTTTTCGCACAATATACGTGCATCGTGTTCTCTGGCCGCAGCCGGTGCATCACGAGTCCCAGCGAACCATAAAAGGGTCAGGTTACCCCATCGTCGGACGCAACCCTCCCGCAAAATAAATTTTCTTCGTTAATCAGCTCTTGTGTTCTCGTTACGTGACAAAGTGATCTCCGACGTATCGTATCTCTCATATTTTTTCTTTTTCTTTTTCGACGCGGAAATACTGCAGCAGAGTTTGACCGGTTAATCGGATTACGTTGGCCGCGCGTACCACGGGGTTCCGCAGGGAGAACAAGAGGTTGCCTTTCGGTACGATTACGCTGTAATAGGATTGGTATAATTAAAAATCGATAGCCCGGCCAGGACGTCTTTTCGGGGGAGGACGATGATAGTGAACGAGGCCGCCATACCATCGTATTTATGGTTCCACGGCCCGAGACCTTGTCCCGGTAACGATCCTAATAAACTCCTGGAAACGCTCCGATGCTGCGTCGCGACGTCGTTGAATTTGTTGCTAGCTCCCCGCTTTAAATCCCGCTCGAATCGACGGGGATCAGTTACGGGCATAAAACACGTTTAGTGGCAATGTGTCACTTAGTTTCGGAAAATGTCCTCGGATACGACTGCGCCCAACACACGGTTTATTGATTTTCTTTCTTTGGCTGTCGGCCGATGTATTTTTCAGACCGCGCGCGCCGCCGACTTCGACGGAAAAAGGTCGGTCGAATAAGTCCGCTCGGAAATTATTTAGAGAGAACCGCTTTCGCAAATGTCGGAACATCTGCCCGGCTCGCGGACTAAAACTCTCCACTTTGGCGCTTTTAAACTTAGCCATTTCAAAGACCCCATTAAGCTGCTTTTTCTGGAACTTCGCAAATTCTAATGACTTTACGGAGTTTAAACAATTTTTGGGCATTTTCCGGCTGCATGCGGAACGTTTCACTCTTACGATGACCTCTCGGATGTTGGTCTGCGACTTTTTTTCGCGGTTTCATCGCAAGATCCTTCTTTAGCATAACATGGAAGGAACAACAACGTTGCTTTTCTTCTTTCGAAATTTTCGTCAAATTCGAGCAGCTCTACGGAGCTTAAGAAATGTTTTCCTCAGGTTCTCTTCTACATGGTTTTTTAGAGGGAAGTTTCACCTTCATAATGACTCCTCGAAAGCTCATTTGCGATATTTCTTCGCAGCTTCATTGCAAGATTCTTCTTTAGCATAAAACAAAGAGAGAAACGTAGCTTTTCTTCTTCTGAAATTTTGGACAAATTCAGAAGACTCTACGAAGCTTAAAAAATTTTTTCGCATTCTCGCTTCTACCTGGTTTCTTAAAGGGAAGTTTCCTCTTTATATTTACTCCTCGAAAGTCGATCTGCGATTTTTTACACGGCTTTGCTGTAAGATTCTTCTATACCATAAAATCGAAAGAGAAACTGACGTTACTTGTCATCTTCCAAAATTTTGTCAAATTCAAACGACCATACAAAGTCTAAAAAGAATTTTTCTCTGATTCGTTCCCGCTTGGTTCTCTAAAGAGAAGTCTCCCCTTTACAATGACTGCTTGAAACATAGTCACCGATCATTTTTCACGATTTTATCGAACTTTGAAAGGAAAGTGTGCTGTGGACGAAGTCGCAAAAACAGCTTCTCAATTTATTTTATAATAAAAAAAAGATTCCCCGTAATAATTGACTATAAGCTTGCGAAAGTAGAGACGTCAGCCTTTGGAACGAGCACATGCAGAGTGCTGTCCGATGTTTTGACACGGCGTCACGCGGGTCCAAAGACCGACTATTTTTCGGGTAGAAAAATTCGTCGATTTTTTAGAAGGTCCGTTCGATTAATTTGGGTGGCCGTGCGTCGTCTCCGTCGGACGGGATAGACTCGTCGGTCCCGGAGCAGCCAGACGAATAAACACATGCCGCACGAGCCGTCGATTCCTTTCGGGACGAAACAATACTATTCCCCTTATCGTCGTCGGCGGCGACTCCTCGAGTATCGGAAGCTACTGGCGTGGAAAAAGGGTGGCAGGGGGGCATGGGGCGAAACGAAAAGCCGCAAGTGGCGCGCGACGATGGGAAAAAGCTCGATCCCCGGCTCGTCTCGCCCATGAATCGGGTTCCTTTCGTCGCGACGAACTCCCGCGGAAATTTATGCGAGGCCAACCGCGCGTGAACGTTGCCGGTCACGACCGAATGAGAAACGCCGCTCAAGGATTTCTTAAACGTCGTCGCCGAGCTTGCGATCTCCTCGCACGATATTCGAAACTCGCGAAAACGGAAAGCGTCGATTTTCTACTTGGTCTCTGGTCCCGTTCGAAGCGAAGCGTCAAGCTTCTGCGCTCTGTTGCGATTTATTTGGCGCACTCGACGCGTAGAACTTCCGAGAGATCGTCTGCAGATCGAAGCCTTGCAACGATCTCCTAAACCTTCGTACGATGAGGAAGATCTCGTGTTCTACATTTTGTCATACGGTCGTAAGACGATAAATCCTAATTTGGTTCGTTTTATTTCGGGATTTATAAATCTATTTTTTATTTTCTTTACACTGAAGAAAGTGACCAACTTGTGTTGCTTTATAGAAATGACAAGATTGAAATGACAATGTAAGCTGGAACAAAGGAATCTATTCAGTCGTTTCTTAAAACAGAGTCTTTATCATTTCTTATCGTAATATAAGCTTGAGCAAAGGAATTTATTCAATCGTTTCTCGAGATAGAGTCTTCATGATTTGGACCCTCTGGAGATTAACAATAGGAGATTCGTCACTTTAAACGACATGGTATGTTCATTAATTTTATTGATTTATTTTTGTTGTTCCAAATATTAGAAAAATAAAAAAGCTATTTATTGTGCTTCTTTTATCATCTAAAAGAAAATTCAAGTCATTCAATCCAGTTTCAAAAAAGCTTAAAAATACCATAAAAGGTTCCAAAAGGTTCAAAAAAAGAAAAATTACAGTGTCTTTGAAAGATTACACACAATTTTTCAAAGTTTTAGAAAGCTTGAAAAAATTGTTCGAAGTCTTCAAAAGTTCAAGAACATTTGTCAAAGTCCCAGAAAGCTTGAGAACATTTTTCAAAGTTTTAGAAAGTTTAAAAGAAATTTTACAAAGCTTTGCAAAATCGCGTTTTAAAGGGCATCCGAATAAATTGGCCCTGGAGGCTGCGTCTCCAGCAGCAAGAACGAAAGTACATACATATCGCATCGGCAATAAATTCACGCCGCGACGGTATGCCGACAGAGAGCCGGTGGAATCGCGGTAACAAACGGGAAAGTATAGCAGCGGAAGATAGCGGTCCAAAGCGATTAACAATTGCAATCGTTGCCAGCTCGTCCCCGACCGAGCAGCGGCTGTTTAACGGTGATTTACCGCGCGGAAGACGGCGGCCGCGTAAATCCCAGCATTAGCATAGACACAGCGAAGCCCGTTGTCCCGTCCCGTTTTTCCCCCGTTATTAGAATTTCGGATTCGCGGCCGACTTTCCTGCAGTTTCTTCTGGCGCTCGCATACTCGTTCTACAAGGATATTCCATTAGTGGACGCGTGTCGCGAGACAGCTCCCACGATTACGCTTCGAAACGAACGCTTCGTCTTCTTCGGACCGTGTTCCCGTATTTCGGTTTCAAGCCATGCGTCTACTTCGGTGTATTATTCGCTTGCAACATAGTATTACTTTCTCGTAAACACCGGATGTCGGTTCCAACGCAAAAACATTCTTTCTCGATTTCATTTTTGTCTTTTGTGGAATATTCGAAACGATCGGTGGAACGTCTCTTATTGCGAATCAATTTATTGAAGGGTACTTCGGTGTATAATTAAGTATAATAGTGTGTGTATCGAACTTAGTTATAATTATATAATTATAACTAAGTATTAGTTTATAATTAGTATATATATTAGTATATATTAGTATACTATATAATAACTATTATAATTAGTTATAATTATATAATTATAATTATATAACTAAGTTCGATACACACAATTATACTTAATTATACATATATATTATACATATTAAAGAAATAATTATATTTCTTTACTTATTATATTATAGTTATATTCTATTCTATTATATTGCATTATTGTTATATTATATTATATTGTATTATAGTTATATTATATTATAATTATATTATAGTTATATTATATTATATATATTGTACATATTATAATAAATCTTATATAATTATAAAATATGTATTTATATATTAAGGGTGACCATAAGAAATGTTCTTTTTTAAATTGAATAAACGCTGTCACCTTGCTCGCTTTACTAATTTACTATTATTTAATTTACTATTTAATTTAATATTATTTAATGTACTATTACGGATTTTACGCATTTACGACACAAATGAATAAACCAAACACAAAACAGTGACAGCATCAGGAATATTTGGTAATATGATTATATTATTTATAATTCATTCAAATGATTCAAGACTGGAATAAATGTTTATGCAGTTATTTGCGACCGATGCACAAGCTTTTCATTTTGCAACAAACATCTCCAATTTAACTATCACTATATGCTAATTAAATTCATCGAGATCCCGTGTTCTCATTGCGGATGTTTTCAAGGAATTTAAACATAGCGTCTCAAAAGGAAGGCTTTCGTATCGCGAAAGCGGCTCTCCCATGGCGAGCTTGCCGCGATCCCAGATCGGCTCTCGAGAGTTTTACTCTGGGCAGGTGGACGCATGCCTTTAGGCTCGTTTCCGAGGGTTTCATCTATGAGCGGGGCCGGTAACTTCCTTTGTTTTTCCCCAGTCTTCCATTATTTTAATCTTTATCTCCTTCCGGTCCCGTGGTTCCCTCCGTTGTAATCTCCTTCCCCTTTCTTGCGCGCTTCTTCCAGGGACGCGGCTCCATTGTCATTCTCCTTCGTTCGGCCCTAGCTCCGCTGGTCCCGTGAATTTTCTCCTTGTTGCCCAAACAAGTCGGCTTTCCCTCGTCCCCGCCCACGACAAATTCCCCGTGTGCTCGTAATCGGGCCGGAACGAGGCTGTTCCTTTGCATCAGCCGCCGAGAAATATCGCGGCAATAACACCGCTGCCAACGGGAACGCCCGAAGAAACGTACGAGAATCGAGCAACCCCCTCGCAGCTGCCTCCTCGAAATTGCCCGGGAAAAAATCCCGCCAGACCTGGTCCCGTGATCTCGTGACCGGCGCCTTTTATTCAGCCGCGCCGGATGGGGATTAAACCGATTAAACTTGGCCAGGATCGCGATGCAACGGTCACAAATTTATGTAATCCACTTTCCGCTTCTGACGAGGCCAATCTTTTCACCCCGGCACGGCCAACTTTTCCTGTTTGCTTCGCGGGGATATCTCGTGATCACCCTGGAATTAGACGATGCGGAGCAATAGTTATGTTCCGGCGTGATGCAGAGTTTCGCCGGAAGTGGCGCATTATTTTTTCAGCTGTTACGGACAAGTATATTTATCGAAGATAATTAGCCGAACGAATGCTTTTCTGTCGAACGTTTTATTCGAATAATAATTATTCGTTATTCGTAACAAATAAATCTTTGGTTTTTATTCGTCATAGATTATTTCATCTATTTATGTAATTCTTTAGGTTTTGTTCGTTATACATTATTCTATCTATTTATAGAATTAGCCGAACGAATTCTTTTCTGTCGAACGTTTTATTCGAATAACAATTGTTCGTTATTCGTAACAAATAATTCTTCGGTTTTTATTCGTCATAGATTATTTCATCTATTTATGTAATTCTTTAGGTTTTATTCTTTATACGTTATTCTATCTATTTATGTAATTCTTTAGTTTTTATTTCTCACAAATTATTTCATCTATTTATGTAATTCTTTAGTTTTTATTTCTCACAAATTATTTCTTCTATTTATGTAATTCTTTAGTTTTTATTCGTCACAAATTATTCCATCTGTTTATACAATTCTTTAATTTTCATTCGTTATAAATTATTCCATCTATTCATACAATTCTTTAGTTTCCATTCGTCATAAATTATTCCACCAATTTATATAATTCCTTAATTTTCATTCGTCATAAATTATTCCATCAATTTATATAATTCCTCAATTACCATTCGTCATAAATTATATATTCCATCTATTTATATAATTCCTTAATTTTCATCCGTCATAAATTATTCCATCTATTTATATAATTCCTTACTTTTCGCTTATCATAAATTATTCTATCTATTTATTCGAATTTCAGTTATTCGAATAGAGATTGTAAAATTATTCGATATAATAATGCGAACATTCGTTGAATTTAATTTATTATATCTAAATTCTATACGTTGATTCTATGCTCAAATTAATAGACAATTATTATATAAAGAGTAGGAGATTAAGAAAGCAAATATGCAGTTGTCAATTATTATGAATAGCATTAATAGTTTAATCATTATATAATTTTGCACTCGATGTATAAATAATTGCACTTTATTTGAGTTCAATTTATTGTATTTAATTCTCTTCCATTCTATTTTATTTTCTTGTTTTATTTCATCTATTTTATTTTATTATTATCTATTCATTATTCTATTTATTTATTTCATTATATGAACCGTTTATTTTGAAAGTGGCATAAAGCGGTGATTTTTTAATGTTTATACGAAATTATTTATACCGAGAAAAATATTAGTATCCTGAGATAACAAATACAAGTAAATCTTCTCGAAAGTTAGCATCCATATTTTTAAACGTGTTAAAACGCAAACCCTTAAATACATCGACTTAAAAACAAAGTGAGTTATGCCACTTTCAAAATAAACGGCTCATATATTATTTATCTATTTACTATTATCTATTTCATTATTTCATAATACGCGATATATAAGAAAATGTACCACGCGTAAACCGTGCAAGAAAATCAATAAAGTTCATCATAAAGAAGGGGAAGAAAAGCAGTCATCAATTCTACTTTTATTGTATTTTCCCATATTCGTTGTATCATACACGCCCATCGTAGCACTTTAATCTAACGAGAAAAACTGATCGCTACAACAATCGTTCGTTGTACGGAACACCCCATTGTTATAACACAGAGCAAGGGGTTAACAAGAAATCGCAGTCCCAGGATCCCGTGCAGAATTATTTATAAGAAGGCTACAATGGTTAATTTTTATCGATCGCTGGTCCGCGTAGAATCTCGGAACTTTCAAAAAGAAAAGAAAAAAAGCATTCTTTCAATTCCTCCGTGACGAAAAATGGAGGCGAAGAGTATGGCAGTCGAGTGACTCGATTCCGGTCCCACGGGCTCCCCCGGCGTGCTAATGGCGTTCCGCGTACGCGATTCGCGGCGGATCACGGTCCCGTTTGCCGCTGCATGAATTATTCGCCGGGCTGCATTTATTCCGATGCATCGAACTCGCTTGCCGCCGCGCCGGCGAGACGGCGAATCGAGCCGCGAGTTCCACCGCGAGTTTGTCGAGGGGGTGCGCGCGCCAGGGGATGTTTGCGCGTTTTTCCGCCAAGCGTTCCGGAACTATTATCATACAGCTTCGGTTCCTGGGACGGTCTACGCGCACCGTGGAATATTTGGTCGAGAGTTATCTTCGGCGGGCGCGTACCCGCTGCATGATGATGCGGCGAGACGTGTGATAATACGTAGATAATAACGTGGTAATAACGCGGCGGAGTATGATAGCTTGCGACGTCCCGCCTGAATAGAGGATGCGTGCGCTATTCGTCGCGATCGCTACTCCCTTGGCCGACGACGATCCTATGGTTTCCACGGTCGTTTCTATGGCGGTGCTTCCGGTCCGAAATACGCGCGGCGATCGGAAAGAATCCGGAAAATGTTATTATTAGGAAAATGTTATTACTGGACGGCGGATTTTATGCATTCGTGGCAAAAATGAGTACAGTAAATTTTCTATATTATAATGAATACAGTAAAAATTCTCTAATTGACGCTCGGATTGCGCACAGAAATGGACAATTTGGGAAGAGGAGGTATGATTATTCGAGCCTCGTGGCTCGTTTTTAGAATTGTTATCATCTTTCTGCATTTTTCCTCCCTTTCCCCTCGATTCTTTTTTGGACCTCTTCTCTTCGCAGTGACGCAGCTTTCTTTCGATTAGGTTTGTTAAACGCAGAGTTTTAGTAGTATACATATATTTAATAAATACTAAATATATAATATTATATATTCTTAAATTATTTATTTTACTAAATATATAATATTATATATTTAGTATTTACTAAATATATGTATACTACTAAAACTCTGCGTATATTTAGTATTTACTAGATATATGTATACTACTAAAATATACTACTAAACTTTATATATATATACTAATAGTAGTAATATACTACTAGTAATATACTACTAGTATTTACTAAATATATGTATATTACTAAAACTCTGCGTATATTTAGTATTTACTAGATATATGTATACTACTAAAATATACTACTAAACTTTATATATATATATATATATATATATATATACTAATAGTAGTAATATACTACTAGTAATATACTACTAGTATTTACTAAATATATGTATACTACTAAAACTCTGCGTTTAACAAACCTAATCGAAAGAAAGCTGCGTCAATGCGAAGAGAAGAGGTCCAAAACAGAATCGAGGGGAAACAAGAACCATCAGCCATGAAATCAACTGTGATTTTTACAGTTGGTTTCTTCATATGCATTGCACTTTCTTTTTTACTATGCCTAATATAAAATACTTATAAACAGAAGCTGTTCAGTGTAAATCCACTTTTCTTTGAAAATCAGTTACGCAGTGCATACACATCTTCATCGTAGGATCTTTCGGTCGATAAATCGATACAGTCGATTTTTTCATCGATAAACAATAGATAGCAGCACTTACATTGGCCACGGAATGACTAAACGATATTTTCCAGCGGAAATTGTTTCTTCTAAAAAGACATTGACATTTTTCTTTTGTTTTTTTTTCTAGTCAAGTTCATTTGTACGTCTCTTATTAAAAACATTGCTATTTCTTTACAGCTAATATGCAAAATCCTTATGTTTCTAAATATAATGTATTGTTATTTCCCTGATTTACAAACGCAGTGAAACCTCGATGATCCAGGTTATTTTCTTACAATTAACTTACGCAATTTTTATTTCGCATTAAGATTCACGATCTAGCTATTACGCAACAAACCTAAATTTGGCTTCCGTCCCTTTCGAAGTAGTTCCTCCCTCTTGAATTATTGCAGCGATCCCGACGGTACCAGAATGCCACAAATGCTTTTTGGAAGTCGTTTTCTCCTAAAGTGTCTAGCACCTGTTGCGGTCGTTTTTGTATTTCCTTCACAGTGGGGCGTTTGCACCGGATACGTACAGACATAATTTAAGTAGACATATCAAGTATGTTAAGTGGACAAAATTGTCGAAAATGCGACTTACGTCACTATCATTCCTATCCACTCGTGCGATAGTTGATGTTTTTTTTCCGAACTCTAACGATGTGAAGTCGAAAATATATTATACTACACGCACCCCTAATAATTTATGTACATATATTTCCCATTTCTTAAAGATTTCCTTTTTTCTCTCCACTAGCTATATGTTAGACTTAAAAAATTTATATAATATATTAATATATATTATAATATAATATATAATATAATAATATAATATAATGTTATATTATTTATATTAATATTATTATATTATTATTTATTATTATTTATATTTATATTATTATATTAATATAATATAATAATATAATATAATATATATTATACAATAATATATTACAATATAATATGAATATATATAAATTATAGAATAATATATTATAATATAATATAAATATACATAAATTATACAATAATATATTATAATATAATAATTTAATCAGTTACAATATTAATTGCCAATGATACCGAGGAGAAATTTCACCATACTTTTACAATTCACATTCCTTTCAAAGTTGTGATATAAAAATGCCTAAAAATACATCCAGATTCTTACACAGTCAATAAAAGCAACATACTTGGCAAAAAGGATCTGTAAATATTTTATTTTAAAAAAAATTCGATTTCTTAGTTCCAAGAAGTAACGAAACAACCAGCGTGCGTTAGCACAATGTATGAAGAAATTATGAAGGGTTACGGCGACGTAATGGAAATATCCTGCCGAATGATAGTAACGAATGCAGTGCGATAATACGATGGTATGATAGCGCGAGACCATGGCGGTACGATAAGCGTACAATACGTGATCGTCGTGCGACGGGATCGTGACGGCGGTGCGCGGCAGTAAAACGGAGCCGTGCGGGCCGCGTGCGGAAAAATCCCGGTATCTCTTATCGATCGGCAATTACGCAGAAATTACGGGTCGGAGGTGCGAAGGAGGATATAATTTCGCGCGGCTTCCTATTATCATGACCATCGACGCGAACGACTCAGCCAGTTGCGACGGCCGCATCCCGAAATTCTCGTCCCGAGTTTCATCCCGAGTATCGCGAGGGAAACCGCAAGGAAAGCTCTCGCAAGGCTTTACACGAGCCTCAAGGAGAGCCGCACGCCGCCCCAACGGTTCTAAAAAATCGATGCTTTTTATTTTCTTCGAGTTTCGAGTGTGTAGAATGCCAAGTCGACGCGATATTACGGATACCGAACATTTTAGCGACCGGGAGAAAAGTTTCAAAAATCTTACCTTGTCGGAGAGGAAAGTTCTTTTTTTATGCTCGTCTCGAAACTGCGTTCTTCAACGTGGCCGTCGCCAGATCTCCGGAACTATACTTCCGATTTAATTCAAATTTTATGGAGATATTCTGCGCGGAATGTTCTATGATGCAATGCAGCGTACGATTTTTGTTTGATGTGCCAATTATTTTATATTTATGAGCGTTTAGAGTTGATTTTTCGAGATTAGAATGATTGTTGCTGCTTCAAACTGCGACCATTTCTATGATCGTTAATATTTTCGAAGATATACGTGTGTTGTATTTTGGACCATTGTTTCTAGTTTATGACTTGACATTTTTTTAATTCTAAAGTCCCAGTGCTCGACATCTGTGACGGCCAGCAATCAATATTCTACGGGGTGGGTTTACGAAAAGAACGAACTTCGGCATATTGTACGATTTTTACTTTTAAAAAATTGAAAGGCAAAGCTGAAACTTATGTTCATATTTTGGAGTGGGAACTTCATTGAATTTCCTTACGGATTACAAATAGTCCATCTTCTTACATAGCAACATATGCCATAAAATAAAATAAATAAAATACGATAATGTAGAATAAGATAAAATAGCGTAACTTAAAGAAGAAATTTAAAAAATATGAAAAAATATTAAGAAATATTAGAAATATTAAGAAATATTAAGAAATATTAGAAATATTACAAAATATTAAGAAATATTAAGAAATATTAGAAATGTTAAAAAATATTAAGAAATATTAGAAATATTACAAAATATTAAGAAATATTAAGAAATATTAGAAATGTTAAAAAATATTAAGAAATATTAGAAATATTAAAAAATATTAAGAAATATTAGAAATGTTAAAAAATATTAAGAAATATTAAGAAATATTAAAAATATTAGAAATATTAAAAAATATTAAGAAATATTAAAAATAATTAAAAAGTACAAAAGTATGCTCTTAATACTGTGAATCAACTACTAACGACCACATATTTGGTATCTTTTATTTACTAATTACCCAAACAAAAATTCCCAAACTACACCTATCCCTTAACGCGTCAGGGTGGTGTCCCCGCTTAATTTCCACTAGGCAGCCAATCGGCTCGAGCCTCTCCGCGATTTAAGATATCGGCGGAAGCGGCGGTCTCGAGCACCGGCCGGCCATTCCATCGGGATCGTATAATGGCGTCTGTGTTTTCTTACGTTGTAACGAACAAAATGCTG